>NC_083323.1:32456245-33659167 GCF_963455315.2 Globicephala melas | reverse complement strand
TAAAAAAGTATGTCATGTATTATATTGAGCAAGTGGTATGGAATCTGACAGTTCTAGCCAAATAGCTAAAACCTATGCTGTATCCAAACAATTATAAAAGGGTCAGCATGTAGCATAATAATAATAAAAAAATTTAAGCATGCCTGATTCTTTAGCAAAAATTACCAAATCATCTTGAAAAGGGATTTGTGATTATTAAGGACGTATCTTTGCTATACATACTGAAATTAATTATATGTGTGTATCAGTCAGAATCCTAGAAGGAAACAGAATTAACTTCAGGTGGTTAAAATGAGAATACTTCAAAAGAGGACTATGTAAATCGGTGTGAATTGTTACCTAAGAAAATAAACAAAGAATGATGAGATACCCAGAGACTAACAACAATGGGCAGTTGCTACCATAACCAGAGGCAACTAAAACAATGCAGGCACCATCACTTGAAGAGAACCACAGTCAAGGAGGGACAAAGCTACTGCCAGAGATGTAATGTCAAAGAGGGAAGAAATATCCCAAGTTTTATATTTTCTGTGCTCTAGTTTCCTGTCAGTATCTCCTCTAGGTCAGTTCCTTCCTCAAGCTGGTCAGTGGATAAGCCTAGTGTAAATAGGTCATCCTTAGAACTGAGCATCTTGGGGCATGGAACATATCAGAGAAGCTGAATAATGGATCTGAGTAGAGGAAACACCTAGTAACACATGGACCTTATTTGACTCCTTAGTAAATTTGTGTGATAGACTGAATCACTGGTCCCATATTAGTCTTATAAATCCACTTTCAAGCTCACCTTTCCACTTCTTCACTTTGAGCTTGGCCATGTAATTTACTTTGGCTAATGTTAGCAGACGTGGTACAAACAGAGGCTTAAACCTTCTTGCACAGTATGGCTTGCCCTCTTGTACTTTTGCTGTTGCCAGGAAACTATACTCCAGTAACCCTTTAGCTTGGGTCCTCTGCCACCCTCTCAAAAAATGACCTATGGAGCAGAGTCCGACAACCAACCCACAGACTTGTAGCCTGAAACAGAGCTTTTCCAGTTGATCTGTAAATGTGAGAATAAATTGTTGCTTTTTTAAGCCGCTGAATTTTGCAGTGGTTTGTTACACAGCAATTCTGCACAGCTGACCAATGTAACATGCACGGTGCTCATTCCATTATTACCCTTTAAAAATTCTGAGTTATTAAAATAGTACTTCAGATAAATCGAAAGATAGAACTATCTGAAACTGAGAGAGCCCAACTGATTCTGTGGTCATTATCTAGTACTATCCTGGTGTCCACTCTTAAATACTAACTTTAATTCAGAAGATGGGATACTGAATATTATAAAATCAGTGCCCTGATAGAGACTTGTCTTGCATGAATTATTGGAGAAACCCTTTTTAGTCTTTTTTCTACTTGTATACTTTATTTTCTTTTCTTTATATAACATTTAAAAAGAATATTTATTTATTTTTGGTTGCATTGGGTCTTCGTTACTGCTTGCGGGCTTTCTCTAGTTGCAGCGAGCAGGGGCTACTCTTCGTTGCGGTGCACGGGCCTCTCATTGCAGTGGCTCCTCTTGTTGTGGAGCATGGGCTCTAGGCGCATGGGCTTCAGTAGTTGTGGCTCACGGGCTCTAGAGCACAGGCTCAGCAGTTGCGGCACACGGGCTTAGTTGCTCCGCGGCATGTGGGATCTTCCTGGACCAAGGCTCGAACCTGTGTTCCCTGCATTGGCAGGTGGATTCTTAACCACTGCTCCACCAGGGAAGTCCTAAAAAGAATATTTAATATACATGTAAGGTATATACATAACAGTATAATGGATTTCTAGAACCCCCTTCCCAGTGCATGTACTAGAACGTTTTCAATATTGAGTCTATCTATGTGTTCTCCCCTATTCTATGCTCCTGTCTTTCCGATGGGTGAAAATTATATCATACTGGACCTAGTCTTTGGATACTTGAAAAAAAATTTGTGTCTAAAATCCATCGATAGTGTTCTTTGTTGCTCTACTTTATTCCTTTTTATTGTTGTATAATGTTCAGTTGGGTTTATATATTGTACTTTATTTGGTAATTTTCTTGTCAATGGATATTCCCAGACTCTACCTTCTGTGGGCATAATGTTGTATAAGTGAGGATAGTCACATGGCAAGAAGAGGTATAATTTAACTTACTGGTTAGTATCATTCCACCACAATGTGCAAGATTTTGGTTACCAATTTCAGGAAATGTGAATTATTCTAGTAAGAGTTCTTGGACTCATTTGACATCAATTTTGAGTACCTTACTCTCTCAAATTATAATAAATCTAATAAGATTGGTATCAGAAGCAGATAAAAAATCTAGCTTTTGAGAGATTAGCTACATTTACCAAAGGAAATAAATTAGCATTTATTTAACACTTACTAGGACATAAAATTTACCCCTGCTGCGATGAAAGACTCTTAATGGGTACAGAATACGTGTTAATATTTATACAATTGAGGGAGCTATTTTCAGCTTGTACTCCAAGGGAACATGACCCTTTCAACAAAGATCCCTAATCGTTGCCACAGTGCAGTACAATCCAATGGAAAGTAAAATACAGATACTTTACAGAAAGCTCAAGCTCACTTTAAAAAGAGAGACAACGAGGCTATCACAAAACTTAACCATTTCTATTAACCAACAAGACTGATATTTTGAAGAGCAAGTTAGAGGAAGGCAAAACCTTCAGTAGAGCTCAGCTGATACAAATTCAGAAACAAAGGCTCTGCTTGAGATAATGCATAAAAACTCTGCAGTTAACCAGAAGAATCCTGAAATAATAAATAGCTCTTCTAACCATGGTAGTTTGGAGCAAGATAATGTGGGACCCTCTGAAAAGAATCTTTTTATGTTCAATAATAAGAAAAAAAGCGAAGTTCACACACGCAAAAATATCAACATTTTATTCATCTGATGGAAGCAAGATTAACATTATAATCCTTCTGTATATCATTTATCCTTTATAGTCTGTCATTCATACACACACACACACACACACACATATATATATATATTTATACTTGAATTTTAAAAATTCAGTCCAGTCACTCTCAAAAAACACTTTAGTCACATTCATAAGTACCCAAGTTAAAAAAAAGTCTCTAGATATCAAAATATATAGACACATGGACGGACCGGGTGAACACATCTTGATTATTAGAGATGAAGTTCTGGTGCTCGACTTAGGTAAGTATCCCATCTTACACAGTACCATTCCTACGCAGCTTAACTCTCTCTGATATACCACAAATGTGCTAACATTGTCAGATAGCTAGTCAGGAGCAGAAGCCACAGAGCTTCAAACCATTGGTTTAGTTCTTTTTCTTGCGCATCTTTCTGTCTAAATTCCCATCCCAATTAACAACATCTGCTAAAATAAAATGTTGAGACCCTTTGCTCCTAAATCTGTATGTCTATTTACCTTAGGTAGCTTGAATGATCACCACGCTAATTAAGATAAAGTTACTTCCAAAGAGAAAAACTGTACTTTAACCCCAACTAGCTATCTCTAAACTCTATGCTGTTGGTCACAACATAGATGGAGTGAGCGATTATGAATGGATGAGAGCATATCCACAATCATTAGAGGAAAACCAACTCTAATATATTCATATTGCTGTTAGACAATCTGCGTCATCTTTGTATGCAGAGTTGTGCATTACATTCTATGACGATCTTTGCCAAGGACAATTAAAAGTCTTAAGTATATGAGGGGTTATTGTACCAAGGATGCTGGTAAATTGCCAGCCATCTGGCAATGATGAAATGAGCTTAAATTTTAGCTGATGGGATTTAGGGTGCTCATGATCATTGCTAATATTGATGGAACATTCCTGGAGTATGGATTGGTGGATAAAAGATGTTGGAAAACATACTGATGTGGGATTAGAGGCACTGGCACTATAACAGGTTTCCAAGGGACTTGTAAATCTCCTCTCCAGGAAATTGCTGATGGATACCTTCCAGTCTGGCACAGTGAAAGTCTGTCCTGCCTCAATTAGAAGTGATGATCAAATGTCTAGAGGTCCCTTCCAAACCTATGACAGAGAACTAAACTCAAGACAACACAGAGAACAAAGCGTGTGTCAAATAAATTTTTTGTATCCTTCTTAAAGCTTCTCTATTACCTGTAGCAACAGATGACTCTGAGCACCAGTTATATGAATAAAATAAATCATCTCACAATTAACTAGGGTGTATATTGCATGTAGTTATCCTGACAACTATTATCCTTGTCATTTAATCATGATTTAAACTACATTAAAAAAAAGAAAAACAGATCTGGTAGTAAAACTCTTGTTGTAACGATTACAGTGTTTTTCTATGGGGTCCTGTGGAATGATGGTGATGATTTTACAGGATAAAATTCTATGGGGAGTTCTTGGCACATGAAAGAGTACGCACGTAAGACTTCTCTCATAAATCTTTCCCTTCCCTGTACTTGATTTAATAGGAGGGTCTGGTTCTACTCTAGTCTGGCATCACATTTCACACACTATAGAAACTTCAACAGCAGCCCTTTTAAAAGAGCACTCATACCCGGAACTGTTTTGCTCTCCCATTGCTTCCATCTCAACTCAGATCTTTCATTGTTTCCTTTCCTTTTGACTACTTTGGTTCAAGGGTTGTTTTATTACCTTGAAAGCACATTATATCATCTGGAAGACAGGTACCATGCTGACTCCACTTCTGCTGAAATATGCTGTATTGCACTTACTCGGCATTTCCCTCCCACTGTTTCAAACAAGCCTTTGCGACTACAGATCAAGACCTTTAAAGTTCACTTCCTGACTTGTAAGCAGCTCATTGAATGTTTTCCAGGCTTCGAACATGCTGTTGCAAAGAAACAGTGAAGCTTTTAATGTTTGAAAAGCAGCAGGGGTTCATTTCTTTAATGGAGAAAATTCAAATTTGCAGTCCCAGCTTGGCAACATGGGGTGTCACATTTCCCACAATCTGTTGTGAGGCCGGCAGGTGTAACAACCCTGCCACATGTCTAAATGAATATAACTGCTCCTCCTATATGCTGCAGAGTTAAGAGTTTATCTTCCTCTGTTCCATTTTCTTGCTACAAATCATTTTCAGAATCCCATTTAGAAGGCTGTACTGCAATCCAGCATTTCTGCTTTGTTTTCTTCTCATTGTGTATCTCCTGATATTCCTGACCATTCACAGGTGAACCAAGTATCATTCCCATGCATTGAATGAAACTGTATCACATTTAAACACAGACCAGAAATCAAATCTCAGCTTTCAAAAGAATACTACAGATATTGTTTCTTTTAACTCACTACTATCTCATCTTTTACCTCAAGCTACACAGCAGATAATAAGGCATCGGTAGTACAATCAGGATATTTAGAATCAGAAGACCAAGAACAGAAATAGCTTGGTCAGCTGCTTTCTGTCTAAGCTTCCTAACTTTTCAAAGCTTCAGTGCTCTTCTCTGTAAAATAAGACACAAATTGGGTTAGTATGAGGAATAAATGAAATTATTTCATCTATCTATCCAATAAGCCACTCAGCAAACATTTATCAAGGACCAGTTCACTCTGTGGATCAGATTAATGGGTATAACAATAGATAAAACAAAATACTGATCCAAAGTGAAAAGCACTTAATCATAAGACATTTGACGTTTTTCAGATGTCACTATTACAACCTAAGGTGGGAGTTCAGAGCTAGCTAAGTAGTCAAAAAGCAGTATAGATAATCTTACCATTTGTAATCATAGACAATAAGCATGTACTGATGTAGGAACTATAAAAGTATGAAATTTGCAGAAAATTGTATCTCTCTTGTAGTAGAGATTCTGCAAAAAAAATCTGATGTAAAAAAACCCAACAAACAACATTATTTTTTCTTGTTTCAATCTTAAGAAGATACAAAAAACAGTTAGTGTGAGTCAAATTATTGTTTATAATGGCAGATAATGGTTACAAAATTACATTGTTGCTTTATTTTCAATCCTGTATAAAGCAGCCTAGATTTATCAAATAAATGGAAAGAAATGTATCTTCAATCTTCAGTTGTATCAAAGGGAATTTTAATGTAATTCCATCTGTCTTCCTTCACAATGAGGGTGTAGCTCAGAAAAATCAAGGCAAACTTATTAAACAGCTGTTGGACCCAGTCCTGTGCAAAGCCTTGTGGGAGAGGTTAGGTTAAGTGGAAGCACAGATTTTGCCTTTAGATAGTTTACAAGCTATTTGAGAGAAGTAGGCTTGACTTACATGAAACAACTAAAATACTGTGTTATGTATTAAGGTAGTACACAAAATTCATTAGATTTACCATAAGTATTCCAAAATACTTATACAATAAAAAATGATCATTGTAAAATAGAAATTTCAAGGACTTTCTCTAAAGGATAAATTCTATAAGCAATTCAAATACAGGACCAATGTTTTAGTCCCCTTTCGTTTTCCCTAGAACTGGGTTCAAATATGTGTGTGTGTGTGTGTGTGTGTGTGTGTGTGTGTGTGCGCGCGCGCATGCATGTGTGTATATGATATATACATTAGCATGAATAAACCTCAAAAACAAAATATTAAAGGACACATACAATATAATCACTTCTTATATCATGTAAATATATAAATTCTGTATATTAATCATGAATGTATACACGTATAGTCAGTATATAAACCAACAAGGAATGGCATGCCCCAAATTCAGAAGAGTGATTACCTCTGCTGTTGAAGGGGAATGAAATTGGAGACAAGTATATATAGGGGCTTAAATTTTGTGAGCAACTATTTTTTCTTCAGCTAGGTAGTAGATATGTTTTTTTAAAATACTATCATCCAGGGCTTCCCTGATGGTGCAGTGGTTAAGAATCCGCCTGCCAACGCAGGGGACACGGGTTCGAGCTCTGGTCCGGGAAGATCCCACGTGCCGCAGAGCAACAAAGCCTGTGCGCCACAACTACTGAGCCTGCACTCTAAAGCCCATGAGCCACAGCTTCTGAAGTCCATGCTCCTAGAGCCTGTGCTCCGCAACAAGAGAAGCCACCAGAATGAGAAACCCACTCACCGCAACAAAGAGTAGCCCCTGCTCATTGCAACTAGAGAAAGCCTGCAGGCAGCAACGAAGACCCAACGCAACCAAAAATAAATAGATAAATTTGTAAAAAATAAATAAATAAAATACTATCATCTATATTTGTAAGAGTTAGTTTATAATTCCAAAACTGACAATGCCATAATGAAAGTGGTGCTTTGAAAATAGTAATTTGAACTTGTTATACAAAATGGATTGAGTGGGAGTGATAGGAAAAAAGGCAATAAAGATACCTGTTGAGAGGTTACTATTCAGATTTCCTTTATTGCCGCTGGATTTCCTGCTATTTCTATGACCTTTCTAAACAATGCTTTGCTCAGAACTTCACTTGAAGTTAATCGTCAGTAGAGTATTTTTTCAACAACATATATAAACTTAAAATTCATTGACCTTATTATTAATAATTAGCCCCATTCAATTGAAATTGTATTTGTGGGGCTTCCCTGGTGGCGCAGTGGTTGAGAGTCCGCCTGCCGATGCAGGGGACGCGGGTTCGTGCCCTGGTCCGGGGGGATCCCACGTGCCGCGGAGCAGCTGGGCCCGTGGGCCATGGCTGCTGGGCCTGCGCGTCTGGAGCCTGTGCTTCGCAACGGGAGAGGCCACAGCGGTGAGAGGCCCGCGTACCGCAAAAAAAAAAAAAAAAAAAAGAAATTGTATTTGTTTACCTGATAAAACTGGCAGTGCTTAATATCTTAAGGGAGACGGAGGCAAAGTGGTGGGGTTCAGGGAGAAACTCAATCTCACTTGATTCTGTAAAATTATTTGCAGATAATAAATAAAATATTACCATTAAACATTCAATAATTTTGCTCTACGTATTGGCATGTCGGGCCAACATTGTCAAAAAATATCCTCACTTGTGAAATTAATTCATTCTTAATTTGTGGGTTATATTATTAATATTCTGAAAACTGATGAAATAAGCAAGACATGTAAGCATCTCTTGGAAAAAAAGAAACATATTTCATTCAATGAATATATTAAAAATTGTAATTTTCAGGTGTTTCTGCTATTAGCCTTCCTGATTAGTCTCATTATTTATATTTATGAATGGTTTTTACATATTACTAATTATATTAAGTTTGATAGATATTACATAATCAATTATCAGAATTCAGTGATTTAAACCTCACCAAAAATTAATAAATAATGAAATCAAACAAAGGGATAATTCTTGAGTAATTGGTTTATACTCTGCATTATTGTCACTGAGGCTTCTTATCTATATCAACTTTTCTATGTTAAGCCAATTTCCACATTATGGAAAACAACTGTCTCTTTTTATTAGCTACTGTTGACATTGTTGGTGGTGTAATTTATATTTTAAGCCTATCAAAATAGAGCACCAGAAAAAGCAAATGTAGTTTTATATTTAGTGCATATACCTGATGCAGTTCAGCATCTAATATAAATTACTTTGGAACGATCAGCTCTTTTGGATAGATTGCAGAGCTGTTTCGCTATTTAATTTTCCTCTGTGATTTTAGAAAAAGTCCAAAGTGGTGATGATATATGTCAAAGTAATTTCCATGGTGCCTAAGAGCTAGTCAACACTTGGAAACTTACTTTTATGTGACCAAGTGAAATACAGTTAAGATGTTATGAAAAATGATGATAAGGGTGATGATGATGGTTTGAATGCTGAAATTGAATTGTAATTGGATATCTGGATCAAATTAAAGACACATTTAATTACAGACTTTCACTGGACCGATTGCTTAATTTTCTATATTAAAAAAACAATTTAAATAATTGTGGATAGATAATGAGAAGCAAATCCTCATATAAAGCAGAATAATGTGGAGGTAAAGAGCATGGACATGGGGACCAAACTCCCAGGGTTTTATCCTTGGTTCTGCCACTTAGGCTATATGACTCTCGGCATGCTACACAGCCTTCTCATGCCTCAGTTTCTTCATACGTAAAAGAAGGATAACGATAACATCTCCCATATAGAGTTGATTTGAGAATTAAATGGCTTAATATCTGGAAAGTACTTAAAATAGTGTCTGTCATGTAGTAATTACCAAATATACATTTGTTAAATAAGTAAATTCACATTTAATGCAGACAACTAGTATGGATAAAACTAATGTTGAGATTATGGGTCCTGGTGTTAAGCAGGCTATTGAACTCTACATATTCATTTTCCATTGGCTTTCATGCCTTCCCTCAGTTTCCTGCTTCTCCAAGTTTGAATGTAAACTTTATAGATTAGCAATAGAGGGATATAAAGGATAAGTAATTACTATATAGCTAAATACTTCTTGCCTTTATTCCAACATAGGTTTCTAGGAAGCATAATTAATAATATTATTTTCCTTTCTCCATCATAAAATACGTAATCAACAGCTGGCATATAACATTTCTTATCAAGTGGGAACACTAAACTATTACCTACTTAATTTTTTAAATGAAAGAATCATTAAAATTGTATTGTCTTTAACAAAATTTCCTCTTCTACATATAAGAGTTTATCAAATAGATATGTCCTCTTATACTTGGGGTATCAAGGGGAATTGTGTAATCAATCAGGTAGAATGGCCTGTGTTGCTGAGTTTACGCTCACAAACTGACTCTTAATTTGGCATCATGGATGCTTTTTCCTTAGCGCTTAGGTCTTAAGTCAGGATTTGCAGGAATGGGGCATCTGATAGTTTCTCCCATGGCTTCTTCAGCTTCCCCATGGGTACATGTTATAAAAACTAATTATTCAGTCATAGTTAATGTGCCAATTGCTGTTTAAAGTATTTCCCATATATTAAATCATCTTCACTGAAACACCTTTACAAATATCTATTATTATTATTATTGCTATTATTCCAATTTTACAGATGAGAAAATTGTTACAAAGAACAAGTTAAGTAACTTGTTCAAAATCATAGAGAAAATAATACAGCTGGTATTTAAATCTGGGCAGTTCAACTTCAGAGCTACGCTTTTAACCATTAGAGTTTACTATCTCTCCCACATTATATGCATTGGAAGGGAGGAAGGAAGGAAGGAAGGAGGGAAGGAAGGGGGGAAAGAAGGAAGGAAGGAAGGGAAGGAAAAGAAAGGGAGAAGGTAGGAGGGGAGAAAGAAACGGGAGGAGGGAGAGAGAGAGAGTGTGTGAGAGCGAGTGCAGGGACAGTAAATTAAGTCTTGTGAATTTCTCTGCATGTTTTTTCTCTATTCACTTTTATGAAATAAAGGACAATGGTGTTGAAACACAATGTTTACCAAGCCAAATACAACTAGTATCCACAACAACAACAAAAAAGATGCAACCAGCAATACTCAGCTTTTGAAGTGGTTGCACCAAAGCCCATCTTTGGGAACTGGCGTGGGAGTACTTGGTTGAAGGTAGATGTATATAGTTATCACCATTCCTAATATCATAATGACACAGACGTTCAACCTCATAGTCAATGTATTTTATTTTTTAATACAAAATAGTAAATCAGGCTTGCAAAAGGTAGGTAAACATACATGATTTTTCTTTCAGTATCTTCTATATTTCATATTATTGATCCCTACATTATTATACCATCTTTTAGCAGCCTAACTTTATTACTTTAAAGACTTGAGGATATATACTTTATTGCATTATCAATAAATATTGAAAGTCATAAAAGTGTTTTCTTTAAATGAGTTAAGCAGTCAAGTATCTATAACATGAAATATTTGTTTGAGACAATGTAGTTCATTTATTTTTTAATTTCTTTTTAAATTTTTTAGAAACATCTTTATTACAAGTTTTTTTTAAACACTTCATTATGTGAATGATAAAATGAATATCACTTATAAGCTTCTGTTGGCAACTGGCTGTTCTTTTAATATGTCTTTTCTTTAACTTGTAGCCTTTACTGATTCTTCAGTCTTGACCCATGGCAAGGCATAACTTGGCAAAATAATTAAGATTCCTAATAATAACTTATCTTTGTTCTTACAAAGAACTCTATTATATGAGAGAGTATGCTATCATTTAAAAATATACCAGATGTATTCCATACCAAAAAGTTTTAAGACACATTGCCTGTTCCCTTTTCCTTATTTTTACGGGGTATGGTTTAAAAACTATATAGTTTAAAAACTGAAAGTGACCAGAGTTACCTAGTTTAATTCCCTGATATTTTGAAATAAGGAAACTGAGTTCTAAATAGATTAGATTCTTTCCATTGCAAATGAAAGACTTGACTGATAGATGTCTCTTTACATTTATACCTGGTTGACTTTTCTACTCCAATACTAGAGAAGAAATCATGAATACATTTTCCATGATGAAATATATAATTGTATAATCTTCTCTGAGAGTTAAAAACTTAAAGCATGCTTTGGAATAAGATGAAAACAATTTGGATTAATCAAGTTTTCCTGACAGTCTTGGGAAGAGTTCAGAGAAGTTAAACTTAGAATATCTCAAAGCAGGTACTGCTGTGTTGTAGTAAACCCTGTTCTTATATACCACGAAACAGTATCTATTATAAATACTTTCTCATATGACATATATAACCAGAAAGAAAATGATTCCTGTTAGTGAGTACAAATAAACACATTATTTAATTGGTATTTTAAAACATTGTGGTTTTTCTTTAATTTTTAAAAATCCCTTTTTGCTTGTGAAAATAAAACAGTTATGTCACTAATTAAAATAATTTTATAAGAAAAAATTTTTTATATGTTCTGTTTTTATGGAATATAAAACTTCTTTTGAGGAAAGACTCCAAATAAAGTTCCATAATAATATATCTCCTATGTCTGTACTTAGGCATTCTGGAAAGTATATAAAGAAAGGTCAGAAGTCTTTCACTTTTGGCTTTGTAGGATACATAACTAATATTGGAGTCATATAAAAATATCAAGGAAAGATTCATAACAAATCAGAAGTAAATGTGAAAATTCCACCTGGTACATAAAAATCAAAGGATTATAAAAGGATTACCCAAATGTAACACTTAGGAAAGATCACTCATCAAAATGAGATATTGCTGTACCATAACACTTAAATCAACCGAAATTATTGAATAAAACTATAATTATACTAAAGTCAAGGGGAAAATAAAACAGCCTCCAAGAATACTTTTAGAACTATATGATATGTATAATTGGGATGAAAATGTTGTTTTTCTTGGTACAAATCTAAAAATGGAATGGGTTGCATTATAACTTTTATTGGCAGATGCTAGTAAAAATATATGACTAGAAAAGTCAACATAGACAGCAAAGAAATTAGGAGACACAGTGTGATTTTATGTTGTGTGGTTTGAAGTATATCATAATCTATGTAGAAAATTATTATAATATTTTTGGCTAGTGAGGATGCCAGTTTGCTTTAAATGTTCAGTAATTGTTCAGTGACTTACCTAATTTAAACTATAAATTAATTGGAAGTAAGGAAGCTTAAGTATAAGCTGTGGAAGTAGACAATGAATCTATCGTGTAGAAAGTAGTCACAGTAAAAGTGAAATGACCAGTGCCTTATCTTTTATTGGCTAAATATATTTTGTCTACAGTCCACATGTGCTAAAGTGTTATGCCTTGTAAAGATAAGTTAATTTTCTTTACAACCGAAGCTAAATGGATATATAAAGTTAAGCAGAATTTTTTTTCATTCTCAGAAACCAAACATCATTCAGTACTAAGTTAGGTGTTTTTTCTTTTTTAGTAGATATGCTTCCAGTGACTGGAAAGACTATAAAATTCTTGATTCTTACATAAATATTTTAAATGGATATCTTTTTCTCTAAGGAGAGAAACTTTTGCACAAGAGACATTCTTGTGAAGTCATTGTGAAAAGAAAGTAAAAAGTTTAAGGTAATTTATACGGGAAAGGTCAGTAATAATGAAAACCCCAGTTGAAGCTACATGTGAGTTCTTTAGGAATTTTTCAAAGTGTATGCTTCAGGAACTTAGCACACATGAACTGAAAACACAAAGATTAAAATATGTAATACCCAATTAGCAAGAGGGTTATTGTGGCGACGGCCTAAAAGATCTCAGAATGCTGTCAGCATACCCTCATTCAGAGAGGAATATGGATTTTTCAGAAAGTTCAAGCTTAACAGTTTATAGGACAGTCACTTAATGTGAGATGTGTCATAGTTAGTTTGGAGAACAAGTAGTACTCAATGAGTGAATGAAGAGAGAAATACTAGAAGATGAGTAATACTGGGATTATTAATGCCCATTTCTTTGTGTTTTTCCTTTGTATTTTTCTCACCATTAGAGACAGCTCATCCATCATCATGTTATTAATGTGCCATGTTAGCCTCTTTATCACAGAAATGTTTGGGATTTGGATAATTTCACATTTCAGATCTAGCTAGTATGTTTATCATTACACACAAAGTGACAATCCAGCCCTTGTCTTTTTTAGTTTTTGTGAAAGCTCTGATAAATAGAATAATGGTTTTATCTCTTCTTATTAAACTGACAGATGGGCATATTATACTCAGTATACTCTATGAATGATGCCATTTATACTTTTATGTTCAATAATAATGTTGAAACCAAGCTAGTTAATTCATGAGAGTTGAGTAAGACACTCATGACTAAATTGTTTTTCAATATGATAGAAAGAAGATGTTCTGTAGGCAGCTGTAGTCTAATTTTCAGGTATTTCCATTTAAAATGATCTTCTGACTCCCATTTTCTTTTTCTATTGTAAGGTATATCCTGTCATTTTGGTTTTTACCTAGTATTAACACTGTTCCTGATTCTAGTAATAGAACACGGATTTTCCTTTACATGCAGTATTGATGGAACATCTTTTCCAAGACTTATGTATCTGAATGGCACTACCAAATAGAGATCACTTTCTCTAGCCAAGGTGTGGTCATATTATCTCTCCTGGAAATATGGTCTTTGGGCCAAATGTAAATTCAGGATCAATCATTTTATTTCAGTGAGATTATCCAGTAGTTCCTGCTACCAGGATCTCAAGAGCCATTCTAATTCCTATCCTCTCCAAGGCCTAGTTCTTCAACTTTATTTTGTGACATAACCTATTTCCTTCCAATAAATTTCCTTTTTGCTCAGTTTAGCCGGAGTTAATTTACTTTGCTTTCAGCTAGAGAAATATAACTTTCATCTCCATTGCATTCATTTATAATACCCATTCACTATTCTTTCATTAATTCACTCATTCATAAAATATACCTTGAGCAGCAGATTCTGAAATGCAATTGGGAAAACATGCTTCCTCCCTTAAGGAATTTGACATCTGGTAAGATAGAACAGCAGCTGGTAAACCATTTTGTAAAGCATCAGATAGTAAATATTTTACACTTTTTGGGGTGTATTATCTCTGTTGCAACTACTCTGCAGGTGTAGTACAAACCAGTAATAGGAAATACGTAAGTAAATAGAAGTACATGTGTTACAAAAACCTTATTTAAGAACACTGAAATGTGTATTTCATAACATTTTTACAGGTCTTGAGGCAGTAATTTTCTTTTGATTTTTTCCAACTATTAAAAAAAAGTTAAAAAAGCATTTTAGTTTTTGAGCCATAGAGAAATAGGCAGTAGACCAGATTTTGCTGATCCTTGAGATAGAAAAGAAGATGTTCACTTGTAAGCAACATAATTAGGTAGTAAAAGTTGGGTAAGGAGGGCTGTCTTAGACGTAATTACAGGGAAGCATGGTGTTGTAGAGGTAAGACCCAAACTCAGTATTTCAAGGAAGAAAGGATTGGGGAAGCCTTTCTGGAGAAATTGCATTAAGCTGTACCTTAAGAGTAGAGCAGGAATAAGCTAACAAAAGGGAAGATATCAGATCAGAGGGAATAGCAATTATAAATGCCCACAGGTAAGGCAGAGAATTGCAGCCTTAATGGCTGGACCAATGTCCTGGAGAGTGTGAGGGAAGTAGTTGGAAGAGGAGCTGAAAAGTAAAGCCTAGAGTCTTAAGAATGGCCTGTGCTTAGTTACCTCGTAGGCATATTCAATATGTGCTTACTGCACCAGCAAGGAGAGGCTGCAGAGCAAAGGGATAGGAAAAGACTACTTTTGAAAGAATGCTATTAAAAATTAGTCATTATGAAGATAAAATGATTATTGTTATATTTTCTAACATTTTATGTTTTCATTTTGTATGCTGTCTATTTTAGATTCTTATGGGAAAGAATGTAAGAAATTTTTAGTGCCTCTAAAATTTTAATTTAGACCAACTTCTAACTTAGGTTAAGTGTTTTGGATTTCTATTTAAGAAGAATAGGGAGCCATTGAAAGCCCTTAAGCAGGGAAAACACATGATGTGATCTTAATTTTGGAAAACCACTCTGGTTTCCATGTGGAAAAACAGATTAGTGGGAAAATTAAGAGACAAAGAGGGTCAAGGATATGATTTAAGGGATTGTTGCTATCGCTTTCCTTTAGAGAGATGAGGATGACCTAAAATAAAGGAGTTACAGTTGAAATAGAGAGAAATGGACCCACCTCTAGTGCTATTAAATAAGTAGATTAGAAAGTCCCTGGTGGTTCACTGGATATGGAAAGTAACTGTGAAAGTAGAGGCTAGGATGACTCCAGGGTTTCTGATTGGAACAAATTCTGTTGACATCTTCACTACATAGGGAACACAGGAGGAAGAAAAGCAGGTTTTGGAGGGGAAAGAGTTTGATTTGACATACTGAGTCTAGTTTGCTTTTAGACTTACAGGTAAAGATAATAAGTTCATTGGCTATACCAGAAAAGAAATCTGGACAAAATCTGCTGCATGACACAGACTTTTGGAAATTCATTATAATTAAATTTATCAAACACATGATATGTATCAAGCATAATAGACGTGCTCTTTAATCTTCACAAACCCAATAGGGTGTTATTATTATTACTATTACTGTTGTTGTTGTTGCTATATTATTAGTGAGAAACTAAAGATTATATAATGTAACTTGCCAAAATTATTGAAGTTAAAAATAAATGGTGATTTAAGCATCAGATTTGTTAGTTTTCAAAAGTAACACTCTTAATCACTATGTTGATTCAAACAAGCATAATATGAGAAATGGTTTCCTTCCACATTAAAGGAAATAATTCAGGGGAGAAAAGTCAGGCAAGATCTTCTTACTTCAGGAAAACAGTTTTTTCTAATAGTTTTGCCCATAGTGATGCAATTTATCAAGTCTTTTAAACAATTCTTGTAAGTGGAACAAAGTGTAGAATAATTATAAATGTAATCCCTGTAAATCTACCAAAAGGTTATCAATTTAGATTCGATGAAATCTTAATGTGCTGTGGGTGCTTTCATACATTGTCCATGAATTTTCCCAAATTCGCTAATATACCTAATAGACTATCAACCCAAATCATTATGGAAAATAGTTATTTTTACCATTTTTGAGCACGTCTAATTCAAAGTCAGTAGTTAACAAAGTGTAGTAAGTATATGACATAATGATGTAGTATCTTTAACATGCTCTCTATGGCAGATCAGCTTACACCAAGATTTTCCCACAGAGCAGGAAAGTTTATTTACATATAGTAAGAGGAAAATAATCATCCCTCTCTCTCTCTCTCTTTTTCTTTTAGTCACTGCAGTGGAAACAGAATGTGTTGCATGCTAAGTAATACATTAATGTGTAAATTGTACAGAATATTCTCATCTCCCCTTTCTGTCCACTAATGTGATTTATAAAGCAGTAACAGCCATCATTTATTAGAGATGTGATGCACATAAATGTTCCCCATCCTCTGTTCTGTGCAGACACTTTTAGAGTGATCCATGCCATTAGGTATTAGGCAGCTTTCTTGTTACATATGCTTCACAGATTGGATGATGTGACTAAGTGGAAAACTGCACACCTCAATTTGGACTAATGTATAAAGGAGCTGTTGGAACTAAAAATCAAATGTGGGAGTCCCTCTCCATCAAGAGAAAAATAGCAATTTGACAAATTTGGGGAGTTGTAAGTTCCCTCTCCCTCAGGGTTTCTCAATTTTGACATTACTCTTAATATTTTAGACCAGGTAATTCTTTGTGATGGAGGATTCTCCAGTGCAGTGCAGAATGTTGCAGCTTCTCTGGACTAGATGCCGGTAGTACCACTTAAGTTGTGACGATCAAAAATGTCTCCAGACATTGACAAATGTCCCTGGGGTGATGAAATTGTTCCTGGCTGAGAACCATTACTTAATATAAAATGTCCTAAATCATGATAATACCTATAATGTATTTACTTTTTTTTTTTTACTTACATTGTTTTGCCTCATTTATTTATTAGCATCATTACCCAATTAGATGTCAAGGACCTATGGAATATTTACATATCATATTTTGTAGGTAAATAGAATGGAATTAGTGAATATAAGATATACCAATTCTATCAGGCTCAGTTAAGATACTGGGAATTATGCCATATAAAATTTGACATGTGCATTTGACTTAATACAATTACTTTTGAGAATTTTTTCTTTCTGTGTAAAAATTAACCTTCAGGTAGGTAAGGTTAGATGATATATGTACAAGAAACTAGGGGACAACAAAAAATAAGAGAGATGAATGTTTGAAAGAATTACTGTGCAAAGGAAAAAGAAAAATGATTGGGAGTTGGAGAAAGTAATTTTCAAAAGCACTTCTTCCAAGAAACAGTTGTCTCAGAGTTCATTTCAGAGGAAATTTAAGTCACATATGATGGAATAGACTATTTTTGTATCGCACAGATTAATTATTCTGCTCTGGATCAAACAGGAAAATTATGCAGTCTTGCTGAGCAGTTTAGAATACTTGGAGTAAACGGCAGTAAAATTTCACTAAGATAAGAGAAATTAGCTAACATGAGAGACAATTTAATTCATTAATATAAAAACTCTCTGCAAAAACTATTTACCAGTAAGACACATTCAAATTCTGGATAAATTGTTTTTTGAGACAAAAGAGAAAGAGCAGTTGGAATGATATAGTCATAATTTTTAGCAGACTGAAATTAAATTAAAGCTGATATCTCTGGTATCAATTCTCAAATGAAAATCTCTGCATTTCAAGGAACTAAAATACAGTTCCTTAAATCCACAGCAGTGGGTATAGGACATAATTGTGTTGAATTACTTATTAAAGGAATATTAATTTCAAACATGTTTTCACCTGTGCCCCAATTTTTCCATGGTGGTTTTGGAGCAACTAAAAAGTTTTTATCTGAACATGATTTAATCTTTATTACTAAAATCCACTTGCAAAAGCACTTTTGTAGGCTGCAGTGAATGCAGTTTAGAATTAGAGATTCACAACCTCCCGTGAGCAAGGAATATGAACCCAGGAACACTGAGTACTACCTCACTTGCACTTTCATAAAATGTTCTATTACTTTTTAATTGTACCTTTGTACCTTATATTGATTTCCCTATTCAAAAGATTGAATATGTATATATAAAAAACAAGTTAGTATTCATAAGTAATAGCTTACCTTAGTAGTATATACTCAAATTATAATTATGGCATACAGTACAGTTTTATATATGTAGTCTTATATAACTCTCACAGGTTACCTTGCAAGACTAGCAGGAAAAAATTTACTGCAGTTTTGCAGATGTAAAATGTCACGCTTAGCTATATTAAATGATTAACTGATCATTTAGAGTTACTAATTAGGAGAGTTTGAGGCTAGAATCCAAAGCAAGTGCGCGGTGTCTTTAAAGGACCTTGAAATTTATACGTGTACAAATGTTGGTGTTACTTTGGTCTCAGCAAGCTTTAATAAGCCTGTTTCAGATAAATTTCATGATTTTCTAAACCTGCCGTGTTTAAACCTTTCTCTTTCCACCTTGCAGCATGTTTTTGTTTTCATATAAAACATCTTCTCTTTCCCCCCGACCATATACATCTTCCAGACACATGTAAGTTGCAAGATCACTATAAAAATTTTTGAGCAATAGCTTAGAAATATCTTTTCACTCACTTCTTAGAGCTTTTAGAGTCATCAGGTTTGCACCTAATTTCATTGCATACTGTGTTATTTGCTGTCAGTTTAAGTATGTTTTTCTTACCTTCTAGACTGTATTGTAATTTGTGAAAAGGATACATATGTTCATAGTTCTATTTCCCAAAGAGTGACTTGATGCATAATGTATATATATTTAGATGCTCAATTTTATACTGGCCTTTAGTTGCTCTGTATGGATCCCTTGATGATAAAATGCTAGGTTCATCAGTTATTTATTGACATAAACTATCTTAAGCCTGGTGGGTTGGCCAACCCTTTAATCTACTCCTAATAACCTCTCATTTTTGTGATAGCTTTTATACACACACATACACACACTCTCACATTCACACATTCTCACATATACAGAAATCTTATGCCCCAAGCCCATGTCCTCAGGAACTTGTTTTCTGCTGGCTGGCCGTAAGATCACTACTGTATTTTTTCCTCTGAAAAAAAAATTTTTTTATTTGGGTAACAGAAAGATCTGTATATCATTTACTGTGATAGAATAGGAAGGAACAGAATTTAATAACAGTGTTACAGGGGCAGGATTTGGGAGTAAAATTGGTTTTGGAGTTGTTGAGTTTGAATGGCCTCTGAAAAATAAAGTATCAGTGTTCAAGGGACAATAGGTACCATTTTACAGTGAACGAAACCAGGGCTTCTTGACGAAATGGCTGATTCTAGCACTAAGGCATATCATGCGTGTATTGCCAGAGAGTGAAGATAAGCTTAAAAAAAAAAAAAAAAAGTTGGGGTATATAAAAGTAACAACAGGAGCCAATTTAAAAATGCTCTCAATGGCCAAAACTGGGTTAGTTTTAGCAACAAAATAAGCCAAGCAGTATTAGATTATAATTCAAAGTACAAAAAAATAGATATGAATATACATTTATATAAATGAAATATTGATTAAATGAATGAATGGGGATAGGGACAAATCTTCCTTACAGAAGAATCTCCAATGGTATATATATTAGGTATTATACACACACACACACACACACACACACACATATTTATATATACACCTTCCTCTTTAATAGAGAGCCCAGAAATAGACCCATGTAAATATAGACAATTAATAAAGGAGCAAAAGCAATACACTGGAGAAAAGATTGTCTTTTCACCAAATGATGATGGAACAACTGGACATCCACATGCAAAAGTAATGAACTTAGACACAAACCTTACAGCCTTCAGAAGAATTAAGTCAAAGTGGATCATAGACCTAAATGTGAACTGAAAAACTGTAAAACTTTTAGAAGATAACAGGAAAAAATCTAGATGACCTTGGATTTGGTAATGACTCTTTAGATACAGCACCAAAGGCATGACATATAAAAGAAAGAATTAATAAGCCAGCCTGAATTAAAATGAAAAATTTTTGCTCTATGAAAGACACTGTCAACAGAATGAGAAGACAAGCCACAGACAGGAAGAAAATATTTACAAAAGACATATCTGATAAAGGACTGTTATCCAAACTATACAAAGAACTCTTAAAATGCAACAATAAGAGAACAAATAATCCAGGTAAAAAAAGGGCAAGAGACCTGAACAGACACTTCACCAAAGAAGATATACAGATGGCAAATAAACATATGAAAAGATGTGTCCACACAAAAACCTGCACATGGATGTTTATAGCAGCTTTATTCATAATTGCCAAAACTTGGAAGCAACCAAAATGTCCTTCAGTAGGTGAATGAATAAAATTAACTGTGGTACATCCAGATAATGGAATATTACTTAGTGGTAAAAAGAAATGAGCTATGAAGTCATGAAAAAACACAGAGAAACCTTAAATACCTATTACTAAGCTAAAGAAGCCAATTTATAAAGACTCTACACTGTATGATTCCAACTATATAACATTCTGGAAAAGGCAAAACTATGGAAAGAGTGGAAGGATCTGTGGTTGCGAGGGGGAGGGGGGAGGGAGAGATGAGGGGGGAGGTAGAGCACAAAGGATTTTTAGGACAGCGAAACTCTGTATGATACTCTGTATGGTGGATACACGCCATCATCCATTTGCAAAACCCATAGAATGTATACCCTGAGTGGACCCCAGTGTAAACTATGGACTTTGAATGATACTGATGTGTCAATGTAGGTTCATCAATTGTAACAAATATACCACTTGACAGTCGGGAGGCTGCTGCCTGTTGAGGTGCAGGGGTATATGGGAAGCCTCTATACCTTCTGCTCAAGCTGTGAATCTAAAACTTCTCTAAAAAATAAAGTGTTTTTAAAAATCTGACACAGCCTGTAATTTAGTTAATAATGATGTTCCAATGATAATTTCCTAGTTTTGACAAATGTACCAAGAGAAAGCAAGATGTTAATATTAGGGAAAATGGGTAAAGAGCATAGGTGAATTCCATGTACTATATTTGCAACTTTTCTATAAATCTAAAATTATTACAGAATTAAAAGTTTATCTTTTAAAAAAGTCAATTAACTGCATGTGTTTGAAAGTCAGGCAAATGCGATTGGTTATGCTAGGTGCTGTCCTACTTGTCCTGGATATCACTGATCATATTCAGATACATTCTTGAAAAGTAAGTAAGATCTCAAAAGACCAGAGAGTGTCTTTGGGGGGTCAAATCCTAGCTCTGTGATTTATTTTGGCAACTTATTTAACCTCTCTTTTCTTAAATCCTCATCTGCAAAATGGAGATACCATAAGTCTCTATTTTATAGGGCTACAGTGAGAACTAATTGAGATGAACTAAGTTCAGTGCCTAGTACAGACTACATGTTTAATAAATGTTAGCTATTGTTAGCATTACTGTTATTGAATCTTTTAAAATAAATTTTATTTCTTCTGTGCTTGACATCCGTATAACCAAATTACCCTTTCTCCAGTTATACCTTGTGATTATATGCAGGTATTTCTGTGGTATTTATGCTTCATGAAGTCCCCATGTGGTAGCAGCACCATTAGTATACCTGCAACGTCATAAAGGTAGGAGTATCATATTTTCATAGGACTCCTGGCTGGACCCATTCTATCTGGAGAAAACTGTGGCTCCCCGGTGCACTGGCTTCTCTGTTGAGTCAGTGACTGCCAGACCCCTCTGTCTCAGTTCAGAGCAGATGAGGAACCCAAAATGACAGATTTAAATCTCTGATCCCTCCTGTTTATGATTTTTTTAAAATTCCTGCAATTAATTATGGCCTTTCTTCCCTGATAAATTATTCTCTATTGATGCAGACTACATAAAATTATTCCTGGTTTTTATAGTTTTCATCTGTCCAAACTTCAAAAATCTTCTGTCAACAGCTCACCTGCTATTTACACAGAATTGTGGTGTTACATCTCATCCTGAATTCTTGCACGTGACCTAAGATAGAACAGGGAGTATGCTGATACACCCACGGTTTTAAAATGGGCAAGTGCCTATGAGTTGCTATGCTTAGAAATTCTGGGATAGGCCTGACCTGGAGCCAAGCTATGTTGGATTTTGTGACTTAACAGCTGTTATTTGAATGCAATGAATTTTTCACTTTAGGGCTTTTCAAGTATACGAATATATGTATATAGGTGTGTGTTTATATTCGTGTAAACATCATAAGTAACTGAAAATAAATATTTAAACATTAAGATTTTAAGTTCTATATAAAAGCTGTGGGCGCAAACGTTTTTATAATGACCTCACTGTTATTATGTTTTAGCATGTTTCATGACTGTAGTATTAGTTTTTTATTGCTACATAACAAATTACCTCAAATAGTGCTTACAATAGCACATGTTTATTATCCTGTGGTTTACATGTGTCAGGGGTCTGTACTTCTCAGATGATTGCAAGGCTGCAATGAAGAGTTTGGCCAGCATGCCTTCTCATCTGAAGCTTGGGGTCCTCTTCTAAGTTCATTCAAGTTACTGGCAAAATTCAATTCCTTGTATTTTTAGGACTGAGGCCCTCAGCTTCTAGATGCTATTCTCTCCATTGGTGGCTCAGAAAGTATTTGTTGCTTCTTCAAGGCCAGCAGGTCAGCATTTCTGCTGTTTTGGGTTTCTTCTTTCATGGAATACCTGTTTTAAGGGCCTCACCTCATTAGATCCCATGTACCACAGACTGCTCTAAGTCTGGGTGCTGTGTGCTGGGCCACAAGGCCAGCTGCTCAATGCCTGTGTGCCTGTCGGGCCCATGATCCCCAACTAATTTGCACCTTGTATCCCCAGGCCTATCTTCACTGCTCACCGACATGCTTCCTTGTCTCACGGACTTCACGTTCCAAGATAAAATTAAGAGTTTCAAGATGGAGACAGCAGAGCTTTAAACCAAGTGCAGGGCTCTTCTGAGAGCAAGAGCCTATGCCTGTCCTGTCTGTGTTTGCTTATTAAACTAAAAGACTAGAATTATAATACCTACTTTATAGGGTTGGTAATGATATTAAATGAGAAAATGTATATGAAGAATTTATAGCAGGGTCTGTTACGTAGCAAACACTCAATAGATATTAGTCCTTATGTTATTATAAGGACTAGTTATAAGGACATATAAGACTCAGTCACCTACTCAAAGATGTCTAGTCAGAGAGACAGGCATGTGAACAGCTTATTACAACAATACAATAAATAAAAACCACTAGGCACTGAGAATTTTAAAATGCACTGTTTACAAGAAATTTATAGAGGTGAAACTGACAGATATGTAATTATAGTTCAGTATGATTAGTGTAATTTCCAAACCTACTAATCTGTAGAAGATCTCAGGAGAATGTTGCTCCTACTCTAACATTAAAAGAAAAAGGCGGATAATCTAAGAAATCATAACTTTCCTGGGCTCATCACAGAGCCAAGGTCGTAAGGTAACTAGGTAAACTGAATTCCAAAGGGTGACAAGCCCCTCCAAAAAGACCTTGGACATGCGAACTATTTGGCCTTCAGTACAGTGTAAGAGCGAGCACACGTGGTAGACGTAAATATGTATAAAAAGGAAACAACTGAAATTTTAATAAATTTTCAAAGATTCTGTGTGGGTCATCAAGAGAATTTAGAATCTCTAGAAACCCAAGACACAAAGGTCACCTAAGCTTCCTCACCAGCTTTTTAATACAGGTCCGTGCTGGGTGCATATGAGAAAGAGTAGGATCAGGAAAAGGAGACCTGAAGAAGCAGCTGCTGGAAGAGAGGCATGAAATCCATACTCTTCTCTCATAGGAAGCAAAGTCTTCCTTCCACAGTGGCAGAGGAAGAATGCTCAATGGTCAAGATTTTGTACTTTTGTAGTGACGCAAAGCCACGCTGCTGGGGGGGAGGGGGGCAGGAAACTCACTCTTGCCGAAGACTCACCATCCTTACGCACCAGGGGAGATGGAAGGAAAGCTGAGAAAACCCCACCCTCAAGATGAACTGCACAGGGCTTACCTAAGACTGGGACTAGAGCGAGAGAACTGAGAAACCTGCCTGCCCCCGCCATGAGGTTTGCACCAAATAATAAACACCAGCAGGCACCTGCTGGGGTAGCATCAGGAGCACAGAGACCCTTCCTACGTCATAAACGTGGGGGCTGCTCAGAGCAGGGCGGGCGAGGAAGAGAGCCCTCCAGGACTCTAGGCTTCACACTAAGCAGGAGATAGCAGGGTCCTCCACTCAAGGACCCAGAATCATCTTCATTGATATTTAGGCTATAACAGAAAACTGCCAGTAGATGGCATCAAATCTCAACCGGGCCCTGGACAGGTCAAGGTTTCATAGCTGGACTCCTGCACCACCCACCTTGCTAGACATGCGGCCTGGCCCTAGTCATTTCATTACCTTGTCATATTACAACCCTGTATTTAATATTAATTTTTTTTCCTTAATCACCACCTGCCATTATGACATTGAAATATCTTTTTTTTTTTCTTCTTTTCTGTCTGTTTCCAAAACCACATATTCCAAAAGTGGTATTACTTGAGAGATGTTCTGTATGTATGACTGCTTGGGAAGAAGTGAACACACAGCACTCACACACACTCACACAGATGTCCACACATGTCACTTTAAGATGAGATAAATGTCCTGGTTTAATTTGTAACGAGTAAAAACTTTTTGAAGGACAGTGGCACACAAGAAAAGAGAGGATAAGGCCTGTTTGAGTGTAATTTCTCATGATCCTTAGGGATCCTAATGGAACAGAAAGCTATCATTGACAACATAAGCATGGTAGTGTTTGCTGGATCTGGAAAATTCATTTCTTGCTTTATCATAGATTGCCATGGGAGGATGGCTGCCAGATATGGCCAATGAGGAAGTGCATTTTTTTCTTTGCAGCAACTTTTTACTTTTAGCATGCATTGATGATCTTGCCTGGATCAGTTATTACACTGGAGATTGGAGAATGGTGGTTTGTTCCTTCTAGGTTTATGCCTTTTAATTTCCTCTCATTTTATTTTGGTTCCAAGAGAAAAAAAAAATGACTATGCAACATCAGGCCACTGGTTTAACCCAATATCAGATCAGTTTAGAAGTCATTATGAGAGGAAAAAGAAATATTTGAGTTGAAAGATATATTAAAAACCCTTTCTCATTGTTTTTGAGGAGTTTCCAGCAGGCAAGAGTTTACCTTTTTTGTTTCTCTTCATCATTTCGTTGGTAGTTTGGTGTCTTAAATAAACCTAGACAGGCATATGTGTTATTTATTACATTCCTTATCTTGACCTGCAAGGCTCTATACGATTTTGCCCTTACTTGACCTCTCAACTTCTTCTACAATTCTCTCTTTTAATTAACACAGTACAGATGCACTTGCCCCTTCTTATTTCTCAAGCACATACAACTCTGCTCAGCGCTTCAAGCAATATTGCCACATGACTTGTTCTTGTCTTTAAATTCTTACCTTAAGTGTCCTCTCCGTAGAGAATTCTTCCCTGACCATTCAATGTAAAGTAGCTGCTACCTGCTCTGTATTACAGAACCCTCCTTAAAAGCCGTCATAGCACTGGTGATATCTGACAGTTATGTTGGTCTTTTCTGTCCTCCTCTAGTATTAGAATGTAAGTTCCAGGAGAGTGGGCATCTTGGCTATCTATTCCTTGCTATATCCTACCACCGAGAATAGGATTGAAAACAAATTTTTAAATAAAAGAAACATCTCAGCTTATGCACTTGTTAAACTTTTATCTTTCCACCATCTTTAATAGGTATAAAATCTGGATTTAAACTTACTTTAAACATATAATGGCCAAGGAGTCTTGCTTCCAGTAGGGGCAACGGTACCTTGGGTCAACCCTTGTACTGAGATGGATTAAGAAAGTGTGGTATGTGTGTATGTGTGTGTGCATGTGTGTGTATAATATCATAATGGGATGCAGTCAAGGAAATTATAGGGCCAAATTCCAAAGTAAAAGAAATAAAACCTAGACGTGTGAACTTGGTATTTAGCACCATTTTTCCTTTACAGGGATTTGCCAATTCTGGAAGAGGTGACTGAGAGGCCAAGAAACAGATGAGAAAAGTTTTTGAAAGGTTTACAGAAAGAAAAATTCAGATTGCTTTCAAGGCTTGCCAGGGGCATTGGTAAATCACGCAGGCTTCTGATTAAGATCCTTATGGTCTAAACCCCCCAAATAAGGGTGAAACGTACTTGCAAGGATTGAAGGATTGAAGAAGTGCAATTTCTGATTTCAGTCTCTGATAGTATTAAGGTCATTCTAGTTTGCTGATGACCCCAGCCACCTGCATAAGCAAATGCAAATCTGCTCCAGTGGAAAAAAATCTTCCTAGACCTTAGATCCTCTTTACATATTTGTGTATTGAACCCAGCAGATGATAAAGAACAACTAGGTAAAAAAGAGTGGATATATGTATATGTATAACTGATTCACTTTGCTGTACAGCAGAAACTAACACAACATTGTAAATCAACTATACTCCAATAAAAAAACCCCACAAAAAACAGGCAAATGAAGAAACAGATAATGTGGCAGAAAAGCAAAAGAGCCAGAGAAATAAACCAACAACAGTAAACAGCACCTACAATGAACACCTGCTACATGATTTTAGGAAGCAATGCATACATTGAGTGCTGAATAATCATCTCACCTTCATGAGTATAAAACTGAACTCTTCATCTTTCCCCCCAGATCCATTCCACCATGGCCTTACTTATCTTTGTCGATGGCAACCCCACGGTTCCAGTGCTCAGCCCAAGACATTGCTGTGGTCTTTGACTTTTTTCTTTTTGTCTCACCCTATATAGGATTGGTAAAGAAATCCTCACTCTTATTTTTAAAAGTACAGATAAATACAGAATCTGATCATTTCTCATGACATTCACAGCTACAAGCTTGCCACCCTGTTCTTACTGAATTGCTTGTGTCTCTGCTTGTCTCAACACAGCAATTAGCATGATTCTGTTAAAGCATACATCTAACCAGAATCTCCTCTGCTCAAAACTTTATAATAGCTCTACTCAGTAAAAGAGGAAGTCCTTAAAATGACTTACAATATTCTATACCTTTCTAAACCCATGCCAAGGCCTTAGAGCAAGTTTTATATCTGTACCATAAAATGTTTATCTCACCCAAATTTTTACTGTGTAATGTGCCAAAGGATGTCAACTTTATTCATTTTCCTATAATATACATGTTTACACTGAGCCAAGAAATGTTCTTTGGCACTACAAAAACTGCGATGAAAACTATTTACTGGAAACTTATATTAATCATTTTTTAAACTCATAATTTCAGTAGCAGAATTAGGGTTCAGTCATCAAAAATGAAGATTATTATGTTGTTAATGGGCATTGACTGCTGTTGTAAACAAGCAATGCTTTAAAAAATATCTTGATATAATAAATGTATTTTTGCACCAGTTCATCTTATTCCTTTTACCATTTTCCTTTCATGTAATGTTTTCTGATTACAGTTACCTCTCATTGGGCATCAGATGTCTATTATATTAACCTATTTTAATCTACTGATAGTCTAAGGATAAATAAACTTGGATATGTAGGACTGTTAGCCTTAATTTTTTTGTTGTTGCTTTTGTGTAATGTTTCCTGATTAAGGCAATCTCTCATTGGACTCCAGCTGTCTCTTTTACTAATCTATTTAAATATAATGATAGTTAAAAGATAAATAAGCTTGGATGTGAATAAATTTTGATGCAAAGAGCTGCATGGAGCAGAAGTGCTAGAAACTAGAGGACAGCCTTAATTACCATATAGTTATTTCTTTTGTCCATACAGCTATGTTTAAAGTTCCATTTAAATTCAAGATTGTTTAAATTCAAGATTGAAAGTTGAATTTTTACAAGAACATAGTTCCTACTGACCTTCCAGGTATCTATTTTAATTTTTTTCTTTTCCTTATCTACCTAAATGCAAATTATAACTACTCTTTAATTATAATTTATTTTCTTGGATTCAGTCAAATTAGATTATGTAATTGAACTAAAATCAGAATAATGAAACAGAAGTTGAGACAATGCTATATACCCATTTTATATAAACTTTTTTTAGCAAGATGACTAATACGTTAATAAATCTAACAACCTTGGTTAGTGTCACCATGACCTGGACCCTCCTAGTCCACATCCTGAATCAGGATCTCAGACGTCACCCAGAGTGGAACTTGTGACATGTTAGTGGAAAAATGGAAACCACATTTTGATACTCAGTTCTGGGGAGGAAACTGTTTTGCCAAAAACAATTTGCCTTGTAATTTTTCATTTCAGTTATCTGCAGCATGATGGCTAAAATGTGTTTTCTTCTCTTTTGTTCTGATTTGGTAAGGAAGCACAGATCAGTCTACACAGCCACCTGAACACTGCTGCCAAGACTATTTCTTAAAAAGAGGATTATTTCTACACAATAGGGAGTGCAAGCACATTTCCTGCCCCTGTCAAAATTCTGTCTACCTTGGGATAAGAAAACAGCCCCCACTCTGCTTTCTCAAATTAGATAGTATTAATTTTTTAAAAAGAAGGCAAATTATATCTTTAAATATGCATTTTAAGACAGAATATTTAATATTTACCTGGATAGCAGTGCTTGTTTTTACAAAAATGTTTTTAGACATAAACACATCTTAGTATACATTATATCTTCCACCTGTGTACTTTTAATAATTACATTTCTGTTTACATGCCTACAAAAGGGACTAGCTTAATTCTACAGTTTATAATAAAAAATATTTTTAACTTATTAAAAAACTTAAGTAAAAAGAAAACCTAGAACAAATTTGAACAAACCTAAAACAAACATTTGAACAAATAGATTGATTGTTTCACATATAGTTTTTTCTTTTGCAAAATAAGGTAATATAACAATGTTTTATATAGAAGATTTATATTCTTACAGTAACATTTACTAAAATTCTAATCTCTATGCACTTGTAAGGCTTTTGATACTCAATTTAGGGAGATATTGGTACAAACTGCATTAGGCTGGATTCAAACTTCTGAAGTTTAGAAATACTTTCTCAGTGGTATCTTTCATTTGCAAGTCTTTTACTTAAAAAACACAAAAAACCAGTCTGGGACTCTGTAACCTTATTCTTATTTAGTTCATTCAACAAGTCTTGATTGAGTGCTGACTTTGTATCAGGAAAACCTTTTAAGTAGTAATGACAGCAATAAAAAAGGAAGAAACTTCCTGCCGTCAGGGGATTTAGGACCATGGGTATAATTAAATGGAAAGTGTCCATTGCTATGGAAATGTATTGATTTCCTCTGTACATTGGACTTTTTCTCAAAGTGATTAGCTGTAATGCTTATCGCTCCCCACACCTTTTACCTACACATTAAATTGATCTTTTAAAATTGTTTGAAAGCAAACATAGGATTTTTTCTGAATATGGCTCTTTTTTATCATTATGCAGACAAAATATGTAAGATACAGTTTACAATTCATAGAGCTCTTTATTCTCTTTCCCATTCCTTTGTGACACAGTAGTTTATTTCAAATACATCAGTCCAGAATACATATACCATCCCCATAACCTGTGAACAAATCTAGAAGTCAGATATGTGTAAAACATTTCTAATTTTTGTATTGGCCTGAAATATTGATATAAATCCCCAACGATAGTGCCAGATTAAACTTCAAAGATCATTGAACCATCTTTTTTTTTTTTTCTTTGCAGCCTATTCAGTTCACATACTTGTAATGATTTGAATAGCTTGCTTGACAAGAGTGGCAAAATCACATCCTTACCCTCTGACTCATTTTTGTACTTATTTTGATTAGAATTTTTCTGAGGTCAAAGAACATGCTTTATTTATCACTTTAAAATAAATTTATATGGAACCACAAAAGACCCAGAATTGCCACAGCAAATCTGAGGAAGAAGAACAAAGCTGGAGGCATAAGCCTTCCAGACTTCAGACAATACTACAAAGCTACAGTAATCAAACAGCATGGTATTGGCACAAAAACAGACATGTAGATCAATGGAACAGAATAGAGAGCCCAGAAATAAACCCACACATGTACAGTCAATTAATCTACAACAGTGCTCGCTTCAGTGGCACACATACTAAAATAGGAACGATACAGGGAAGATTAGCATGGCCTCTGCATAAGGATGACATGCAAATTTGTGAAGTGTTCTGTATTAAAAAAAAAAAATCTACATACAACAAAGGAGGCAAGGATATACAATGACGAAAAGACAGTCTCTTCAGCAAGTGGTTTTGGGAAAGCCAGACAGCTACATGTTAATCAATGAAATTAGAACACTCCCTCATACCATATACAAAAATAAACTCAAAATAGTTTAAAGACCTAAATATAAGAAAAGACACCATAAAACTCCTAGAAGAGAACACAGGCAAAACATTCTGGGACATAAATTGTAGCAATATTTTCTTAGATTAGTCTCCCAAGGCAAAAGGAATAAAAGAAAAAATAAACAAACGGGACTTAATCAAGCTTAAAAGCTTTATCAGAACAAAGAAAACCATCAGCAAAATGAAAAGACAACTTATGGAATGAGAGAAAATATTTGCAAATGATGTGACTGACAAGAGGGTTAATATCTAAAATATACAAACAGCTCATGCAACTCAATATCAATAAAACAAACAACACAATAAAAAAAATGGGCAGAAGACCTACATAGACATTTCTCCAAAGAAGACATACAGATGGCGAAGAGGCACATGAAAAGATGATCAACATCGCTAATTGCAGATGACATGAAAATCTTACAGATGCCACCAGAAAACTACTAGAGCTAATCAATGAATTTGGTAAAGTAGCAAGATACAAAATGCACAGAAATCTCTGGCATTCCTATCCACTAACAATGAAAAATCTGAAAGAAAAATTAAGGAAACACTCCCATTTACCATTGCAACAAAAAGAATAAAATACCTAGGAATAAACCTTCCTAAGGAGGCAAAAGACCTGTATGCAGAAAACTATAAGACACTGATGAAAGGAATCAAAGATGATACAAACAGATGGAGAGATATACCATGTTCTTGGATTGGAAGAATCAACATTGTGAAAATGACTATACTACCCAAAGCAATCTACAGATTCAGTGCAATCCCTATCAAATTACCAACGGCATTTTTCACAGAACTGGAACAAAAATTTTACAATTTGTATGGAGACACAAAAGACCCCGAATAGCCAAAGCAATCTCAAGAAAGAAAAAAGTTGCTGGAGGAATCATGCTCCCTGACTTCAGCCTATACTACAAAGCTACAGTAATCAGTATGGTACTAGCACAAAAACAGAAATATAGATCAATGGAACAGGATAGAAAGCCCGGAGATAAACCCACACACCTATGGTCACCTAATCTATGACAGAGGAGGCAAGAATATACAATGGAGGAAAAGACAGTCTCTTCAATAAGTGATGCTGGGAAAACTGGACAGCTACATGTAAAAGAATGAAATTAGAACACTTCCTAACACCATACACAAAAATAAACTCAAAATGGATTAAAGACCTAAATGGAAGGCCAGACACTATAAAACTCTTAGAGGAAAACACAGGCAGAACACTCTATGACATAAATCACAGCAAGATCCTTTTTGACCCACCTCCTAGAGAAATGGAAATAAAAACGAAAATAAATGGCACCTAACGAAACTTAAAAGCTTTTGCAGCAAAGAAAACCATAAAGAAGACGAAAAGACAGCCCTCAGAATGGGAGAAAATATTTGCAAATGAAGCAACTGACAAAGGATTAATCTCCAAAATGTACAAGCAGCTCATGCAGCTCAATATCAAAAAAACAAACAGCCCAATCCAAAAATGGGCAGAAGACCTAAATAGACATTTCTCCAAAGAAGTTATACAGATGGCCAACAAACACATGAAAAGATGCTCAACATCACTAATCATAATAGAAATACAAATCAAAACCACAATGAGGTATCACCTCACACTGGTCAGAATGGCCATCATCAAAAAAATCTACAAACAATAAATGCCGGAGAGGGTGTGGAGAAAAGGGCACCCTCTTGCACTGTTGGTGGGAATGTAAATTGATACAGCCACTATGGAGAATAGTATGGAGTTTCCTTAAAAAACTAAAATCGAACTACCATATGACCCAGCAATCCCACTACTGGGCATTTATCCTGAGAAAACCATAATTCAAAAAGAGTCATGTACCACAGTGTTCATTGCAGCACTGTTTACAATAGTCAGGACATGAAAGCAACCTAAATGTCCATTGACAGATGAATGGATAAGAAGATGTGACACATATATACAATGGACTCAACCCTAAGAAGGAACGAAATTAAGTTACTTGTAATGAGGTGGATGGACCTAGGGTCTGTCATACAGAGTGAAGTAAGTCAGAAAGAGAAAAACAAATACCGTATGCTAATGCATATATATGGAATTTTAAAAAGCGGTACTGATGAACCTAGTAGCAGGGCAGGAATAAAGATGCAGATCATATAGTAGCTTTGTTTTTTATTTGTGGTTGACTATGTAACTGAATATTTGGGAGATGAAAACAAGGTTGTGCTTTCAGGTGAACTCAGGGGATTCCCTTAACTAATATATCAGATTGAAAAGTTGCCAGTTCCACACATATGAAAGCCAAAGCAACTGCATCTGAGATTCCTTTAGAAATCATTACCTGACCTCTCTTTCCCACTGGCCACACCGCTCACACTCACTCCTGCCCTTAGACTGTACCTCTTTTCTATCCTCCCGTAATATTTTATTATTTCATTTAACACGTAGTTTATAATCGTGAGTTGTAGCCCCACAGAGACGGTGAACTCCTTGAGGGCAGGGAGTATGCTTTGTTCTTCTTTGTAAACTTGTTACCTAGTATTTAATAGTTTGAGTTAATTAATATATCTCTATGCTATGGAATGTTGCTTGAATGAATTGAATGGATGAATGAATGAGATGGTCATAATTTTGGCTAGGTAGTTCTTTCCTTCAGATAACGCAGCCAGCTCTCCAGGACAGTTTGCATTTTGCTATCTCCAAGGTGGTTTTGTTTTCTATCCTGATTATTTAACAGATAATATAAATCTGAAACACAGAGAAGTTAAGGTTATTGACATAGAGGATCACTCAGTAGAGCTAAATCTACAACTCCAGATGAGTTGAAGGAATGAGACAGGTGGCCCAGTGGCTAAAAGTTTAGTCCTTTTTGTCAAAAAGACCCAGATTAGAATATGGATCCTCTTATTGACAGAGTATCCTTAGGTAATGAACATAATTTTTTCAGAGCCTCTGCTTTGAATAATACCTATTTCACAACATTGCTGTGAAATAAGTTTGAACCAATGCTTAGCATATATTAAATAATCTTCAATATATTTTAAATATGAGCATTCTAGCTTTTAAGTAATTATAAATCAGACTAAAATATGTCATAAAAGAAACACACAAAAAAGATGAAATGGAGTCCATATGACAGAGTGTATTAACAAATAAATAATAACTCATGGAGTTAAAGAAACTAGGAGGTAATTTCATGATTGGGTAAATATATCTACAAAATAGCTGGGGCCATAGTGAGTAAATACTCATTTGTGACTGAGACAGACCCACTTTGTGATTCTTGTATTACTTTAATTATTAAGGGCTCTCCATTTCACTTTTAAAATTGTCAGGGTTTGGACAGTGAATTGTGGAGTTACTGTATCGTGGCACATGTGCTAATCTGGAACATTTTAGGAGGAACTTTTTGCACAATCTAGTAAGCATTGTACCCTGAAATCTGCACAGGCATGTGTAGGAAGAGTTTCATCTTCCAGTATACAAAGATCTGGGTTGGTCAGCATTTCTGTTCTATCCAAATAATCAATTTTTATTCTATCCAAATAGTCAAGCACATCTTGAATGTAAATATCTTTTTAGCAATTCACTTTAATGTTCTCTTACTACACAGAGTTAAAAATGTAACTTGGTGAGAAGCAGAATATACCAGATAACTCCTTAGGGTTGTATTTTTACTTGATTTTTTTCTCTTTCACCCTCTTCTGATAACTTACTTCAATATACACTCATTTAGAAAAAGGCTTTTTTTGGATTTACCATTATGATCTGAGATTCAGAAAGTTGGAAGATATAATGAGAAATGTTCATTTTCTTTCTTTCTCCCTTTTCTATAGAGAACACATTTTAAATTTATTATGATTTCCAACAATCCCCTTTCCAACAATTATTTAATACAGGAAAAAAGTGTTGATAGGAAATTCTTCATTGTCATTTACCAGTCTTCTTTGTTAGCAACGTGACAACAGTAACGTTACTTCAGGTGATTTCTACAAGTCTTTCCTCAGCTGTCATCTAAACAAAATAAGATGAAATAAAACAAACACAAATTAATTGCACAGTTATTCATAAATACAAAAAATCTTTGTTATCAAAGATAAATTATAATTTAGAAAGCAAATGTGCAAATTATATTAAATAGATCAATTTTTGAAAGTACATTTCTTCAAAGTATTGTGCAGCTCTTTCCTCACTATAACTGTCGTTAAAACGTTAGTGGTGAAATAAAGCTATATCAGACTATGCTAATGTACATTTTAAACTATTACTTATGGAAATACAGATAGAGATTCAGATCACATTATGAGAAATGTAATAATTTTCAAATAATTTTCACATTATCAGAAATTTATGATGGAAAGAACTCTAGGGAAATTTGCTTGGTGAATTATAAGCACAAATTTATAGTTATTATAATTCCAAGAAAATTTGAAAGATTCAATAGTATTTCAGAAGACTTTAATCAGTGATGATGGCTTCTTGGAGGGTGAAAATGATTGTGAAATATTAATGTGCTCACCTATATCTGTAAGTACAATTAAAATTATGCTGAGTTGGACATTGACAGATTTCACATTCTTGCCTTGAAACAACTATCCACAGTCTGTTTAAGCACAAAACTCAGTAAACTTATAGGTAATGAGTAACTATTTTACTATAGTTTTGAATAATCTTAATGTTCCAGATATTCAGAGCATTTGAAATAACAGCATTATCATAGAAAAATACATTAACTTTGTCCTCATGTTTAATAACCATTTGTTAGAAAATATCACTTTTAGAGTTTTTAATCAGTTATATTGGAAATGAAGTGAGATGTTTTTATTTTAAAAGCTTTCCACCTTCTGGCTATTTGGCTTGGTTTTAAGTTTTGGATTTTTCATGTCTTTCATATTACAGATTAGATGTATGTTTGTTGACCATTTTTAAACCAGACTGCAACTCTTTGGTTTATTCTATGACACCCTGCTATATAATCATTTTGGGCAGACCAACTCTTCACGGAGGCCTAGAAATATCCAAAATTCCAAACTGAAATTATCAAAGGGCTGAAGTTAATGGTGGGACAAAGGTTTCCAATACGCTTCCATTTTCTTCTTCGCATTTTTTGAGGCATTGAATCTTAGTATACACACTGGGATAAACTAGGGTGATTATGAAGTACTAACGTGAGATAATAAAGGAAGCCTGCCTTTCTTCATTTGACTAATCATCCAAAGAAATGCAGTTCCAGAAAAAACAACTATAAAATATGCCACAGTCTCCCAGAGTCACCTTTTCAAAAAGCAACTCTTACTCTGTATCTTCCCTTCATAAAGTGAAAGCTGGCTTCCAGCTCCCTCTTCAATCTGATTTCACACCCTGCTCTCCTTCGTGCTATACTGCAGCCACATGAGTGATTTTATTCCTTTATACTTGCCATGCTGCATCAAGATACCAAACTGATACCTTGAGCAAAAGTGCTTTTCTCCCCATCTTTTACCTCTTATTTGCCACTCATCCTTTAGATCTCGGCTCAGGCGGTCCTTCCACAGGGAAGACTTCACTGACCTTCCGTTTGAGGTCAGTTCCTCACTTTAAAGATTTTCTAGCACTGTGTACCTGTTTTGCAACATTGTAGAAGTTGAAATTAGCCATCAGTTTGTGTGATTACTCGATTAATATGTGTTTCCTCCAGTAGAGAAGACTAGAAGAGGGCAGGGATCATACTGGCTTTTGCAGCTTTTGTGCAATGCCTGGCTCAGTAAACATTTGTTGAATGAATAAATGAAAACACTCAGGTCCGTGTGTTTTATGGAAGAGGGAGAGCTTAGGCTATGATGGTTGCCTAGAGAAACCGGGATAGTTTTACCTTTTGGGTCCAGAAGTGAAATGATGGGGATATAATGTATTGCTCAATATAAAATTCCAAAGTTGCTAATAGAAAAGTGACAGACACACAGAATAAGAAGTAACAGTGGCCACTTGCAGCTAGAAGAGAATGCTAGCCATCCAGAATGGTTCCTGTTATATTCTGGGATAAAATTAAAAATTTCCTTTCTAATTTACTCATCATAGCTTCCATTAATCCTTTATATTCTGGGTGAATCATGACATTTTCTCCAAATCCACCCCAAACTGGGTGGTCTTAACATTGCCAACAATCTTTGTACACCACATTTTTATACAAGAGTAACTGTGTGTATTTGTGCATTATGGTTACCATGGTTAGGAAATATTTCCTGAGAATGGTCTTTCAAAGTAGCTATCAAAATCAGGTAAACAGCCGTTTCAGAGTTGATAAGGCAGAGAATGTAGATAACATGCAGACATTGTTGCCAATGACTACAACAGTCTCAGGAGATCATGAATATTATATTTTCAATAAGACAATTAAAAATACAGGCAGATCAATCTCTAAGGTACATGCTAGCAATCCTATCCATTACAGAAGCGAAAGCATACCCCTTAAAAATCAAAATTATATTCAAATATAATACAATTTGTTGGATGTATAAAAAGAAAGTTCAATGAATAAAGAAGAGGAGAGAATAGTGTGGAATAGAGGCAATGGAGAAGTAGAAGGGAAAAAACTCTAAAATTAGAGGAAGATAAGAAAAAAAGGAAACATGAAACTTTCATGTCATTAAGAGACTTCATGTCAAATTTAAAAAATAAAAATGTGAACACATCCCTTCAGTAAAAGAATAAAATTATATTTCAAAGTACTATAATTATGCCTTGATTAAATCAGTTCTACCCTTCTCTCAAGTGCAAAATTAATGACAAAATTCCAGTTATTAAAGGATCAAGTGGTTTAAAGATTTGTAAGATCTTCACAGAATATATAACTCAATATATTACAAATGTGCAGCTTTTTAAAAAGCTATAACAAACTCAGCCTTTTAAAGTTTAAAGTGTATAATCTTAATTCAGACACAGAATTATAAACCAAATACTTCATATAGTAAGCTAAATTAATCTCATCACTTTCTCTTAAATGTAGTCATTAGATATTGTTTACATATACATTATATATATACTAATTAAATTTCTTGCACTTTGAATGTATTTACAATTCCAAGGGTTATTTTTTGATTTTGTTTTTTTTTGCCCTGAGATGCTTAATATTCAGGACTCCCTTGTCTTTATATGAAAATTATATACAGTTGACCCTTGTTCGACATGTGTTTGAACTGTGAGGTTCCACTCATACATGGATTTTTTCCCATAAATATGTACTATAGTATCACACGATCTGTGGTTGGTTGAGTCTGTGAATGTGGAATGACAAAGGGCCAACTGTAAAGTTATACTTGGATTTTTTACTTTGCCAGGGGTTGGTGCCCCAAACTCCTGCCTTGTTCAGGGGTCAACTATATACTGTTATGGACTGAATTGTGTACCCCCCAAATTTATATACTGAAGCCTTACACCTCAATGTGACTGTATTTGGAGATAGGGTCTTTAAGGAGGTAATTAAAATTACATGAGGTCATAAGGGTGGGACCTTAGTCCCATAAAACTGGTGTCCTGATAAGAAGAGGAAGAAACAGTAGAGATCTCTCTCTGTCTTCCCATGTACACATGCACAGAGAAAAAGCCATGTGAGGACAGAGAAAGAATGCAGCCATTTGCAAGCCAGGAAGAAAGGTCTCACCAGAAACTGGCTTTTCCAGAACCTTGATCTTGTACTTTTAAGCTCCAGAACTGTGAGAAAATTAATTTCTGTTGTTTAAGACATTCAGTCTGTGGTCTAGTGTTGTGGCAACCCTAGCAGTCTAATACACATAGCATTTTATTTTATAACAAACTTGAACTATAACCCTAATGTTAGCACATGTTAGCACATGTTAGATTTAGCACAGACATACATACTTAACTACTAAATCAAAGAGATAAAAAATTAAAACTTGAAAATATAGCAATGATATAGCTTTGTATTTTATGATATAGCAATATAAAATAAGATACATATATTGAAGATGTTAACATTTTTTAATTAAAAAATGTAGTTTATTTGAAGAATCTCTGGTTCTTCGGAAGTGTTTTCTATCAAATTGCCTTTAAGTAATATCTGTGTACAATGTTTGACTGTCTTCTCTCATTTAGTATTTGGACAATATCCTCATGAAAATGATGAGGCAAAGTGGTAAGGAACAGAGAATTAAGATTTATTAAGTATCTACTGTAATAGATGAAAATTTTCCTTAAAAAGAAAAATCTTATTATATTATTAAGGGAAATTATAGCTGACCCTTGAACAACACCAGGGTTGGGGTGCTGACCCTCCACATTGTCAAAAATCCAAGTAGATTTATAGTCGGCCTTCTGTGTATGTGGTTCCTCCATATCATCAATTTCACCTCCACAGATTCAACCAGCTGGGGATCATGGAAAGTTTCAATTACTTACATTCAGGCAAGAACATCTTTGAATAATATGGATCATTTGTATCAGAACTGGTCAGAAACAGAACTTGAGAGGTTGAAGGACAGATCAGATTGAGAAGTCCAGGTTTTGAGAGCCACTGGCATATAAATGGTAACTGAAATAATGCACATGGGTGAAACCACCTGGAAAGAAAGAATAATGCAAAACAAAGCCATGGAGTATAGTTGTTAAAAACATGACCACTGAAACCAGAAAATCTAGATTCAAATCTTGACTCCACCATTTACAAGCTATATAAAATTAGTCAAGGTTAATTTGGGGTTAATAAGTATACACTGGTTTTAGGATTTTTGCAAGGATTAACTGTAGTTATAAATGTAAAGCACTTAGAAGAGTGCCTAGCTAAAAGTAAGTATTCAGTATATAGTGTCTTGTATTAGATTGCAAGGAACAATAAAAGGCTACACTAATGCTTTAGGGGCTCCAAAATTGAAAGACGGAGAAGAAACAGCCAGGGGAAACAGGTAAAAGCAGAATATATAAATTCTAAGGAAGACAAATGAAGAGGGTGTCTCAAGAAGAGAAGACTCTTAGGACTTCAACTTCTCACCGAGATTTACCCTCCAACCTCAAAGAACTAAATCCAGATGAAACAAATGAAAAAACAGCCTCCAAGATATTGGACATCAGACAATAAAGATAATGATCCCTGCGAAGATGGGAAGCAAATGAGCCCTACAATTACCCAGCTTCAAAGAGATTCCAGGCTGGTGCAGGGAAGGGGAAATCAGGTGATACCAATAGATGAGATGGAGCTGAGAGTTTGAGAACAAGGGGGCCAGAATTCACAGGGCAGAGCACCACAGAGAAGAGAGCTGTGCATAGAGAGAACCCCAAACATCTGCAGAGGCCTTCCTTGAGTACTGCAGAGCACTGATCAGCACTCCTGAATGGGAGGATAGCACAGCTGGGGATGATTTGCCTGAAAGGATTACAGGAAGCATCACCTGAGGCTCACACAGGATGGAGAATGAATGCCTTTTCTCATCAACCAGACTGGGAAGCCTCGTAATTCATGGGACTTTACAAAGAGTACTCAGAAGGCTTTGCCTGAGTAGTGGGGATATTAAGTCTAAAAGGCTGCTCCTGTCTAATATCTTCTGAAAAGCAAAACTAAAAATAACAAACTGTTACCGACGAATTTAACTTTATTCCAGAACAAAGTCAAGAATTGTAATGAGAATATTTAGCTTCCAACAAGGTAAAATTTGCGTTTGGCAGCCAATGAAAAATGACCAGACATGCAAAGAAGCTGGAAAATACAACACATAATGAGAAAAATCAATCAAAGTGGACACAGAACTACCAAATGTTATCATGGGCCGATAAAGACATTAAATTAAAGCAATTGTAACTATATTTTAAACGTTCAGAAAACTAGAGGAGAGTTTGAAATGTTAAATAGAAATATGAAAGATAAAAAAGACTAAAATCAAACCTCTAGAGATGAAAATTATAATGTCTGAGATGAAAAATACACTGAATAGGAATAATGGTAATTAAAATGTTTTAAAAGACAAGATTGGTGAATTTGGAAACTAGCATTTGAAACTATGTGAAATGAAACACAGACAGAAAAAAATACTTAAAAAGATGAAAATATCATCCGTGAGCCGTGAAACAACTTACAGTAGTCTGATATACATGTAATTTGAGTCCATGTAGGATAGGAGAGGGGGGGACAGAAAAAAATTTGAAGAAATAATGGCCCCAAATGTTGTGAATTCAATGACAACTATACACCTACATACATATCCATACATATGCAATGGAACACTGTTCAGCCATAAAAAATATGATCTTGCCATTTGTGACAGCACAGATGGACCTGGAGAGCTTTATGCTAAGTGACTTATTAGAGAAAGACAAATACTGTATGATTTTACTTATATGTGAAATCTAAAAAAACCTCATAGAAACTCATAGAAAACTCATAGAAACAGAGATCAGATCTGTGGTTTCCAGAGGCAGAGAGTGCAGCATGGGGGCATTAGGTGAAGGTGGTCAGAGGTACAGCCTTCAATTATAAGATAAATAAATTCTGAAGATATAATGTACAATAGTTAACAAGACTGTAGTGTATATTCGAAAGTTGCTAAGAGAGTAGATCTTAAAAGTTTTCATCCCAAGGGGGGAAAAAAGTCTGTAACTATGTTAGGTGATGGATGTTCACTAAACTTATAGTGGTAATCATTTCACAGTATATGCATATATTAATCATTATGTTGTACACCTTAAACTTATACAATGTTTTATGTCAATTATATCTAAATAAAACTGGAAAAATATTATGGCTTTTAAAAATCAAAATTTTGACTTTACATAATACATATCTAAGAATATGTTTACTTCTCTCTATACAATGCATCATGGTATCACCTCTTCCACTCCCTGCCTGAATGCAGTAATGAGTACTTAAGGAAATGGGTAGTGATTTGGAAACTAATCCATATTTATTTTTACGATATTGTGTCCTCTAGCCTTAAAATATTGAAAGAGCATATTAATGATTACTACATACAGATATACTGCCCAGTTATAAGCTGTTGGGTTTACAGATTCTATTTTCCTTGTTTATTCAGATGGTCAGCAGGAGGCCTGGAATTGATGTTCCTTAGAAACAGTTGTTCATTCAACTTATTCACCTCTTCAGAGAGAGAAATCAATTTTTATAGTCATATACAAATACCATGAAGACATCAGTACACTTCATTTTCAGAAATAGGAAACAATAAATAGAAGAAGTGGGTTTTATATTTCCTGTATTGATGTGTTTAAAGTATCACAAGAGTACTAGTTGTAAAAGGTAAATTCAGTCAAGTGAGTCCCTAAAATCTGTATCACCAGGAAGCTAATTCACTCATTCAAAAAACATTTGCATATTTGGTACACGTCACTAACGTATAAAAGTCACTAACTTTGCTTGTGCTGTGAAGGATACAAAGACAACAGACAGAGGGATAAGTGATATTCTTATCTTCAACAAACCCATAATCTACTAGGATTGCTGAGAAGTCTCCATAGTAAACTATAATGAAATGTCAGAAGGAAGTAATGGCAATAAAAGAGATATAACCAATGATTTAGAGAAGCCAGTGTGTACCAGTGTATTCAAAGATTATTTTATACTATAGGTGATATTTGCATCGAACTATGACAGGTTAACCATGAACAGGCAGAGATCATGAAGAACATTAAAGCTGAGAGGGAAATGATAAAATTTAGGGAAGAATAATTGAGGGACAATACTTAGTTCCCATGTAGCTGGAATATAAAGGATTTAGAAATGCTTAAACTTATCTGCAGTATCATAGTTCATGAAAAATAGGGAAACATTATCTAAGGTACCTGAGTTGGAGTTACAAATAATCCTTTACGAAATAATAGGTAACAATATAGCATACAACAGTTCGAACCCTACTCAGATCATTTTAGTGCTCTCAGGCCTGATTTCCTCAGTCTAATAATATATATTGATGGATTCTGAGATAGTAAGGTTCTGTGTTAAAGCACAAGAGAATTTGGAAACTGCTCATTAAAGAAGTAGAAATATTTCCTCAAGATCTGTTATGAAAAAAAAATGACTTGGGAAACATATACTTAAATAAGATCTTTATCTCTAAAAATGTATCTCACAGGGGAATTTTCTCTAATGTCATATTTCCTCAAAGAAGGGAGTCATATGATCTGCTACCAAATCTGTTGTGGAAGTCTCCACCAACAGTTAGCTCTAAATGTAGAGATAAAAAAATAATAATAATAAGAGCATGTCTCCTCAACGACTATTTCATACTTTCCTGCGCCCCTTAAATTTTATACCACTCTCATTTCAGCTGATAACACTCCTCATCTGTCATTGTAAGCATAGACATCATCAAATAGGAATTTCCTTCTTTTCCCATCGGCAAATCTGTAAACTTACTTGAACTAAATCAGTCTTCTCCAAGTGCCCATCTCTTATTAAGTGTCAGTGCTGGTAGCAAAAGCTAATGAGCCCATTTGTGTCCTTTGTCCCATTGTCTCTCATCTTCTCAAGAACTTCTTTTCAGTACTATACCCCTTTCTCCTGAGTTCTCAATCTATCCTTCTTTAGTCAACTATTCCTATTAACATTCAACTGATCTCTAATATTTTTCACTAATAAAGCTTCTCTTGACCCTGCATCTTCTTGCAGTTACTGTACCATTTTTCTGCTACCCTGAATTTCTAAGCTTCTCAAAAAACAAGGGTTTACATATGACAGATTTATTTCCTCATCTCCCATTCACTCTTCAATCCTCCAATCTGGTCTCTGACTCGATCTCCATATTGTCAAAGGCCATGGACACTCTCCTCTCATCAGCACTCATCACAGTTGTTAATTCCTTCCTTCATTTTTTTTACCCTGTATTCAAGGCATACATATGCTTCCTCCCCTTCCACCCCAACCCAAGGCTCTTTTTTTTTCTTCTCTGGTTATACCTATTAGACTCCTTTACTAGCTCTTTTTGACAATATGTAATTTTGCTGTCATAATTGCTCTCCTAATAACCAGGATGTTAAAATGCCTAACATTTTAATGAGGATACATGACTGAGTCTACCTGGCAGATGAATTATTTAGTTGGAGGGCATATTTTCTCAAATTCAGGGGTTTTTCATTCAACACATATCATTTAGCACCTGCTACATGTCAGGAATTGTTATAGGTCCTGAGGATAAAACGATAAACAAGATTGACAAGATCCCTGCCTTCATGGAACATGAGAAGGTAAAGCCTGGGTAAGAGAATTGGGGATGTTTTGTAGAATTAAAAGCTTTATCAGGGCTTCCCAGGTGGCGCAGTGGTTGAGAGTCCGCCTGCCGATGCAGGGGACACGGGTTCGTGCCCCGGTCCGGGAAGATCCCACGTGCCACGGTGCGGCTGGGCCCGTGAGCCATGGCTGCTGAGCCTGCGCGTCCGGAGCCTGTGCTCCGCAACGGGAGAGGCCACAACAGTGAGAGGCCCGTGTACCGCAAAAAAAAAAAAGCTTTATTAATATGGGTCAAACATTGGATTTTCATCAACTCAGAGAGAATCTACACTGCCCAGGTTAACCTAGTGTTTTCATCTAGGAATACATGCAAAGACATGACCTACCTGATCTTGCCATGTCCTTATACCTCAAGGAATTCTTGAAATCAAAAACCAAGGGAAGATTCCTGTTCATTTTAAGATTTACCTTTTTAGGCAGACTTGGAAGGAATAGGACCTGATGGTTAAAAATAAACACCACTAACGGGATAATTGATTTGATTTAAAAACTACTATTTGGAGCAAAATAAAATTCAGTCCAAGATCAGCCCTCCATCATATTTCCTGCTAAAAATAGAGGTGTGTCATCCTGGTAATGAGAAATTTAGACACAACTTGTATAAAAATATGGCAGGACCTCAATTACAGAGTGTTTACGGAAGCAGGTGCTATAAGAGTATATCAGAAATGTGACATCATCTGATTTCTCAGCACTATGAGGCGTCCCACTCCTGTGTCCGTCTCTCTGGACTTGTGGTATATATGTGAATAACATGATTTGTTTCAAATCAGAGACTACCACTCATTTTAATAAATAAAAATGTCAATTAGAATAAAATTAAAGAAGCTTTTCTTAGTGTGAACCTAGCTAGATCCCTTAATCTTTCTTTGCCTCTCTTTTTTCGTTGAGAAAATATGACTAATAATGTCCATTCTGTCTAACTCATCAGATTGTCCTGAGAGAATTATGGGATAAGGGTTAAATTTATGAGTTCTTATTAAATTATAAAATACATTAAAATATGAGTTACAACTATGACCAATTCATTATAATGATATTAGCAATAGTATTGCATACTTTGCAGATTAAAGGATTTTACCTCTTTAAAAATGCCTTTATCTTTACTTATACTTTATTATTGTTTTCAATTATACTTGGAAACTGCCTTAAATCCTTTCTAAGACATCTTAAATGTTGAAAATTCAAATCAGTCTGAACAGCTAATTTGAACATGCGTATGTCGTGGAAAGTGAAAGTTTATTCAATACACCTATTTGATTGAGATTTTGACTACAAGTTGTCATGAGAGTCAAATTAGATAGCCCTAGTCTAGATGATGCTAGCTCTCTTTAAAAGATATTTCTGTGAGTTTGACAAATAGCAATTACTAAGCACAACACCAACAGTGATAAATACTCCAATTTCAGCCTGTCAAAAATGAACTGAAGAATTGAGAGGAAACGCATGATAGGAAACATCTGGTCCCTTTCAGGCCTGCTGAGAGATGATGAGGATGTGCCTTTTGACAATAAATAAATAAATCATAAAATAAAACCCTAAAAGGCAGGGTTATTTTTTTTCATATTACCTTGTTGAACAAAAGGGTGACTGTAATTTTAAAAAATGAGATGGATGTTGCCCAATGTTTAAAACACACTAAAAAAACTTTGAATAATTTTATCTCCATATTTTAATGAGAAAGAGATTAATAAGAAACCAAAGATAGAATTTTATTTAAAGGCCAGAACATTACCAAGGTATATCGAGGAGAGGTAAGATTCTAACCCAGTATCTGGTGACTTCTTTATTTTTTTATTTATTAGGAAACCTTTCATTTATAAGGTAAACTTAGGCATTGGAAGATATTTTCACTGAAAGTTCAGTTATTTTTAAGTATTCAGTATTAAAGCAGAAAATTGTATGTAATTGGTCTGTATTCAAATAAAGGTTAGAATTGTGAACTAATTCCTTTCTGTCCCCTACAAAGTAAGGGTGCTGAAGGTTTTCCTTTCCACATCACTAGTCCTCTTTCGTACTATCACTGGCCTTCTAGGTATCCAGGCTCTCTGTTTGGCAAGAGGTGCACGAGTGGGAGTGAGAAGATTCAATAATTTTCTGGGAGATTAACAGGGAGATTGATGATATTGGTGATTCCCACAGGGTAGGGTCAGACATCATTACTGTTCAGCTGATCAGCTGATGATACACGGCACTTAGAAGTACAAGAATTCTTACGTTCTCACCTGGGATGGTGTGCTGTACTCATTGGCAGGGTGATGGGATGGGCTTCTGAGGCTTCTGAGGCTGCCACAGGAGCTCCTTGGCAAATCTCATGTGTAGACTTGACAGTTCTCAATGTTGACTATCGAGATTTTCAGGTCTGGTCCTCTGACCACAAATCCCTCTCCTTGGTCCAATCTCTTCCTTTTCTCTCCTTGCCCAACTTGCAGATTTGGGAGATGTGATTCTTTTGTTATTGCTCTTATAAAATGTTGTATTTGGCATGATATTCATGCTCTGCTCTCATCAAGACTTAGCCTTTTGAGTTCCAAAATACCCAGCTCTTACAAATGAGAAATTAACTTTCAAGATTATTGTCTCTGCTTTAAGCTTTAAGAGTCTATTTTGACACCCAAGCTAGATTTTCAATATTCTCTGTACGCACACCATATTGGAACTCCACGTTTTCCACTTTCAACGGTTAGTTTTAGTAGGGGGAGGGCCTCGTGATAAAAAATAATAAAAATAGTAATAATAAAAGAGATTAGAGGGATAAATTGGTTAATATATCAAAAATATTCTCCCACTACACATAGTAGTGTACGTTAGAAAACAAAATAGCAAAACAGAAACAAACAAACAAAACCCATAATGTAGCAACAATGTGGTGGATCAGTTGATGCTATTAACTCACTAATGATAGCATTTCGTTATTATATTTCTTTTAAGTATATAGCTTTTCCATAAACTTCAATGTAAGTTAAACACAAAGGGGAAAAATGGAAATAATTTTGAGCAGGCAGTATTCAAAGTGAGGGAAGTAATCTATACTGTTTCTCATGTTTAAATAATAAAGTAGTAGACTTACTTTTTTTTTAAATTGTCTAAAAAAATTTTGGTAACCCAATTTTTGGCAAATTTGGTGGGTTTTAACAGGGCAGATGTCACAATATTAACACCATGAATGGACGTGCACAGTCCAATCAAAGGATGACTGCTTTAATGTTGGAGTGGGGTCCTGGGGCTCCTGATGTGACAAGTATTGCCTCTTTAGTTGCTGGATTGAGAAAAGAGCAAGGATTCTAGAGAAGTGGAACCTGAACCAGGGTAACTGAAGCAGTAGAAAACTCGTTGGGCTTTGCACAGCAGCTGTTTATTCAGCTATTTATTAACAGCCCATACTAATGCCTACTAGCTGACCATCAGCCTTGGTTATCAGCCTGTGACAATATGAATTTTCCTCTCAGCCTCAGATGTTAGCACCATCACATAGCTCCATTTCTCTAAATCAGTAATATCAGGCTCAATCCTACCAGCTCTTGGGCCAGGCAGGAAGTTCACTTCAGTCTCTGCCTATGTGGTGGGGAAGAGAAGTGCTTACACTATTCCTTCATTTCTTCTACCTACCCTACTTATATCAATACTTCTCCTACCCACTTCCCCAGTCTTCTCTCTCTAGAATCTATATGATTGTTGTGGGGTGGAAGTAGCTAATCTTATTCAGAGATGCTGCCATGTTAGGAAGCATAGCGTTAAAATGATATTTTGCTTCCTCCATTCTTTCCCTCTTGTGCCTCAAAGCCCAACATCTTTTTCTGCCCTTCTGGGAGCATCCAGCTTTACTCCTCCAGCAGTGGGCCCATAGCAAAGGATTATTATTTACCGGGGTAAGGATTTGGAGTTAGCTAGTGTTTGGAGTATTTGGACTTTTGAGGGACTTAATGCTAATAAATATGGGGAAAGGTGATTCTTTGAGTTTGTGGAAAGGCAAAACACAGCACAGGAGAAAAAATATATTTTTTTGTCTTTATAATTCCCCCAAGTACACAGTAACCCATCCTCGTCACTAAACTCTTAGCCTTCAAGATCAAGGATTGTGTTTTATTTGTGTATCTTCTCTTCTTAGAGTTTTGCCTCACACAGGTGGCATTCAGTGAATATTTGTTGAATTAATTAAACAATTAAATAATCTTAGCCTAAAACTCCTAAATGGTTTATTTCCTGGCAATTGTGAGCATTTTTTTTTTGAATGAGCTGCTAATTTTTAAAGCAGTCATTAAAGTTGTTGTTTTCAGAGGTTTGTTTGATAAAAGGGAGTTAGTAATTCTAAAACATTAGCACTATAATAAAAAGCAGGTATGAAAGGCCTTGTTCACCTAAGCTTTGAACTGAGTTTAAATAACTCAGTCAATTTTTTGTAGTCAGACGTATTTCTAAAAAGAGATAAATAGGCACTATAATTACTATCAGAGTCCTTCTGGTATTATCAGATAACAATTCAGTGGATAATAAATAGCATATGATTACCTGATTTATCTTTTAGTCCCCTTGATTGTCCTTGCTATTTTTTAAAATGAGAACTAAGCAGCATGGAAAACTGAAATTTAAAAGACAAGTAATTACTTTGATTTACTCAAACATTAAAAGCTCCACCAATAATTACTCTTAATATGTTTTCATTAATTCGTTTATTCATTTGACAGAAGAAATTGAAGTTTTATTCTACAAAACACTTTCGTGTCTTTGTAATAGCCATGTCTCTTCTACTTATCATAGCTTAAGTTGGCTTATGGAATTTATATTCAGAGCCTTAACTAATATTAAAGGAATAGCATAGAGAATTTTATACGTACAGTCATGGATTTTGACTTTCCTTTAATGAAGGCTGAAGGAGAGAGACTGAGGGAAATGCTGGGAGTTGGAAGGTTTCCTGGTAATGCTCAAGGACTTGAAAAGTGACAGCAGGCTGAGTCTAGAAAAGGCAAATCAATTATCCAGAGTTGAGGAGGAGCCTTTAATATGTTAGACAAGCACAGCCTCATAGAAGTAAAATTCAAACCAACTAAAAAATATTAAATATTTCAATAGTTACATTAAGAGAAGTAAAAAGAAGCAAGAGAACTCAATTTTGTTCAGGCTCCGGACACGCAGGCTCAGCGGCCATGGCTCACGGGCCCAGCCGCTCTGCGGCACGTGGGATCTTCCCGGACCGGGACACCAACCCCTGCATCGGCAGGTGGACTCTCAACCACTGCGCCACCAGGGAAGCCCCCAAGAGAACTCCATTTTGATATTTAGCTTAATATGTCCCAAATAGTATCATTTCTCTATATAATCAATATAAATTTGTTAATGAGATATTTAACTTTTTTTAAATACTAAGTCTTTGAATCTGGCATTTATCTTTCACTTACCATCTCAATTCAGACATTAAATTTTTATCAGAAATACGTGTTTGATATTTAGATGTCATACAATTTACAGTTGAAAAAGTATATTCACATACCTAAGTTGTTCCAAAAGTTTTTCCGATAACTGAATTGAAGGATTTAAGTTTAAATTAATTAAAATAAGCTTTCTGTTTTCAGTAGCACTAGCTGCATTTCAAGTGGTGAATAGCCACATGTGGCTACTGGTTCCCATACCGCTTACTGTAGCACTAGACTGAGAAATTTGAAGTAACAAAGGCAGCCTTAGAAAGAGAAACATTATGAAATGCCAGAGGCAGATAGAGAAAAGAGCAGGGTGTATAAAATTTAAAAGCCAGGTAATAAGATGCTGAGTAATCCAGTACTGACTCTGTTAAGATCCACTTGCTCAATATTGCCCTTTCCAGTTACAATATTCATAGTAAGTACAGAGTATGGTTTGAAGCAAAATTTCAAATCATTTAAAAAATGCTAGTGCAAGAGCACAGAGAAATCTTGGATATCATTTAATCCAATTCATTTTATGTTAGTGAAACATGTCCAAAAAATATTATACATTTATCCTAGTCTCAGCCAGTTAAGACAAAGGCAGAGCTAGAATCTAGACCCAGGTTATACTGTGTTTTCTATTTTTTTTTTAACATCTTTATTGGAGTATAATTGCTTTACAGTGTTGTATTAGTTTCTGCTGTTTAACAAAGTGAATCAGCTATATGCATGCATATATCCCCATATCCCCTCCCTCTTGGGTCTCCCTCCCACCCTCCCTATCCCACCCCTCTAGGTGGTCACAAAGCACGGAGCTTATCTCCCTGTGCTATGTGGCTGCTTCCCACTAGTTCTCTATTTTACATATGGTAGTGTATATATGTCAGTGCCACTCTCTCACTTTGTCCCAGCTTACCCTTCCCCCTCCCCGTGTCCTCAAGACCATTCTCTACTCCCGGGTCTTTATTCCTGTCCTGCCCCTAGGTTCTTCAGAACATTTTTTTTTTTTTTTTTACATTCCATATATATGTGTTAGCATACGGTATTTGTTTTTCTTTTTCTGACTTACTTCACTCTGTATGACAGACCCTAGGTCCATCCACCTAACTACAAAAACTCAATTTTGTTTCTTTTTAATGGCTGAGTAATATTCCATTGTATATATGTGCCACATCTTCTTTATCCATTCATCTGTTGATGGGCACTTAGGTTGCTTCCATGTCCTGCCTATTGTAAATAGTGCTGCAATGAACATTGTGGTACATGACTCTTTTTGAATTATCGTTTTCTCAGGGTATATGGCCAGTAGTGGGATTGCTGGGTCATATGGTAGTTCTATTTTTAGTTTTTTAAGGAACCTCCATATGTTCTCCATAGCGGCTGTATAAATTTACATTCCTACCAATAGTGCAAGAGGGTTCCCTTTTCTCCACACCCTCTCCAGCATTTATTGTTTGTAGATATTTTTGATGACGGCCATTCTGACCAGTGTGAGGTGATACCTCATTGTACTTTTGATTTGCATTTCTCTAATGATTAGTGATATTGAATATCTTTTCATGTGTTTGTTCACAATCTGTATATCTTCTTTGGATAAATGTCTGTTTAGGTCTTCCACCCATTTTTGGATTGGGTTGTTTGTTTTTTGGATATTGAGCTGCATGAGCTGTTTGTATATTTTGGAGATTAATCCTTTGTCAGTGGCTTCATTTGCAAATATTTTCTCCCATTCTGAGGGTTGTCTTTTCATCTTGTTTATGGTTTCCTTTGCTGTGCAAAAGCTTTTAAGTTTCATTAGGTCCCATTTGTTTACTTTTGTTTTTATTTCCATTTCTCTAGGAGATGGGTCAAAAAGGATCTTGCTGTGATTTATGTCACAGAGTGTTCTGCCTATGTTTTCCTCTAAGAGTTTTATAGTGTCTGGTCTTCCATTTAGGTCTTTAATCCATTTTGAGTTTATTTTTGTGTATGGTATTAGGAAGTATTTTAATTTCATTCTTTTACATGTAGCTGTCCAGTTTTCCCAGCACCACTTATTGAAGAGGCTGTCTTTTCTCCATTGTATACTCTTGCCTCCTTTATCAAAGATAATGTGACCGTATGTGCATGGGTTTATCTCTGGACTTTCTATCTTGTTCCATTGATCTATATTTCTGCTTTTGTGCCAGTACCGTACTGTCTTGATTACTGTAGCTTTGTAGTGTAATGTGAAGTCCAGGAGCCTGATTCCTCCAGCTCCATTTTTCTTTCTGAAGATTTGGCTATTCGGGGTCTTTTGTGTTTCCATACAAATTGTGAAATTTTTTGTTGTAGTTCCGTGAAGAATGCCATTGGTACTTTGATAGGTATTGCATTGAATCTGTAGATTGCTTTGGGTAGTATAGTCATTTTCACAATGTTGATTCTTCCAATCCAAGAACATAGTATATCCCTCCATCCGTTTGTATCATCTTTAATTTCTTTCCTCAGTGTATTATAGTTTTCTGCATACAGGTCTTTTGTCTCCTTAGGTAGGTTTATTCCTAGGTATTTTATTCTTTTTGTTGCAGTGATAAATGGGAGTGTTTCCTTAATTTCTCTTTCAGATTTTTCATCATTAGTGTATAGGAATGAAAGCGATTTCTGTGCATTAATTTTTTATCCTACTACTCTACCAAATTCATTGATTAGATCTAGTAGTTTTCTGGTAGCATCTTTAGGATTCTCTATATATGTCATCTGCAAACAGTCACAGTTTTACTTCTTTTACGATTTAGATTCCTTTTATTTCTTTTTCTTCTCTGATTGTCATGGCTAAAACTTCCAAAACTATGTTGAATAATAGTGGTGAGAGTGGGTAACCTTGTCTTGTTCGTGTTCTTAGAGGAAATGGTTTCAGTTTTTCACCTTTGAGAACAATGTTGGCTGTGGGTTTGTCATATATGGCCTTTATTATGTTGAGGTAGGTTCCCTCTATGCCTACTTTCTGGAGAGTTTTTATCATAAATGGGTGTTGAATTTTGTTGAAAGCTTTTTTGCATCTATTGAGATGATCATATGGTTTTTATACTTCAATTTGTTAATACGGTGTATCACGTTGATTGATTTGCGTATATTGAAGAATCCTTGCATTCCTGGAATAAACCCCACTTGATCATGGTGTATGATCCTTTTAATGTGCTGTTGGATTCTGTTTGCTAGTATTTTGTTGAGGATTTTTGTATCTATGTTCATCGTGATATTGGTCTGTAGTTTTCTTTTTTTGTGACTTCTTTAGTTTTGGTATCAGGGTGGTGGTGGCCTCGTGGAATGAGTTTGGGAGTGTTCCTCCCTCTGCTATTTTTGGAAGAGTTTGAGAAGGATAGGTGTTAGCTCTTCTCTAAGTTTCTGATAGAGTTTGCCTGTGAGGCCATTTGGACCTGGGCTTTTGTTTGTTTGAAGATTTTTTCTTTTTAATAAATTTATTTATTTATTTTATTTTTGGCTGCATTGGGTCTTTGTTGCCGTGTGCGGGATTTTCTCTAGTTGCTGCGAGTGGGGGCTACTCTTTGTTGTGGTGCGTGGGCTTCTCACTGCGTTAGCTTTTCTTTTTGCGGAATATGGGCTCTAGGCACACGGGCTCAGGAGTTGTGGCATGTGGGCTCAGTAGTTGTGGTGCACGGGCTTAGTTGTTCCACGGCATGTGGGGTCTTCCCGGACCGGGGCATGGACCCATGTCCCCTGCGTCGGCAGGTGGACTCTCAACCACTGCGCCACCAGGGAAGCCCTTTTTTTTTTTTGATGGATGGTTCTGTATTTCTGTCTTACTGGTTGTTTGGCCTGAGACGTCCAGCACTGGAGTTTGCAGGCAGTTGGGTAGAACTGGGTCTTGGTGCTGAGATGAGGGCCTCCAGGAGGCCTCACTCCAAATGATATTCCCTGAGGTCTGAGGTTTTCTGTTAGTCCAGCTGTTTGGACTCAGAGCTCTGACCACAGGAGCTTGGGCCCTACTTCCAGCCTAGGAACCAAGATCCCACGAGCTTTGTGGTGCAGTTAAAAAAAAAAAAAAAAAAAAACGAAGAAAGAAAGAAAACAAGGAGCAGTTCAATATCAAAGAATAAAAGCAATATAAAATTAGAAAGATAAAAAGTATATCAGGAAAAATAAAACTGTAACTGAAACAACTGCAACAAGGTAAAATAAAACCACAACAGAAAAAAGAAAAAAAAAAACATGGGGAGGGAACAAGCCAAAAGGAGAGAACAGTAACAAAGTATAAAGAATAAAATAAAATTAGAAAAACAAAAGATTTATTAGGAAAAATAAAAATATAAATGAATCAACAAGGTAAAACAGAACCCCAATGTAAAAGAGGAAAAAAAAAAAAATCCCTGGCTATGGGGGCGGAGTTTAGGTGGGGGTGGAACTTAGGCAGGGGCTGGGTTTAGGGTGGGGTGGGACCGAGGCAGGTGTGGGGGTGGTGTTTGAGCATGGGGCAGGACCTAGGCTCTGAGCCCACTGCAGCCTGAAAAGGTCTTGGGGGGCAGGGCCTAGTTTCGGCGACATTCAAACGTGGGGTGGGGCCTCTGCTTAGGACCTTCACGGAAGGGGAGATGCAGCACGTGGAAAGCAGGGCGTCTGGAGTGTGGAGTTTTGGAGTTTGGAGGTAGGGCCCTGGGTGAGGGTGTGTGTGTGGGGTTTGGGCCCAGCACGTTGGAGGGGGTCTCCGAGTGTAGAGGTGGGGCCCTGGGTGGGGGTGAAGGGGCTGGGCTTGGGCACTGCTTATCAGGAAGGAGGCTCCAAGGGCAGAGGTTTAGGCCTGGAGCCCAACAGGCTTCCCTGTGCCTAAGTGGACAGGGAAAGCGCTAGCTAGCTACGTTCCCTTCTGTTTGTCTGCGTTCCTTCCCCCCTGTATCCCCCACTGTCTCCTCCGTCGCCGCTGGACCCCTAACCGTGGGTGGGTCCCACTGGGTGTAGGAACTCTTCCCCTCCCCCAGCCGCCCCTCAGGGGTGCCGTCCTGGAGGTCTGGCCTTTACTTTTGCTCCCCCTTCCGTCCCTCCCACTCCCTCAGGACCTGCACGGCTGGAGGGGGCCTAAGTGGGCAGAGGATCAGGCCCGGGATCTCAGCAGGTTCCTGGGGGCCCAAGTGGGCAGGGGAAACCTGGCCACACTCCCTTTTGATTCTCTGCCCTCCCAATGGTTCCTCAATTTCCCTCTTCGGGAGTGGGATCCCTTCCCCTCCCCCAGCCACCCCTCAGGGGCGCCAGTCCCATCCCGCCTCCACTTCTCCTCCCTCTTCACTCCCCCCACACCCCACGTCCTACCCAGTCGCTGGGGGTTCCTCCCCTCCCCTTAGTTGTCCATGGTCCTCGACCAGTGCCTGGTAGGTGCCCTAGTTGTGAAGAGGTGCAAATTCAGTGTCCTCCTAGTACACCATCTTGACTCTGCCCCCTGTGTTTTCTATTGTATCAAATAGGAGTCTAATATAATATTAATATTAAAGAATAATCTGCTAATACAATTTTAATCCATTTACCTTAGACATAATCCAGTTTTTAAACAACTGAACTATTCTTTATATAAATATTTGATGGTACTTTAATTACACAGTATGAACTCTAGTGATGCTAAGAGGGTAGATGTGATGTTAAGTGTTTTTATCAACAAAAATAAGAATAACAAATAAAGAGGGCAGGAGGAAACTTTTGGAGGTGATGGATATGATTTTGGCTTAGATTATGGTGATGGTTTCATGAGTGTAAACAAAAAATCAATTCTGCTGGGTAAAAGACTTAAAAATTAAATGGAAAAAAATGAATATAAATTCTTTTAGTAACAGTGAGAAAAATACAATTTGGAATTAAAACTTTAGTCTTGAACCTAACAAACCAAGCATCATATAAATTATACGTAGGGCTTCCCTGCTGGCGCAGTGGTTGAGAGTCCGCCTGCCGATGCAGGGGACACGGGTTCGTGCCCCGGTCTGGGAGGATCCCACATGCCGCAGAGCAGCTGGGCCCGTGAGCCATGGCCGCTGAGCCTGCGCGTCCGGAGCCTGTGCTGCGCAACGGGAGAGGCCACAACAGTGAGAGGCCCACGTACCACACACACACAAAAAATTATATGTAAGAGAACTCAATTTAAAACGCTTTATCTGATAAATTCGTGAATCCACTGCCATCTCCTGAACCAAGGTAAGGGAAGGATGTAGTTTGCCTGTTTGACTTGTCTCTGTGGATTGAATGCATATGTGACACACTTGTAATTACTCATCAATTACCTCCATACTCTGAATGTACTAGAATAAAATGTTGCAGTTGTTTTTTGTTTTTAGAGAATAATCATTGGTATGTTTTCAGTCTGTGCCAAAATGAACATGTTCACACACCTCAATTGTTGTTCATCATTGAATATGCCCTATGCTGTCTACATTACCTCTACAGACAAATTAATAAAGGCTATTTAAGTTTTGAATTGTAGATAAATTATTCAACGATTACATATATTAAGTACTTACTGTTGCATAGACCCAGCTATTGGGAGTAAACTCATAGAAATAGTCACTAGATTTTTAGGAATTTATCCTCTACTTGGCTCTTTTACTCAAAAGGTTTATGTTAAGAACAAGCAAAGTTTATTTATTCAGGGCAAGAGAGTCAGCCACCATCACTGGTGTTCTGGCAGAGACTCAAAGGCAGAGAGAAGAGTGGGAAAGTTTTGTGGAAGAGAAAAGAGAAGGCTTCAGGTATGTTTTGATTGGAATAGTCTTTGGCAGGGGACGCTGCAGACGGGCTACCTAGAAACAGGGTATTATGTGATTGGTTAGGGGTGCATATTTGGCTTTCTTTGGTTGGTCTTGGAAGTGGAGATAAAAATTAGGGAAGCTGTCAGTTATTAATCAAGTCCTGGCCTAAAATGACCAATTGATACAGGGGTTATTGTTTAGCCTCCTAGATTGTTACTAGAGATAGTGGTCTGACTTCCTAGAAATTTGACTTACAGATAGCTTCCTGAGCTGGTTTACTGTAGAGAATGTTTTGGTTTCCCGGGCTTTTTGCTGCAGGTTGTGGGTCAGAATTCTATTTTTGTATAGTCTGGCTATTATTCATGTGTATATTCAGTCTTTCAGTCTCTGAATAATAGTGATTCACTGTGACACTTTTAACATCAATCAACTGGGAGTTTTTTTTTAATTAATGACATTGCTTTTCTTCTTACAGTAATTAAATTTGCATTTATCTTGCCTTTGGTTTGTAATCCTGTCGCTCTGAGGTTGTATGAACTGCTCAATCCGTGTTAGGTGTTTTATGAGAGAAAAGAACAAAATGCCTGCTTGAATGTCATTTTCTAAAATCATCAGTCATAATCAGACACTTCTTTGAGTTTTATATTGATATTTAAGACCAAGAAAGGAATTTGAAAGTAGGAATAAATCTGCTTAAATAGAAGTGCAAACAAAAAAATTAAAAGTGATATTTTCAAAATTTAGTTTCTTACTTTCTTTTTTGTCACAAATTAGGAAATACTGTGATAAAATTTTCCTTCTTTTTAGAAATTTGATTATTTCGATGGTGTAAGCCCTCAGGCCTAAAAAATTATGTGAAACGTTTGAAATTTAAGTAAACCATGATCTTCCATTTTTGTTATCTAAATATGATTAAGCAAAGAGAGGAGATGACCTAGAAAATGAAACATATACAATAATTTAGTCAGTTAAAGAGACAGCTTGTATATTTCTGGACTATTTCAATTGAGAATTGTAGACTTCTAAGACTAGAGATTTTATTCATTTTACTTACTTTTTTTTTTTTTTTACAAAAATATTTGAAGTAAATGAATATTAAGTACCACAAGCTGGGTGGCTTAAAACAACAGAAATGTGTTTTCTTACAGTTCTGGAGGCTAGGAGGCTAGGGAACAGCGCCTGTTCCCTCTGAATGATCTATAGAAAAATATTTCCTTGCCTCTTCTAGCTTCTGGTGGTTGCCTGCAATCCTTGGCATTTCTTGTGTCACCATAGTCCCAGTCTTTTCCTTTGTCTGTACATGACCCTCTTCCCTGTTTCTCTATATGTCTCTGTGTCCACAATTCCCTCTTATAAGGACACCAGTCATTGAATTAGGGCCTGTCCTAATCCAGTATGAATTCAGCTTGATAACATCTGCAAAAACCGTATTTTCAAATAAGGTCACATTTACAGATACAGGGAGTTAAGACTTCAACGTATCTTTTTCGGAGAACACAGTTCAACAACATTGCCCAAAGTCTTAGCATGGCTCTTATTAGATTTCCTAAATAGTTTTATCTTTTTAGCTTAAAGCTCTCATCATGATCAACTTTCTGGCAGTTATAAAATTTTCAGCCTGGTAAAGCCCTAAGAAACATAGATACCAGTGTCATTCTATATTACACTTACCAAATGGCAGGCACTGTTCTAAGTATATACATATAATTTCATTTAATTTTCACAAAGCCTCTATCTGTTTAGTACTATTATTACTCCATCTTCTTATAGGAGGTAAACGAGTGTTGTGAACTAAACTAAATCAATTTGATTGTTCACAATCATTGGATCGTTTTAGGTAGCTACATTAGATATTGGAGAATCAACTTTGCTGCAGGTGGCATGAATTATAATGAACTCAAGTCTCCGAGTGAATTTGCCTCATACTTAACAGCAAGAAGGTACAAAAATAGCCATACCACCTGTTCTGTAGGATTGATGAAATTCCAGTTCTCTATTATTTTAAGTACTCTGACAGCATATATCATGAAGGATTCATACTAGGCAAAAGCAGCATTATTACAGGCAGAGTAGCAGAAATTGGCTAACCTATTTGAAGCCAAATGAGAAAATCCTCCAGTAAGTATCTTAACGTAGTACCATCAGAAGTCTTCTGAACCTGGGACATCATTCTGATGGGTATAGATTTTTAGACATGCTACATTCATGTGACCTTATATAACACTTCTACACAGTCAACATGTCTTGAAAACTATCCATTCCACCGAAGCAGTGCACTTCTAATTGCTGATTAATTATTCCTCTGGTGTTGACAAAAACAAAACAAAAAGCAACACACACAGACACACACATATACACAAGAACATGACAAGCACTTAAAAGAAACTTGCCCAAAGTATACAAAAATCAATTTATGGAGACAAGATTTTAACTACCAAGCTGTAGTGTCTATTGCAGAAATCAAAATATGGTGAATATGAAAAAATAATTTTTAAAAATACAGGTTTATTTATAATAGTCTCAAACTAGGAAAAGAAAACACAAAATCTCTATCAAAAGGTAAATAGACAAACAACATGTGGTAAGATATATCCACACAAAGGAATCCTCTCAGCAATAAAAAAGAAACAAACTATTGGTGCACCCAAAATATGGATGAATGTCAGGATGATGTTTGGTGAAAAAGTCAGGCAATACAAAGGCTCATACTGTATTATCCATTTACATAAAATTCTAGAAATTGCAAAGTAATCTGTAATGACAAAAAGCGGATCAATGATTGACTATCACGGTGACAAAAAGGGACCAGGGTAAAGTGAGGAATGAATTACCAAGGGGCATGAGGGTACTTTTTTGGGTGATAAACATGTTTGTTCTTCTGACTTTGATGATGGTTTTAAATATACATACATATGTACATGTGTCAAAGCTCATCAAATGGTACCCTTTAATAAGTACATTTTATTGTATGTGAAGGAAACCTCAGTAAGTCCTTAAAAAATGTAATCATTACAAGTGTTGTCTCTAAACCTGAAAAGAGAGCAGCCCAGAGGGAGCAGAGGAAAGAGGTGAACTCCTGCGACTTCATTTCAGATTGAACTCAAGATGCACTTGGAGAGGCATCGTGCCCCTCTCACCCCCTGCCTGGATCTTAGTCATATGAGTCAAGAAATTGCCCTCTTTCGCCTTAGCCATTTGGGACCGGTATTTTGTTGCTTGTAACAGAGAGAACCCTAGCTGAAACAGAAGTTTGGCCTGTCAGTCGGTTCTAGTACAGATAAACAAAATTGATATGATAAACCTAGTTTAAAACTTAACTTTTTCAATGATTAGTGTGTCATGTGGCAGCTTATCGTTTACTAATTGAAAACATTTGGCCCAAATCAATAGTTCTGTCAAGGGTCTTGATTATCCTTGGAGATTTGTTTATTCCCCAGTAGGTTCTGACCAATATTTGCTACTGGATTTTGAGATGAGTCCCGTGATCTGAATCTCCTTTTGCCCAGAACAAGAGGACTTGTGTCTAAGAAGGTTTAGATTTTAATAGACTGGGGCTCAGTATACAGTAATGCCTACATAACAGCAGTTGGCAGTTTTGCCTTGCAAAAATAGAAGAATCTCCCCAAAGTGCAAATGCCACTTCTCCCATGAAGCCTTTATCCTTTCTACCTTTCCTTCTCCTCTCAAGAGAATGTAATTTCCCTTGATAGTGATATTTATTTCCCTTACTTCTCCTCAGACTCTGTTTTTTTCCTAAAGGCTTAGTTATTTAGCAATATAAGGATCCATTTAAATGTAAGAAGATTATGGAAGATTATGTTAGCTTGCTGGGGCTGCTATAACTCAAACAACAGAAATGTATCTTCTCACGGTTCTGGGGGCTAGAAGTCCAAGATGAAAGTGTCAGCGTGTTTGGTTTCTTCTGAGGCCTCTTTCCTTGGTGTGTGGATGGCCACCTTCTCACTGTGTCCTTGCACATTCGTCCTTCTGTCTGTGCTGTCTGTGTTCTAATTTCTACTTCTTATAAGGACTCCAGTCATATTGAATTAGGGCCCACCCTAAGAACCCCATTTTAATTTAATTACCTCCTTAAAGGCGTTATCTCCAAACACAGTCATAGTCTGAGGTTTTAGGGATTATGGCTTCAATGTATGAATTTTGGAGGGAGACAGTTTAGCCTATAATCCATGTTTTCTGCTCCTTATCCTTCTCTTATAAAGTGAAAGCTCTGAGAGAATGATGCTCAACTGTTAACGTATACAGCGTGCAATAAATATCTTGAACTTCTAATGATGCCAGGCATGTTTACTTCAGAGTTAGATAATCAAGTTGTCATCAATAATCATATGTCAAGTTGAAATGCCTGAACGGGTATATCTTATAAACCACACTCCATTCCACATGTCAAAGTCATTTGATGGAACTAAATTATAAATGCTTACCTTTATGTTTTCCCAGCATAACAAATTATCAACCTGATCAAATAAAATATCCCTACAGAGAATTTCCTCTTCTAATATGCCTCCTCACTCAAATACTTAAGCATTGTATACATATTCCCCACTGCCTGTGCTTTTGCCTTATTCTGCTTCGTGTGTAGTCAAGACATTATCTACCCTCTTAGCTTTATGACCTTCTCTTTTGCAATATGCAATATGCAATTCCTTTGAACTTACCTTTTAGAGTTTTCTCTGCAGAGTTTCCCTGTTGCCCTCTGATTCCCACTCTTCCCCTCAAGGGAGATAATACCCTCCTACATATAAGAGGGTGAGAAGTGGACGATTCCTTACTAGGCCACTGCCATTTCTGCCAGTGAGAAAATTTAGTAACTGCGGGGGTACAATGCCACAAAAGTATGTGGACGTTCAGTCTCTCTCCCTGAAACTGTGAGCTAAGATATACTCTGACTCATTTCATGCTCAGCACATGCCAGCCTATCATTTGCCTGACTGACATATGTCAAGCTGTACTGAGGCTGGAATTCTCAGAGGTGTTTATAGGACAATCTCAGCATGTGTCCCAAGACTATTTTCTAAAATAACTCAATGCTGTAGAAAAAAGCACGAATAGAAGATAAAATATTAGGAGAGATAAAAATAACTCCCATAAATTATTTTTCTCTGGGATCAAGATTGCAAGACTAAGCTGTTGCTCACTTTTTTCTTAGCCACTCGCTGTCTGAACAAGTTTTATGCCTCAATTTCCTCAAATGAGGTATTAACGTTCCTGAAAGAGTATATCATATATAACCAATGATGGTAATGACCTTGAACATATGAAGGTTTATTATAAGTCCTGTATGCTTTCCACACACTAGTGAAAATAATCATTACATTCTCTATTAAGGTTCCTACCATACAGAATCTCCAAGAGAATTACAGTTCCTATAGCCAAAAACTGTAGGAGGCAATTTCAGTCTAAAGAATGATTCGTCAATTAAGCCAGGACTCCGGGGCTGAAATGCGTTCTTTTTTAACAGTCAGTCTCTTTATCTCTGAAATTGGTTCACCATATCTACCTTTTTATAGTTCCCAAAATTTTCATAAAATAATTTTGAGCAGATAGGAACATTTGTATAGGTGATATTTTATGTAACAATACATAAAATAATTCACTGGACAGAAAAATTTACCTCTATAAACATTCTTTGGCAATATTCTCCACTTTTTTCTTCCCATTCAGGCTTCTCAGGTGATAAGAATAGCAGGCCAATAAGACCTTGAAGAAAACATCTGCAGGAAATGTAGTTCATTCACCCCTAGAAGCCCAAGACACCCAAATATTCACTGTTTCCAGACTTTTTTTCTTACTGTGATTTTTTGAAATATAACATAAATACCTTTCATATTCACAAAAATATATTAAAATCAAAAGCTGTAATATGCTAAGTGTCCAAAATTGCAAATTGATAACACATTGTAGTGCCATATTACTTCAAAGGTGATACAATTGAATTGAATTTCAGCGTGCATACTGTTTCACAGATTTATGGAACCTGAAGTCAGGGTATAAAGCCACTCTTTGTTAGGAACACTAACATTAAGTTTAACTATATATACCAATTCAGTTATATTTATAAAAGATTAATGTGATTGAGAAAAGCTATAGTGACATTGTTTTGCAAGAATGTATAACTTTTAAACACTACCGGAGAACATACGATTTTTTCTCAGAGAGTAAAATTTTTCCTTTGTAAATCTAGTTTCAATTTCTAAATAAATCCAGGGGGTAGAGGAGATAAGAAAATATGTTTTAAGGTAAACTGCAATAATTTTGTTAGAGTCATCTGGCAATTTTAGTATATTTCTGTGGTCCATTCAATCTCCCACCCTCCTAGACAATTGCATACCCTTTTTTCTTTCCTTAAACCTGAAATACTTCTTGCCTCTTATTCTGTGCAGATGATACCCGTCCCTTTTCCATTTGAAACATGGAAGAGATCAGAAGACAGCTAATTTACGCTCCAGCATCTGCTAGCCTGCATCCATCTGCTTCCAGACATTCTTTTTTTTTTACATAAATTTCACTTTATGTAAAACATATGAAAGAGGGTATTTCAAATCACACTAAACATAATAAATATGTAACTTGCTTTGTTAAAAATCTACAGTATACATTCAAGGAAAGGCTAAACTTCCAATGCCAACTATATATGAGGCAAAATCAAACATTTACAATAATCAGTTTCCTAAAAGTGCTACTTTTAATACCTATAAGAGGAAACTCATTCTAGTGCTTTGTTTCCATCCAAATGTCTATACATTCCTTTATTCAGAGAACCAGGTGCTTCTATATCTAAAGCTTTTATATCCTTTTAAATAGATTTAACATTTTAGCTCTTTGGGGGAGGAACAGGGAAGTCCAAACAAACAACAGACCATCTTAAATTATTAGAGGTGATTGATTTTATAACATACCCTGTTTCAACTCAGATGTAAAATTTGATGAACGTGTTGATGAAAAAAAAAAAAAATCCCAGATATTCTTTAGTTCCCTGAACCAATGGACATGGAAGAGCTAGTGCTCCTACCTAAAGATAGCCTCTCTCTTCATGGCCAGCACTTCTCACCCACTGAAGGGTGTTGCTCTAGTACTTTCTCCCTCTCTTTCTCTTCCACAATCAACTTTACTTCCCTCTAATGAATCATTCCTATCAAACCACAAACACACCATAGTATATCCACTTGAAAAATAAGTAATATATTTGAATAAAATCCCAATTCACCTTACTTTTCTCTTGAGCTTCTATTCCATCTGTCTCACCCCTTTCACAGCAAAACTCCTCAGCATGTCTCCCAAAACTCCCATGCTGTCTCCCCTACCATTCTTTTTATTCTTCCTCTAACTCACTGTAATCAGGTCTTCATCCCCATCACTCCTTTGTAACAGCTCTTTACACCATCTGGCATATTTATCATTCATTCAACAAAAATTGTGAGCACATTATGTGCCACATCTCTTCAGAGGTAGTGAGTGGAGAACCTCAGAATGATATTTTTATTTCCTTCTGCCCTCGGAGTAAAGTTTTAAACTCTCCAAGGGGAGCATAGCTGGATAGATCTTGGTTTACTTTCAGCAAAATTGTGCAGTTGAGCAAATCCTGTGCACCTCAATTTCCTGTTTGTCTGAGGAGATGGGATGCACAGCCACCCCCAAACAGACCAAGGACATCTTGACCAGTGAGTACATTCAGTTGTGCCGTACTGCCCTGGGCGTGGCTCCGACAGTCACACTCTGAGTCTCTACACAGATTCAAATATGCAAGGAATGTCAATGCACAGATTCCTTTCAATCGGCTTTCTCTTCATCACTGTCCTGGCCTCTAAGACAGCACGCTTAAATGCTAGATGGCTTCTAGACACTTAGTGTTTTATGTTACGTAACTTTTCTTTTTCACTTCTACTTTCAAGTGCCTTCACCATATAGACTCCAGAAGATTCCCTGATGATTTTGGCTTCTCTTTTAATATTTTATTCCTTTTCTCGAAAATGCATATAAAAAACCTTCAGTGGCTAGTGTAGAGAAAAGAAGTGATTTGGTAATTGGCTTTGGACACTGGGATACTGCTCTAGGATGATACTTACCTACTTTACCGAAGACTGAGTTTGCCAAGGAATTTATAAGGTGCAAGATAGAGGGCCACTTTTTTCCTTTCTCCTTCTCAAAAGGTAGTTTTCTCCCAGATATATTTTAAAAAATAGAAATCACCTATTTAATCTTTGCTGACAAGTAATTTGAGTCCTAAATTTCAAATAATGCTATAAATAATAAACTATAATGACTACTTTCATACTCTAACCTCAAGCGATAAATGCTCTGCAGTTCCACTGACAGAAGTGTCATCTAATATGTTCCAGGTTCCTTAGAAAGGCATCCTCTTGTATTGCAGTCAGTAGTCAAGTTGGCAAAAATAGCCCTTCTATCCAGACACCTCAAGCTTTGTCTGAAGAGCATCCTCTTTTTTACAAATTCAAAGCACTTATTAGGTCAACTGGTTGTCTCTAGTGATTAACAAAGAACATAAGTGGAAGCTGCTCTGTGGAAACAGTAATGAACCTAACAATAGGATGTTACATTAAACAATCAAGAACTGCTTTGATTAGAATTATGAACACAAAAAAATAACAAAACTAAACTTACAGAGTTCCTTCTATTGTATAACAGGAGAGCCTTATACAAACAATAGCAACACATTTTCCAATGAGGTACAAATCTCTAGGCTGGATGCCTATAGGTATTATTATCAGTGTTTTTCAATCCTAGTCCTTTTAAAATTCCTCAAATGAAAATAAATCAAGCATTTGATATAAAGCCACCTTTAGGAATTTTTAAAACAGGTTTTCTCCTCTGTAGGGTAGTAACAGATTTAAATCTTTCTAGCATACCTCTAACAGTTTATGCTGGCAACAATGCAATTTCAAACAGCAGATGGTTACTTGCATATCATAGAAAACGAGGGAAAAAAGCAAGTGATACACCAACTGGGATTGCAGCTCTGGGAAAAGTTGCAAAATTCAGCAAAGCCTACGGAGATTGAATGTTTATGAGCAATAAGGAAAGGAAAAGTGAACAGGAGAAAAAAACTTTAACAGATAAAAAGGGAAAGGTTAATGTGGCAGGTGGCATGGGCCTGTTACTCTTCCCTGAGGAGAGACCAGGTGCATTTGATAATTTCATTGCTGCATAATTCGTACACCATCGGAAGAGTGCAGCACAGACACAAAGTTCTGTAATGAGGCAGGTAGAGACTCATCATGTGTTCATCACCAAGAATATCTTCACACTGCATGACTCCCTCTGTACACACAGTCAAGCTCATACTCCTAGCCTAGCTTTCCTTTCTTATCTGTTGATCCTAGTGGTTTCTTTTTCTCATTTCATCATTAATCTATATCAATATACAAACTTACTAATAAATATATCACCTCTGTAGTGTATGGTTAATGCTATAGTTTGCTCACAGCTTTAGCAGAACATTCTGGTATATGAATGAGACTTGGAACACATTGGAACACATTGGCTGTAGAGTTCCTTGGATTTCAGGACAGTGCAGAAAAGCTTCTATAGCTCATTTGATACCTGAGGCCCATTTTGTTATTTAACCTATATATTTCCTCATCTGCAAAAGGGGAGACTTACAGTACCTGTCTCACAGGTTTGCCGTGAGGATTTAATGAGTAAACATAAAGCACTAGAAGAGCAAGCACTCTGTTGGCTGCTCAGTGGTATTTTTAGTGTTATCATGTTAATATGATTTGCGTGTGTGGATAACACTGCTGAGCTGTTACTGCTGACTTTTCTCTCTGTAAGAATTCCAGCTTTCCTCCAGTACAGCAGATGATTTTCCAGATAATTAGAGCTAACATTTAGTGTTTATCTTGTACTAGGCACTATTCTGAGTGCTTTATATGTATTAACACATTTAATGGTCACAGTGGTGCTATGATGAAGATACTAATACTATCCCTATTTCATATATAAGGAAATGGAGGCACAGAGAAGCGAAAACCTATTGTTCCTAGGGCAACATGGTTAAAAACTGGCAGAGCTCAGCTTCAGACTCATGCTATCTGGCTCCAGGGTCCACATCCTTGACCACTTCCCTCCATGGCTGTCTACTTTTATTCTCACATTATCCTACCTCTGTGTCTCAGCACTTATGAAAGCGCTAACTCAGCTGAGCTTCTCACCTGTTCTTTGACTTGATTACTTCCATCTCTTGCCCAGTAATTAACTGGTAGTTTTGTCTTCCTTTCAAGTGTTTTCAGTCTCTTCCGTTTCATTTTTTCAGTTGCTTTCCAGACAACCAGCTTTCCATTTTCTTTAAAATAAATAAACACAACTCTTAGATTCATATCATCATGTATAGGAATATTCAGATTTCTCCCTTTTTAGTCCATATTGAACTTCACGAAGTAACCACATTCTATGTGCTCCTTCCTTGTCTACTCCCACCATTGCCCTGGAACTGCTCTCTGGAAGTTACTCTGGAAATCTAAAGATTTCCCTTGATTCACCTCTAACTGGAGGTGGGAAGGGGCCTTTGGAAATAAAGCCCACAGAAGAGGTTATTCCAGACAATGAGTGAATTAGGGTAAACACTGGGGCAAATAGTATAAAAGACTTGCTTAAAAAATCAGATCAGCTCGGTGCTTTGTGACCACCTAGAGGGGTGGGATGGGGACGGTGGGAGGGAGGGAGACGCAAGAGGGAAGAGATATGGGAACATATGTACATGTATAACTGATTCACTTTGTTATAAAGCAGAAACTAACACACTACTGTAAAGCAATTATACTCCAATTAAGATGTTAAAAAAAAACAAAGAACTTTGAGGATGTGGATTCTTGTTCTCAACTCTATTAAACACTAAGAATACGTTATTGGATAAACCATTTAACTCTGAGCCTCAGTTTAGCCTTCTTTAAAGTTATTTTTAACATTTCAAGTACACTGAAAATAAAAAGAACTGTTAAATAAAAAAAAGAAAATCAGTGTTCTTTGTTTTACTTCTGTTTATTAGCTCTTCAGAAGCTACTCTTGCTTACTTAGAATTCTAATGGCTCATTCTTTTACATAAATCTTAACCAGTATCTTTGGAATAACTATTCATTTCTCTATTTTGAGGATTTATTTATTTTTTGTTCGTTCTTTTGACATTTCCTTAGCATTGTTCCGTCACCCCAAACTCTAACAATCTTACCAAAAAATCCTTGCAAAAGAAGTAGATAATTAGCATAATAATGTCTGTGACCCTCCATTTCTTAAAGTGATTGACATTTAAGAACTAGTAGAACAGGTTGTCATTAAACTATGATAATTATCTATGGACTTTGCAGGTAATTGCTAGTTTAAAAATAGTCATGTTTTGATACAGAGTATTGTTTAAAGAGAAACCTCAGCATCTATGAAAGGACATATTTTGATTGAACTGGCATTCATGCAACGTCATTTCCTGACAGGGTTGTAGGCTCACCTTTTTAAGAACATCTTTGTATCTCTCACAACACTAGCAGCATAGCGTCTGATATAGAATAAGCTCTCAATAATTGTTTGTTGAATGAATGCATAAATTCATGGTGGGTTGAAAAAGCATAAGGGAGTATTTGCAGTCTCTCTTGCTTCCTATCCCCATGTTTCATTTAAGAATGATGTGGTATTCCAGGGAAAGGATCCCGGAAATTGAACTAAAAATGGCAAGGGGGTGGGGGAAACATAGTACACAATATCCCCTCCTTCCACCAAGTTCTATTACAGCAGTTGGGTGTTTAGCAGGAAATAATAGTTACATACTCATAATAATGCAAATTCTGAATGTTGATTTAAACACAGTTGTGCTAGAACTACATTGGATTCTGTATTAGTCAGGATTCTCTAGAGAAACAGAATCGATAGGCTAGATTTCTGTCTATATATCTATATATAGTTATAGATACAGATGTAGATGTAGATATAGATAGATAAATATAGATGGTTATATCTATATATTTCCATAAAGAGATGTTTTTATAATAAATAAGCTCACACAATTATGGAGACTGATTTTTTTTTTAATTCTTTAATTAGCAACCTTGGGGAGGGAAAGGACATCAGGACTTAAAGGCAGAGGCAGAGACCCGAAACGAGCTGGGTTTTTTTTGTTAGGCCAGAGCAGAGTTTAAACCGGGGCAGACCCCCTTCAGCTCTGGCTGCAGCCTCCTCCCTACATCCTGGTCCCAGGTTGGTTGCAAACTGGCTTCACTTCATCCGAGGAGCTCACACAATTATGGAGACTCAAGATTTGCAGAATGAGTTGTCAAGCTGGAGATCTAAGAAAGCCAGCGGTGTAGTTCTAGTGCAAAAGCTGCCTGGTTAAAGACCCAGGGAGAGTCAGTTTTTCAGTTCAAATCTGAAAGCAGGAGAAATCCAATGTCCCAGTTTGAAAGCCATCAAAGAGAAGGAATTTCATCCTACTCGTGGAGTTCAGCCTTTTTGTTCTATACAGGCCCTCAACCGATTAGACGAGGCTCACCCACATTAGGGAGAACAATCTGCTTTACTGAGTCTACCAAGTTAAATGTTACTCTCACCCCAAAACACCCTTGTAGAAATACCCAGAATAATGTTTCACCAAATACCTGGGCACCCCAAGGCCCAGTCAAGTTGACACATAAAACTAACCATTATTGATGCTATCATTGTATAGTGTATGATGGAGAGGAGCTAAACACAGGGGATGGGGAGGGACGAGTAAGAAATCTGAACAGTTAATAAGCAAATAGGTAACTCTAAGATGCATAACTCAGAAACTAACAGTATAAGAATAATACTTGAAACTCTGTATTAGAGTACTTTATAAATATGAAATAGGATGCGCTTAGGACAGTACCCAGCATACCTTAACACTCAATACATGTTAGGTATTGTTTCTCAAATATTAGGATCCTTTATTTTAACATTATTTTTATGTTTTATATATAAATTTCTCAAGCATTCTCAATTTTTAATATTAAGTAATAATTTTTCATGGAATATGCACTGAGAATCTAATATGTATGACACTGTGAAGAAGATAAAAAGACTTATGGTCAGTTCCTACCAAAGCACTGTGGTGAATTGTAAAAATGTGCATTTTGAAGTCATGCAGAACTAGTTCAAATACTGGACTCGTCTTTTACTAAAGTGAGATCTTACTGATGTTATTCCACATATAGCGCTTTCAGTTTGTGAAACAGAATAGTAACACCTACCTCAGAATTTGTTGTATCATCTAAATGAATCTTACATGTATAATACTCAGCCTACAGAGGCAGGATGTATTCAGAGAGTACTAATTATTTTTATTTCCTATGAGGACTCAACAGACTGATTAAGAATATATATATTCTAGACTGATCTGGAGCAAGTAACTTAGTCTCTCTGTGCCTCTGTTTTCTTATCTGTAAAGTGAGGATAATAATACTATCTCATTATTATAATAATGAGTTTTGTGAGGATTAACTGAGTGAAAATTTGTAGTGTGTAGAAAGTCCTTAAAGCAGTCCTAGCATTAATGGGAGCTATTTAAGTGTGATAATAATAATACCACAATAATAATCATTGTTATTGTAATATTATTTGCCCCCAGAAACAGTATTATTAATCGCAACTAAAACAAATAACAGCTATTATATTTTCCAATATCTGGCTTTTAAATAAGCCATTTTCAGACTAGTCTTATGCAATTTCAGGCAAGGTGCTGTGGCGGCACTAGAGGGATGTCAGGAGATAGGACTCTATTCTTATAAGAAACGCCTAAGAAAATGACAGTGGATGCTGATTGTAAGGAATTTTGTGGAAAGATTTGCCATTATGTTTGTATTCTATTTCCCTTCCCACTCCCCCAAAGTAAGGGACTCTTTAAGAGAAGAATTCTAAAGGCTTACATTATGTTCCTGAACGTAAGGGAATAATGATGGGTACATAAAATCACTTCTGCAAAGCATTTTCAAACAAGGCCAGCTGAAGAAGCCTGAGGAAGCAATATATGAAGTGGTGTGCTAGTACATGTTTAACAATTGCCAGACCCTCCAGCAGGGGAAAAAAAAATATTTTTTAAGCCCTGGTTTGGAGGACTTGCCAATTTCCATCATGTAAATATTCCCACCATGGTGGATTTCAAGTTACCACCGTGAAGTTACTGAACACAGAATTGGGAATTGATGCTATCAGCTTTCATGGGCCCTAGGAGCAAGCTGCATTCCTACAGCAAGCATTACCTTTAACAGTTGAAGTTTCAGCAGGGGAGGCTATCAGAAGAAACCACAAAAGCATCCCCCAAGAAGAAAAGAAGCCAGCATCCAATACAAAGACCCAACATTAAGTTACAACTGAACCCATCTCGTAAAGCTTTTTTACCCCTTTACCACTTCTCTATTCCCTTACACTCTGAAAACGTTTAATAAACAGAAACCTCAATTAAACTGAGAGACCTGAAGAGGGAGCTCTTACACCCTGTGACAATAACAGAGCCCAGCAGAGAAGAAAGACGACTTTTCTTTCCTGGTAGGGTCAACCAATGAAAAGCCATGGACTCCTTATTTACTAAGCCCTCCCAACTTCCTTTTCCCCTCTGTAAAAGCGTGCCCCTTCTCTTGCTGTGCCGGAGGACTTGTACATGGCTCACCATGGTTGCAGACCCCAAATTGCAATTCTCACCTGATCCTGAATCAACCCATATTTGCTGGAGAAATATCTGGCAGTCTATTTGTTTCAGGTCTGTTGGCCCTGATACTGTAGAGAACAGAAATGTGAGGTAAGAAAGTGTATCAAGAAAATAAAAGGGAAGTCAACTATGACATTCTTCCCCAGGACAACCTGTGGCAGGTTTGAGCACATGTTGGAAAGAAGTTTTACATTGCATAATGGTCTGTATTTTTATATGAAAGGCCTAGATTTTGTTATTGTTGTTATTTTAAAGTTTTCTAAAAACTATGGAATCTACTAAACTTCATCTAGGAAAAGGAAATAGCAACAATAACAACATGTCTTCAGATAAAATCCAACAGGTAGAGGTGAAAAAAAGAGTTGCATTCTTCCTATGCCCAACCTAGTCTAACTGGTTCAATAAATTGGCTCTGTAAGGAAAATAGAAGTCAATCAAGAATGAATGCCTAGTAAAGATATACTTTTAGTAAAGAAGCATAATGGTCACAGTGAAGCCCAGCCTTACCTGGGCCAGCCTCTGCTATTACAAACACATTGTTAAAATTAATCACTCTCTTTGACACCCAGTGAAGGTTATTCTTCCTGTAAAGCTCTTAGCACAGTCTTCCCTGGGTTTTCTCTTGACTACCTAATGTTCTCTGACTCTGAGCACTTGGGGGTTGGAACTATGGTGTGTTGATTTTTTGTACTTCTGCACTGCTTAGAACAAGGTACAGTTTTTCACCTGTATGTAATTGTGTACCATCATGTACTTGGGAAACGTGTTTCCTTTAGTAGATTAAAAATATTCTTTGTATGGCAGTAATTTGCTCAACAAGTCATTTTTTTACTGGAAATGTAAAGGTCAGTTTAATCCCAATTTCAGTCAATAAAATCATATATTCTACTCAACTAAAATAAAAAATAATGGTATCTTATTATCCAGTGGGGAAGATTCACAGCTCATACAAACCTGACGAACCAGCAGAAATCGGAAAGAGCACAGTTAAATGGTTGGACACACTGTGTCCTTAACACCAACACCATAAAAGTATTTAACCCTTTTGAAGAGTACCTTTCCCTTGGAATTTTGTGCCATAAAAAGGATAACTTCTTAATTACATGTGCAATATTATTGTTAAGAAAGAGAAATGTTGTCAGACATCCTATAATTTATGTAAATTAACAAAGTATATGTTAATTACTATTTTGTGGTAACTAAGGAGAAGAACACCATCCTTTTCTAATGCTTAGAACAAAAACCTGTTAGCTCTTGCGCACGTTCTTCCTGTGGTCTGAAATCTATGGATCATTTCACCTGTGTAATGGGCTTATCCTCAATCACATCTATTTTGGAATTTCCTAATTTGTTCTCTTGATGCATTTTCTTCTCAAACTTGCTACATGCACAGCTTTCCATAGTTTGTTTGACAGTAACGCTATCAGCTTATTGTTCTATAGTCAAAAACCTTAGCATCATCTATGACCCTTTTCTTTTTCTCATACATCACACTTATTCTGTCAGGAATCCTGCTAACTTAACCTCAGAAAATATATATGGAATCTGACCCTTTTTGTTGGTCCAAACTATCATCTTAAATATTCACAAACTGGTATTCCTGTTTCTACTTTGTCCCTTCACTTTTTTCCTCTTATAGTGAACATTACTTTCTTACAAAAAATATTAGCCACTTTTAATTATTTAATGGTTATATCCTCTATTACAATGTGAGCTCCACTAGGGCAAGCATCTTTCTCTGTTTTGTGTTCACTGATGAATCAGAGACACTTAAAACAGTACCTGGCATGCAGTAGGCACTCCTTAAATATTTGTTGAATGAATGAGTGCTTGGCATAACAGATATATTTGGATAATGGTCTACATTTTTACATGTACGTGTGTGTATATGTACATATCTATATATATTTTTTACACACACATATTTGTGTATACACACATATGTATCTGGGTAATTTGTATAGAAATTTATTTTTCTGGTGGAATGACTGCAAATATATTTACTTTGGATCTTCCTAAACATATTTGTTTTTCAAAATTCCACTCTCCAAAAAAAATTGACTTAACTTGTATCTATAAAGTTTAAATCCACACTTTGAATGAAGACTGGAGCACCTCAGACTATAGAGAAAAACCATTAGAGGAATGGGCTTATGTCACTTATGGATATATCTACAAAATCAGCATGTTGTTTGTCTTATTTAACAGAAAAATGACTGACCTCTCACTCAAAAATGTTTCTTTAATGTATACTGCATGTATGTTATTGTAAACAGTTTTTTACGCACAAAAGTGAGTGAGACATGGGTATTGCTCTTAGGGACTAATAAGTAGAGAGTTTTATGTAATGTTAAAATAATTATAGCATGTGAATCATAATGTAATTATTACCATGCCAGGAGCATATACATAGTGTTATAGCCACTCAAAGAAAGAAGGGCTAAATATGAAGTTTTGTGTTTGTATTTCCTTATTGTGCTGTTGTGATGGAGAGCAGCAAGGAAACTTTTCAAGTTGGAAAAGCTTCCCTTCCTCTTTGAAATGAAATATCTATAAAAGTTTATTAAAATTTCTTGCAGCAATGAAAGACATTTTGAAAGCATTATCTTTATCTTTCTTTTTAAATATCAAAACTGTTGCACTTTGAAATGTGTGATGGTTAAATTTTTATAACATGAAAGACTACAAGAGCTTTGTTTTTGTTGAACATTGCAATATGGCTGTTTCAGCAAAAACATCCAAGTTAGGCACTAATTAAGTAAAAAGGGCCACCCATATAAAAGAATCTTAAATACCCCTGGAGTTAAGGTAATTTGTGTTTATGTAGGAATAATTAGCCCATTCCTAAGTTATAGAATGAAGAATATAAATTCATGTTCCAGAAGCAGCAACCTCATGTAGCATATTTACTTTTAATTGTGAAGAACACAGTGAAAATATATTTGCATTTTTGAAAGATAGTCTAATTTCTTAAACTTAAAATTTGTAGTTACTCCACTTGGCAATTTCTGGGTATAAATTTTATTCATTTTCTCCTTAACGTAGGCATCTCTAAAAGGGAAGAGAAAGACTTTCCTAAGATATTATGCTTTTCTCTCAGCAAAGGCAAATCTCACAAATTCAAAATATTCAGATAATTCTCCCTAATTCTACTTTTTCCTATTCCCACAGAATATAATACACTCCCCTAGTATTTATTCTTCTTTTATTCTTACCATTTGACTTCTAACTGCCTTCACAAATTTCCCTGATTTTACTACCCATATTACTTCTTTCTGTTTTTTTTTTCTAACTCAGTTTATATTCTCCTACATATTAATACATCCATAGGGTTTTAGATTTGGAAGCACAAAAACTTTTTATTATTGCACTGACATCATCTATAAAAATCCAGTGGTATGCTGGTAAATTGGCTCTCAAAAGAAAAAAAAAATCCTGATTTATAGTGTTTGCCAATTTCTCTAGTGCAAGTATTCCCACAGTTTACTGATTTTAAGTTACCAAACCGGCTGACAAAATTCCTAAATATTTAACATTTGGCTTTCATAAGGCGATAGGAGCTCACTCAAGTATGTTGCAGGTATCCAACTCTCTCTATTTAGAATATTTTTAGTGACCTGCAACTACTTCATGAAGAAGCTTATGTACTGATGGGCTTCAAGTTTTAAAAGATCTCCCTTATATAGACTGAACATCTTTTTCCCTGAAATTTACCTCTGAATTGGCATTAATCACAATTCAAAAGCTGCAGAATGTAAATAGAAACTTTTTGCCATATGAAGGTCATTCAAAGACTTTAAGGCAGCTTCTACTTCTTTTAATGTCTTCTTTCACAGGTTAACCATGACTTTTTTTCCAACTGTTCGTCATCCCATGGTTTCCATAGTCCTTAACAACCAATTATATTCCTGGGGTGTACTATAATTAACTGTCAATGGGGTCTAGAAATTAACACATAGCTCCAGATGTGGTCTAGGCAAAGCAAAGGGGTAGAGAATTATTACTTTGCTTTCCCTGACCACTATAATTTTGCTAATGCAGTTTGAAGATTCATTAGATATTTTTGGCTCCCGTATCACAGAATTATAAAACCAGCTTTATCCACCCAAGTGGGTTTTTGTTTGTTTTTTTACCTAAAATGCAATTAAGCCAGTTTTTTTTAAAAAAAATCATCCTGTGCTTGTCCAGCTGATTTCTGAACCAGGTGTAGGAATTTATATTACTTTTTCTTGCATTTCATCCTATTAATTAAGCTTTTCTTTTCAAATAACAATACTATTGAATTCATAGTCTATCAACCTCTCCTATCTTTATGTTTGTGATATTTTCAGATATAAAAGTATGCTTTCTCTGTTTTCATCCAAATACAAAATAATCTAAATTGTAAAGATCACAAGAATGAATGGAGAGCCTTCCTGTGGGAAGCAGCATATGGGAAAAGCCTGTGCTTTAGATGTTTTCATTTTCTCCTGAGATGTTCTCTTTTCCTTCTCTGACATCCATCATTCTGAAATGAGGAGCTGTATCCCAGAAAACACAATCAGATTTTTTTTTTTTTTTTGCGGTACGCGGGCCTCTCACTGTTGTGGCCTCTCCCGTTGCAGAGCACAGGCTCTAGACACGCAGGCCCAGCGGCCATGGCTCATGGGCCTAGCCGCTCCACGGCATGTGGGATCTTCCCGGACTAGGGCACGAACCCGTGTCCCCTGCATTGGCAGGCGGACTCTCAACCACTGCGCCACCAGAGAAACCCCACAATCAGATTTTTTGCATCATCTGCATGGACTTAATTCCAAATACTTGTTTGTCTCCAAAATGCATTGTTCAATTAGATAAAGGGCTGACAACTCCACCTGTACAATCCAAATCCCCTACCCCCAAAATTTCAGACTTCAACCTAAGACTTCAAAGTAACTAAAGATATAATTCATGTTCCTTTCTGAGATATCACTTATTTTCTCATGACTCAGCAGGGGAAGGAAGCAGCTTGGGATTTTTTTTTTTTTAATAGGTTTTGTCAGATTGCTCCTTAACCCAGATAAGAATTTCTTGGAAGATAACACCTTTCCCAGTTAGCTGTGGGGAATGTTTGTATAACTAACTCTGTATACTTCAAGAGAAAATCACTAGTGCTTATTGTACATCTTTTCTCCAGGAAACAATACCACTCCCTCTGTGCTCATTTGCACGTTCTATTTATTTTGCACACATCAATGTGAATATATAGTTGTATCAGCCTGTGTTGTCATATACTTCGATGTGTGTGGTAAGCTTATCTCCTTAAGTCACTTCTTAAAATCAAGATCTGTTTTCATTATTTTATCTCACAAGGAACTGAAACTGCTTAACAAGTTTTGTTAATATGCTTGCGTATATACCTTAAGTGAGAATTTTCTCAAGGGACTAACTAATATAGTAATGATTATAAGATTGATTGAAATCTCTCTGAAAACGTTGCTGTTTCTTTATTGAAATAATAACAGCAACAACAAAGTTTTCTCCATCATTCCCAAATGAATTAGATATCAGAAAATAACTTCATCTCTAATTTTCATATTCTGATATTTTAACAACCCCACTCCTCTTCTCACATACAACTTGGTCCTTCTTGCTTCTTGGTTTTATTGCTTCCACTTGTGATGCTTCTCTCTGTCCTTATTTTATCTATTCATGTCTCATATCAAACCTGGGCTCTAAGCAAAGCTTTTCTAGGAAGCCAACCATGCCTGACCTTCATCAACCCTTTCTATGCATTCTCTTAAGCACTGATGTACGCAATGTGAAGCACTAAATCATACTTATTAATATGTCGTTGATATATTAACACTCATTATTTTTCCATCTTTGTTGCATGCCTCCCCACTTACATAACACCCTCTGCCTGGGTATGGATGTTGTCAGTTTAATCATATAACTCCCTGCTCAGAGCGCTTCCAGGGCCTTTGCAATAAAGCTAAAACTTCTTTGAATAAGATATGAAACTTCTGACTGCTCTCCATCTTCTAGGCTCAACAGTTGATACACAGTTCCTCATATCCAAGTCTCCTGAGTTGCTCCATAAAGTTCCCAGAAACTGCTGTACCATTATTCTACACCTAGTGTGCTCCTGCTGCTTCCTGGAACTACTGAAATCTCTGCCCCTTTTGGAAGAACATGTCTTCATCTTTAAATATCAGGTTCAGCCCAAGTATACTTTCTTGATGAAATCCATCCTGTGTCCATAACCATAAGAAGTGTTCCACTTTTCCATTCAACTGTCTTTTCCACCAACCATGGCATTCTATAGGCAAGAGTCACAGAGCACAAGCTTCACAGTCACATAGACCTAGTGTGAATCCAGCTTTATAACTTTCAAGTTGTGTGACGTCTGATCTTAAACCTCAGTGTCCTCATGTGTCAGTGGGTACAACTTCTCCTTCATAGGGGAGTTGTAAGGATCAAATGAGTGATACATGTGAAGAGGGCTTTGTAGTAATGCTGGCACAGAGTGAGCCCTAATAAATGACAGCTCTTTGGACCATAAGGTCCTTGAGACCAGGTCATTTTTGGAATCAAGGGTCTAATGCTTATAAGTGCTCAGTAAACATTTACTGAATGACTGAAGTGAATACCTCTAGCACAAGGAAGCAAAATATTCCCTGAGGATGAGATTAAAGAGGAAGCAAGAAGCAGATTGTTTAAATCCTTTTTAGATGTAGTGCTTGACTTTAGGCCTGACTTATAAAATGACCCCGAGATTTTTACTAGGCTTTCCATACATTGATACATGAGTGATACTTGAGAAATGAGTAGAATTTATAGGCAGAAGAGTGAGAAAGTTAGTATTCGAGATAAATATTTCAATTAAGAGTATTTTTAGACTTCTAGTGAGACCAAAAGCCTTTTTTCAGGTACTCACTCTTACATTAATTTTCAGATATAGGAAATGGTAGGAGGGAATCATTATTATGCATATATGACAAGTTCCTTAATAAAAACACATGGCAGTTGGAATTCCAAAAGGCCATAATAAAAATCAATAAAGTTGTTGAGAATGAGATATGCAAGCTGTTTTGTTGTGTTATAATTGAACCAGACTCAAGTTAAAAATAACATCCCAAAATACTAGGTCACTCTGGGATAATGTCTATAGGTAAAAGCTAACCAATTATATTGCATTTTGAAAGGCAAAAATACCAGCATTTATAAGTTCACAAACAAGTCTAATTATTTACATAAAATGTATTTATTATAGAGCAGATCTTCTTGTCTTTTGTTTATATGTTGAATAGCCTCCTAACGATTCTTCCCAGCTTCAATCTTGACCTACCAGAATGACTCCTTTGAAAATTTGGCCAGTATAATTAACCTAAAGCATAGTCCTGATCATATCTCAGCTCCACTCAATAATTTAAAGTATTCTCTGTGGCCCTCAGAGTAAAATTTCAACAATATGAGTGTGACATTCAACGGTCTTTACAATCAGGCCCCAAGCCCCATTTAGTGTACTTCTCTCAGCATATCCTTCAAAGGAAAAATAAAAACAAAAACTATTGACTTGGCATTTTCTGATACAACCCATATTGTGTATCCTCTAAGTTCTTTCTAGAATGTCCTTCACCCTCATCCCTGCCCTTTGAATTTTAGGCAAGGCTATGAAGTCATTCTATGTAGCGTTATGCACACCCTACTTTTTCTTCCCATCATATTTAATTTGTATATCTCTTATAATCGCCGCTTAATTTGTATATGAAAGACATTCTTGAAAATTGAAAGGTGATTAAAATTAAATCAAGTTGAATTTTCTCAAAAAATGGTAGAAAAATGAGAGAAAACATTTGTATTATTTTTCCCATATCACATGAAACTGAATAACACATAAATATTTATAGAGAAAAGTGAAACTTCAGATGACTAGTCTGTAATCATGAATTTATTATTCTGCTTCTCCATTATAGAGTTTCTTGCATCCAAGTATCTGTCATGCTGAAAGATTTTGCAGATTTAGCTCTTTCTCAGTTTGCACTGGCATTGTCATGTATTACTCTCATTGCATTTTCAGTATGGTGAAGCATGTTGATAGCCACAAAACATTCTTGTTTGCTTTGTGTCTGATGAACCCTACTTTTCCTTCATGGTGATAACCTTCTAACAGTTATCATCAGAGGTCTTCCTTTTAAATGCATGTATTTTAATTATTTTTTAGTTTTGACTTAAAATAAAAATTAAAAGAAAAAGATCACTTGGGATAACTCTAAATTCAAAGACTATATTACCAAACAAAACAATGTCATCTGACAAGGTCAGTTCCACTTAGGAAAGTACCTGTCCTCTGGCTCTGAGTAGTTATCTTGTTCTCTTCATTCACAGGGGCACTGGAATGAGTTCCTGAAAAGTACTGATGTTTAATTCACTAGGTGGAGGAAATGGTAGGAGGGAGTCTCCTATTTTCTGAATTTCTCTTATTTTCTGAATTTCTCTTATTAATCTGAATGCACATTTTAAAGAAAGAAAGAAATATCATCACTACAGTATTTCAAAAAGCATATCAATGAATCATCCGTAAATGAGAGGAAGGTATATTAGGATTATTATACCCTACCTTGCATTCTACTTATAGTTATGCATTTCATTCTCTCCTACTTGATTTGGAGCTCCTGTAGATAAAATGCCTGCCTTCTCTATTTCATTTAGCACTGAAAGAACCAAATACTTTTCCTTATTAATAAGAGTAAGTACATTAAAAATGTTGAATCAAATTGCATTTGATTAAATCTAATGACTGGATAGTTGTTTTGAGGAGAGGGGAAGTTTATTTATTTATTTTGTTGTTTTGTGACTATACACTATAACATTCAACAAAAGGTTCGAGCAATTTAAATTTAGAAATGTGTACTGCAATCAACATTAATCTTTATCACAAAAATTCCACTACCAAAATTCCACCTCTCTCATCAAAAATGTCAAGTCTCATTGCTGTTAAGAAATGAGGCATTCACGTAGAAATCAAATGATAAAACATATCAAGCACCTGCTGCCTTTAGGCAAACTCTAAAGTTTTCTATATTTAGAAATACTACATGTCTAGATAGCAAAAGTGAAAAATCATTTTGTTCGGCAAGATTTTCCCACTTCAACTTCTTGATGTCTAGATACATGTGTGAAATAAGTCAGTCAATCACCATTCATTGGCTATGTGACAAAACGTTTGTACCCTTCTATTAGAGGGTTCACAAATGTATTGATTGGTCTTCCTAGGGCCTCCTTCTGACTGTAAAGCTACTAAATTATAATTTTCATAAAGGTAAAATTATATAAAATAAACATGGGCCAAAGTTTTATTTAATTCATTAATTAATGAGGGAACCCGTAAGATGTTATAATCAATTCAAAGGAGAATTTGGCAATTGGGCCTTCAGAAATGCTGAAGTTAATTTGCTAGTAGATTTAAAACTCCTTAATCTTCCACACAACAATATTAGGTCATATTTGATGTTATCTTTTCCATGGGGCAAAAATCAAGTTTCTTTCCTTGCTGGGCCATATTGATTTGCACTACTATCATTTTTTATAAGTTATCTTCTGCTCTAACAGAGATATAAAATGGCCTAATCAACAGAAAACCAGTTAAAGCTACACACTTTTATAAAATCAGTTAAAACCCAGAGGGTATACTAAAAGTGTATCTAATACTCTCCTTTGTCACTTTGGGTGTGTTTTTCATGAAAGGGTATCTAATTTTGGAATGTGATCTTGATATTTAATCTTTTCTGGGATTTTTTCTCAGTAGTGGAGCCTATTGCAGTTTGTTTTAATGTTATTCAACAGTATGATTAATTTTTTAAGGATATAAACTTTTTTTTAACATCTTTATTGGAGTATAATTGCTTTACAATGGTGCGTTAGTCTCTGCTTTATAACAAAGTGAATCAGTTATACATATACATATATCCCCATATCTCTTCCCTCTTGCGTCTCTCTCCCTCCCACCCTCCCTATCCCACCCCTCTAGGTGGTCACAAAGCACAGAGCTGATCTCCCTGTGCTATGCGGCTGCTTCCCACTAGCTATTTATTTTACGTTTGGTAGTGTATATATGTCCATGCCACTCTCTCACTTTGTCCCAGCTTACCCTTCCCCCTCCCTGTATCCTCAAGTCCATTCTCTAGTAGGTCTGCGTCTTTATTCCCGTCTTGCCCCTAGGTTCTTCATGACCATTTTTTTGTTTGTTTTTTAGATTCCATATATATGTGTTAGCATACAGTATTTGTTTTTCTCTTTCTGACTTACTTCACTCTGTATGACAGACTCTAGGTCCATCCACCTCACTACAAATAACTCAATTTCGTTTCTTTTTATGGCTGAGTAATATTCCATTGTATATATGTGCCACATCTTCTTTATCCATTCATCCATTGATGGACACTTAGGTTGCTTCCATGTCCTGGCTATTGTAAATAGAGTTGCAATGAACATTGTGGTACATGACTCTTTTTGAATTATGGTTTTCGCAGGGTAAATGCCCAGTAGTGGGATTGCTGGGTCATATGGTAGTTCTATTTGTAGTTTTTTAAGGAACCTCCATACTGTTCTCCATAGTGGCTGTATGAATTTACATTCCCACAACAATGCAAGAGGGTTCCCTTTTCTCCACACCCTCTCCAGCATTTATTATTTGTAGATTTTTTGATGATGGCCATTCTGACCAGTGTGAGATGATATCTCATTGTAGTTTTGATTTGCATTTCTCTAATGATTAGTGATATTGAGCATCCTTTTATGTGTTTGCTGGAAATCTGTATATCTTCTTTGGAGAAATGTCTATTTAGGTCTTCTGCCCATGTTTGGATTGGGTTGTTTGTTTTTTTGATATTGAGCTGCATGAGCTGCTTGTAAATTTTGGAGATTAAAGGGATATAAACTTTTGATGGGCAACACACTGGTTCAGGATTTAGCTTGATACCAGAATCATTCAATTTAGGAGGAGACTCAGGAATTTCTCATTCTATGACTTTTCTCAACTCAGTCCTTTTAAATTAATGTTTTACCTTATTTTTTTCTGCTTCTCTAGCTACTAAGGGTTTGTGATCTGGTTTAAACTACAGGTCCAAATTTAAAATTAAAAGCTTTTTCCAGTTCCCAAGATCAGAAACTCATTCTATTTCTTTCTTAGCTTCCATATCCAGAAGTTCTTTTAGTCTTATTGTTCTCAGCCCAGGGTAAATATCCTTGCTGTCAAATGGAGCTAAGAGTGGAGTGGAAGGGGAGTTCAAATAGATTTTCTCTAGCACTGTATGTCAATGGATCACTTATTCCCTGTTGAAAGACAGGAGTAGTTCTGCTTGTTGGGGTGGTGGTGAGGGGTCGATATATGCCTTTAGAACCACATCTTAACCAAAGAGAACGATAACACTTTTAAAAAACACTTCAGAAAGCACCTTTCCACTTCAAATCAGAGGGAGCATTTGTACAGAGCTAGATTTCCAAGGAATCAACATGTGGGAGTATAGCTATGCAGGTGATAAATTTATTATTTTAGAGACTAATTGTATTCTATACTTGGTGACCTGAAGAATGACACGGCCAGATCATTTGCCAAGTATAGAAACATGGTTAGTCGCTCCTTGAAACTATTTTCAAATAGTCAAATCACACTTTGTTTGTATAAATCAAATATGCTTTCATGTTCTGTTACTTAGCAGAGCTATCAAAGATGAATTAATGACAGGTAAGAATGAAGGCAAGGAGCCCAATTAAATGGCTATTTAAATGGTTCAAGTAAGATTTAATGACAGCCTGAAACTAGGGCAGTCGCTATAGGAAAGGAGAGACAGTTCGAAAGCATAATGATCAGAATTTGGTGAATTAAGTGTGAAGGAAAATGTTGGGTGTAAGTCAACTGAAAGTTTTTTCTTCCAGAGTTTATGGCTTTATTAACACAAATACAATGTGCACACGAGCTGTCTATTCACTTTCTTTGCTGTATATCCCGGCATTGGAGTTGGAGACTCTGATGGCCATCTGGGCTGCTCTTTCCTTAATGGCTTCGTGGTCCTTGGAGGAGACGTAAATAAGGAGCAATCTCACCAGAGTAAGATTTGTGGCACATCAGTAGCACTTCAAGGACCAGAAACTTCTGAAAGTCACTGAGCAGCATGTGCGTTGTTTTCATCTTGTTCCCATAACCAATGTTAGGCATCAACATCTCTCTAGACAGAGCTTTAATTAATTGAAACAAAATTTAATTTGTTTTGAAACAAAAGATGATGTAAAATTTGATCTTGATCATGTTGAGTTTGAAACACTATTAACCATTCTGGAAGGTAGGTTCAGAGTCTAACCTGGAAATATACATTTGAGGCTGTTGAGCTTATAGGCTTTAGTTAAAACCATGAGTGATGATATTGCCAAAGAGGGCGTGTGCATGGAAAGAAAAGACTGATCGTTAAGGGAATGATACTTGATATAGAGCCAAAAAGGAAACTAGGAAAGATGAGTCAAGAGTTTGTTGAGAAACTGTGGAGAGGTAAGTCGGTGTCAATTGGATCATTGGAAATAGTGTTTAGAGCTGAGAGCCTTGAACATATATATACATATATACATACATACATTGACATTATATATATAATGTCTATGTCTATATCTATATATCTATCTGTCCTGAAGGCAAAGAACCAATAGAAATTGGGAAAAGTTAAATATATAGGAAAAGAAGATAAACTTGTAGGTAAAAGCTCCTGGAAGAAGAAAAGTTAAAGCTTATGCAAATATAAATCATTTTATACAGAGTGGGCAAGTAGTTGAGTTAGTTTGTGCCTGATGACCTCAATCTTATTTAGAAAATGCAGGTAAGCTTGTTAAATGTGTTGAGGGTAGGCTTTGTGTAAAAGTTTGAAGAGAAAGATAAGTGTATGAAAGGTACTAAAAAGAAAGGAAAAAGTAACTGACCAAGAAAAATAGAAGAATGGTTGAGTGTTTCTGTAGTCCCGCTGCAATGGGATTCCATTCATTTACAGTGGCTTAAATCTAGGCAATTCCATGATTTTCTCCAGAAGTGGCAGATATGTGTATTAAGAGGTTGAGAATACTTGTTAGAATGAGGCTCAGTGATTAACCAAACATCTAGGTACATCAGAGAAGAAAGTTCAAAATGAGAATAATATACCGGGGAAGAGTGAGGGTATGAGATAACAGGGATGTTAGGAGATGGGAAATTTGAGGTTTATTATTAAAGAAGTGAAATTGAACTGAATTTGACTGGGTTTAAAGCAATAAGAATCTGTGAAATTAGGCCTATTGGTAGGTCCTTCTTCTGGACTTTGAAATCACCACAATAAATTATAAAACATGGGATACGGAAAAATACTGATTCAGATACCAAAACCTTTCATCAATATGAGATAGTGACTAAAAGATTTTTAGATTATTGTAAAAAGGAAAAATAGAGAATGATGTATTCAGAGGTTATGAACTTCAAATACAAAGATAATATTGCGTGAGAGTAGAGAGTAAAAGTTTGGAAATCAGTAGTGATAATCACCCTTACAGGCCTTATGGTATGTGGGAAAACAAATATTTACTTTTGGGGAAAGATTTAAGAGAAAAGTGTTCTTCTAGTAAGGCAGGTAGAAAGCAAGTATTAAGAATATTGTTGAGAAAGAGTTGGCTTTTTGTTTTATGAATCTTTTAAAATATTAGACTAGTAATTCATTAGGCATATTTGAAAGGTGTGGGAAGGAGGGTAAGAAGAACAGTTCTATGTGAGAGGAGATTGGGTAGATAATATATAAAAGAGAGGTTTCCGTAGTGCATGATGGTCAAGATGTAAGGACCAAGGTTATAAAGCATTTTGCAATGATACGGTCATAAAGTTTGGAACTGTAATGTCAACTTGGGCACAGCCTCCTTGTGTATCAGTAAGGGAGGCTCACATGGAAGCTAAGGCTTTTGGGGTGAGAGTTGTTGGAGTTTGGGTCTAGAGCATAGTGTTGGCCTTTATGAACAGTGTTCAGATGTTCCCCTTTTTACCACTAACCATCGTCATATAGTGTGATTTTCTCTTTTATCCCAGATCCTCTTTTGAGCAAGCTCTGGCTTTCTCAGTGTTCATAATGTGGTACCCAGAAATAGCATACATAGTTATGTTCTGACCTAAACACAGAAGAGGGCTAAGATACCCCCCAATGAACATATGAGTATCTGTGCAGGGGAATGCTGTGTTAGCTCCCTTGTGCTATTGACTTAGACCAAAGTAACTCCCTATAGAGCCCAATACTTTTCTTTTTCAATATGATATATATGTATTTTAGATTTGATCAGACTGTAATTATTATTTGGCATTATGATTTCAATGTACTGATTTTCCTTCCCAATGTTGTGTTTTGAAAGTTTTGATAACTTGGAATCACCAATGTTAATTATAAATGTGAAATAAGGCATAGTCAAAGATACAGCCTGTGGCATGATATTAAAGATCTCTTTTCAAGTCGACATCCATTATGTGTAGTGCTTTGTTCACTTAAAAACCACTTAACCATAAACCGTTATCATCTTTCCCAGATTTATGTATTATCTATAAGTGTACCATGAAAAACTTTGCAGGCAGCTTAATTAGTGCTATGCAGTCTCTTTACTTGAGTCCAAAAATCCCATAAATTTGCACTTCCTAGAATTTCTATGGTGTAATGAAACTATTTTGTTAAATCCATCCTTTGAAAGTTCTTGCTCTTGTTTCCCTATTCCCCCAATTCTCCTTGACACCTCTCACAACTCTAAATCTTTGGTCAGTTTTCTTTGGACAAGTATTTTAACTAAAGATTTTAATACAAGGTTTCTAGAGTTGTTTCTGACTGCAGAGACTGTGGAAGATATTGGAAAATAATAGAAGCTAGTGCCTGACTTATAAATAGCCTAAGATGATAAATATCTTTCTGTCCATCAAAACTCATTAAAGTCATTTATTCAACAGAGGACTTACTCTGTCCTATTTCTATTGAGGTTACTTTTTGTTGAATATTTTATATACCAAGCACTGAGCAGATATTGGAAATCCAAAGGTGAATACAATTTAGTTTTCATCCTTAAGGAGCTCACAGTCTAATGACAGAAATAGATATTTAAATAGATACTGCATGGTAACAGGTGTAAATAAAATGAGAATAGGTAAGACCTGAAGCACGTGCCAGCTGGAACCTAAGTCTAAAAAATGTCATAGTGTTCTCAAATTAGTAATAGTTATATAGAGTTTTGTCTGAAACTTTCCTCATTACATAGAACATTCTGTTTTGAGGCAAACACTTCAAGGAAGCATTTCGTCAGACCAGTATTGGCCCACCGACATGAAACTGCCACCCATACGTATATTCATCAACCAGTTATCTTATGTACCTTTTTGTTGCAGTTGTCTACTTGGGCTCAGTATAATACAGTCAGAGCATTCCTGGGCATAACTCAGAATACTAATTAGCAATCCAGTTTGGTCTCTATTTCACATGAACCTAAGGTCTGTTTCTCCACATATATTGTTCACAAAGGAAAAGAAAATAAATTAATTGCTTTGTAGATGAGAAAGCAGGCCTAGGCTTGTTGACAACTGTCTGTGGCTTCTCTCCAAGCACTTACTTTCAAAAGCCAGATCTCTATCCTTTTGTTGATTTGAAAAAATCAAAAACAAATAAAAAGCTATAGGAAACTTCCTTTGTGGAGGAAGAAACCATGTGTGAAAAATTTTCATCCACCATGCACTGCCAGTGTTACTAAGTCTAAGTATTGAGGGCATCGCCTCATGATTGAATCTGCCTACAAGAGATTAAGGCCATAAATTACATAAAGAAAATGAGCAGACTGCTAAAATAATTGCTCCAACACTAATTCTACCCTGTTACATCTTGCTAGGAATTCTTTGCCGTCCATGCAGTCCTATCATGTTTATTGTAATTTTCAAGCCTGGTCTAATAAGATTTTTTTTTTTTCCCCACTATATCCTACTCCTTTTTTACCTTTAAGGATCATAAGGACTGGATAATGAAAACTTTTTTTTTTTTTTTTGCGGTACGCGGGCCTCTCACTGTTGTGGCCTCTCCCGTTGTGGAGCACAGGCTCCGGATGCACAGGCCCAGCGGCCACGGCTCACGGGCCCAGCCACTCTGCGGCATGTGGCATCCTCCCGGACCGGGGCACGAACCCGCGTCCCCTGCATCGGCAGGCGGACTCTCAACCACTGAGCCACCAGGGAAGGCTGGAAACTTTTGAATTACTCTGTAATTCCTGCTTACGAGGTAGTCGAAACTACCCAATTTTGTTAGTACATTAAAAAAGCCATATGAAAGAATTAAATTTATATGTTTTGATGCTAGCGGCCCTATTACAATATTCTTTTTGGTTTCTATGAAAGGCCTTTCATCCTTAGAACTACAAACTTAAGAGACATGCTGCAGTGAAATAAGTTCCTTTCATGTTTAAGCATCAGACCGATTTACAACTCCCCATTGACATGAAGGTGCTCAAATTATCCCCCCAACCATCTTCCTTTTCAAGTTTAAGATGAACTAAGTGAATTTGCCTTTGGTATTTTATAATGCCAATGAACTTTAAAAAGCTTTTGAACAAATGGTATTGTCTAGGCAGCCACCTGGGACTAGATCATCAGTTTCTTTGTGTTTCTATTCAATTGAAACTATCTCACTGATTCAGGCAGGGCTCCCCAACCTGGTTGCCTACATACTTCAACCATCGCCAACGCTGTTCCCAGGAAGCTTGCCCAACTGCACTTTCCTTGAAAATCAGTTCTCTTATATGCCTTTCTCATGAAGAAGAATTACTACCGGCAGATGGGCTTACTACTACAAGGATGATTTGGGCCCTCCTTCATGTTAAGTCTCCACCCTATCAAATAAATCTCTTTCTAAGGCTCCTGTTGTGTACATGAAATTTTCACAAGAGCCCTGCTAAGCCCCATCCTTTTACACTAGCATGGGTGCCCGCTACCCATGTCCCATTCAGATTAGAAACTGTCTCATCCTCCTTTCCTCAGGCATCAACAGATTTACGCACAGCCACTGCTACTTCCGTTGCTCTGCAGCTAAATTGCCTTTGATGACCGATCAAAAGTTGAGCTTGCGCATGAAGCTTTCAAAGCTTGAGCCTTAAGTCACCAGAGACAGAGCATAACTAATATAAAAATAATAGTTCTTTTCAATTCTGGGGTATTATTAGCTGTCACAAACAAAGCCGGCTTGGGCCTGTATCTCTCAGGAATGACGGACCTTGAAATAAACACATGCTGCTTCATGAATATGTTGTTGAATCTTGAGAATCATTTTTCTTTTTAGGGGTGATGCTGTTTAGAAGAAACTAGATGGTGCCCTCTTGAAAGGTTTAGCTATTTATAGGCATGTCATGTTAAAAGTTTCTTTTCATAATAAAGACTATAATAAGCATATCTGAAATGGTACAAGCCTCTCTAGACAATTACGCTTAAAACAGTTTTTGAAAGTTAAGTAGAATTTACTGCTTTAACACGAAACTCAAATGTTACCATTCTGATTTTTCCTAAAATATTTAAATGCAATTTCTCTTGCCCAGCAATAGTATATTTGTTTTTTTAGCCTTCATTATTACACTCTTTTATCATACTTAATCTTTTTGATGCCAATAATCATTGTCTAATTACAATCTGATACAAATTAGATTTGTAACCTGGATATTTGAATAAATAACTGAATTGTATTTTATTATAAACAACTGTGTTTCACAGTTTATTATGTTGTTTTATATGCCTATAGGTAGTTATATACTAACTAAATTATGGAAACTTTAGAATGAGCTGACAGTACTTTTTTAATGGAATATAACTATAAGTAAAAATAGAATGGTTTGTTAATCTATTTTCAACTATATCTTATTGGACATATAATATTTTCACAAATAAACGTTTCTTCCTGAATCCAGATATGTGCTAAACACACAAGTAACCTGAAATCTAAATTGTTATGATTGAATTCCTAAATTATAGTTTTTAAGAACTGAGCTTGAACAGAAAAGTATTTCAATTAAGAAAAGGTCATGACACTGTTAGGGCAAAAAATTTTTTTCTCTACCCCTTTAGGTTCTTCTGGTTGGTCTAAGAATTAAATTAACATGAGGCAGATTAACAGAAGAAAATCAAACAAGGTTAATAACATGTATACTTGGGAGAGACCCAGGAAAACTGAATAACTTGCCAAAATGGCTGAAACCCTCACTTAAATATCATCTTCAGGGGCTTCCCTGGTGGCGCAGTGGTTGAGAGTCCGCCTGCCAATGCAGGGGACATGGGTTCGTGCCCCGGTCTGGGAAGATCCCACATGCCGTGGAGCGGCTGGGCCCATGAGCCATGGCCACTGAGCCTGCGCATCCGGAGCCTGTGCTCCGCAACGGGAGAGGCCACAACAGTGAGAGGCCCGCATACCGCAAAAAAAAAAAATTAAAAATTAAAAAAATATCATCTTCAGCTAAAGACAAAAGAGGATGTTGGGGGTAGGGGTTTGGGACTTAAAGAAGAGGAAGGCAATGGACATGGAGTTAGAAAAGCAAATGTTTGGTAAATAAGTATTTGCTGGGCTATGTAGAGACAATGGGACACAGAGTGAGCTCTGATCTCTAGTGAACCCTGTTTCTGCTCCCTACCACAAGTAGCTCCTATTCTTTGCAGCTAACTCTGGTGATAGGTCTATTTCAGGACATGCCCTCCACCTAAATTTTTTCTAGGCAATTGGGGGGAAGGTCAAAGTTTCTTCCTGAGTTTTTTGGGCCTTGATTGTTTTTAGCTCTGAATAATCCACATGCCAAAGAGACATTGGGGGTGGCAAATTTTGCTCCCCTACAATGTAACCCTGAATGTGTATGCTCATATACACCTTAGATTTAAAAGTTGTTTCCTACTACTAAGAAGGCTAGCAAATATGAGGAAATGGCCCAGATGGTGAAATTTCAGTATTCCACCAGCTGGACCTGATCCTTATATGCACTTTCTCTTCTTATTTTTAACACACTGAATCTGCTGATGGCATTTTAATTCAGGCTGACAGTGTTATTATCTTCTGAGATTATATAGGTGTTTTATGGAGATCTTTATTCCAGGGCAGCCAGTTAACAAGCTGAATTGGGCTACAGGTTATTACCACTTGGAAGCAGGAGGTGTTTGCTTCAAACTTGTTTTCTTCCCTGTGTTAGAGAACATATGCTTGTAAAAATATCATTAATCCTTGAAAACATTTATTCAGCTGGACAGTGGTTCTTCTCCTGTTACAATGTGAAGTTTATGGCTTTCTAAACAGAGCTCAGGATGTTCCCAAAGTAAATATTAATAAGGGTACACCACCTTTAGGGAATGAAAACAAAAAACAAATAAACCAAAGAAACCCCCAAACAAACCCACTCATCGAGTTACATATGTCTAATTCAATCTAGAAATAAATATATGTAGAATTAAATAAGAATTCTGAATACAAATATGTGATTTTATTCACATTGGTCCTCTTTATATATAATGAGGCATTATGAGTTCTGTCCAAATATGCCCACCTTTATAAAAAGTATGGTTGAGAACACTAAATATATGACTTGTAGGTTTTTCTACACAGGGTGGTTGGTTATATAGCAATAATTTAGTTTATCTGATCCATGAGAAAAATCAATATGGGAAAATTCAGATTGAAAAAAATGTTGGCTCTATGGGTTTTATTTTTTTAATTTTATTATCTAGATTGACCATGTAACAATGATTATTGCTGAGTCTTCAATTAATTTTTAAAATAGAGACAGACTATAGCAAGATCAATAAGTTCTATTTTATTGTTTGTTTACTTCTTAATTAATTATCAAATATTTTAGGCCTTTAGTATATCCTAGACTTGGCCATCAACTCACTCTGCATGTGTTAATTCTATTCTAAATAATGATATGAAAGTTTCCGAACCTGTTTTTCCTTCCCCTTTTTTTGGCATGTTATGCCTACCTGGAGACTGATAAGTGCTAATATTTTATTTAGAATAAAATCGTTTTTGTAATTCATAATAAGAAAATTGAAGTTGCTGTTTTGTACTAAATACAAATCATCTATTCATCCACCAATTTATTAATTCCCATATCTCCTCCCTCTTGCATCTCAAAGCCCTGAGATGATCTCCCTGTGCTATGTGGCTGCTTCCCACTAGCTATCTATTTTACATTTGGTAGTGTATATATGTCCATTCACTTTGTTATAAAGCAGAAGCTAACACACCATTGTAAAGCAATTATACTCCAATAAAGATGTTAAAAACAAAGGAGCTGTGGTATATATCTACAATGGAATATTACTCAGCTGTAAAAAAGAAGGAAATAATGCCAAAAAAATTTTATTAATTCCTTCCACAAATATTTATTGTGTCTTTTATTTTCTAAATATGTGATAATAATTATTCCTGTTACAATTCAAATCAGATTAAAATATATCTATGAATCTCTCTCCTTCCTGATAAATCAGATTACAAAACCCAATCCAGATGTGTTCATTAGTCATACATTTAAAAATGGCCTCTCTGTCCCAGAAATCCAATAGTCCCTATGGAAGAAAATTGCTGATACTCTTCTAAATACTACTTAATCTGAATTATCCCTAATATGCACCTAGAAAAAACTCTCATGGATATTTATCATAAACAATGTTTTAGTTTTGTGTAATATAAAAGCCATAAAGAAGATTTTCAGTTTTATAAATATGATCGTATTTGAACTTATTTTATTCTTACAGAGTCTTAGAATCTCTTCCAATCACCCAAACCATCATATAACGATAGTTTTTATATTTTAGGGCCAGAGTTCATAAGTTTTTATATTTAATACTGTAAAAATTAGGAATAATATTCAAATAATAAGTAATCTGACATCTCAGATAACTAATGCCTGTATCATAGTAGGCTCTAAAATTTCCTAAAACATTTACCTATAATACTGTTATTTCTCAAACTCACCAAATGTGTTCTCATGTCCAACGTCTTCACAATATCTATTATTGATACACTTATAAAGCCCCAGGTTCATTACTATTTTAAAATAAAAGTAACATATATCATTCAAATGGTTCTTATTAATGGAAAGACAGTACTTTGTCCCTCTGGCACCATGCTAACTTGTCTCAAAAATTAACCACTATCAAGTTTCTTATGTATTCTTCTAGAATAATTTAATTAATATTTTAAAAGATGTATGCAGATACCTTTGCAGTGATTCAGTTATAATTTTTATATGATATCTCTGTCTATATCAACAATACAGATAGTGATCTTTCATCTGCATAAAAGCTATATAATGTTTCATTATATTGACATTATAAATCATTTAACCACTTTCCTATTTATTGGTCATTAATTCTTTCTAATTTGTTTTAATTATAATATTGCAATGAATAACTTTGAATATATGTGTTGATGCATTCTTGTGAGTCAATCCAAGATCACATTAATAGATGTGAAATACTGGAGCAAAGAGAACATGCATTATGCATTATGCATTTTGATGGCCAAATTCCCCTCAGAACACTTGCATCCTTTTACATCCTCCCCGAAAACTTGTGACAGTTTCCTTACTCTCTCACCAACACTAGATATTATACAACTTTTCATATTTGTCTATCTGATGGAAAAAACATAGAATCTCATGTTTTATTTGTATATCTTTATGTATGAACAAGGTTGAAAATCCACTCGTATGTATAGGTTTTTTTGAAAGCTTCTCTTTCTTAATCTTGTCAAATTTTAATTGCCATATTTAACATATTATCTTATTGTGGTTTTGTATACATATTATTTAACTTGAGAAGATGAGTTATTTGCTGCTTTATTTTCTATATGCACTATATGTGCCTCCAATGCAGGGTCACAAATTCTACTTTTTTTTTTACTTTGGATTTTTTTTTATATAGAACTTTCTACTACCTGAACCACTGAATTTTGTTTATTGATATAGACATATAATGGGAGTGTGGTGGATAGAGCCGAAGAAACTCAGGGATCAGCTAGTTCAAACATCTTATTTTCTGCAGATGTTGAGACAAAAGCCTTCAGAGAAGTAAGTTTCTGACATAGTTTGTAAGAGAATGAAGAGAAGAATTCAGGTTTCCTCACTCTCAGTCTCATCCAACACCACACATTTATTATTAACCTATATCCACGTGGAAAGAGAAATTATTTAGTATACTCAAGGGATAGTCAAATATAAACACAGAGACCCAAACAGGACATTAGCTCCCTAAGAGTTAATGTTTAAGTACATTTGTATCCTAACTATAAACCTCCCCTTGCTTTATATAATGCAGATCTCAGTACCTTTATTCCATAGAAGAGGAGGAGGTTTATATCAGACCTTGACCAGCAAATGCCTTAAAATTCCTCATCATATATGTTTAGTCTCCAGCCTCTTCTTCCTTTTCCTGTAGGAGTGGAGGTTCATGTTCTCTGCTTTTTTCCACATAGCCTCCAGATCTTGTCCCCATCTCTTTCTTTCTAAACATCCCAATCTCAAATGCTAGCCCTTTTTGGGGGCAGAGTAATTCAGATGTTTCTTGTTTCTGCTTCCAAACTTGCATTCACAACTTCCAAGGTGATCACCAACAGAAGTTCTGTTGCAAACTGACCTAACCCAAAAAAGTCATCAACAACTCAAAGATCTTTTATTAGTAGTCCTCTAAAAAGTTTGTGATAGGGCTTCCCTGGTGGCGCAGTGGTTGAGAGTCCACCTGCTGATGCAGGGGACGTGGGTTCGTGCCCCGGTCTGGGAGGATCCCACATGCCGCAGAGCGGCTAGGCCTGTGAGCCATGGCCGCTGAGCCTGCGCGTCTGGAGCCTGTTCTCTGCGACGGGAGAGGCCACAACAGTGAGAGGCCCGCGTACCACAAAAAAAAAAAAAAAAAAGTTTGTGGTAGTCAGAGTTTACCATGTAACTGGTCACTACCAGCTTATAATGAAAGTAAACAAATCCTCAGATCATATCTGCCACACACATAGACATTAACTAAACAATCATTCATTCATGTGTAGACATAAAACCTTTTCATACAGATCATTTGGCAAGATTCATGATATATTACTGGCTTTCAGGGCATGTTCACTTCACGTCATTCCATAAAGCTCACTTGAAATCATGCCAGAAGGAGAAATCTTTTAACCTAGTTGTCATCAGGCAACCAGAAGTCATACGAATGATGGCAGGACATAGAACAATTTGGGAAATCATATCTTGGGCTCCATTCCTAAATAAAGGCTACAGACCTGGCTGGAGTCTTATACACTATTCATGCCAAGGGAAGAACTATCTCTGAAGAATTTTAGCAAAACCACAGATCTTGAATGGCCTTAATTTTACCCATGGGAACCCATTTCTAACATTCATCATGCTCATTGATCAAACTGTTAATATCATTTATTATGCTACTTATCAAAGCATCTGGTTTACGTCAAGATATGGATTATTTAGTATGGATTAAGATCTTTCTGACGTAATGCTAACCCGTCACCCCTGGGAGCAAATTTGATGAGAATGCTAACTGCATCAGGTTGTGACTTTAACTAACTCACATACTATACTCACTTTTTAATGCTAAAGTACTTAAAAGTCCGTCTTTGTAACATCCATCCAATTATTCTGATCCATTTAGAAGGCAGTTAGGAATAAGTAAAAACTAAAACTTTTCTGTTACATATTTTATATATGAAATTAACAGGTTTTATACGTTGAAATTGAGAAATGTGAAGGTCTGAGTTCAGTGAAGAGTGAATGTTACTTTGAATGCAGCATTATGTAAAAGAAGAAATTCCAGGAAATTACTGAAACGAGGAAAGGTGATTTTTCACAATTTAGTGGGGAACAATTTTTTATATTATCTGGTAGGCTGTGAAAGAAGTTGTAGTTCATGAAATCAGATGATTATCTGAAGAGTTTTGTTTAACATTTCCCAGGACAGTCAGGACAGTAACTCTATTTGATAATAACTCAGTATGTTTATTGAAGAAGTATTTTTAAAGAACATTTAAACACAATTTAGCATCTAGATTTAAATGAACCATGGAAAAAGACAGAGTTTTGGTAAGACGAATCTAAATATCCACATGGAAAAGCTGTTCATAAGATGGAAATACACAGAAATATGTGTATTCTAGTATTAATTCAGGGAGAAAAATTGATCTTATATGTGTCAGCCATTCTGCCTGGTATGTTTTATATCCTATCTTATATAATTCTTATTAAAATATTGAGGCATATGTTAATTATTCATCATAGTATTCCATAAATTTTCTTAATAACCTCGAATATTATCAGGAAATTCTTTCCTGGTACCTTGGTACAATACTAAACACTAGGCATATTTTTTATGTTGTTTTTTATTTTTTGTTTTCTATTATCATCAGTGAGATAGAGGAAAGTCAGTTTTGTTAGATATTTTTATACAGTGTTGTAGGTATTCCGTAATCAGGAATGTTTTCCCTCCCTAAGATGGATTGTAGTTTTCAATCTTGTCCTCTTCTTAAGAGAATGGACACCAAAGGTCAGAGAACAATCAAGGCATTCCAACAGCCTTTATTCTCCCCATCAAATAAAACAGTAAGTCAGATCTAGAGTTTACCTGTTTTGATAGTTGCTCTCTTCCCCCCAAAAAGAAGAAACTCCTTACTATAATCATTTAGTTTTTAATGCAAAGCTGGCATTCTTTAGTTTTGGGGCATAAGTCAGAGGGTTCACCACAACTTATTAAAAAAAGTCAGGGTAAGAAATACCAGTTGACTATTTCTGCAAAGGGACTGAGTATTTTGATGCTTGTGATTAACTGCACTGTGGTAGAAGTTATGACTCTTGATGAAATGTAGGTACATTTCCTTTTGCTTAGTCTGAGATACAAAGGATAAATTTCTTCCTAAGGTATCTTTGGGAACATACATATTCTAAACAAAGGGACTTTACACAATGGATTTGCCAATTTTCGGTAGTCTTTCCCTATGGCTCAGTGACATTGGCACACTTTGGAAAGAATATTATTCAAAAATATTAAAGACAAATATCATGATATCGCTTATATCTAAAAAAATCTAAAACAAAATCTAAAGTAAAATGATACAAACGAACTTATTTACAAAACAGAAGCAGACTCACAAACTTAGAGAATGAACATATAGTTAACGGGCTGAAGGGTGGGGGGAGTTTGGGATTGACATGTACACACTGCTATAATTAAAACAGATAACCAGCAAGGACCTACTGTATAGCACAGGGAACTCTGCTCTATACTCCATAGTAACCTAAATGGGAAAAGAATTTGAAAAAGGACAGGAAAAAAAGAAAAGAAAAAAGAAAAAAATACACTAGTTTTCTTCAGTAAAAAAAAAAAAACTACCCAAGTCTACACCTGGTAGAAAGAAAATGTAGGTACACAGTGGGCGCTGGGGAGCAGTTCTCAAGCCCTATTTAGAGAATTTTCCTAAAGGACTCATGTAAGATAGAGTCAAGATGATCCATAGAATAAATTATTTTCATCCTATTACATTGACTTTGAGGAAGCAGGAATATATTGAAACTTATTAGAATTTGTAGACTGAGCATATTTAAAGTTGCAAAGATTTTAAAGATAACCTATTTTGGATCCTTCATTTGACAAAGACAGTGCTAAGTCCCTGAACAAGAATATAATCTTCCAGCCAGAGTTTAATGGATATCAGACCTATGAACTTCCTGTCTAATGCAAGTTCTACAGCAAGAAACACCATTATTGATATTTTCCTGCATCAAATTATAAAGATGACTAAGCTTACTAAAAAGAAAATAAAAGCAGAGTCTGACTGAAGGAAAGGCTGTGAGGAGATGATGATGAAATTTCCAGCTCAGAGAGTAAAGAGATGGAAGAATCAAATAGTCAGTCTGAGACAAGATGCCCTGTAAGAAGAATGAGATGTGGAAATGACCTGAAGAAAGGGAAAAGTCCAATGGGGAAATGGTAAATGAAGTTTATGTGCTAAAGCCATGGGAGCAGAAGGGCCCACAGAAAAACCAATTGAGTTTATAGTTAAATTATCTGCCTGCCCAATATTGTTATCAATAATTCATTTAATGTTTGATATGTTAGATAATAAATAAGGACCATAATTAAAATGAGTTGAGGTTAAAAAGATGGTTTCTTCTAAATAGGAACTAATCAACTTACAGGAAACCTTATGTTTAGTATCTAACAACCGTAATGATTTCGTTCGATAGGTTGTAATAATTAACAAAACAAGTATGTTATAGAAATTGTTCTAAAATTACGATAATTTACTGCTACCATAGCAGTATACTTGGGTCTACATTCTTGAAAATCATAAACCATTTAGCTGGTACTTTAAAGTTTATTTTAAAGTTGTAAAAATATATTTTTATGAAGATTACATATTCCTAACTCTAATATAAAGTACAATGCTTTAAAAGTTGTAGACAGGCAACAAAATTATCACTGATACTTAAAAAATAAGTATTTAAGTTGGAACAAGCAACAAAATAATCACTGATAATTAAAAATCAAGGCATTTAGTTTAGCAAATTATTTCCTCTCAATATTTTATTCCAACAATGATAGCGAATTCAAAAAAGTAAAATAATTCTATCTTAGGATTTCAGTACTTTAAGATTTAACAATGAAATTTAATAAAAGTTGTAATAGGTACGGTACTGCTCTGTTGGCTTTACTTGTGTGGTATTTTTAGAAAAAGGGTTCAGAGAATAAGCAGAAGTCTATGATCCTGAAGAAAAAGGCCCATTTTTACTCTGTTGAAACAGTGAACTAATCACATGTCTAAAGAAAAGAAACTCATTCAAAACAAGTGTCTTAGAATTCTGGCAAGAATTCTTGACCTTAGGCAAGTAAAATAATGCTCAACCTTAATTTAACTATGTTTTAAAATCTCAGTATAGCATGTTGTAATCTAGTTAAGTAACATTTGCCACAATAAATTATATGGTGGTTTTATTACATGTGTGGTTCCCATGAGGTAGAATATAGGCAAACCACCAAAAACCTAACGTGAGGGATGCCTAAACCATAGTAACTACAGTGAAAAGATATATGTGTCCCCACAAGGCAAATGATACCGTTTGACATTCGTACGTATCCTGTTACCTCTAAATTAAAAAAGAATTTGAAACTGATAATGAGTAAGGATAGTAAAATTTTACTTCAGGGAGTCCTGGGGGAGATGGAAGAGGGAAGAACACGAATAGTTCAGAGGGAAAAATGAAGAGATACTATAGCTTAGAATCTATTGATTCTCTAAAAAGTTTAAAAATGTCTAAAACTTCTATAAATAGACAATATTTCATTGGATATTAAATAACTGGACCCTAAGAGAAGATTAAAATCACTGACCCATAACAAGTAAGTTCAAAACTCACAAACAAAAAGGAAGAAAAAAAAAGCTCCTAATCCCTTTAGAGAAGTTATTTCATTTACTTCGTAAATCAATACTGTGCAGATAATATTTTTCTCATTTTTTCTCATTTTAAAGAAGAGCTTCTGCCACTGCTCTAATGCCAACTACCTTCCCAGTGTAGAAAAGTGGATTACTTACTTACAAAGCCAAAGTTTGATAGATGACTTTGCTTTTTGGCTGCCACCATCTTCCTACTTATCGCTGCCTTCTTAGTCACTGAATCTCCTTCAGCCTCCCATCTTCACTTTTTTATCGGAATAATTAGAGCTGTATTATTACTTACTCTTCCATACCAATGAGTCCATCATGAAAGTTTCAGAATGTCATTTAGTTTCCAGATTTTTGACACTATAATTTGCTTTAGCTTTTTTTTGTAAGATATATTATTTAGGTTAATGATGACCACATTGAAATTTTCAGTAAGATTTGTGGAATGGAAAAATTACATATCCTCAGGCAGGGTCTAATGTACTTACCCTCAGCGCTGATGTGGCTGCCCAAATGGGAAGCTGGTTTTCTGGTAGCTGATTCCAAATCTTTTTCCATAGTACCCTTTGGTAGGCTTAGACAAGTACTATATATACCACTTACTTGCTTCCCTGAAAGAGAATGGTGATATGGAGCCAAAGTGATTTTTTTAGAACCCTTGGCCCTGTGAATGTACCAGGTCAGGAAAAAAATTAAGGGAATAAAAATTAAGTGGGAATATATTCTCTACCCAGGGAATTTTCCCTGTAATAGGAAGAAGAATAGAGCATTTATTTGATTTTCATGAACTAACAGATTTCATACTTATCCCTTGCCATCTGTATACAAAGTCATTCTTTCATGATGAAGTTAGAGAGACTTGTCCTTGTGTACTAATGTCAATAAATTGTGTGTATATACCCTGATATTGTATAAAATCATTCATAATAGCTGGGTGAGTAAGCTGGACTATAATTACTTTTTTCAGCACTGTTACCTTAACTCAACTTAATGGTATTGTGTTTTAGTCTATTTACCAGTTTTTCAGAACTTTTAGCTAGAGTATTTTTATTTAATAATTGTTAAGCCTGTTTTTATAAAGGCATTTAATATTAATAATAATAGTTATTATTATAACAATAATACTAGAATAGTAACAGCTGTCAGAGAACTCCTTTTGCAATTTATTCATTAAATACCTTTTCCAACTAACTTCTCTTTGTCCTTTGAATCTTCTCTCAGGCATGATCTCTATCAGAAATCTCTATGTAATTAACCAACCTCAGTTTGAAAATGGGGACTTTTAGGGCTTTAAGTGTCACCCATACTTCTCCCAAGACAACAGCTATGTTTTTCTGTCTTAGGCCTTCCACCAGGGTGGTAAACATCAGTTTCCTTAACTATCTTGCTGACTATAGAGAAGATAAACCCTTTGTTTTATTAACATTTTTCTTCTTTCCTTCCTTCCTTCCCTCCTTCCTTTCTACAACATATGAATTAAAATATGAGTTCAAGGACCGTAACATTTGATGGACACTTAATGGTTGCTCAGTTCTCCATTACGTAGCTCAATTTTCTGATCACTGCAATGGGCATTGGAAATAAAGTGATGAAAGGACAGAGAACACCCCTGCCTTCATAGAGCTTATGTTGAAGATGAAGGAGAAATCAGAAAAAAATAAATAAGCCAGATCATTTGAGATGTTAATTAGAATTATGAATATAAGAAACAGTGTAAAGTAATAGAAAGTAACTGAGAAATGGAGCATAGGAAGGCTTCTCTGAGGTGAGATGTGTATCCCAAGGATTTAGCTCTTTCTTCAGGAGTTATTTTTAAGGAATAAATAAAACTTTCATTTGTTATCAAAATTAAAAGTAAATGTACCGTATTTCTCCCCAGTGAGCTGAAAGATTTGTTTGATTTAGGAGTCAAAGAATAGATGCCAGTCAGGGCCATGAGAATAGTTGTGCAGTTTATGGCCCTTGCAAAGGTGCCTGGCTGAAGGGAGGATGGTGGCTAAAGGCAGCCCAAGTTCAGCTCATAATGCCATGCGCTCGTATGGAGACTCTGGTGCTCACACAGAGCTCAGGCAACTGGGAGAGAAAAGCAGAATTTTTTTCCTGTTCAGAGGAGTCACCTTTTCCTAATTGCTCTTCCAGAGAAGGGTGCCTTTTCCTAATTACTTCTTTCAAAGGGGTGCATCTTTTAAAATTTATACGAGCAACCCATAAGTTGTATCTGTTGCCCTGACAGCCCTAATAACTTTAAGCTTTATATTTAGTCAGAAAGGCACCCAAATGATTACCCTTGGTTTGTTCCATATAAAACTAATAGTTCATAATTATTTTCTTCCGTTATTATTCTTGACATTTACCAGACTTGGGAGTGATCCCTTTCCTAGGAACAGCATAATTTTGATTCTTTTAAGATAAGCCAAAAGGAAGAAATTTCAGATTCCCAAGGAACCTAAAACAGTCAAGAAGGCCCCTTTATTTTTTTATTTAAAATATCATACAACATTAGATAGTATCACTTGGACTCTAGCTCCAATGCAATAATGTCTAATTGTATATTGATTACTAGAGTACTTTATTTTTATAAGTCCAAGTACATCTGTAACTCCTCCCACACCCATTCTTTCAGAGGCAATTTTGTTTGTAGTTGGACATGAATTTCAAAGAGACTACTGCTTTTGTAGCTTCTCTTAGTGTGGAAATGACTGGATGTAGAGGCGTTTAATCATAATTCCATGACTTCACTTAATGAGGATTCAAAAAGCAGGAACCTCTGTTCATTAGTAGCAACTTTAAATGGTAAGTTGGCACAACTTTTGTACAAAATTGTCTCACAGGAATTTTCTGTTACATATTCCACTTGTACTAATGTGATATTTATCTTCAGGAGAAAAAAATAAAAACCGCTTACTTGAAATGTATTAAGAACAATTTTTAAGACTCAAAATTTCTTTTTTTTTAGCTTTATTGAGGTATAATTGACAAATAAAATCTTAAGATATTTAAAGTGAGTAATGTGATTTTATATACATATATATTGTGAAAGCATTTTTCCCCGTTTGGTTAATTGACACATCCATTACTTCACATATTAACTTTGTTGCCAGGGATGGGGTGGGTGGGAGATGAGAACACTTAAGTTCTACTGCCTTAGCAAATTTCAGATACCCAACACAGTCTTATCAACTACAGTTACCATGGTATAAATTTCATCCTCACGCATCTTATATTTGAAAGTCTGTATACTTCTACCATCCTCTCCCTATTTCTCCCACCCCACAGCCCATGGCAACTACTTTTCCACTCTCTGTTTCTATGAGTTTGACTTTTTTTTTTTTTTTTAGATCTCACTTGTACGTGATACTGTGCAGCATTTGTCTTCTCTGTCTGGCTTATTCCACTGAGTATCATCCATGTTTTCCTAAATGGCAGGATTTCCTTTTTTAGTCTAAATAATATTCCATTTTATGTATATATCACATTTCCTTGATCCATTCATCCATTGATGAACACATGTTGTTTCCATACTTTGGCTGTTGTGAATAATGCTGCAAGGAACACAGGACTAAGATATCTCTTTGAGATAATGATTTCATTTCCTTTGGTTATATACCAGAAGTGGGATTGCTGGATCATAAGGTAGTTCTATTTTCAATTTCTTGAGGAGACTTCATACTATTTCCATAGTGGCTATACCAATCTACATTACCACCAATAGTGAGCAAGAGTTCCCTTTTCTCCACATCCTTGCTAACATTTGTTATTTCTTAGCTTTTTGATAACAGCCATTCTAACAAACATGAGGTGATACCTCATTGTGGTTTTAATTTACATTTCCCTTCACTTTTCATGTACCTATTGGTCATTTGTATGTCTTTTTTTGGGGAAAAAAATGTCTATTCAGGTACTTTGCCCACTTTTTAATTGGGTTATTTGGTATTTTGCTACTGAGTTGTTTGATGTACTTTTATATTTTAGATATTAACCCCTTTCTGGACATGTGGTTTGCAAATATTTTCTCCCATCCCATAGGTTACCTTTACATCTTGTTGACAGTTTCCTTTGTTGTACAGAAGCTTTTTAGTTAGGAAGTCCCACTTGCTTATTTTAGATTTTGTTGCCTTTGCAAGGTATCATATTCAAAAAATCATTGTCAAGACCAATGTCAAGGAGCTGAACCCTGTGTTTTCTTCTAGGAGTTTTATGGTTTCAGATCCTATGTTCAATTTTTAAATACATTTTGAGTTGATTTTTTGTGTGTGGTTTAAGATAGGGGTCTAATTTCATTCATTTGCATGTGGCTGTCCAGTTTTCCCAGCACCATTTATTAGACTATCCTTTCCCCATTGTGTATGCTTGGCATCTTTGTCAAAAATTAATTGACCATTTATATATGGGTTTATATATGGACCCTCTATTTTGTTTCATTGATCTATATATCTGTCTTTATGTCAATCCATATTATTTTGATTACTATAGCTTTGTAATATAGTTTATAAACAGGAAATTTGATGCCTCCAACTTTCTTCTTTTTTCCCAAGATTTTTTTGGTTATTCAGGGTCTTTTGTGGTCCCACACAAATTTTAGGATTTTTTTGTTCTATTTTGTGAAAAATTCCATTCAAATTTTGATAGGGATTATGCTGAATCTGTAGATTGCTTTGGGTAGTATGGACATTTCAACAATATTAATTCTTCCAATCCATGTGATGGAATATCTTTTCATTTATTTGCCTCTCTTTCAATTTCCTTTATCAACATCTTACAGTTTCTAGTGAATAAATCTTTCACTTCCTTTGTTAAATTTATTCCTAAATATTTTATTCTTTTTGATACTATTATAAATGGGATTGTTTTCTTAATTTATCTTTCTGATAGTTTGCTATTAGTGTATAGAAATACAATTGGTTTTTGAATATTGATTTTTGTATCCTGCAACTTTACAGAATTTTTTTTTATTGAAGTACAGTTGATGTACAATATTACATAAGTTACAGGTGTACAATATAGTGATTCACAATTTTTAAAGGTTATACTCCATTTATAATTATTATAAACTATTAGCTATATTCTCTATGTTGTACAATATATTCTTGTAGTTTATTTTATACATAATAGTTTGTACCTCTTAGTTCCATACCCTTATATTGCCCCTTTCCCCTTCCCTCTCTCCACTTGTAACCACTAGTTTGTTCTCTATATCTGTGAGATTGTTTCTTTATTGTTATATTCACTAGTTTGTTGTATTTTTTAGATTCCACATAAGTGATATCATACAGTGTTTGTCTTTCTCTGTCTGACTTATTTCACTTAACATGATACCCTCTAAGTCCATCCATATTGTTGTACATGGTAAAATTTCATTCTTTTTTTGGCTGAGTAGTACTCCATTGCATATATACCACATATTCTTTATCCATTCACCTGTTGATGGACACTTAGTTTGCTTCCATATCTTGGCTGTTGTAATAATGCTGCAACGAACATTGGGGTGATTTTATCTTTCCAAATCGGTGTTTTTGTTTTTCTTCAGATATATACCCAGGCATGAATTTGCTGGGTCATATGGTAGTTCTATTTTTAGTTTTTTGAGAAACCTCCATACTGTTTTCCACAGTGGCTGCACCAATTTACATTCCCACCAATAGTGTATGAGGGTTCCTTTTTTTCTCTACATCCTCTCCAGCATTTGTTATTTGTGTCCTTTTTGATGATAGTCATTCTGACAGGTGTGAGGTGATATCTCACTGTGATTTTTGACTTGCATTTCACAGGAACTTGTCATGTTCCTGTTGACCATCTGTATATCTCCTTTGGAAAAATGTCTATTCAGTTCTTCTGGCTACTTTTTAAACAGGTTTGTTTTTTGGATGTTGACTTGTATGAGCTGTTTACATATGTTGGATATTAATCCCTTACCGGTCATACCATTTGCAAATATTTTCTTCCATTCAGTAGGTTGTCTTTTTGTTTTGTCTATGGTTTTCTTTGCTGTGCAAAAGCTTTTAAGTTTAATTTAGGTTCTACATATTTATTTTTATTTCCTTTTTTTTACAAGACAGAAAAAAAATTGCTATAATTTATGTCAGAAGTGTTCTGCTTATGTTTCCCTCTAGGAATTTTATGGTTTTCCACTCTTACATTTAGGTCTTTAATCCATTTTGAGTTTATTTTTATATATGGTGTTAGGGAATGTTCTAATTTCATTCTTTTACATGTAGCTGTACTGTTTTCCCAGCACCACTTATTGAAGAGACTGTCTTTTCTCCACTGTATATTCTTGCCTCCTTTTCTTTTTTTTCTTTTTTTTTTTTTTTTTTTTTTTTGCGGTACACGGGCCTCTCACTGTTGTGGCCTCTCCTGTTGTGGAGCACAGGCTCCGGACATGCAGTCTCAGCTGCCATGGCTCATGGGCCCAGCCGCTCTGCAGCATGTGGGATCTTCCTGGACCAGGGCATGAACCCATGTCCCCTGCATCGGCAGGCGGACTCTCAACCACTGTGCCACCAGGGAAGCCCCTTGCCTCCTTTTTCATAGATTAATTGACCATAAATGTGTGGATTTATCTCTGGGCTCTCTATTCTGTGCCATTGATCTATATGTCTGTTTTTGTGCTAGTACCATACTGTTTTGATTATTGTAGCTTTGTAGTAAAATCTAAAGTCAGGGAGCATGATTCCTCTAGCTCTGGTCTTCTTTCTCAACATTGTTTGGCTATTTGGGGTCTTTTGTAACTTTACTAAATTTGTTTTTTAGTTGCAACAAATTTTTGGTGGAGTATTTAGGGTTTTCTACATATAAATATCATGATATCTGCAAATAGGAAAAAATATTCTTTCTTCTTTGCTGATTTGGATGTGTTTTATTTCTTTTTCTTGATTAATTGCTCTGGCTATGACTTTCAGTACTATGTTAAATAAAAGGGGTGAGAGTGGGCATCCTTGTCTTATTTCTGATCTTAGAGGAAAAACTGTCAGCTTTTCACCATTGAGTATGATGTTAGCTGAGGGCTTTTCAAATACAGGCTTTATTATGTTGAGGTACATTCACTCTATACCCATACTGTTCAGAATTTTTATCATAGTTTTGTCAAATTCTTTTTTTGAATCAATTGAGATATTTCTTCATTTTGTTAATGTGATATATCACATTTATTTATTTATTTGTGGACATTGAACCATCCTTGCATCTTTAGAATAAACCCACTTGATCATGGTATATGAATTTGTGCCAAGACCTATCAGTGTCCCAAAGCGGAGGATCACATTCAGCACCTAGATATAGGCTGCTTGGAAGCTGGACCCTCAAGCAGCATCTGGCACCTTCCAAGGAGAAACTGGGAGATGAGGGTTTCTGCATGTTCCCTCTGTACTGGGCCTGTGTATATAGCTGGGGGGGAAGGGTGAAACGAATGCTCCTGTAGCCATTAAGAACTGCTTCTTTGTTTGCTACAGTCATGTGGGACTCATGAAAGCCAGCACCACTGGCTATCAGAGCCATGTGATCTTGGGATCTGTTCCTCAGGCAGCAGTTCATATACTGGAATGCAAACATGTGTATGAACTCCTTTTAGGGATATACTGGTAACTGGGAGCAGGCTAATGGGAGACAGCGGGTAAGATGTCCACTGGTTTACCCAGTCTCTATGAAGGATCATAGCCAGCCCCTAAATATGTGCTAAACTAGAAGCCTGACCCTCAGGCAGCAGATTTTAAAGTATGTGGCTGGACCTCTTTCAGGGAAAGACTGGGACATGTGTATTTTTGGCTGTTCTCTCTGTGTTGAGCCCTGAGGGGATAGTTGTAGCAAGTGCTTTTGTACCTTTTAACAATTGCAGCATTATTTGCTATAGTCTTATAGCTCTCATGGCTTTCAGAGCTAGATGTTTTGAGGACCTGTACCATGTGTAGGAGTCTTAAATGTTGGGGTACTAAATGTGGGCTGCAAGCCCCTCACTCCTCAGGGAAAAGCTGAGAGTCGGGAGTTCCTTCCTGATTGTATGGCACTGTGTGGAGCTATGGGGTTTATGGTGAGAATGTGTCTCAGCGTTTCCTATGCCTTCCAATGTATTTTCTCATTTGCTCAATGTGTAGGAGTCACTCAGCTAGTTTCAGAATTTCTTTCAGAAACAATTGCTCCTTGTGTAGCTGTATAGTTGATGTGTTCGTAGGATGAGGGGAGTTCAGGAACCTCTATGTCATCATCTTGGTTGACCCTCCTTCACAATTTCTTACATCCTTTTCCCTCAGGGAAAGAAAGGAAATCATTAGGTCAGTGGGAATTATAACTACAAAGGGAACTTGATTAAAAATTTCTTTGAATCATATATAATCACCAAAATTACTAATCACCTTCTTGCAAAACAGAATAAAACAAAGCGAAATAAAATATGGATTTCATTAACTGTTAAAATAAAATATTAACTTAGATATAAAATCCAGTGCAACATATTATCTAAGAAACATCCAAATAAAATCAATAATCTCAATTATATACTTGGTTATATGTACAAAAATGAACGTCTTCCTTAATGAGGGTTCTTGTATGCTATGTAGATAACGAGGAAAGGTGATTGTTATAGATATTGGCTATATTAATCAAAGATATTAATCTTAAAGTTTATCTACATCTATTGAACAATAGGGATTATCTTTTAGTAACTTAAAAGTACCACAAAGTCTTTTTAAGTTATTTCATTTGTTTGCTTCAATAACCTCCCAAGAAATACAGAGGGCATATGTAGGAAGTCAAATTGATAATAATGTACTTCCATTTTCCTTTTCATTATGGAAAGATTTAATTGAACTATATTAACCTCTGTGTTTATGTTCTTATAGGAAACTCTCTGTTTTGATGCCTTACACATTTTCTTTCCCCTGCATCTTTACTCAACTGGCAGTGAGCCAATCCTTTTGAAAATACACATTCACACATATAATCAATGCAAATATTTTTTTAAATGAGGATATTAATAATCAAGGTTATGGATGTTTAAAATGCTTCCTATAGTTACTGAAATCCAAAGTTAATTTATGCTTTTGAAATAAATTCACTAAGATTACCACCATTCAAATATTTGAAGAATATTATCTATTCACTTTCAGATAAACTTGTTTCTGAGGCATATCACTTTCTTTTGTGGTAGCCTCACAAAAGGGCAAACTCTCTTTTGTATTTCTCTAATGCTATGTGCAGCTGAACTTGTGGCAGTTACATCAGTTGCTCAGTGTCCTGGACTGGTCTTTCACTGAAGTGTACTTTGGAAGAAGCTTATCAACATGGTTTCAGAAGGAGGTTAAGTTATCGTGTTGTTTCAGTCCCTTTGCTCTTGAAGGTGGGAAATTCATGACAGAAACCAGTCTAAATTAAAGTCATTACATTTTCAGTTTACTAGTCTTGCCAAATCCTTTCTACTTGCTGAGTTCTCACACCAAGGAATTCTTCTGAGTGATGAATAAAACTTTTATTTGTCTTCCCCATAACTTCCCTCCAAATATCCCTCTAATTATCTCATTTCCTTCCCCAGTGAACAATCCGTTCATAATAAGTGTTAACAGTTTTATTTTGGAAAGATTCATTTATGTTTTGTTTATAATGAGTATTGCACAAAAACATTGGAAAGTGATTTCCTATGTATTTATCATGAGAGATGGTAATCAAAGTGTTTTAGGGTTTTAGGTATTTGCTTCTGATGTCATAAATGTTCTCCTGGATATTGTATTTTCAGGACAGTTTATGCTTTTATCTTAATGTAAAAGACAGTGCAGCTTAAGTTCATGATTTACCACCACAAACATTTTTGAATTAGATGAAAAATGGAATGATATACTGATTTTTGAACAGTTTGTGGTACTTAAATCCAGTAAAGCAAAGTGATTGTATTAATACAGGGGATATATGCATGTATTCCAAATAACTCAGTGTGACATCCATTTTCATAGGAAATCCAGATATGACGACTGTCTCACACAAAGTGGCACCCCATTTTAGGTGCTCCTTAAGACATTACATATATCAGTACATTAAATGTGAATGTCTTTATTCTCAGAGAAATTTCATATGAGTTCATGTAATTGTGTTATATATCTTTGATCTAGATGATAATTATATTAAACAGCAGTCATATTAAAGGACAAGATATGTAGGTTTTAGATTATGTAGAAATACTGAATAATTTTGATTGAATAATCCAGGTCAGAGCTCAATTATGTCGACTAATAATTATCTCAAATAAAATAATCAGATTATTGAAAAGTTTTGCAGTCTTTTTTTTTTTTTTTTTTTTTTGGCGGTACGCGGGCCTCTAACTGTTGTGGCCTCTCTCATTGCGGAGCACAGGCTCCGGACGCACAGGCTCACAGGCCCAGCCTCTCCACGGCATGTGGGATTTTCCCGGACCGGGACACAAACCCGTGTCCCCTGCATCGGCAGGCGGACTCTCAACCACTGCGCCACCAGGGAAGCCCCTGCAGTCTTTTAATTGGAATTAAAATGAAAACTAGAGGGAATTTTATTGTACTCTAGTTATTGTATCTGAATATACAATATGAATTGAATAACCTAATTGTCATAAAATATTAATATCTGTTTTATGTAAATTTTGCTTTCTTCAATTAAGATCTTATTTTAAATATGTTTTCCTAACTTCTCCAAAGCAACCACTTCAACTATTTATAGTAAATATATTTGAGTCAGGAAATACTTTTGGAAGAAAAAGAGTGTGTCATTATTATAATAGAATTCTACTAGTATGGAGCTGGTATTTATTCAGTCTCTACTGATACCATTTCTAGTAGAATCACTTGAAATGCTATGCCAATTGCTAACAAAGACTTACTGATAAAAACTAATAAAGACCTCAGTTTGACTTCTTCTACTCTTCCAAAAAAGCTATTGAAGGCCATCCAAAAGGTATTGTACAACGAATTCTTCAGTCAGCCAGCATTCCTTGTCTCCTCATGTTTCCTGGCCTCTGAAAAATAGTGCTTGTATTTAAAGTATTCACACTGAGTTGAAATTTCTATTTGTGTTCTATTTACATAAACTACAAGCTGCCCCCCCCCAATTTTTAGTGATCAAATAGTTAATTTATCGTTGAAAAATTGTTTCTGCAAATTCAGCAATAAACACAAGATACAAGACTCTAAAATATGTTAATTTAAACATGTTTAGCTGTATAATTTGTTTCTGAAATTCTCTCGAACTTAATAACACAGATAAAAAGGTAGAAACAGTTTAAAATCAGGCCTTAAGAGGATTAAAATATGATTGTAGTCCTCACTAAATGGCTGAGTTAAAATACTGATAGTATTTTGAGAGCTGAACAAATAAGAGATGAATGTAGTTGACATTAAAAAGTCTCTGCTGAGGGCTTCCCTGGTGGCGCAGTGGTTGAGAGTCCACCTGCTGATGCAGGGGACATGGGTTTGTGCTCCGGTCCAGGAAGATCCCACATGCCGTGGAGCGGCTGGGGCCGTGAGCCATGGCCGCTGAGCCTGCGCGTCCGGAGCCTGTGCTCCGCAACGGGAGAGGCCACAACAGTGAGAGGCCCGTGTACCGCAAAAAAAAAAAAAAAAAAAAAAGTCTCTGCTGAATAGGTCTCATCATTGTTTTCATCTAAATAAGCTAAGTGTTTCAAACTCTGTTATGTTTTCTGTAACTTTATTTTCTTCTCCCTCCCCTCTTGAACAATATAATGTACCTGCCAGATAAGAAATTACCATCAGGTAGGAAAAGAAAAATGTGCATTTGATCTATCAATCAATTAATGTCCAGACAGTTTCCTAGGGAAATATATATTTAAATAAAGCCTTCAAAATTTGGAGATGTAAATCCAGTACAGTAATAATATTAGAGATGATACTGTTGATCATGATACTGATAAAGAAACTCAAGGGTGAACTGAGAGGACATTAAGAGAAGATTAGAACATCAAATATTGTGAAGAAAGAGACAAAACTCACAATTTTATAAACAGAAGAGGTATTGGAGACTTAGGTGGTTTTTTGGAATGGAATTCTAGTTTCCCCAGTCCCTAATTGAAATGAGATTTCTAGCTCAGTATTTAAGACAGCATTAGAGAAATCGTCTTGACCGGGCTGATTAATGAAAGACACTTGGACAAGAAATATGTTGTAGCAGTTGATGGGATAACTCCTGCGCATCTTCTGGTTTCAGGGTATAAAACACTTCGGTGATGTCTTTTCCGACTCACAAAGACTTGTTTATGTACCACTCCTTTGAGGTGCTCTCAGAGCACACTCTGCCTGCTTTTATCACAATATGGGAATTTTGTGCTTACTTGTTGGGCTCCCCACAATCTCTTTTTCATGATCACATTCCTTTATCTACCACTTAGCACATAGCTGGCATTCAGTAAGTACAAAATCAAAGAAAGGATAAAAGAATGAGAGAAGGAAAGAAAAACATACAGAAGGTAGGAAAAGAGGAAGGGAAGGAGGAAAGGAGTACATTCCGTAAAAAAGACGCTATAGGGAAGGGGAAAGTCATCTTCTAAGGGAGTATTCATGGGGGGCATAAGAGGCCATCTGCCCATCAATCAGACAGGCAATGGCAAGCAGTGTAGGACAGATGTTACAGCCAGAGTATCTTCACATTACCTGCAGTGAGGAACAGTTCAGGAATTTGAAATCCAGGGAAGAGAACATGGACTTAGAGTTGGAGCTGAAAAACAAAACCAAATCCCAGTATTCTCTGTAATCTCTGTAAGAGAATAATTTTCTTGCAAAGTGTATGTACATTTTTATTCAATGCCTTTGTTTATTGTTTTGTAAAGATATATTCATACTTGAATGAAGAGGCTAAGTAAGAAACCCACTTTCCAATGTGTGAAGAGAAAGATATCTCTTGAGGGAGTCATCATAAAATATAGAGAAGTAGGCCAAATTAATTAAGTTTATTGGTAATGATTCCAAATCATTTCAACAAAAGTGAGTCACCTGGTAAATATTTTTCATGTCAGAAAAATTGTATGCAAATCAATTCACTGTTACTCTTACCCAGTTTTTAACAAAAATATATATATGCCTTACACTTTACATTAGACTTTGGATTATTTACATATTTTATTTTTAATATTTAAATTAAAAAGTTTTTCATCACTCAAGAGGACTGTACCTCAAAATATGCTCTGTTCACTTTGTACTAACTGATTTGTCCATTTGTTGTAATCACTGGTTCATATCCATTGGCATATCTTTCTACATGATTGGTCATATGTCAAGATTACCTTAATGTTTCTGCATAAAATTAAAAAAACAACACAATCATGAATCAAATAATTTTAGAAGTAAATCATTTCATAATTTACATATCTGAGTATAGCCTGATTATTAAACCACATTAAAATCATTTCTGAGAAAGGCTCTCCGAACTGTGCTGAAGAGAAATGCTCTGCTAATTGTAGTTTGCAAATGATAATGTAAGGCAAAGCCCAGATAGAAAGAATCATGCCACAACATGATTGTAATATACCTCACTCAATTAGGAAGACAAAAAAGAAAACTTGGCATGTATAAGTCAAGTATTTTCTTACTTCGTTTCCCAGAGACAGAATGCTTGATGCCAGGCTTTCCAGTTTAAGAGAACATTCTGACACTTGGCAATCTCATTATTAATAGTTGGAACTTTGAAAAGTGTAATGAAAAGAAATACTGTTTACGTCTAATTTATGTCTTCTCTCCACATACAAAAAATATTGAGTTAGTATTCTTTTATAATAAAAAAGAAGACTGAATTTTAATGAGATGTGGCTTAATGGTTGTATGGAATGTCTTTATTTTTAATTCACTTTTGTAATAGTATCTTGGATACAACAAAAAAAATGCTCTTTATTAAAATTAAAATCAATAAAGTCTATTTTCAGTTTAACTTTTACCCAGATTGTAAATCATTTCAGCCAGTAATTTTGTACGCTTTTTTGGCACATTTATCATAATTGTAGCTTTGACACATTACACAGTTTAGATAGAAACTCAGAGGGTAATTTTGCTTGACAAAATTGAACTAGCTGAACAGATAAAAGCTTGGCTACATTTTATGTCCTTAGGATCAAGACCTTATATAACGAAGTAACATTTAATGGCAGGAAGTAAATTAAAACACCTTTTTTTTAAAAAAATTATTTATTTATTTATGGCTGCATTGGGTCTTCATTGCTGCACGGACTTTCTCTAGTTGTGGCGAGCGGCGGGCTACTCTTCGTTGCGGTGCACGGGCTTCTCATTGCGGTGGCTTCTCTTGTTGCGGAGCACGGGCTCTAGGCTCAGGGGCTTCAGTACTTGTGGCTCATGGGCTCTAGAGCACAGGCTCAGTAGTTCTGGCACACAGACTTAGTTGCTCTGCAGCATGTGGGATCTTCCGAGACCAGGCTGGAACCCGTGTCCCCTGCATACGCAGAGGGATTCTTAATCACTGTGCCGTCAGGCAAGTCCCCCATGAGTTTTTTTTTTTTTTTTAACATCTTTATTGGAGTGTAATTGCTTTACAATGCTGTGTTAGTTTCTGCTGCATAACAAAGTGAGTCAGCTCTACACATACATATATCCCCATATCCCCTCCCTCTCGTGTCTCCCTCCAACTCTCCCTATCACACCCCTCTAGCTGGTCACAATGCACAGAGCTGATCTCCCTGTGCTATGCAGCTACTTCCCACTAGCTATCTATTTTACATTTGGTACTGTATACATGTTCATGTCACTCTCTCACTTCGTCCCAGCTTCCCCTTCCCCCTCCCCATGTCCTCAAGTCCATTCTCTACATCTGCATCTTTATTCCTGTCCTGTCCCTAGGTTCTTCAGAAACTTTTTTTTTAAGATTCCATATATATGTGTTAGCATACGGTATTTGTTTTTCTCTTTCTGACTTACTTCACTCTGTATGACACTCTCTAGGTCCATCCACCTCACTACAAATAACTCAATTTCATTCTTTTTATGGCTGATTAATATTCCATTGTATATATGTGCCACATCTTCTTTATCCATTCATCTGTCGATGGACACTTAGGTTGCTTCCATGTCCTGGCTATCGTAAATAGTGCTGCAATGAAAGTTGTGGTACATGACTCTTTTTGAATTATGGTTTTCTGAGGGTTATGCCCAGTAGTGGGATTGCTAGGTCATATGGTAGTTCTATTTTTAGTTTTTTAAGGAACCTCCATACTATTCTCCGTAGTGACTGTATCAATTTACATTCCCACCAACAGTGCAAGAGGGTTCCCTTTCTCCACACCCTCTCCAGCATTTATTCTCCATAGATTGTTTGATGATGGCCATTCTGACTGGTGTGAGGTGATATCTCATGGTAGTTTTCATTTCCATTTCTCTAATGACCAGTGATGTTGAGCATCCTTTCATGTGTTTGTTGGCAATCTGTATATCTTCTTTGGAGAAATATCTATTTAGGTCTTTGGCCCATTTTTGGATAGGATTGTTGGTTTTTTTGATATTGAGCTGCATGAGTTGCTTGTAAATTTTGGAGATGAATCCGTTGTCAGTTGCTTCATTTGCAAATATTTTCTCCCATTCTGAGCGTTGTTTTTTGGTCTTGTTTATGGTTTCCTTTGCTGTGCAAAAGCTTTGAAGTTTCATTAGGTCCCATTTGTTTATTTTTATTTCCATTTCTCTAGGAGGTGGGTCAAAAAGGATCTTGCTGTTATTTATGTCATAGAGTGTTCTGCCTGTGTTTTCCTCTAAGAGTTTGATAGTGTCTGGCCTTCCATTTAGGTCTTTAATCCATTTTGAGTTTATTTTTGTGTATGGTGTTAGGGAGTGTTCTAATTTCATTATTTTCCATGTAGCTGTCCAGTTTTCTGAGCACCACTTATTCAAGAAGCTGTCTTTTCTCCAGTGTATATTCTTGCCCCCTTTATCAAAGATAAGGTGACTATATGTGTGTGGGTTTATCTCTGGGCTTTCTATCCAGTTCCATTGATCTATGTTTCTGTTTCTGTGCCAGTACCATAGTGTCTTGATTACTGTAGCTTTGTCGTATAGTCTGAAGTCCGGGAGCCTGACTCCTCCAGCTCTGCTTTTCTTTCTCAAGATTGCTTTGGCTATTCGGGGTCTTTTGTATTTCAAATACAAATTGTGAAATTTTTTGTTCTAGTTCTGTGAAAAATGCCAGTGGTAGTTTCATAGGGATTGCATTGAATCTGTAGATTGCTTTGGGTAGTAGAGTCATTATCACAATGGTGATTCTTCCAGTCCAAGAACATGGTATATTTCTCCATCTGTTTGTATCATCTTTAATTTCTTTCATCAGTGTCTTATAGTTTTCTGCATACAGGTCTTTTGTCTCGTTAGGTAGGTTTATTCCTAGATATTTTATTGTTGTTGTTACAATGGTAAATGGGAGTGTTTCCTTAATTTCTCTTTCAGATTTTTCATCATTAATGTATAGGAATGCAAGAGATTTCTGTGCATTAATTTTGTATGCTGCTACTTTACCAAATTCATTGATTAGCTCTAGTAGTTTTCTGGTAGCATCTTTAGGATTCTGTATGTATAGTGTCATGTCATCTGCAAACAGTGACAGTTTTACTTCTTCTTTTCCAATTTGGATTCCTCTTCTTTTTCTTCTCTGATTGCTGTGGCTAAAAATTGCAAAGCTATGTTGAATAAGAGTGGTGAGAGCGGGCAACCTTGTCTTGTTCCTGAACTTAGTGGAAATGGTTTCTGTTTTTCACCATTCAAGAACGATGTTGGCTGTGAGTTTGTCATATATGGCCTTTATTATGTTGAGGTAAGTTCCCTCTATGTCCACTTTCTGGAGGGTTTTTATCATAAATGGGTGTTGAATTTTGTTGAAAGCTTTTTCTGCATCTATTGAGATGATCATATGGTTTTTCTCCTTCAATTTGTTAATATGGTTAATCACATTGATTGATTTGTGTATATTGAAGAATCCTTGCATTCCTGGGATAAACCCCACTTGATCATGGTGTATGATCCATTTAGTGGCTGTTGGATTCTGTTTGCTAGTATTTTGTTGAGGATTTTTGCATCTATGTTCATCAGTGATATTGGCCTGTAATTTTCTTTCTTTGTGACATCTTTGTCTGGTTTTGGTATCAGGGTGATGGTGGCCTTGTAGATTGAATTTGGGAGTGTCCCTCCCTCTGCTATGTTTTGGAAGAGTTTGAGAGTGATAGGTGTTAGCTTTTCTCTAAATGTTTGATAGAATTCGCCTGTGAAGCCATCTGGACCTGTGCTTTTGTTTGTTGGAAGATTTTTAATCACAGTTTCAATTTCAGTGCTTGTGATTGGTCTGTTTATATTTTCTATTTCTTCCTGGTTCAGTCTCGGAAGGTTGTGCTTTTCTAAGAATTTGTCCATTTCTTCCAGGATGTCCCTTTTTTTGGCATATAGTTGCTTGTACTAATCTCTCATGACCCTTTGTATTTCTGAAGTGTCAGTTGTTACTTCTCCTTTTTCATTTCTAATTCTATTGATTTGAGTCTTTTCCCTTTTTTCTTGATGAGTCTGGTTAATGGTTTATCAATTTTGTTTATCTTCTCAAAGAATCAGCTTTTAGTTTTATTGATCTTTGGTCTCGTTTCCTTCATTTCTTTTTCATTTATTTCTGATCTGATCTTTATGATTTCTCTCTTTCTACTAACCTTTGGTTTTTTTTGTTCTTTTTTCTCTAATTGCTTTATGTGTATGGTTAGGTTGTTTATTTGAGATTTTTCTTGTTTCTTGAGGTAGGACTGTATTGCTATAAACTTCCCTCTTAGAACTGCTTTTGGTGCATCCCATAGGTTTTCGGTCATCATATTTTCATTGTCATTTGTTTCTAGGTATTTTTTGATTTCCTCTTTGATTTCTTTAGTGTTCTCTTGGTTATTTCATAGGGTATTGTTTAGCCTCCATGTGTTTGTATTTTTTACAGTTTTTTTGTCTGTAATTGATATCTGGTCTCAGAGTGCTGTGGTTGGAAAAGATACTTGATATTATTTCAATTTTTTAAAATTTACCAAGGCTTGATTTGTGAACCAAGATATGATTCATTTTTTTTAATAAATTTATTTTATTTTTGGCTGCATTGGGTCTTCATTGCTGCGCACGGGCTTTCTCTAGTTGTGGCGAGCAGGGGCTACTCTTGGTTGTGGTGTGCGGGCTTCTCACGGTGGTGGCTTCTCTTGTTGTGGAGCACGGGCCCTAGGTGCGCGGATTTCAGTAGTTGTGGCACGCGGGCTCAGTAGTTGTGGGTCACGGGCTGTAGAGTGCAGGCTCAGTAGTTGTGGCGCACAGGGCTTAGTTGCTCCGTGGCATGTGGGATCTTCCCGGACCAGGGCTCGAACCCATGTCCCCTGCATTAGCAGGCAGATTCTTAACCACTGCACCACCAGGGAAGCCCTGCAATAGAGCATTATTAATTATAGTCAATATGCTGTACATTACATCCCTAAAAACACTTTTAATCTTAGCCATTCTAAAGGTGGGAAATGGTATCTCATGGCAGTTTTAATTAGAATTTCCCTGAGAACTAATAAAATTGAGCACTTTTTCTTGTGTTTATTGGCTACTTGCATATTTGTCTTGTTGTTTAAAGCTCTGCTCATTTTTTAATTGGGTTGTTTGTCTTTTTGGTATTGAGTTATAGGAGTTCTTTCTATATTATTTATATGTTATATATATTCTTATATTATACCCTTCCATATTCTTTATATATACTAGATATGTCTTTTATTAGATACATATGTACTATAATATTTTCTCCCATTTTTTGGCTTACCTTTTCATTTATGTTAACTATTTCTTTTGATAACAAAATTTTTAAGTTGATGAAATATAATTTATAAATATTTTCTTGTATGGTTTTTGCCTTCTATGTCTTACCTGAGAAATCTTTGCCTACCCAAAGTTCTTGAAAAATTTCTCATGTATTTTGTCTATAAGAGATATAGTTTTAGCTTTATATTTATGTCTATGATCCTTCTTGAATAAAATATGTATGTGAGTGAAGTGCAAGGGGAATCAAAGTTTTGGGGTTTGTTTTTGTTTTTTCCATATGGATATCCACTTGGTCAGGAACTTTTCTCTCCCCCATTGAATTATATTGTTACCTTTGTTCAAAACTGACTGTTGAAGCAGTGGTGTAAAGGTGACGGGACACCTGGATTCCTCAGTTTCCTTCTTTTTCCATTCCTGGGCTGGAGGAAATACCTGAACATATGGAACCCCAATGCCGGGCAGCCAGGGCCATATCCACACTCCCCTAATGTCGGGTACCCTGGAGGTTGCAATCCTGCCCATCTATCACCTGCCACCCCTACCTTTCCTCCAGACCCCTTTCCCACTCCCCCAGGAGCACCCCAGGGGAATCCAGCCTTTCCCCCTCGTGGGCCCTGTCATTCTGTGCCACAACAAGGGTATCAGGATGCCAACCCTCAGGTCCCTACCCCCCTCAATACCCACCACCTGCCCCTGGCATGTGTCCTGTGAATCCATTGACTCCTGGCAAGGTAGGAGCAGGAATGGTGATTGACAAGAAGATGCAAAAGAAAATTTTAAAAGTTCATAAAAAGAAGCAGAAACACCACAAACATGGCAAGCTTTCCTCCTCCTGCTCTTCCTCTTCCAGCAGTGACTCTGACTGAATACAGGGCCTGAACCCTTCCCTCAAGTCTCTCCAGTTCTGCTCTCCCATCAAGTTTCAGATGCCATCTTGTACTGGGGGAAATTAGCCCTTGTGTCCCTCCCCCCGCCATCCCTGCAATCTAAGCCTTTCTCTGCTGTCCAACCCTAACTGGCTAGGGAAAATGGGAGAAGAATTGCCATGGGCTAGCAAAGGCCGTCTTCCCACTGCTTAGATAAAACTTTTAGCTGGTGAATTTTTCAGAGCTATATTTTGAAGATGGTGAGATTTGAGCTAAATGCTGAAGACAAGTCTAAGATCTGTAAAATGTGATTTTTTACTTTCTTTTGTAATACTCATGATTGGGGAGATGCTGTGGAAATTTAATTATGGAAAGAAAAAAACGACCTGTACCTTTCTTGTAATTGTGGCATGCTTGGGTGATTTAGTGGCAAATAAACATGTCCCAGCAGGCCTTTTATTGATTGCACTCACTGCAAGGCTGCTGGGAAGTGGAGTCCATTTGGCTGATGAGCTCTGACTGCCATTTTGGAAACTGATCTCTACCCCTTAGCTCAGTATGCTATCTCAGGTCCTGCTCTCACTCTCCAACTCTCAGTCCACATAAAGCTGTTTCTCCTGGGGAAAAAAACAAAAAACAAAAACTGACTGTTAATACATCTTTATATTTCTAGACTTTCTATTCTGTTTCATTGATCACCTTGTCTGTCCTTATTTTAATACCATACTGTCCTGACTCCTATAATTTTAAGTCTTGAAATCAGGAAGTGAAAGTCTAACAACTTTGTTCTTCTTCAAGATTGTTTTGTCAATTCTAGAATATTTGTATTTCCTATAAATTCTAAAGCCAGGCTCTGATTTATATAAAAAATACTAATTGGCTTTTGAAGAGAATTACATAGAACCTATACAGACATTCTGAAGAATTGGTTTCTTAACGATTTGTCTTATAATGCACGAACATGCACAAACATTATGTATCTCTTCATTTATTCTGGTCTTCCCTCTTTTCTCATCAATATTTTGTAGTTTATAGTAGAAGGATTTGCATATGTTTTGTTAAGTATTTCCTGTCCTTGAATGCTGTGTTTTAAATTTGATTTCCTCGTTTTCTGTTGCTAATACATAGAAATACAATTAATTTTTGTGTATTAACTTTGTATTCTGTGCTAAGTTCACTGTTCTAGTAGGTTTTCTTTTAAGATTCCTTTGGGGTTTTCTACATAAACATAATGTCATCTGTGTATAATGACAATTTTATTTCTTTTGTTTTAATCTGAATGGTCTTTTATTTCTTTTCCTTACCTCACACTAGTATTTCCAGCTCAGTGTTGAATAGAGGTAGCAAAAGTAAACATATTCACCACATTTCTCAATCTTGAAGTGGAAATGTTCCATTTTTTACCATTAAGTATGTTAACTATAGGTTTTTCATAAATGTCCCTTATGAGATTGAAAATCTTTCTCTTCCTTGTATACTGAGTACATTTATCATGAATGGCAGTTGAATGTTTTTTCAATACTTTTTCTGTATCTATCAAGATGCTCATGTATTTTACTTTTTGTTATATTAACGTAGTGAGTTTGTTTGATTGACTTTCAAATATTAAACCAACTTTATATTGATGGAACATATCCAACCTGTTCATGATATATTTTTGTGTATGTATATAAATATTGCTGGGTTCAATTTGCTATTTTGTTAAATATTTTTGCATCTATATTCACAAGGAATATGACTCCGTAATATTTTTTATAATGTCGTGATTATCAAGTTTGTGTTGATGTTATAGACAAGTTGGAAGATGTTCCCTCCTCCTATCTCTTTCTTATATGTTTAATAATATTTACTGGGGATGGGATATGACCCTGGGATTTTCTTTTATGTTTGAATTCATTTTTCATTAACAGATATAGGGCTATTCAATTAAGTTTTCCTATTTCTTCTTGTGAAAAGAATCTATTCAAAAATTCAGAAATCATATTTTACTAAGAGTTGCCAAAATTGAACTTTGAAAAGTGACAGTGTTAACCTGACAACTGGCCTATGACTTTCTAGGATTCCATACACTGGTTGGATGTTTGAGAGCTGCAGTTCCTAAGGGGGAGGCAGGAGCGGGGAAGAGCCAAGCCAGTTGAGATCTCAGACACACAGCTGGATTTCGGGGTAAGATTTCATTTCCGGTGGGGAGACTGAAGCTAACTAAAGAAGCAGAGCAGGAATTTCAGTTACACTGAATGAGCAAACACAATAGAGGTTTAAAAAAGAAATTCTGCCTTGAGGATTAATGCAACTGGAACATAGATGGAAGTGACACAAGACCTAAATAAATAATAAATATTTAATGCAAAAGGGATCTGATCTCAAAAGGCTTTAATAAAAGGGGAACCGATCTCAAAAAGTTACATACTGTCTGATTCCATTTATATAATGTTCTCAGAATGATAAAATTATAGAGAAAGAGAGTGCACAAGTGGTTGCCATGGGTTAAGAGCATGATTAGAAAGGAGGCAGCATGAGAGATTCACTTTGTAGGGATGTAATGATGGTTCGTTATGTTGATTATAATGATGGTTATATAAATCTATACATATGGAAAAATATCATAGACATACACACAACAGCATAAAATAATGAGTGCATGCAAAATACAGTAAAATTTGAGCAAGGTCTATAGTTTGGTTAATTCTACTATACCAATCAATTTCCTGGTTTTGATAATGCACTATAATTATGTAAGATGTCACCATTGAGAGAAGCTGGGTGATGGGTACAAGGAATCTCTCTGTACAATTTTTACAATTTTATGTGAATTTATAATTATTTCAACATATAAGTTTAAGCAAATTTAAAAATAAATAAAAAAGGGAATTTGTTGGCTCACAAAAGTTAAATATCCATGGTTATACTAGTACCAGAGTTCCAAATTATATTACTAGGACCCACTGTAAGAAAACGTCTTAATTCTGCTCTCTTTCATGTTGGCTTCTGTCAAAGATTTAATGAAAAGACAGTAGCTTCCCAGACAAGTACATTTTGTGTGTATGTGTGTGATGGGGGTGGGGGAGTGTTAAGGAGGACACAATTATCTTCTTCCAGCAATTCAAACATAATATTCTGTGTCTAAGTGTTACTGGACAAAATTGGGACATATGATCCCAGTTTTTACCTATCTCACAGTGTTCACAGGCATATAAAATCCCTGCCAATGAAACTACCCAGGGCTACTTATATCTACCCAGAATCACCTAAATATTCAGTATAGACACAGCTTAGATTCTAGCTCTGGGATCTTTACTATATAAAATTAAAAAATTATATAGCATTCCCATACATTAAGTTTTCAGTTTGACAAATTTAGAAGGGATTAGGTATAAAACACATAATCAGTCAAAAATATGAATCACCTGTGTTGCTTAGCTAAGCAGGTATTTCAAAATGAAATAAAATTAAGATTGCAGGTATTTTAAAAAGTTAATTACTTTTAAGTTGATCCAAGACCACAGGTTACACCCCTAACTCCTGCAGCTGGTCAAAACATCATGCATGGAAAACAGAAACGATTCAAGTCATTCAACTCCACAAAAAGAAAAGCAATAGAAAGCATGTTCTTTCCTTTGAGTTATTAAGACTCCAGTTCTCAATGTTATTTTCTCTACACATTTGTAACTTGGCATGAATTATGACATATGTCATAAACGTTTTGTACTAGCAAGAACTACAGTAATAAAGTTTGTAAATAATTCCTTTTTCAGTAATTTTATGTAGATCCAAGTTCATCCCATACCATAATACATTATTCCTATTTACATCTTTTCAATATTCCTCCTTGAATGGGAGGGAAACTAGTGACCTTATAGTGAGAACACAGGATTAAAACCACTGAAGAATATTTAGTAGGATGGACATGACCAGATTTGCTTTCACTAAAGAGCACACTGGCTACATTGGGAAGAGCAGGGAGACAACTTACAGGCTGCTGCATGCAGTAATTCTGCAGAGAGATGAGAAAGCCAAGACCAGAAACAGCAGCAGTGGTAGTACATGTTTGAAAGTGGAATGATAAGATACAACAAAAGTCTCATAGGCAGACCACTTTCTAAAAATCACTGAGAGAAGTTGACTTTACGTTAATAAGAAATTAAATATTTATTGTTCAGTGACCTCATGCAGGGCAGTTTTATGGACACTGCTGATTTAGTTACAAACAAAACACTAAAAATCCCTGCTTTTATGAGGCTCACATTCTAGGTGGGCATGTGAAGAAAACAAATGATAGTAATAAGTTCAAAGTATACTACATTTGATACTGATAAATACTATAGGGAATAATAAAACAAGGAGGGCGGTTAGAGGTACAGTATCTGAGAGCTGAAAATGTAGATGTTCCCCAAGAAGAGCTCACTGAGAAAGTGGATTCGAGAGTAAAGTCCTGAAGGAACTAGAGCCAAGCAAGTATAAGGCAAAGAGAATTTCTGGCAAAGGAAATATCTTTGAGGCAAGAAAGTGGTGTTCTCTGAGATGTCAGCATGACTGGAGAAGAGGAAAGGAGGTGAGAATTGTAGACGATGAGGTGAGAGAAATACAGGGTTTGCAGGGATCAGATCACACAGGGCCTTGTAAATTGTGTCAGGACTTAGGTTTTTATTCAGAATAAGAGGGAAAAGCATTGGAATCATTTGAACATAAGAGTGGCATGATCTGACTTTTAACAGAATTACTCTAGCTATTGTATTGATAATAGACTGAGGGGAGGAAAGGAGGACAAAGGTGGAAGAAGCCTCATCAATTAGGAAGCTACAGAATAATCCAGATGAGGGATGATGGTGGATTAGATCAGGAAGATAGCAGTGAGGTGGTAAGAAATGGCTAGATTCTGAATATATTTTGAAGGTAGAGGTAGTAGGATTTGCAGATGGACCAGATAAAGGAATGAGAATAAGAGATGGGTAAAGAATTTTGCCAAGGATTTTGGACTAAGCAATTGGAGGACAGGAGCTGGAGGCCATCATTCAGCCCATGATAAATATATATCCTTTGTAATGCAATAGTCCAGCAAAGCATTTCTAAAAACTGTACTGGAATTATTAAGCTACACCTATTAAATAGTATTACTGAGAATCTGTGGAGAATATTTTTGGCAAAGAAAAGTAATGAGATCTGGATGGAGAATATGATACTTATAACACTAAATGAATTTTCCCTGTTTTAACTGTGACATAATAAACAGATCACTTATCTGGACTTTGTTGCTTAGGCTATGGACAGAAATGTTATTAGTAATAATTATTATTAGATTCTCAGGAGACTACATTCATTTATGCACATGCAAAAATATTACAGAAGTTTTAAATACAAAAATAGTGCAATATATTTTGTTAATATTGTGTATTATTATATAATATTGTGGAATATTTATCTGTATCTACTTTTTTTATTTTTCTAGCATAGACTTTTATTATCTCTTCATATAGCCATATTTTGAAACATCTTTTTCTATAGGGTCATTATAAAGATAATTTAGTCTTTCTCCTAGTTAGTTAACCAAATGTCATTTTTCATGATAGAGAATTTAGAAAAATTTTTTTGTAATTTTAACCATCAGAGTTTTAAGATGCATTATAATGTAATAAAATAGTTATGACATTTTGAAACTCTGCTGGTCCTTTTCTTTTTTCTTTCAGTGTACATGTCTGGCTTTCACTAGAATAGCTTCTGTCATACTTAAATTTTGGCAAGATTAATAATTCTGAAAAAAATGTAAAAAATTAATCTGAAATTAAGGCCTACCCACGAACACTTCAAATGCATGGTCTAATTGTCTCTGTGTGGTATTGAGCTACTCAGTTTTGTAAACATTTGTTTATACTACATATTTTGAATTATTGACAAATGTGTAGGAGTCTCATCACTGGAACACTTGTTTCTTCAGGCTGTTTGCTGCATTCGTGTCAGTTTTCAACATCATTTTATCTGAAACTGCTAGACTTTATCAAGACAAAATGTGTTAGATAGGTTAAGACATGATTCCTATACATAAAACATGAAGGTTCACATCCAGATGTACTTAAGATTTGTAGTGCTGCTGTCAGTCTGCACCCACCCCAAAAACACAATAACTCTGATAATTTCCATTTTGTACAATTCCCATTAAAAAAAGAGGGTGCAGGGCTTCCCTGGTGGCGCAGTGGTTGAGAGTCTGCCTGCCGACGCAGGGGACACAGGTTTGTGCCCCGGTCCGGGAAGATCCCACATGCCGCGGAGCAGCTAGGCCCGTGAGCCATGGCCGCTGAGCCTGCGCGTCTGGAGCCTGTACTCCGGAACAGGAGAGGCCACAACAGTGAGAGGCCCGCAAAAAAAAAAAAAAAAAAGAAGGTGCACATATAATTTGCTGCTTGAGTGAATATACTCCTGACAAAAGAGGACTTCTGTTTTTGCTAGGCATTGAAGCAACTAAAATCTACTGCTTAATATTTGCACATATAATGACTAGAAGAATTTTCCACAAACTAGTTATGGTTCTGGTTCTGTATATTTCAAATTTTGTTTCTCCTTTACCATCCACATGTATCTGGTGTTAGGAGGTAAAGGACATAGTCATACTGTAATATTGCCTCTGGCAGGCACCTTTATGAGTCCATGATTTGCACCTGGTAAGTCAGTGTGGCAAGTGATGGAAGTCTTTCTGAAGGTCATTCTAACTGTGGCTGGCAAGAACTTAATTATACATAGAAATGACTATAAATCAAATAATAATATCCTACCAAACTCAATTAACTGTCAATTCAATTCATTTCCCTTTATCCAGATCCAAAATAGTGCCTGTGACCACTCCAAAGTCAACTATCAAAAGGGAAGTGTGATCAAGGCAAGGTCAAAGTAATAAGATGTATGAAATTATAAGCATATTATACATCAGATATACTAAGATATAATTGTAATACATAAAAAATTGTGAGTTCACACAGATGAACTCACCATTTGTAGCAGTGCTATATGTTTGCCTTACAAATACAGGAATTCTGATTAAATGTATTTTGTGTAATTCCATAAAAAATGGAAAAAAGATGGTGCATTTATAAGTATAGTACTGAGCATATAAGAAATGTTCATATTGTGATTATATCTGGCCCTATATCTCACAATGCCAGCTGAATCTGAAAAACCCAATTTGTATTCAGATAAAGTATGAAATTATAAATGTTACAACATGACATCTTTTCACATCATGTCGTACCCTAGATATTAAACACAAATGTCATTCTTTTTTTATCCCTAAATAGTATCAGAATCCAGATGAAATCCATGTAAAATAACATATTTCAACCTATTTTTAATAACTCAGTGAAAATGAATTTAAATATTTATGAAGATAGAGTTTATTTTTGAGTATATTATTCACAGGCCTATCTCTTTCATATAACCAAAGCTCATGGAAAATATCAATCAAGGATCATAATTCTATCTACTATTATTTATTAAACCCTCAACAGAACTATTTTCTATAAACGGATGTTTTGTATTATGATTGATTGCCAAGTGAGATAAACTGACGCAAAAATTGCGATTGCCATTGCCATTTCAGTTTCTGGTAGGGGGTATATCAGAATTAATTTGAACAGATACTTTTTATTCTAAGCAAAGCAATACAGAGTCTGGCCCCTTTCCTTTTGAAGTTCAACATTATTAAAATATCTTTGATGAAATGAGAAGGCCTGACTGAGGTCATCTTGCAAATGTGGACAGCAGGTACTCAAAAAGAGGAATTTACTGAAAGGATGAAAAATATGGATTAGTGATCTGGGCTCAAAACCACTTTCTAGAGCTGTGTGGTTGAGATCAGATTCCGCTTCTGACCTGGCCTTGCTGGTACTATTATAGCTTGCCTTCAGGAAAATGGCAATGTGTAAACTTAAACTTATAAAGCCATGTGATACAGAACTGCTGTTTTAGAAACCTAGCTCTTCTTTTATCATGGAGTAACTATTGCTAATCATAGTATGAAGGGAGAGAGAATTTTTCTACCCTACTGCTGTCCACTCTCTGAGAAACTGCTACTGCTGCAGACCAGCAAATAAAAAGAATATCTAATTCTCTACAGGTTTGCTAGTTCTCACTGTGTAGCTATAATCACAGTACAAGAGATCAGGGTTCTCTGACAACTTGAGCAGGCTTTCTGGTTTTCTATCCTTCAGTAATAATAACTAATTTTGGTTTCATGGCAGGAAAAAAGAATGCCGGCCAGGAAATAAAACCATTCTCTCAAAAAAAAAAAAAAAAAAAAAACCATTCTCTCCACCTGTAAACTGGAGCCTGGGATGACTTAATTTGAATGGTCTCATATTGTGCTCTTCTATTGCTGGAGATGCATAGAACATTTTATAACAAACTCTAAGCCCAACCTTGGAGGAAATGAATGATAGAGTTTCTGTTGATAAGATAGAACTCTAGAGGCAAGTGTTTTTTCAGATAATTTTGTTTCTAAAATTTGGTGGAATTCTTCTTTAAATTACCTGATTAGTAGCCAAATGGATATCTGAAGGTTTTTATATTTAATTGTGATATTTAAAATATTTCTATATAACTCTTGATTAAATAATGAATACTAATGTAAATTAAACTTGTAAAGCATCATGACATGACATAGATTGGGCATAGATGAGATTATCCAGAGAGTGTGTGGCATGAGAGGAGAAGGGACAAAGATGAAGACCACATGAACACTGAATTTCAAGAGTTGGATAGAAGGGGCTGCTAATTAGACAGAGAAGAGGTAGATAGAGGAGGCGACCAAACAGAAGGAGGAAGTAGTCAAAATGGCTGTATTGACACCTGGAGAGCCACTGGTAATTTGTGAAGAGAGTGTGATGGCATGTTATATAATGTGTGTGTGTGTGAAAAGTCGAACTGTGAAATGAAAAACTGCTTTATAGTTGAAAAGATCTGAATTTGTAACTTGGGTCTGATACTTATTAGCTGGATGATTTTGTGTTGCCTCGGTGTCATCATTTTTTAAAGAGAGACATTAATGCTTATAGTGGCTTTAGGGAATAAACTGAATATTATGTGTATACTCCCTAGCCAAGTTTAAGTATTTACTAATGGTAGCTATTGGTACTGTTAAAAAGTAGCTTAGATCCTCCCTCCTTCTAATGACTTTATTATTAATAATGAAATTACTCATGATAATAATAATGCTAAATGCTGTTGACAGACTGTCTCTACTCATCAGGTTTTCTTGATGGCTAACATGAAATTTAATTAACTTAAGCACTAAGGGAATTTATTGGAAGAGTGTGTCATGTAGCTTACAAAATTATATAGGAAACAAAGGTGCTGAGATCAAGCAGGCAGTCCAGGAGACACGGCATAGTCAAGATGCCAAAAGGTTGTCACAGAAGACATCAGCTCAGGACACTGAATCTTGGCCAGACAGCTAGACATTCCTTATCGCCTCCTGACACTGACTGCTATGATACTGCATTGTCCACTCTGCCACTGGTGCTATTCCAGGGCTGCTCAACCTCAGCATGATTGACATTTTGGATCAGACTTTGATTTGTGGGGCTTTCTGGTGAATTGTAGGATGCTTAGCAGCGTCTCTGGCTTCCGCCCACTAGATGCCAGTAGCCCTTCCCAAATCTTGACGTCAAAAATTTCTCCAGACAAAAAGGGCCCCAGTTGAGAACCACTGTGCTTTGCAAATATCTCTGACTTACACCTTTGCTTCCCTCTTGCAAAATTCAAATATAGAACAGGGGCATCCACTTAGTTATACCTGGGTCACACGACCAGCCTCTAATTACCAGGTAAAAGGAATATTGCTCCAATTTAATTTTCCTTGTTGGGGACACTTGGTTCCCACTGTTATATATGAATTGTGTTAAAATACTGCTCCACAAAAGCAACAAATACCCATGGAGTCCCCTCTGTGCCAAAATTATGCTAGACCGTTTACAGTGGTTTATGATCTTTACAACAACACTTCAAGGCAAATATTGTTAGAATTATTTAACTGATGCACAAAACGGTGCTTTAAGACTACATATTTTGCCCAACACCACCACAGATGAAAAACCAAGTTTGTCTGATGCAGATGTCCATTATCTTCTATCAGGTCAAATTCAACTCCAGGTTATAACAAGCCCACCTCAAGCTGCTATCTTTTCATTTTGTTTATTACTTAGAGCAAATGGTTTTTGATTATATTGAACTATAATTTCTTCATTGTGGGAATGCTTCCACATGGTGTTTACAGTAGTGAATTATTGCAGGATTGTTTTTGACTTATGTCTCTATTCAATGAACAAAGAACATTGCCCATTTTTTTCATTCCAAATTCTTCTACTGTCACTCAAGTCTAAGCTGTTTCAGTGTCATGTATACAAGAAAGAATTTCAGTTCTGAAAAATCCTTGAAGATTCTTTTCAGATGACATCTGAAGAAAAAATGTCAATTCTAGGTTTCCTCTTTCCTAAGAGAGTTCTTTTTTTTTTTTTAAAGTCTTTACTGGAGTAGAGAGTTCATTTTTACATCCTAATTCTGTATAAACTTGCAAACTCATGATTTCTCCTCGAAACTAGCAACCTAGCTCAAAATCTGTCAAATTGAGTAAGTCCCAGTATGGAAGCTTGCTGGCTGTACAACTAAAGTATCTTGAGGGCACTGTCCAACTGGCCCATGTATTTTGGGCTATGATGACTCAGTTTAGCAGTATTTATCGTATAAACATTATGAAATGGCTCTTTGTTGACCACTTATTTTTTGGCTACTTGGTAATCTCTGTAAATACCTTATTGTCTTATTCTGTTTAGGCTACTATAACAAACACACCATAGACTGTGTGGCTTAAACAACAGCATTTATTTCTCATATTTCTGGAGTCTAGGAAGACCAAGATCAAGACTGACAGATTCATTGTCTGGTGATAGCCTGCTTCCTGGTTCATAGATGGTCTTCTTCTCCTGTGTCCTCACATGGTGGAAGGGGGAAGGGAGTTCTCTGGGGTCTCTTTTATAAAGGGCACTAATATCATTCATGAGGGCTCACCCTTATGACCTAGTCACCACCCATTCCCCTAATACCATCACATTAGGATTAGGATTTCAACATATGAACATTCAACATAAAGATTCAGTCCTTTGCATTTGTTTTCCTTTGTATTTTATCCTCTCCACACCCGTGCATTTATTATTAGGTCATTTATAGATGTTTGGCTTCAACAAATATAAACTGTACCAAACAAACATGCAAAAATCAATAAACATTTAATACAGTTTTGTTATCAATAAATGTTTTGGGGACTTCTCTGGTGGTGCAGGAGTTAAGAATCTGCCTGCCAACACAGGGGACACAGGTTCGATCCCTGGTCCGGGAAGATCCCACATGCTGCGGAGCAACTAAGCCCGTGTGCCACAACTACAGAGCCTGAACTCTAGAGCCCATGAGCCACAACTACTGAGCCCATGTGCCACAACTACTGAAGCCTGCTCACCTAGAGCCTGTGCTCTGCAACAAGAGAAGCCATGACAATGAGAAGCCTGCCTACCGTAATGAAGGGTAGCCCCTACTCACCACAACTAGAGAAAGCCCGCATGCAGCAACAAAGACCCAATGCAGCCAAAAATAAATAAATAAATATTTTTTTTAAAAAATCGTTTTGACTACATGCCAATCCACTTGCCCAAACCAGAAATATTATAGCATCCATCACTGATAATGATCGTTTTTGGACTAAGAAGTCTCTTGCTCTCATTATGATCCAAATGCTTTCATTCTCTGGTGAATATCACGCTTTTTAAGTTTTATCTTTCTACATGAAATATAGATAAGAAGAATGGGAGAGGTTGGCAAAGGAAAGAAGTTTAATCTCAGTGGATTTCACTCTTTCCCATAGTGTATCCATGTCAGCCAAGTTGCCAAAATGTAAGAGTAGCATAACAATATTAATAGACATTCTTAATTGAGTGTATACCAGGTTACATGTACTGGACAAAGTGGTTTATGTGCCTTATTCATTTATTATTCAAAAACCACTAGGAAATAGGTTTATTCTTCTCGTTTTGTAGCTAAGGAGTTTGAGTTACAATAAAACTGAACATGAAGCAGGTCAGTACCAGGGCCATGTCCTAACTGCTGCTTTCTAGTTCAGAAGCCTAGTTTACATTCTTGTTACAGAAGTGTTACTGCTTTAGGAGAGCAGATCGTTAGTAATGTTATTTGAACTAAAAGGGAAAAAAAAATGAGTTCAGGTAAGAGGACTATCACTAGGAATTTACTTATTTATTTTTGCATATGTGAGATATATATATATATATATATATGCCAGGATATTATACTTGCTCTTGTAACCTCTTTACAAGCATTAACTAATTCAGTTCTCATACCAACTTTCTGAGGAAGGTTTAATTATTATCACCATTTTAGGGTGAGGGAAGTGAGATACAGAGAAGTTAATAGCTTGCCTAAGCCACAGTGCTGGTAAGTGGCAGGAGTGGAATTCCAAACCAGGTGGTCTGGCTCCTGCACTCTTGGCCTTAACTGCTACTGTATGCGGAGGTGAGGCGAGAGTTTCACACATTCTCATGTTCTCATCTCCTTTTTAGTAGGCTTAAATCCCATGGTGAATTGTAACCGATCCCTTGCAGAGCAGTTTTTCCTTCCCTACTTGATCTTTTACATCAACTTATAAATGTGTTATTATATCTCGTCTCAAGAAGAACAAAATTTATATTACTCCCATTTCTCTTTGGAAATACTTCCCCATTTTCCTACTGGTCTTCACAGTAAAACTCCTATAAGGCATTTTTCTATATTTATTATCACCAATTTATCTTCTTCCATTCCTTCTTGGACCACTACAGGTATTTACCCCCAGTGCTATATCAAAAGTGCAGTAAACCAGTGTCATCATTGATCATTGTTCAATCCAGAAATTAATTCTTAGCCATCATACTTTTTGACTCATCAGCAGTTTTTAAAACTTAAAATACTTTATTTTTTCACTTTTTCTTTCAGGACACCAACCTCACTTGGTTTCCCACTTAACTTTCAGGCAGCTTTGTCTTAGTCTATTTTTCTGGTCCCTCCACATCTCCTCCAGCCTTTAATCAGTAGAATGTCCCAGGACTCAGTTCTTGGACCTCTTCTCCTTATATTTTTATTTTTCTATTCATATTTACTCCCTATGTGGTCTCATCTAGTCTCACAGCTTACTAATATCTATACAGATTATTCCTAAATTTTATTTCAAACCCATACCTCTCCTCTGAACTACAGACATATGCATTCAATTGCTTACGCTACAACTGCATTTCAAACTTAACAGGTTTAAAAGTTAGTTCCTAGTCTTTTTCTCCCTGTACCTGTTCCCATTCCCATCCCCCCAAGAACATTCCCCCTCCATTCCACCCCCCCATCCTCACTCCCCCACCACTGTCAACCTGCTCTACCCATAGTTGTCCCATTCCATTCCTTGTGTGATGGGCTTTATCACACATTCCCCAGAGTATCTTGTTTGCCTCAAAATATAGCCATAAATTCACCACTCTTCATGACCTTCCTTCTTTCACTCCCAACCACCTGCATTGTGCAGGTTTCCTAATTGTGTCCATACTTCTGCCTTTACCACACCAGTCTGTTTTTCCACACAGAAATGGGAGTTATCTTTGAAAAACACAGTTAGATCCTCTGCTGAAATTCTTCCATTGGCATCCCAACTCAAGAGTGAAAGTCTAAGTTCCTATAAGGTGGACGGGCCCAACTTGACTTTGACCTTTTCTTCTGTGTCTCTGCACCTGGTTCCCTCTCCTCCTCCCCTTTGCTGTTCCTTGAACGTTTTGGACATTCTGTCCCAGCAGAAACCTGCTTTTTCCTCAAATGAAACAACTATACCCGTGTGGCTCATTCTCTCGCCTCTTTCAGGTCTGTACTCAACTGCTGTCTTCTCAGTGAACCTCCTCTAGGAACCCAGCCAGACAGTCCCATCCTCTGTCACCTTCTGGCACTCACTGTACTCCTTTCCTGCTTTGGTTTTCCCCTTAAGGCTTGTCCACAGTGAACACATTGTATACTTTATACATTTTTAAAAATCATCACACAGAATGTTAAAAAGACATCAAAGGTAAAGCTTTAATGAAATTAATAATTATTATACTTCAATCAAGGATATTTTTAAGTGACACTGGCCACCCCATTGGTGCCTGGTGAAGAGCACAATGGCTACCACACTGCCTTGATTCCTGCTAAGGTACCAGCGTACCATTGCTTTTGTATATCAGTGCAAGTGTCAATACAATGAAAAAGACAAACAGTGTCTTAATAGTGTTAAAAAATAGCTTTGACTTTGTGGATGCTCTGAAAATGTCTCTGGAACCCACAGGGTTCTGAGAACCGCATTTTGAGAACTAATAGGCAAAGTGCTTTGGAAACTCAGAATAAATGTAAGGCAATATAAATATAAGAAGCTTACAACTGTAATAACTAGGTTGATATCGCCAACATACTGAACAATCAAATATTCAAGAAGAAATGCAATTAAATAGCAAACATTTTCAGATGCAATGCCATTACCTAAACACAAACCCTCAGAGTGTAAAGAGGAACAGAGCGTTGGAACTTCAAAAACAGAATTTCTCAGTTCATGGAAAATGTTAGGGTAGAGGCAAAGTTTAAAAAATCTGGAAACTTTAAATGACTTATCCTCATTTAATTGTTGACAATGATAAGATTGACTCCTTCCCAGTATGCTGTGCTATTTCAGAAATGACACTAGCACAATTCTTGAATCTATGTGTGTAACTCAGATATTTCTCCTCAGTACAGAGTCATATAGCCTTTCAACTACCTTCTGGGCATCTGTCAGAATACTTGTCACTCTATTCATTTTCTGAACACTCTACTATCCCACAGTCTCCTTGGGGGAAAACAGCACATTATTTCTTTCTATGCCCCACATGTGTACAGCCTAGCATTTAGTACAATGGCTGGCATATGGTAGTTAACATTTCTGAAAAATTTTCTCTTTACCCTTACTTTAGTAAATAATAGCTTTTGCTGTTCTAAGGTCTTTCCATGTGTTCTCTTTAACCCTCACAACATTGCCATAAGCTAAATATATTGTCTAAATTTTATGAAAATAAATGTAAAATACTCCAAGACAATGAGTCATTTGGCCAAGTTGCCGATGCTAATAAGCAATGAAGCTCAGGTTGAGCCCACTCTCACAGCCATGATGAAGTGGGTAATAATGCTCAATAACTGTTAATTGAGTGAATAAAAGTCACTTGGAAGGTCTTTAAAAACATGTATGAATACATTTCATTTTGGTGGATCTTTAAAGACATGTTTGTTTCATTTATTGAATTATGGGGAAGCAAACTTTCTTATAAATTATATCAATTCTGTCCTTAATTAAAAGTATTATGGGCTTCCCTGGTGGCGCAGTGGTTGAGAGTCCGCCTGCCGATGCAGGGGACACGGGTTCGTGCCCCGGTCCAGGAAGATCCCACATGCCGCAGAGTGGCTGGGCCTGTGAGCCATGGCCGCTGAGCCTGCGCGTCTGGAGCCTGTGCTCCACAACGGAAGAGGCCACAACAGTGAGAGGCCCGCGTACTGCACACACACACAAAAATAATAGTATTATGAATTTTTACCAAGGGTAAAATGACTTTATATGGAATGTTTATATTGATATAACTGTTCTGAGGATATTTATAGTCACTCATTTTTTTCTATCTCATCAAATATATTTATTCGCTATTCATAAACAGTAGGGAGATTTCGTCTTTGAAAGTTAGCACTATATTAATAAATGTTTATAGCCAAAATATTGAGATAGAGTAAATGGAAAGCAAACTGCATTTTTGCTTTAAAATTCTCAGGTTGTTTTTCCTGGGCAAGTAATGCATTATTTTCTTGAGTGTGGAAATTGTTTTGTATGGGGTTTATAATAACAGAAATATACATTATATTTCTCTTGATAATGACTGGGGTGGTGTACACACAAAACTAAACTGGATGCTTGTCAGTCAAATAATCATCAACTTGATAGCTCACACTTCGGGGAGGATGCTTTGGAAATTTTATTCTGATGGAGTCAGTGATCATTCGACTTACTTTCTATCCAGTTACTAGCATTTACTTTACTTAGCTTCAGAAAAGATTTCTTGATATCTCACATCACATACGTTCTTAATTTTGTATATATACATAAGAATCTGTTACTGTGTATATAATTTTGCTATTTATCATCCTTCCCTAGCTATCCTTTTTGGATGAAATGGAGTTTTACATATCACCACTGCCCCAGAGCATTTGATGGGAGGATCAAAGTTGTCAAACTTCTCTTTTTCCTCCAACAATCTGTTTTCCGAAAAGTTCTACCTAATAATAAATACTATGCCATATCCTTCAGAAATCCTAAGCACACTGTAGATTACTAGAATGATTAATATCCAAGAAAAGATGACAGGACTCAAATACCAAGGAAGCAGACCTCACTTGTGAATCATACACCATAAGGAAAAAGAGCTTTCAAATGGGACACATGTTGGTTCATATCTATGTCCTGTCACTTTTTTAGGCAATTTAGAAAGCTTCTCTGAGAACTAGCTTATAATTTTGTAAAACAGGGATAACCAGCTATAACTTTGTGAATTTAATATATATAATCATATATAAATATATATAATCTATTACTGATTATTATTATATATAGTTAATATACAATATGGTATATACTATGCCACATCATATCATATATCATATATACCATATACCATATACTGAAACTGCCTATTGCATAGTAACTATGTAAAGTATGTAAATACTCAAATATAACTACCATTAGTTCCAAGTTATAAATTGGAATAAGCAGAAGAAATGTTTATACGGGCTTCCCTGGTGGCGCAGTGGTTAAGAATCCATCTGCCAATGCAGGGGACGTGAGTTTGAGCCCTGGTCCGGGAAGATCCCACATGCCGTGGAGCAACTAAGCCTGTGCACCACAACTACTGAGCCTGTGCTCTAGAGCCCACGAGCCACAACTACTGAAACCCATGTGCCTAGAGCCCATGCTCCACAACAAGAGAAGCCACCGCAATGAGAAGCCAGTGCTCCACAACGAAGAGCAGACCCCGCTTGCTGCAACTAGAGGAAGCCCGCATGCGGCAATGAAGACCCAACGCAGCCAAAAATTAATTAACTAATTAATTTTAAAAAATGTTTATAGCTTGAATATAGGTTTGCTATTACAAATTAGCTAGCAGTGGAGCTAACAGTTCTAAAGTCACATATATACACTACCAAATGTAAAATAGATGGCTAGTGGGAAGCAGCCGCATAGCACAGGGAGATCAGCTCGGTCCTTTGTGACCACCTAGTGGGGTGGGATAGGGAGGGTGGGAGGGAGATGCAAGAGGGAGGAGATATGGGAACATATGTATATGTATAGCTGATTCACTTTGTTATAAAGCAGAAACTAGCACAACATTGTAAAGCAATTATACTCCAATAAAGATGTTAAAAAAAATCTAAAGTCAAAGAAGGCAAGTTTTTAATCAAATGTTCAATTGCTGACCGTAATATAAACCACAGTTGAGTAAAAAAAATTATCTTTAATGTGTAAATAATAATCAGCAAAATTTTGGCTTTGATATTTTAGCTTATATAGTTTTTGTTTTGCTTTGTTTTGTTAGTGGTGGGGTTAACTAGTGGACAAAGCTTGCTTTGAATGGTTCTTCATGGTCTATAAGACACAGAAGCACACAGAAATGAGGCCATTTGAAGGGCATTTCTATCATAGGTGATGCAACAGTGAGGATTATAAATCTTTGAACCAAATCTTTGAACCAAAGGAATGTGTGTTCACCTTTATAGATGACAGATCATTAATTTTACTTACAACATATCAATAATCTAGTCCCTAGTCTATAATATTGGTAGGTTAATGGAACCAGATGACATTGATACCGATTACAAAATGTAACAGAGGCAATCATTTTTCAAGCAAAAATATAGAAATTAACAACCTTCTCTTCAAAATCAAATCTCTCTGATCTTAAAAGGTGATTTTGCCACAGTGCCTGAATGGTTAAATAACTTTTGCACAGCTAATTAATCATGGATCAAAGATTATATTGATATAAATGCTAGAATCACCATAAATTTAACTGGTGCCAAACCTCAGGCCTTTTGAGTTGTCAGATTTGTATTATACTGTTAATGTTTATAGCAATGTTAATAAAAGGTTTGTAATGCTTATAAAACTTCCTGGCACACAAATATCCATCGTAGGTCTGATTCTTGGGAAACCTGATATAAGAGATGTTGTATCAGGAATGCTCCTAAAGGCAGGCACAAAAATGGGATTTTGTAGATGGGACACCAGCTGGAAGCAAAGACTCCATCACTGATGGTAGCTGACAGCTCCTAGCATGCTATAGTGGTGCAATTGCTAAAAATTTTACTGAGGACAAACTGGGATGAGATACACATACAAGGAATTGTCCTTGGCTGTTGCAATACCTCATACGACTCTTAGAAAAAATGAAAAGTCAATGGCTCACATTAAGTGAAGTCTACTTACCATAACTACTGTGACCGATGGTGGAAAATAGAATAAAAAAAGCTCATAAAAGTGAGCCTAGTAGGAGGGCAGAACACACAGGAGCCACCTATGTTCTGTGAGAGAACTGGTAGGAGTTACAGGAAGAAATACTGTAACTGAGTAGAATAATTTAAGTAGTGCCTTGCTAACATAGTATCGTAATTGTTTTTACTTCAGTTGTTACTGAAGCTACACATTTTTAGTATCTATTGATCATATATTATCTTACGTTGTGAATTACCAGTTTATGTTCTTTGTAAATTTTACTATTGTGGTATTTGTATTTTCTTTTTAACTTGTAAGAGCCTTTTGTACAGGAAGGCCATTACCTTTACCTGCTATATGTAGCACACATATTATTACTATATTTTTAAAACCATTCATTTCAGTTTTGGTATTTTTGATACAGAGCTCTCCTAAAAAAAATTGTGTACTTCAAACCATTAATTTGTTGCTGTTGTTTCTTCATTTGTTTTTGTGTCTAGTAAAGCTCTTTCCCATAATTAGAAAAATAAACACCCATCTGTATATTTCTTGAATCTGTTTTTAATTTGTGCATTAATTTTTATATTATATCTGTAAATTCTGAAGGACTTTCAATGGCAGGCTAAGGAATCTTGGAAAAAGAGGGGAAAACAGTCTAACCGAATTGTTATATTGTCAGTAAACCAATCTAAAGTTTACTGAGTGCCTATAGCAAGCCTGACACAGTGCTGGTTCATTTACAGACTGGTCATAAATGTTACACCACTGTTAACATGGTATTATGATTGGTTTACAGATAAAAAATCCAAGTCCACAAAGTGTAATAGTTTGATCAATAACACCTACTTCGTAAGTGGTAAGGCAGAAATTTAGGTGGTTCTGTTTGACCTAAAGCTCATGTTCTTTCTATTACAGCAATATTCTATAAGCAGTAGGGAGGCTCCTGGACTTTTGAGTCGAAAATGACATGGTCAGAACTGGGCTGTAAGAAAATCATTTTAAAAATAGTTGACATGGGAAAATTTTGTTAGAAAAGGACATTCTGGAGGCTATTGAAGTAGACCGAGTCAAGGATAATGAAATCCCTGTGTCTGAATGCAAGTAGTGGCTGGAAATTACAGAGGAAGAAATAGAGAAGAGATATTGTAGAGAGAGGGTTGGCAGGACAGGGTAACTGACTGAGTGTTGGGGAAAGAAAATAGGTGTGCTAAAGATGATTAGAAATTTTCCAACAATTTAACTTGAATATATGAGTACTTTTTCAAATATGAAATTTTTCTAAGGAAGATTATAAGGTTAATTTTGGATATCCTGGAGCGCCAAATGAAGAGGGAAAGTCCTACGTGATGGTGTAAACTGTGGGATTGCATCTTGGGACAGGAAAAAAAGGTTGAAATTGAGTTATACATGTGGGAATCATCTGCATTGATACAACAGAAACCATGAGATTGCCAAAGTTATGAGGTGAAATGAGAAGAATCATGGGCAGATGCTTGGAAAATGTCTGCATTTAAGTGGTGAAAATAGGACAAGACTGTAGATGTGAAAATAAAGGAGTGTGTAGAGAAGTAAAAAGGGAAACAAAGAGTTTTTATAAAAAGAGAATAATCATCTGTTGCAAACAATGTAAATATTTTTAAATAACATATAACCTACACCATCAGTGTCGTGCCCATAGACCCTCACACTAACCAGGTGTGTGTCTGGCTGCTGGAATTCCCGCTCCCAGCAACTGCATTACTATGTCTGCGAGCTTTCTCTGGTCACAAGCACCTGTCATCTGTGCTCACGCCACAGGCTAAGAGTGTCAGAGAATTCCCTCCCAACCCGAGCAGCCCTCAACCAATTAACGGGACTTGGTGTATAAGCACTCCAGCTCCCTTAAGTCTTGAGAGGATACCTCTGAGGCACATCTCCCACACTGGCTACGCCAGTTCCCCAACATGCTTAACTTTAAGTTATTCTCAGGAGAAACTTACCTGGTGACAAAACTTTATTGACTGTCTTCTCTTTTATCATTGCCCTGGTAGTGTTTCCTAGAATCATTTTAAGAATGTGTTCCCAAACTCAAATCTACCTCAAGATCTTCTGGAAGAACCCACGTGAGAACAGAACATGAAAAATGGTAAAGGACATTAGTCTCAGGGACAGAGGAGCCATTCCTGACTTCAGGAACAGCCCTCACAGATGAGTGGAAGATAAATTGCATGGAAGAAAACTGAGAATGAGAGAATGCTTGGAGATGCCAGGTCATTTGCTGTAGAGGGAAGTTGAGAGGATTAGATCCTGGTCTGAGCCAAGAGTGGGCTTGAGCCTTGCTTCTCAGCCTAGACTGAGGTGAAGAGAGATGTTGAGGTTCTGAGAAAAGTAGATGAATTCTAGAATAGCTGCTGCAGATAACATGATAAGCCATCAATCAAAGTTAAAAATATTTTAAGATACCATGAGGTAATGAAAAGAGCGTTTTTTTTTCAATCCCTGCATAGGGATTCTGGCCTTACCTTACTGTGTAACCACATGCAGGACATTTAACTTCTCTGGCCTCATTTTCTATCTGTGAAATGGGGATAAGACTCATCAATCAAATATTTGTGGATTAAATGCAACAACGTATAGGGTTTCCTGGCACATACTAAGTAGGAAATGTGAGCTGTTAACCCATCTGAGGGGCGAAAAGAATCCAGCTGCAGTGTGATTGCATAGTTCAGAATGGCAATATTCAGCTCGGTGTTATGTACCTTTAAAAAAAATCAAAATGTTGATCTCTAGTACCTAAATCTTGAGATAAGAAATACCTATTTGTTCCAAGTTTTCCTTTCTCAGGGGTTCTAAGGGACTCACGGGTCCTATTTTGATAATATACTACATTTGCCTGGCATGCACTTTAAAAGGTAACAAAAATAATGGTTACGTCAGCTTTGGCTTTATGGATGTTTTACATGGGTATTATTTTTCAGGCAATGAATGGTATCTGATTATTCTGGGAATATCAGATTTGACTTGAGGTTTCCTTCTCAGATTTTATTTACAAATCAAAACAATGTACTGAATACCAAATTAAAAAGAATCTTTCAGGCACACTGTTATGCCCCCAAAGGAAGCAACAACCTCAAGTGAACTTCCTTGTTCTTAATACATATTCTAATTTAAGTTTTTCTCTTTTAAAAGTAGATTTTATATACTCAAACATTGTTTTTATTATTAGGATTGATTAGACATGGCATTACAGCAGAAAACACTATTTTACTGTTATTTCTATAGCTATGAATCAATCGTGAATTTTTTGTGTACTGTATCTCCTAAAGAGCATGGAAGGGAAATATTCACATAATCATTACATTTCAAAGTTTATGGGGTCAGTTGCTCTTATTAGACACTAGCAAGTAGGAAGCAAAATGCTTAAGTATCAGCTATGATGCTTCTGGCTTTTGAATATGGATATTCTGGTCTTCTACTTGCAGACTGCACGTTTTTTTTTCTCTTTACAAATCCAGATTAAGGTAAATTTCAATGCAGAAAAAAATTTTAAAGGTTATCGTAAAGCATTTTGCCTGTATTGAATTGCACCTGAAATGATATAAAAAATTATGCAAAGAAAGCTTCTTTTGGTAATTGTGGTAGAATATGGATTTATACCCTTATGTTCATTTAAATTATTCAACATTATCTTATTGAAACTTACTATTTCATATGTTCTCTACTAGACACAAAAGTCACAAAAATGAAAAACTCACAGTGCCTTCCCTCAAGGATTTAACCATCCAGGGAAACTATTAACCTGTCCACTTCCCTTTTATGAATATAAATTATAAAAATGGGATTTCCTTCGCCAGGAATTCAGCCAGCATAAAAATAGTTTTTTCTTCCTCTGATTCTGTGGCTTCCAGAGTTTTGGCAACAATCCGAGCCCTGAACTGAGCCATCAACACATATAGCACAGAATACTAAAATAACCTCCTAATCTCCACTGGAATAATTCTAGACATATTAAAGTTTATGTTCTCTCCAAAACCTTCTCCTACCCAAGATTTTTCCATTCAATTCAACAGTGTGCTTAGACCTCAAAGCTAGAAATCATCCTTTATCCCTTCCTTGACAGCCCTAATCCAGTACATCCGCAAGTATGCCAGTTGTAACCACTTATCATTTCTGCCATTTACCTTATCCAAACATTATCCTTTCTCACCTTGGCTAAAACAGTAACTTCACAACTGATCTTTCTTTCCACTCTCACTCCTATGTCCACTCAGCCACTAGAATAACTTTTAAATTATGTAAGTCACTCATATCCCACAAAATTTGATCCTACATCATATGTCATATCCTCTCCCACCTCCAGTCCTGCTTTAAATACTCCAGTGGCTTCTATCCCAATTAGAATAACATTTAAACTCCTTACAACATCCCACAATCTGTGACCTCACCCATCTCTTAATGTCTTCTTTCACTCTTCCATTTTTTCTCTCTGCCACCATGGTCTTACTTTTCTTAAGAATGCCATTGATTTTCTTCTTTTTTAATACAGGCTTTTCAGCTGTAATTTTTTGCCTCTAAGCACTGCTTTAGCTGCATCCCGTAAGTTTTGGTATGTTTTGTTTTCACTTTCAATCATCTTAAAATGGTTTCTGATTTTCCTTGTGATTTTTTTCTTTGACTCATCAGTTATTTAGAAGTGTGTCACCTACTTTCCACATAGTTGTGATTTTCCCAGATTTCCTTCTGTTATTGATTTCTAACATCATTATTTTATGGTTATATACCATACTTCGTATAATTTCAATCCTTTTACATTTATTGAGACCTGTTTTAAATGCAATTATAAAGAATGCACATTCTACTTTGTAGGCTGGAATATTCTATAGACGTCTATTAAGTCTACTAGTTTATAATGTTGTTCAAGTCTTATTTTTCCTTGTGGATCGTCTTTATAGTTCTATTTACTACTGAAACTGGGGTATTGAAATCTCAAGTTATTATTCTTAAATTTTCTATTTATCCTTTTAATTTTGTAAGTTTTTGCTTTACATATTTTGGGGCTCTTTGTTAGTAATTGTTAGTAACAATTTTTGTCTTAAAGTCTACTTTCTCTGATACTACTTTGTCTGATATTAGTATAGTTTCTGCAGCTCTTTTGGTTACTGCTTATGTGGTATGTCTTTTCCATCCTTTTACTTTCAATCTGGTATATGTCTTTGAAGTGGGATCATTTTTTAAAATCCATTGTGTCAATCTGCTTTTTGGTTGGAATGTTTAATCCTTTCTTATTTAATATAGTTACTGATAAGATAGAATTTACATCTTCCATTTTGCTGTTTGTTTTCCATTTGTGTTACATCTTTTTATTGTTGTTCTCTATTTCTCCTTACTGCTTTTAATTTTTTTGCTAAAGAAATATTTTCAAGTATACAACTTTAATTCCCTTAGTGTTTTTTAAATTATTATTTATTTATTTATTTATTTTTGGCTGTGTTGGGTCTTCGTTTCTGTGCGAGGGCTTTCTCCAGTTGCGGCAAGCTGGGGCCACTCTTCATTGCAGTGCACGGGCCTCTCACTATCGTGGCCTCTCTTGTTGCGGAGCACAGGCTCCAGACGTGCAGGCTCAGTAGTTGTGGCTCACGGGCCTAGTTGCTCTGCAGCATGTGAGATCTTCCCAGACCAGGGCTCGAACCCATGTCCCCTGCATCGGCAGGAAGATTCTCAACCACTGCGCCACTAGGGAAACCCCCCTTAGTGTTTCTTGTACTAGATTTTTTTGAGTTATTTTCTTAGTGGTTGACCTGGGTCCTACAATTAAAATTGCAATTTATAGCAACCTAGTTTGGATTAATACCAACTAATTTCAATAGTATACAAAAGCTTTACACCATTCCCTCCCCATTCCTTTGTGATCTGATTGTCATACAATGACATCTTTATATATTATATGCCCATGACTATAGACTTATAATATTACTTAATGCAGTTGTTTTTTAAACTTAGAAGAAAAAAATATTACACACAAAAAGCACATTTACTCTATCTTTTATATTTTCCTATGTAGCTAGCTACTTCTTCACTGATGCTCTTTATTTCTTCATGTCAGTTTGAAGTACTGTATTGTTTCCTTTCATTTCAGCCTGAACAAATCTTTTAACATTTCTTACAGGTCAGGTCTACTAGTGACAAATTAGCTGTTATTTCTTAACCTGGGAATGTCTTAATATCTCCTTCATTCTTGAGGGTGATTTTGCTAGATGTAGAATTATTTGTTGACAGTTTCTTCCTTGCAGCCCTTTGAATGCCTCCTGCATTCCCGATTTATGTTGAAAAACCATCTATTAATCTTACTGAGCATCTCTTTTATGTGATGAGTCACTTTTCCCTTGTTACTTACAAGACCTTCTCTTTTTCTTTGTCTTTCAACAGTTGGATTTTGATATGTCTGTATGTTGATCTCTGTGTTTATCCTCAGTGCTGTTTAAACTTCTCAGGCATGTAAGCTTCTTGGGATTTTTTTTTTTTTTTTTTTTTTTTTACCAAATATGAGATGTTTTGGGCCATTAATTCTTCATATGCTCTTTCCGCTTTTCTCTCTCTTCTTTCCTTCTGGGACTCCCAATATGCATACATTGCTATCCACACGTCTCCGAGCCTCTTTATTTTTCTCCATTATTTTTCTTCTGTTCCTCAAGCTGGATAAACTCAATTGACCCATTTTCAACTTCACTGATATTTTCTTCTTCCAACTCGTATCTGCTATTGAGTCCCTATAGTGCACTTTTAATTTGGTTGTTGTACTTTTCAACTCCTGAATTTCTATCTGTCTCCTTATTGATAGTCTCTATTTGGTGAGACATTGTTCTCCAACTTTCTTTTAGTTCTTTGCACATGATTTCTTTTAGTTCTTTGACTATATTTAAAATAGCCGATTTAAAGTCCTTGTCTAGTGAGTACAACAAATGTGCTTTCTCAGGATCCTAGGGACAGTTTCTATTAATTGCTTTTTTGTTCATGTATATGTGCCTAACTTTCATGTTTCTCTGCATGTCACACATTTTGTAGAAAACTGAACATTTTGAATAATATAGTGTTGCAACTCTAGAAATCAGATTTCTTTTCCTAAGGTTTATTTTTATTCCTATTTCTTCTTATTGTTGTTGTTGCTCCTATTTTTTTGCTTAGTGACTTTTCTGAACTGATTTCATAAAGTCAGTATTTATTGTCATGTGTAGCCATGGAAGTCTTTGCTTGGTTAGTTTAGTTACTAGCTAATGATTAGATAGAGATTTCCTTGATTGCCTTCTACCAATATGTCTCCTAGGCTTTCTCAAGGGGCTGAGTGTATGTTGGGGTACGCGTTCAATGTTCAAACAATTTACAACTGTAACTTAATCTTCACTTCCTGTTTTCCCGGTGCCTCATAGTCATCTGGACGTGAGAGCTTAGAGCCTTCTCAGATCCTTTGTGGGCATCTACACAGCCCCAAGCATGTATGTGCCTTTTAGAGTCCCGAAAATATATTTTCACTTTTCAAACCCCCTATGGACAGTTCACCCATCAGATTTTCCTTTTAAGTTTGTTGGTCAGCTTGTTTGCCCCATCTGTTATTGCTGCCACAGGCAACTGCAACATTAAACAATTGCTGCTAATTGTTTTCCGTGAATGCCCAAAGGGAAAGGCTGTTCACCCTGAGTGAGGTCTGAATCAAGTTAAATAGAGATAGGTCCCATAAATGCAGTTTTTCAGGAAACTCGAAACAGGTCAAATAATGACAATTCTGTGGAAATTGAGCTTTAGTGGAACTCCAGTCCTATTCTGTCCCCTCTAATTGATGCTAGGCTGCTGTATTCACTGTGATTGTACAGATCTGATGTCAGCTACTACAAAGCTGGGGAGAGTAGAATGGGAATAGGGCAAGTTAAAAACAGCTCAGTGCTTTATGACCACCTAGACGGGTGGGATAGGGAGGGTGGGAGGGAGGGAGATGCAAGAGGGAAGAGATATGGGGACATATGTATAACTGATTCACTTTGTTATAAAGCAGAAACTAACACACCATTGTAAAGCAATTATACTCCAATAAAGATGTTAAAAAAAAAAACCACATAATTTACTGCACTTGTTTAGATTTAGCCATTTATCTTGAATAAATGCTCCCAGAATCTTGCAAGCTTTCAGCTAACTTCCAGAGTTCCCCAAAAGCTGATTTTTGCCAGTGCTTTCATTAAGTGACTAGGCTAATTTTGAGTCCCGTCTTAACTCAAAGAAATTATAGTACATTCAGTTTTTTATCTCCTTCTGTTTTGAACAGAAAGAACTGTGCAGCAAATTATAAAAGTTTTGACGTGGTCCATCTCAGACACATTAAACTATCATTCACATGTTTGAACAAAAAGAGAAAAAGTATAAGGCCTATGAAGAGGTCCAAAAGAGAAAAACATGTCTCTGTAATCAGAGTAAATTGGCCCCAGTGAAATAGAGAACATACATTAATTGAAAGAATTTTTTTTCATATCGCTCAGTGCTCAACTTTATTTTTTTTATTTAATTTTTTTATAAAGCAGGTTCTCATTAGTTATCCATTTTATACATATTAGTGTATATATGTCAATCCCAATCTCCCAATTCATCACACTACCACCCCCCAGAAAGAAATTTTTAAAAAGTATATTTTAAAAAGGGCAAAGTGTTCCAACAAAGGACAGATGATAAATGGCGTCAGGATACTGCTGCTAGGCATAATTAGAGTTCACAATTGTCCAAGGACACATTATTATGTGAGATCCTTTACCTATTCAACTTTCTCTAGACATACATGCATTATTCTCATTTATAGCTTTTTAAGTGAATTTGTACAATAACTAGATCCAGGAGGTATGAGGATAAAGAATGGAATAGGCACTTTTTATGTTCAGATTTCTTCACTTGGGTAAACATTACAAATGCAGGTACTTTAGAGCACAGACTTTAGAAAGATACAAATCTAATTTCAATTCCTACCTCATCTTCTTAATAGTCCTGTGACATTAAAAGAGTTACTATTTAGAAACATCATTTTCTCCCTATGTAAAATGTAGAGTTTATGAGAAATAAACTAAATAATGTATGTAAAGCTCTTAGCTTGGTTCCTAGCTTGTAATGAATGCTAAATAAATGGCAGCTATGATAAGTGTATTGTCTGTATTAAATATCTGTGCATATAAACAGGAGTTCTCCTAATTCTGCACTTTTCATAATAACATAATTTTAAATAAGGTCTAGTCCACATGTGAATATAAACCACATACAACTTGATCAGTAGTTAATGTGGGTCTTCCCTGGTGGCGCAGTGGTTGAGAGTCCGCCTGCCAATGCAGGGGACGTGGGTTCGTGCCCCGGTCCGGGAAGATCCCACATGCCGCGGAGCGGCTGGGCCCGTGAGCCATGGCCGCTGAGCCTGCGCGTCCGGAGCCTGTGCTCCGCAATCGGAGAGGCCACAACAGTGAGAGGCCCACGTACGGCAAAAAAAAAAAAGTTAATGTGTACAACACAATTAATAAGTAAGCATTAAGAAAGTATGATTCTATCACTCCTACTCCCCTGTGTTATAGGGGAAAATAATCCAGAGCTGTTTAAAATGAGAGGCTGAATAATTTTGTTCATTATCTTGTTGTTTCATTGCTCTTGTTTCATTTCTCTGTGATAAGTCTGAATTGTTTCTTAATGCAGCATAATTTTTTTCTTCTTTTTCTATCATGCCCATTTTAGTTTGGTATTAGATCAGTATACTACTGTAGAAAAATCTTGCTATCATTCAATTTGACTTCTGCATCATTTGTCTCTCAAACTCAAATGCATAATTTATATCTGCAGGATTGCTATTGCTATAGCTATTTTTTCTTAATTTCTATTTTATAGATTCACTAAATACTACATTGTCTCTTCTGTAGTAACAGTAATAATCATCATCATCACTACTATTCATTGAAGATTCTCTATGGACTAACCACAGTCCCAGGAATAATAATACCAATGTCTACTGTTCATTGAGAAAAATTTCATGTATATCTCAATCTTTGCAACAAATCTATTAAGGAATTATTATTCTTACTTTATAGATGAGAATACTGATACTCAGAAAGCTACACAGGAATAAAATTGGACAGCTTTAACTTGAATTTTTCCATTTCCAAACACATATTCTTTCTATCTTACCATATAACCACTCCAACCAAAAAGATTTTCCTTGCAATCATGACTGTTACAAAAATTTTCTACATTGATGTTGAAGTGACATTATATGTTGCTTTTAAATGTAAAAATAAATAGTTTTCAAATTAAATATTGTCTCTAAGATTATCCTGTATTAGTCAGAACTCTATTCTCATTGATCGATTCTTGCTTCCTCTTCTCAAGCATATCTTGTCCTTCCTACCATAGACCCTTACCGACAGCATCTGAGGTTAAATATATTTAATTATTTTATGGTAATTTACATATAAATTATTAAACATATAAATATATTCCCCTCTCATGTTTTTTGTTCCATAAGCTTTCAAATCACTTCCAACCCTATGTCAGTTAGTATGGTCAGTCACACACACACACACACACACACACACACACACACACACACATTTACAGACATATATGCCCACCACATACATACATACACAAAATGCTACTGAGCAAACTATCCAAAAACTCAGTGGGTTAAATAATGTTTTAATTTCTCACAGTCTGGGGATCAACTGAAGGTAAGCAGATTTGACTGGACTCAGGTTGGAAGCTGTGGTTATCCCAGCTGTTTGAATTCATGCATCTAGAGATAGCCTGATGTACTTTGGGCCTTGCTCTGTTTATCTTTCTTCCTTCTGCAAGTTGGCTTGCTGGGCATATTCTCCTCATTGTAATAGTATATTTGCAAGAGAGGGACATCAATGATACAAGCACTTTTCAAATCTCTGCTTGTATCACTTTTACTAAAATTCTCCTGGACGTAGCAAGTCTCATAGCTGTGTCCATGAAAGTAGGAGGGAGGGGGGAGGATAATTTTGGACAAGATTTAATACCACCAGACAGAAATACATTATATATTTCTAAAAATTACCCTAACCAGTCAGAGTCTTGGACACAAATGTAGACTACTTTAATTGGCATTACAGCTCTCATATCTGGATGGCACCTGACATACAGATATACTCTGGGGCCAGTTCACCCTCGTCACAGTTCAGGAAAAGGCATCACCACAATTTACCATCAGGCTTATCAATTAAGAGTGAAATAATGTTCAAATAATTTGGTCTTCTTCCCTATAATTAATGATGAAAGAAGATAGGGGTAACCCATTAACATAGCCTTCTTATTTGCTTCCACACAGATACATAGACGATCTCTCTCCAAGTTCACATTTTTGGGGTGGGTCTGATATAAAGAGTGCTTAGTTCATTAAAAACATATGGATGAGCTAAAGAAAACTGAAATTGTCAGTCATCAGATCACTAAGGTTAGTGCAGAAGCACTTCTTTAACAGTGTGGAAGGTGTTTTCTAACTATGTTTTCTGTCCCCAAATATTATAATTCTGACTTCTGTATATTCTGCCCATAAAGAACTACAAAAAGTAAAATAAGGCAAGATGGTAAATTGTGACTAATAGAAAATTTATAGTGATAATTTGACTTAAAGTTTAAATAATCGTGTTTATAAAACAGATAAGCCAGAAGCTTTTCATTTTGAGATATTTATATGAATGTAATTTTCTAAATTTATTTGGCCTAGAATTAAAGGCTATGTTTTTACAAGGTCAACAGTTATTAATAGTATACTCTTAGGATCGTATAACACTAAAATCATTCAATTATTTACATATTCCTAGGTATGTATACATTTATCTTCAAAACATGTATATATAGATTTTATGACTCATTTGATAGTTTTACATCTCTTTCCATATGCTGACTATGTCACTAACACATATACCAAAGGCATAAACATTAGTAACTTTATAAAGGTATAATTTAAATAACTTTAAATAATTAGTCTCTCTTCCATTTGACAGTATTTCTTAAAAATATCTAACTCTCAGGTTGATGCTATGGTAACTGTCAGTGTTACTAGTGGCAACCAAGAAAAGCAATCTTGAGGTTCAGCAATAAAAAGACATAAGAAAACAATTGGAAAAAATTTTTATCAGTTTACTTCTAACAATATTATGAAAAATAGCAGAGAGAACACTTTGGAAATGTTCAAGTCTTGTGTCAATTTGTTGACATGGTTCTAAGACTAGTTTACTGTTTCAGCCAGAATTACTTTAATAGTTTTAATTTTTATCTAAATATAGTTGTTGATGCATTATTTACATTACTTATATCATTTGAAGCAAAATTGTATAACTTTTGATGGTTTATTTTTTTAAATAATTTGTGCTTCTCTTACAGTAGAAATACATGTCACTTTGGAATAAAACAAGTAAATTAATGCTGAATATTAATCATATATTTGATTTAAACCACACAGTTTATTTTGAAGACCATATAAGAAATTATTTCAATTAGCAAAATTTTGCTTTTAAAATGGTTTTCATTTAGTGAAAAGATAAGGAACCTTATTTATTCAATTTCTAGTTCCACTAAAACTTTTTAAATTTTTAAATATTTTTGATACTGAAATCAGGTACGACCTTGAGCAATTATGCTAAGTGAGATAAGTCAGGCAGAGAAAGACAAGTACTGTATGATATCATTTATATGTGGAATCTAAAAAAGTTATACCTGCAAGAAAACAGAGTAAAATGATGGTAACAGGGGATGGGGCGTGGGGGTATAAGAGTGATGGTGTTTAAGGGTGCAAACTTATAACAAGTAGTAAATAAGCCATGGACATCTGACGCACAGTATAATGAATATAGACAATAATATTTTACTATGATGATATAATGTGATAAATACTGCTTCAAAGGCAATCATATTACTATATATAAAGGAATCATAGTAACATGCTATATACCTTAAACTTTCAAAATATAACATATCAAATTTATCAAATTAAAAAAAAAGAATTTTTAATTTGTGTGTGTGAGAGAGATTATGCACAGATGAATTAGAACAGTACTGAAGACATATATTTATCTAATTGTCCTCAGCTGAATTATTTGAAAAGGCAGCAAAATTTAATTTAAATTATGTTTGAATCCCTGATTGTCCCTTAAAATTTGTTTCAAAGATTATACTGTGGTACATTCTTAAAACAAAAATTATCGTGTATACCAATTATTCTCTGTCACAAGCCCAGCAAGTCAGTTTAGGAAGTAGAAATAACTAAGCCCCTTCAGATGTCAGAGAATTTACAAAGCTTGGAAAGATTGAAGATTCATTGATGTGTCACAAAAAGCAATCACTCAAGCATTGAATAGGCATCCGTCAAAAGCTTCCAAATGATTTTTCAAGAGAAACTGTTTAATTTCCAGCATTGAGAAAAAAGAATGGGGTGGGGTTTACTAAAGAGGAAATACACATAAAATTCTACAATTCTTTGATATACTGTTTTCCAAGCTGCAAATAAATTCAAGATCATGAGCATGTACTATCAAAGCAGGAGTCACCTGATGTGTGTACTTGTAGCAGTTATTCGGGAGACCATTTAGACTAAATAACGAAGACATTTAAATTTTATGATATTACAGATTAAAATGGTCTGTAGTTATATGGAAACATATGCAGTGCTGTAGTTGTCTTTTTAAATGTCTATATTTAAGGTAATACTTTATTCTTTTCACCGAGCTTCCAGAAAATGGATGATGATGTGTCTTACAATTAATAGTGTCTATGAACTGAGGAAATACGGTCCTTATACTTCACAAAGCAAAATCCCAGCCCAAATTACATTTTATTTGTAAATGCTTTTTCTATAATGATTGATATCACATTTGCTACCTTGAAAAGGCAGACATTTTTCATATGACTCGTGTGATCTATTCATTTGTGTAGCAAAACTTCTATCATAGACAAGGCACAGGTACACTTTTATTGAGCTTCATCTTTACTTTATCTTATTATTACTAATTCAGTACAGTAAGTCCCCTACTTAAAAACCTTCAAGTTGCGAACTTTCAAAGATGAGAACGTGCGTTCCGTCAATGTCAGGTGTGAGTGAAATTGCAGTTTGCCCTCTGTCTCCTATTGTGATGATCCTTCAGCTCTACCATCTACCACCTCCTCTCCCTCCTCCAGTCAGTAACTCTTCTTGCCTGTTCACTCGATGCCAGCCCCTGTATGCCAGCTGTTGTACTGTACTACTGTGCTTTTCAAGGTACGGTACTTTAAGATTAAAAATGTTTTCTTTATTTTTTGTGTTTGTTTCTTATGTATTATTTGTGTGAAAAGTATTATAAACCTATTACAGTACAGTACTGTATAGCCGATTGTGTTACTTGGGTACCTAGGCTAACTTTGTTGGACTTACTAACAAATTGGACTTAACGAACACACTCTTGGAATGGAACTCGTTCCTATGTAGGGGATTTACTGTAATATATTTTCCTTTTCTACTTCTTTCTATGCATCCTGCAAGTTATAAGGCCTATATTATTCTCCGTTACTCTATATTTCTTATTGTAGTAACTGGGCAACATTATAACTCTTCCAGGACTTCTCGACCTCAGCACCAATGACATTATGAGTCAGATAATCCTCTGCTGTGGGAGGTTGTCCTTTGCATTGTAAGATATTTAGCAGCGTCTCTGGCCTCTACCCACCAGATGTCAGTGGCAAACTCCCCTTCTCCCAGTTGTGACAAGCTAAAGTATCTCCAAACATTGCCAAGTGTTCTCTGGAGAGCAAAATCCCTCTGGCTGAGAATCGCTGATCTATTGCAAATGCTTAAGGCCTTGATGAAGTTCACATGTGGAACTATGATTCAAAACCTGAATTTATCCATTACTTATAGTTTGTGTGATCTTGGGCCTCATGTTTATATAAATAATACATTTCTTATAGAATTATTAGAATTAGATGGATAATATATGTTTTAGAATAACAATTTATACCTTTTACTATAAGGAAGATTTAAAAGCATTTAAAGACAAAAGGAAGAGGGGTCATATTAAAAAGTATATATTTATTATTATTTTAGCTATTGAGCTGAATTTAATAATAATTTTGAAAATTATTTGGTATATCTTATAAAGTCATTATCAGCATATTTTTTTCTCCTACCTGTTGTTCTTTTCATGCACTTCTTTAGACCTGATACTTTGTAGAGATACAGAACATTTGGCCACCTTATTAGTTTTAATTCCTCATGTAATTAAGTAGAATTCTTGAGTCAAACCTCACACCTACCGTAATTATACTCAATTATGCCTGTTAGTTTATGCTTTTATTATCCATCCCAACTACTACTCATTGCTTTCAACCAGGTATATTTCTCTCCATGCACTGGCCACTAACATTTCTTCCTGCTTTAATAGGGGACTAGTTAGATACTGGGAGTAGTATCTATTTGGTTGTATCTTAACTCTTATTGGTCAATATAACTTAAGCCTATCAAATTCTTATTCTCACCAGTCTTAAATATTAGCCAACCTTTGGTGGCATGGTCTGACTTAGGTGGCCTGGAAAGAATGGAAGCAGGGAAAACTATTAGGAGACTATTTCAGTAATCTATAAGAATAATGAGATTGCAATGAAGAAGAGATGGCTATAAGAAATATGTAGATAAAATCTGACTGAATGTTGTTGATGGACAAGATTGTGGCATCTGAAGTAACTGACGGTTTGTGGGACATCTATAACATATTTGATTAAGGAATTATAAGAGTAAAGAATAGTGGAAAACGATGAGGTATTCAGTTTGGAACAAGCTAAGTCTGAGAATTAAGTGGAAAATCCAGGCTCAAATATCTAGTACGGAGTTAGATTAGACCTACATAATATCTAGAACTTAGTCTTTAGCCGAAGCTAAACCTTTGGATATATATATAAATATATATATATGCACATACATATATATATACACACACATATATACACACATATATAACCAATTATATATATATGTATATATATCCAATATAATGTATGTATATGTATTTATTTTTTTATGGTCCATCTTAATGCCTTAACTTCTATACATACATAAACACACACATGTATATGCAAAAATGAAATCCTCAGACACTGGAATTATTAGTATCATGTAAGTCTTCTCAGATAGCCCTAGGAATTTTTAAGGTCTTAAATAAATGAATGTTACTTGTGGAAAAAATACCAACCATCATATGATTGTAAATGGCAAGAAGATGACAATATTCTCAACATATATTACTACAGTTCACAGATCATGGCTTTGTGACAGCTGTATAATTTTAGTGAAATTATGAAGTAGAACAGAGCACTGTAATGTTGGGGAAAAGTGCTTCAAAATCAGTCTTTGAACTGTAAGACTTTATATAACACAGTTGCTACTGACAAATACAATCCTCTCAATTCTTTTTTTCAGTAGGAGGAGCTGTCATGTATTTCCTCTATCACATTAATTTCTAACTTCCTTTATACTAACATAACCAATCAGATCTGAATTTATGACCATAACTTACTGCTCCTTATTTCATACCTCTCAAAATTTACTTTTAATAGTTTAGTTGAAATTTCAAATTCTTCTACAAAAGTTCAATTTAATCCAACATCCTTCAGATATTTTTTCTTCCATTGGTCTCTTTCACTAATTTGATAAAAGTTTATGAAAAGAACTGACACAGATGTTTTAAAATAATACCTACATTTGGTGATCTAACACAATGAAGATATCAGTAGGATATCTTGTCTATCTTTCTGTGAATGTGGTTTTTGTTCCACAGGCTGCAGGATTGTAGTTCTTGCTTCTGCTGTCTGCCCTCTGGTCAATTTTCTCTTTTTTGTAGTGTCTTTGGTTTTGGTATCAGAGTAATGCTGATCTCATAGGAGGAGTTTGGAAGCATTCCTTTCCCTTGAATTTTTGGGGAGCTTTATTTTATTCTCTCATTTGGAACATATTCCTCTGTCTTCTCATTTTGTTTGACTTTTGCTGTCTCTGAAATTATGCAAAGCAGTTACCTATCTGGTCCTGAAGATGTGTCCTTATGTGGGAGCATCTCCATTGTAGCCAGTGGCCTCAGTGAGAGAGCCAGATCTGAAGTAAGCATGGGCTGTCTTCTCCTGGGGTCCACTGGCACATGCCACCTTGATAGGAAGTAATTCCAGAGTTGGAGGGGCTAGAGTTAGTGCCAGGTGTGAGCCAGGGGTTTTCCCAGGCTCAGTTGCAGTCACTGCCTTGTCATGGGGCAGGGGCAGGGCCCAAGGAGCTGAAGCCCCACTTCTGAGCTGGTTCCACTTTTCCGCAGTGCACACAAAGCCAGTCTTCACCTTATCAGGGAGCAGTGCTGGAGCAGAAGAGACTGGAGCAGGAGTCCTCTGTGGGCATTGGGATGTACTGGGGTAGTCTTGGAAGGCCAAGCAGAGTACCAGGCAGTTCAGTCTTCTGCCTCTGTACTGGGACTGAGAGCAAGCAAGCCTGTGCATGCGCTCTTCAAGAGCAGTCTCAGTTTCTTACTGCCCTCAGGTAAGCCCCACTTGTTTTCAAACCAGCTAAGGGAGTTTGTCTTCCCAGGGGTGAACCCCAAGGCTAGGTGCCTAATATGGGGCTTGTGCCTCTCACTCCCTAGGGAAGGTTCCCCAAGCCTGTGATATCCTCCTGTTTTTCTGGGTCACCCATAAGGAATGTGGGTCCCAACTAGATCGCTCCTCCTCCCCTCCTACCAGACATTTTGTGGTTCTTTCTTTATAGCCTCAGTTGTAGAAGAGCCATTCTGCTAGTCTTTATGTCATTTTAAGTGAGAGTTTTTCTATATGTATTTGTATTTTTGATGTATTCGTAGGGGAGGTGAGCTCAGGGTCCTCCTACTCTGCCATCTTTATCCCCCTCTCCTAGCAAGCACATTTCTATCCCTGACACTCTCAGTGTAGGTACTGATTAAGGCTGTGTCCTTGACCATTCATTATTCTCTCCCTATTTATCTGTAGCAATCATATTCTCTACTCTGTTTCAATCATCATTTCAATATAAATGGTTCTTAAAATTTTGTCTCCATTAATTCTGTCCATCTGAAATTCCAGACCTTTTAAAATTACTATGTGAATGTGGATTTTTGTTAAGCTCAATTTTGTGACCAAATATTTACACTGTATATCTTGCCATCATGGCAAATTCCACAAAAAAAAAACCCACAAAAGTCATTTTTTATCAACTTGGCTCTTACTACTAAATTACATTTTTATGTTAACGATACTAGTGTTCTCTCATGAATTCAATCCTTTTCACATGTTAGTTTGTTTTATTTTATTCCATTATTTTATGCCTGGAGCTGAGCTATTATGGAAGACACAAAAAACAAATGAACTTTGAGCCTTGTCTTAAGGGGTGAACTTGACGATTAACCAGATGTGTAACACTAAATGATAAATTCTCTAGTTATGGGTATGAAAAGCATACAAAGGACATACATAAATGTCTAACTGAAAACTAAACTGAAGGGTCAGAAGATGCCTCTAATCTCAACCTGTATGATCTCAGAAAAGAGGACCACTGAATTTTGTTTTGAAGTTTGTTAGTTTGTCAGCAAAAAGAGTATGGGAAAAGAAAGAGCTTCCCTGTCAGAAGGAATAGCAATTATGAAGACATGAAGTCACTTGAGCATGAAACATTCTTAACCTAACTCCTACTCTTGCCTTTCCTCCCATAATCAGTTTGTCACAGAGTCTTCTACTCTGACTTCAGGACATTCCTCTCACTCTCTACATTTCCTTTGCTACCACTTGAACTATCATTAACTCTTATGTGGATTTATCTCTTAAATTCTTAACTGATCTCCCTGCATTTCGTCTCTTCTGATTCCAACTCATCCTACACACCAATTTCAGATAACTGTAATTATGTTAGAAACATGAACTGAATTTGGTCTTAAAGTTAGAATTAGAGCTTGTCACTATTCCAATTCAAGAATGGATGTTTGAGTCATTCCCTAAAGTAAAAGAGACAAGAAAAATAAAAGTTTGTATCTTTCTAATGTAACCTGAAGAGAGATAGCTAGATAGACATAGATGATAGATAGATAAATGATAGATAGATGATTGATAGATGATAGATAGATAGATAGATAAAGATACAGAACAGAGGACTGTACCATGAAGCAAAATAGGAAGGGACAGTTTGTTCCAGAGAGTTTAGCAAAAGTCACAGAAAGGAGTTGCCATTTGAAGGGATTCGATGTTTGAGTATAAAAAAAAAAAAGAAGAGGAAATAAGAAAAATAAAATCCAGACAGAGCCAAAATCTTGTAGAAAATCACGCAACCATAAATATCTTATATATAAGTTAATATATATCTTGGGAATGATGAATGACCTGCTTACACTAGGAAATATTATGTGCAAATCTGAATCATTGGGGACAATTTTCAGAGCTCCTAGTAAACTCTAGAGTGAATGCTGAACTTCTTAAGTTGAAATCAAAGGTATTTGTGATGGTTTCAGTGACCTTTTAGTTATCTCTTTCTACTTCTTTATATAACCCATTGTATTACTCAGGGTTTTCCAGAGAAATAGAATCAATAAGATGTGCATGTATATGTCTGTGTGTGTGTGTGTGTTTGTATATATAGAGAGAGAGATTTTAAGGAATTGGCTCACATCATTATGGAGTGTGACAAATCTAAAATCTGTAGGGTCAGCCAGCAGGATGGAGACCCATGGAAGAATTGGTGTTGTAGTTCAAGTATGAAGGCCATAAAGCTGTAGACCTGGTGTATTAGTCAACCCTGGCTGCAATGACAAATTACCATAGACTGAGTAGCTTAAACAACAGAACTTTATTTTCCCATAGTTCTGGAGGCTGAAAAGTCCAAGATCAAGGTATGGCAGTGATCATTTTCTAGTGAGGGTTCTCTTCTTTGCTGGCAGATGGCCACCTTCTTAATATGTCCTTATAAACTGGATATATCCTCTACTCTTCTCTTCTCTTCTCTCCTCTCCTCTCCTCTCCTCTCCTCTCCTCTCCTCTTCTCTTCTCTTCCCTTCCCTTCCCTTCTCTTCTCTTTCTTTCTCTCTCTCTCCTTCTTCTTCTATAAGGCCACCAATCCTATCGAGTTATCACCCCACCCTTATGACTTTATTACATCCTAAAAGCCCTATCTCCAAATACTTCAATTACCTCCTAAAATTACCTTAGTTACCTCTGTTTACAAATACAATCACATTGTGGTTTAGGGATTCAAAATACAAATTTTGAAGGGATACATTTCAGTCCATAGAACCTGGGAAGAGGTGATGTTGCAGTTGAACTCTGAAGGCTTCTGCTGATGGAATTCCTTCTTGCTCAGTGGAAACCAATCTTTTGGTCTATTCAGGTCTTCAACGGGTTGGATGAGCCCATCCACATTATGGAGGGAATCTGCTTTACTCAAAGTCTACTAATACAAAGGTTAGCTTTATCCAAATATGCTCTCACAGAAACATCTGTAATAATTTTTGAGCAAATATCTGGCACTGTGGTCAAGTTGACACATTAAATTAACCATCACACTCATGTTTCCTCCCAAACTGCTTTCCTCTTTTCTTTGACATGCTTCAAAACATCCTTTCCCCAATGTTTACTCACCTGGAATATATTATTTCCCTACCTCTATTTAGAAAAATTCCACCCATTTGGTAAGATACAGATCAAATGCCATCCCTTTCATAAGGGTTCCTTTGATTATTCCCCAGAAGCAATTACTATACCTTTCTGTTTCAAAGTCTCTAGTAATTTGTAGCATTTGTGGCATGTAGTTCTTATCATAAACAGACATATCATTTGTGTGCTTATATAAGTTTTGTTACTAAATTTTCATCAAGTTTATCTCTGGAGTATCTCAAAAGCAGTATCTTACACTGTTTCATATCTACTCATAATTCGTATTATTTTCTATTTCCCCATGTTGCCAACAGAGGGACACTGAGTTTCAACTGGGGTTCAGCTCTTCTACTTTGTGGTAGAATAATTAGAGAAATTATGAGAAAAAAAGAGTTGGTGAAGAATCAAATGTATAGCAGGCCTATACTATGATGTGTGAAATGTTTGAAATTACACAATTATATATGCTTACCTTAGACTATGAGGTAATGAACAATTAAATCATTCTATATAATATCACAGGTGGGTTTTATCAATATTTATGATGTTACAGGTGGGTTTTATCAACATTTAAACACATTTTTTACAGAAAGCTATTTTGATATTCTAGAAGCACAGGAGGAAATATTCTATAACATCACATCTTTTATAATGCAAAATTTTTTAAGTTATCTAAACATGATATATTAGTTTTCTAAGGTTCCCTTAACAAACTGTCACAAACTGAATGGTTTTAAACAAGTGAAATTTATTGTCTCACAGTTTTGGAGCCCAGATGTCCAAAATCAAGATGCCCATACTCTTTCAAGGCTATAGGGGAGAATCTGTCCCATACCTTCTCTTAGCTCTGGTGTCACCAGTAATCATTGGCATTCTTTGGTTTGCAATCATCTCACTCCAATCTCTGCCTCTGTAGTCAAATGTCATTCTTTTTTTATATCATCTTCTTATAATGACACCAGTAATATCTGATTAAGGTCTCAGCCTACTCCATTATGACCTCATCTTAACTAATTATATCTGCAAATAACCTATTTTCAAATAAGGTCACATTCTGAAGTACTGGGGGTTAGGACTTAGACATACCTTTTCAGAGGGCATATTTCAACCCATAAAAATGATCGATTAAGAATGCTTCCTTTTATATTCAGAAATATCCTAAAAGATTGATAGACCACATTTTAAAATGACTATCTCTATAGACCTAATAATTATTTGATCAAATTTAAGATCCATTCCTGATTATAAAAACAAAACTAAAGAAAAGGCCAAAAAGGAACTCTTAAAATCTAGGAATGAAAGGATATTGATATTTGCAAAAAAATTATTCTGTTAGAATGTTAAAACAATTAACTAAAGAACTGTGTGAATTCATAATGATGTTGAGTGGATCTTGGACATAAGATAAATATACACAAATTGAATATTTTCATGTATACCACAGAAAACATTTAGAAAATAAGTCAAAAATAACTTTCACAACTAAAGAATAGGCAGTTTCATACATTACTAATATATATGCACCAAGACAAATATTTTAAGTTATATATTCCATTTCTTGATAGGAAGACAATATTTAAAAGCTGATGTCAATTCTACATAAATCACACTTTAAGTTTAATATGAAGCAAACTTGACAAAATGATTCTTCAGTGAATTGAATGTTTATGAATAAAAAAAATTACTATCCTCCCCAAATGACGTCCAACATTTTCTGAGGGTTTCTCAGGGTGAGGAATGCTTAAAACAGGTCTCTCACTTTCTTCCTCCAAGCCTCCTTGGTACCCTCCCGCTAACGGTATTGCAAATAAAGCTTATATAGTCATCTCTCTGTGGGACACAACTAAACGCAGCTGGTGACTGCCACTGCTACCACCATTCTGGTCTCCAAGGAGACAATAATCACCTTTTTTCTTCTGTTCCAAGAAGAAAACCAGACCTTGATTTCAACTGAATGACTTACAACTGCTTCTCATTCTAAAATCAAGCTAGTCTTCTTTTACCAACCAAAATATTCAAGTCTTCATACTATAGAGTCCAGAAAAAACTTTTACCTGCCCTTAAAGAGAGTAAGATAGTGGCTTTTTATTAACTTCAAGTAAGTATTTATCACCTACTAATTAATACTATTTTACCTGAATGTGTTCAGCTAATATTCTGCCAAGAGCTTTGAGAGATAGAAAAATAAAAGTGAGGGTCCTGTCCTTTAAGTATCGAAAACTTGAGAGTAACATGTAATCACACCTAGAGAAAAATGCAAACAATATATAATTAGCTGCTAAATTGGATGGTATAGAATGTAACTGTAATAAAAGGAGAAGTTAGGCAGGATAATTTCTAACGGGCTTGACAGTCCTTAAATGTTGGGCTCCTGATATTTTAAGGGACAGAAATGACTTATGTAGTTTCAGCATCCCATGTTAATGTAACCATAATTTTCTGAATCTGTTTCAAAGTGGAACTTCTTTATTTTCATTAAAGTAACATGGAAATCTGATTGATTATACCCATCTTTTGCTGTACAGTGTGTAGAATCCGTGATGATTCTGATCATGTGTTAATGCAATGCCCATTATCACATGTAATACTACCTACAATCTTGTAAGGTGGGAATTACTATGCTTACTTCAAAATTGTTGAAAATGAATCCAGGAAGTTAGAGTAGTTTGCCTAATGCAAACTACTTAGTGGTGCACAAAACTGGTGTAAGTTCCTGGAGTATTCACTAAATGTCAGAGGATAGAGTAATGGGGTAGCCTGAGGCAGGGAGGGGTGAAGTTTGTTATCAAATAGAAAACATTTTTTGGAAAAGCAGAATAAATATCCCAGGAATAAATCTGAGTTAGAAGAAGCAAAAACATAAATGTTTCATATTAAATTTTAAGAAAGGAAAAATAGACAAGGAGTAATTAGTGTAAAGAAACAAAACATTATATAGGATAAGTCAAATGGGAAACCATAGGAAATAGTAACATAAGAGGGAAGATAACTCATTCAGTATCTGGCCACATCTTATCTCTTCATCCCTATTTCTTACCACTTCTCTTCCAGATAGTCTAGTCAAAATGAGCATTTTTACATGTCCTGCAATTACAAACTCTCTAGACACTGTCCTTTTACTTGTTCTTTTGTATCCAGTACCATCCTAGTCATAATTGTAGATAGTTATTCCTATCATAAAAGGGCTATGCCATGAATAGAGAAAATCAGATTAAAGGAACGCATTTTTGTAAATTAATAATATACTCACAGAAATAAAAAGAAACAGTCTAATGTTAATGCTTACGCTGATAACTGATACTCCATGTTGCATCGAGGAAACAAAGGAACATTGTCCAGAAAAACCTGAATTGCCAGACTAAAAGGAACTACTGAATACTCAGTAGATTCTGAAATTTTATCCTGGGGAAAAAGAGAGGACTCTAAAAACTCAAGAGAGAGAAACAGAATGAAAAAAGGTGATATACAAGGGTGAATGAATGGGAAAGATATAAGGTTTCTGATCTGCCAGATCAGTGAAATGATGCCTTCTAAATTCCAAAAGAAAATGATTTGCAACCTAAAATTCTCTACCCAGTCTAGCTATCAATTGAGTAGGAGACTATAACAAAGACATTTGCAAATGTGTTAATTTTTTTAAAAGACAAAAATGAGTTTTATGAATATATAAAATAAATCAATGATTTTATTTCACCCATTGATGTTAAAACCAATTCAAATGAGAATTTGAATATATATTTAGAAATGCTAAAATTAATTTGAAGTTATAAAAATTATTAATTCGTATAGAGCAATATGAGGTAATGATTGAAATCATCTTTTCTTTAAGGCAAAATCAATTATCTCTATATGCTAGACAAAACTCATTTGGATTATTACGAAAAAGATGATTTGAATGACTCAGTTTTCTACACCTTGACTTATACCCCTACACAATTATAAAACAGTTTAGTCAATGGGAAGATTATCCAAGAAATACACTTGTATAGGTCAGGCAATTCCTGAAGAGTTTGCTAGAGGATGCCCAGAACTCCACGGAAGGGACATTCAGTAACCTTTTTGTCCTTTTCCAATTCTGTGACATTTTTTCCTGACATGAAAGAAAACTCTCAATTTTAAATTCTTAAGCATTTATGAAGCCAGTGAAAGATAATCTTCAACAAGACAAAGAATGATCCAAGAAAAAAAATAACATGAAGTTTCTAGAGGATAGGTAATTCTTCCAGCTCCATTGCTCAATTGCTGCAGGAGAGCAGAGAAGCTCCAAGATGATAGCCGAGCATCAGTCACAGCAGGAAACCAATCATTAAGAGCAATGTGAAAAAAAAATTAAGTGCAATTATATATTATGTATATATGGGATCTCCAGAGGAAATTATTCCCATACTTTGACAGATCTCTTACTGTATTTAGAGAAGGAAAAAAAAAGCAGTAGATACCCAGAAACTAAGCAAATGAAAAAATGCAATTATTAATGCCAGGGAAAAAACACTATTTTATAAGAAGATAAAAATAAATGTAATACAATGCTTGGATTGATACTAAGGCATATTTATATATCATAATAAAATAATGACTTATTTGATTGATTTAATGCATGCTTATGATGTAACTATACTGAGCTATTGGATGCTGGGGAAATGTGTTGAAATAAGAGGGCTAAAACCATCGTATAATAGGAAGTTAGTAAATGATGTCAAAATATGATAGACTAGGAAATAAAACCTTAACATTACTTTTTAAAAATATGTTTTTTTTAATGTCTGTAAAAAAATGAATGAAACATTTGAAAATTTGTCTTAGGGGAAGAAGATCTGGGTTGAGTGAGAACTGAAGAATGTGTTCTTCGTTTTCATTAAAAGTCTCAGTTTTATTTGATTTCTCAACTATGTGTATTTATAATATTGACACAATTACAAAATAATTTCCAAAAAATGGACAAATATGTAACTGCACAGCGTGTGTGTGTGGTAGAAACAGGATTAATACAGGTGGCTGAAGTTGGGAAATTATTCTTAGTTGAGGTAATATTTGATTTGGTACCTTTTGAGATTCAGCGTTTTCTTGATGGAAGAAGAGAAGTAAAGGTTTTTCAGTATAGAAAATATCATGTGAGCTGGTCTCTACCATTCAAATAAGTTTACTGAGTTATGGATATAACTGAGTTGTGAATATAATTCTGTATTTAATTATCTCTGACATTTCCAGACTATTTACATAAAATTTATATCTATATATAATGAAATGCATAAAAACTACATAAATTTAATTCCTTGTATCCTTGCTTCACGTGTGTTGCATAGATTTGTAAGTGTCTGCTTTTCTGATGTTCTAATACTTTAACTTGCATTGTTCAGGAGAGAACAAAAAGAAGAATGAGTTACATGTGGACTGACATAAAGAACTTCCACATTCTTGTATGGAAAGCAAGTCTTTAATATATGCAAGCATATATTTTCTTATAAGCAGATGTTGACATTAGAAAATAACACGTAATTGAGCACAGATGGTGTGCTTGGCATACTAAAAATGCTTAGGGGAAAGCACTTAGCAGAAAGCACAGATTTTCTTTTCAGTTAGGATTCTTTTGGCTTTAAATATTCCAGATTTCTTTCTCACTTAATGCCTCTTTGCAAAGGGAGTATTCTGAGCCAGTATGAAAATGATAATATACTAAATATTAATGATAGATATAAAAGTGATTGTAATTCCAAATCAACCTCAAAAGAATGATGCTACATAGCGTAAGTGTAAATGGTAATTAACATTAGTATTATGTATAAATTACATATATATCTATTATATCTTTTATTTCCAATTTTTATTATAGTGATATGACTATTACATTCATTTGTATTAGTCATTGAATAAACTAACCTTAAACTTGCTGTGGTGATAGCTTAGTATTTCTGATAATTGTAGTGAATTAAACCTGCAGCAGAATAAAATAGTGTCTACTTTCTCCTATTAATGTTTCCTGTTGAAATGTGTCTAACTACTTAACCAAAATACTAATGATGATAATTGAGGGAAGAAATGGGGAAAAAAAGTAGATAGATAATGGTTTCAAATTGGCATTTGGTATAGCAAAATAATGCTAATTTTCATTTTAAAGTATAATACCAAGACATCCACACCATGTTCACAGCACTGACTTTTAAAAATGTTAAAAGATGTATTTGAAGTTGTTTTCTCCTTATGAAAGAGGAGAGAGGACAGACTACATCACAAATTTCTGGGCTGTGCCCAATTTTTTTGTTCAGTTGAGAAAGGACTTGAATTATTTTATGCCCCAAAGCCATCTCTTCCTCACAAAGGTTTTCCCATTGACTTCAAAGTAAGAGCCACAGGGGTGCATATTAACACTGAAATGGATGAAAAACAGATTCAAAATTTTGAATGAGCATAACAAATTGAAAGGCAGCTAGTAGAAATAATCAGCAGATCAGTCACTGACAGACCATTTGAATCTCTATTATATTAAAGTCAAATGAAAAGGATGAACATAATGTTTTCTGTGAATGTGGAAAATCTGACAGTAGAAATGCCTATTCATAAGAGGGGGAAAAGGAAGCATTTAACTCAGATGCAATGTACCGTTACTCTGACAATGAAGCACGCAGGATACTTTATTCTTTGCATCCCATGCTAAATCTCAGGATATGCAAGGATTTTGGCGACTTAACAGTTCTTAATCATTCTCACAGAAAATTTTTAAAAAATAAAGACCCGGTCTTCCCTGGTGGCGTAGTGGTTGGGAGTCCGCCTGCTGATGCAGGGGACGCAGGTTCGTGCCCCGGTCCGGGAGGATCCCGCGTGCCGCGGAGCGGCTGGGCTCATGGGCCATGGCCGCTGAGCCTGCGCGTCCGGAGCCTGTGCTCCGCGACGGGAGGGGCCACGGCAGTGAGAGGCCCACGTACCGAAAAAATAAAGAGAGAAATAAAGACCCGAGAAGAGTTAGATACTCTGGTATTCTCTGAGTATAAGTAAGTTGTTTTGGGGGGAAGGTTTGCCTCATATGAATCTCTTAAGAGTCAAAAGGATAGCATGGAAGATTTATTTTGAAGAGCTTTGATTAAAATTATTTCTATACATTTCAAAGTTTTCTTTTAACTCTGAGTGGAGGATTACTAATTAAATTGACTCATCACATATTTATTGAATATGTTATGATAGTGAACTAGCTGCAGAATAATCAATGGAAAAGTTTTATTCAGCAAAATTTGAGGCCATTATAATACTGGAGAACAGAAAGGGTACCATCAACAGAACAAAAATTTTGAAAAATTCCAAAAAATAGCTAATGAGATTGGATAAATTCTTAAATCAGAGCAGAGGAACCTGCAGCTGAAGCCACCAAGAGTAGGTGAGGGATTTCACCCAGTGGAGTTCCGGGTAAGCTCCAAGTTCAGTATCAACTAGTACCAGCTGCAGAAACAGCAATCATTAAAGTGTTCATGAAACTCTATTCTGAACAATTGTTGTCTTCCTTCTCACTGCCATGAAAATAGAAGCGCTATTGATGAGGGATAGATGAAAGAGCAATGTGGTTCCATCTCCTTCACAGTGGTTCTAAACCATGGTGGCATTGTTAGGATTAGATGCGGAGCCTTTACAAAGTACTAATTCTTAGCTTGCCCTCTCCAGATAGTCTGAGTCTATTGGTTTTTGCAGGACCCAGAAGTCAGTATTTTTGATAAATTTCCCAGGTAGAAATTTTTTACAGTTTGGTCACTGGTGAATCCCCAGCATCTAGAACAGTTCCTAACACAGTAGGAACTCAATAGATGTTTGCAGAGTGAATGGATAAATGAATGAGAATGATTGCCTTTAAGAAAAATATTAATAACTAGATAGTTGTATATAATTGAAAGATAAGGTCACAGTTCTAAAGAAAAAAACAAGTGATCCTAGATTTTACACACAATTGAATGATCAATAAAATGTAAGAAAAACAAAAGTAAGCATGTTTTGAAATATGCATACACAATTTACTACCAAAGCAAACTATGTGAAAGCACGACTCAAGGTCATACTATAAGCAAATAAATAAGAAATCCAAGCAGTAGAGCACAGGATATAAGTAGCATTTGAGTACAACACAGATGTAGTAAATAAAATCTGAAATAATTAAAAGAGAACCCAGTAGACCTTGCCACCTGGAAGATTCTCATTACTGCAGGGAATACTTTCTTTATTTGATCTCCAATCACACTACTGGTTTTATAGTGAATAACTTTATAAATAAATTTTAAATGCTGTTTATTACACTTGAATTATTTAATCAAATCAAGCCATAAATATTTAATAAAATTACCAAATAAAATATAACCGTTAATAGCTGTAGTATGAAATATACTTGGTCTTCATCACTGGTTCCTGACACAGGCACTCCTAAAACCCTTGAGATTCCCTGCGTGATGGGAATGTCTTTTGTTATTCTTAAGGAACCCCATTTGATCACACTTGAGTTTATGCTAATGAGGTGACTAAGGGGGTGTCCCTAGATAGCTTCGGGGTGGCACTGATCACCAGAGTAAGTAATCTGAGGGCTGGAACTTTCAGCTCCACCCACCAGCCTCCAGGAAAGGAGGTAAAAGGGGCTGGAGATTAAGCTCTATAAAAGCTCTTGAATAACAGCATTTGATGAGCTTCCAAATTGATGAACATTTTCACATGCTTGCTCCTGTGCTGGGAACCCTTCAGACCCTGCCCTATGTACCTCTTCATCTGGCTGTTTATCTGTATCCTTTAAAAATAAATCAGGAAATGTCGTAAAGTGCCCTTCTGATTTCTGTGAGCTGCTCCAGCAAATTATTGAACCTAAGGATGGAGTGGTGGGAACCCCCGACTTATAGTGGATTTAAAACAGTACTTCAGTCAGAAGTATGGGGGCCAGGACTTCGGACTAGCATCTGAAGTGGGGAGCCATATGTGGGACTGAGCCCTTAAGCGGAGCTAGAATTGAATTGAATTGTTAAACACTCAGTTGTTATCAGGTGAATCAGAGGATTGCTTGTTGATTTTGGAACAATATTTTGGCCTGGCTTCTTTCACTCAGTATAATTATTGTAATACTCTTAAGTTATATAGTATGTATCAGTAGTTCATTCCTTTTTATTGCTGAGTACTGCTTCTTTGTAGAGAGATACAATCATTTATCCATTCACCTGTTGATCAACATTTAGATAGTTCTTCATTCTGGGCCTTTACAAATAAAGCTGCTATGAACATTCATACACAAGTTTTTGTATAGTCATAAGCTTTCACCTCTTTTGCGTAAATACCTAGGAGTGCAAAGTCTGGACCACATGGCAGGCGAATGTTTAACTTTTTTAGGAAACTGTCAAACCGTTTTCCATTTTGTATCCTACCAGCAGTGTGTGGGAGTTTTAATTCCTTTGCATCCTTGACAATATGGTCAATTGTGTACATGTGTTTAAGTTTAGCTATTCTCATGAGTGTGTAATAGTATCTCACTCACTGTTATTTTAATTTGCATTTTCCTGATGATTAATGATGTTGAGCATTTTTTCATACAGTTATTTTTTAAAGTTGTCTTCTTTGATGCAGTGTCTGGTTAAATAATTTTGGTTTTGTTCCTTAATTGGGATGTAAAATAGTGTTTTAAAGATTCCTCTCAGGTGCTTCAAGTTCTTAAGAATTTTTAAATTTTGTCTTTTCATTCCGATAATGACTTAAAAATTAGTGCGGTTGTATTATGTTTCATTAGGACGACAGTGTATAACAAAATTCTGCCAAGCAATTTCAACTCCTGCATTTCCAGTTGTGTGCATAAAGAATTATCCAGAGCTACAGAGAAGCAAATAGTTGCCTATTTAATGATCAAATACTTGTGCAGAATGATTGATGCCAGGCAATCTACATTGCATTATTGCTTTTACCCTCTGGAATCTTAAGATTTTTTTGCATCAACTTTTCTCTAATTAATCAATTCATATAAGCAAATTGACTTTGATATTCTGTATTTTTTCTAGATTTTTCTTCCTTATGTCTTAATATCCTCCATTCTACTTACCACATACAAAAAAAAAAGACATTTTTAAAAAGTCTCTTCTTGCTAGCTTAGGAGAAGAAAATCTCTTCAGAACTACATTTCTTTCGCTTTATGATCAAGGAGCATGTAAGATTTGCCACATTCCTCCCATTTATTTTTGTCTTTTTAACATGGAACCACAAAATTATTAACATGAAAAAGTGGGACTTTTGTTTATGAAGATATATACTGTTACTGTGTACCAACACCTTTTTTTCTCTAGGTCAACATTGGCACATGTCAATTTAAATATTTTAACATCACCCTTCAGCTGATAGGTGTTGAGGTACAGGAAGGAGAGGTGAGAAAGGCACGTGGGCTTAGTTGCCCCGCAGCATGTGGGATCTTAGTTCCCCAACCAGGATCAAAACCACGTCCCCTGCATTGGAAGGCGGATTCTTAACCACTGGGCCACCAGGGCAGTCCCATGGAAACTTGTTAATCATAGGTTAAGGGCAAACAAGAAGAGAGGGAACCGGTCAGAATGGCCATCATCAAAAAATCTACAAACAATAAATGCTGGAGAGGATGTGGAGAAAAGGGAACCCTCTTGCACTGTTGGTGGGAATGTAAATTGATACAGCCACTATGGAGAACAGCATGGAGGTTCCTTAAAAAACTAAAAATAGAACTACCATATGACCCAGCAATCCCACTACTGGGCATATACCCTGAGAAAACCATAATTCAAAAAGAGTCATGTACCACAATGTTCATTGCAGCTCTATATACAATGCCAGGACATGGAAGCAACCTAAGTATCCATTGACAGATGAATGGGTAAAGAAGATGTGGCACATATATACAATGGAATATTACTCAGCCATAAAAAGAAACGAAATTGAGATTTGTAGTGAGGTGGATGGACCTAGAGTCTGTCATACAGAGTTAAGTAAGTCAGAAAGAGAAAAACAAATACTGTATGCTAACACATATATATGGAATCTGAAAAAAAAAAAAAGGTTCTGAAGAACGTAGGGGCAGGACAGGAATAAAGAGGCAGACATAGAGAATGGACTTGAGGACACAGGGAGGGGGAACGGTAAGCTGGGACGAAGTGAGAGAGTGGCATGGACATATATACACTACCAAACGTAAAATAGATAGCTAGTGGGAAGCAGCCGCATAGCACAGGGAGATAAGCTCTGTGCTTTGTGACCACCTAGAGGGGTGGGATAGGGAGGGTGGCAGGGAGGGAGACACAAGAGGGAAGAGATAAGGGGACATATGTATATGTATAACTGATTCACTTTGTTATAAAGCAGAAACTAACACACCACTGTAAAGCAATTATATTCTAATAAAGATGTTAAAAAAAAAGAGGGAGAATCTTGTAAATCATTTAACTTATTCATTCTTTCCACAATTATATGTTTAACATTAGGTACTATGCTACATGCTGATGATACAAAGGTGAAAGAAGACATGGGCCTTGCCTTGGTAGAACTTTTACAACATGCATGTTGCATGTGTGTAAAATAACATTTTTCAGGCTACATGTATTTGTAGAATTTGTAGATGCACTAACTGTGACTAGATGATTTCCCTGTTTTGGCTAATCAAGGAGAGAAATAGTAGAGAGTCATCTTTCCTCTGTGCCTAGAGATTGGAATTTTGATCATCATAGACTTGCATTCACAGACTTCATTAAGAAATAGTAAACCTTCCTTCTTCATTAAGAATAGTATTTGAGGGCTTCCCTGCTGGCGCAGTGGTTGAGAGTCCGCCTGCCGATGCCCGGGACACAGGTTCATGCCCCGGCCCGGGAAGATCCCACATGCCGTGGGGCGGCTGGGCCCGTGAGCCATGGCCGCTGAGCCTGCGTGTCCGGAGCCTGTTCTCCGCAACGGGAGAGGCCACAACAGTGAGAGGCCCGCGTATCGCAAAAAACAAACAAACAAAAAAAACCTAGTGTATACAAATCATTCATAATAGAAATTTAATTGATTTGATTACAGTCTAACAAATTGTTTATTCTGAATTACTTTCGTTTTTACCTCTTTCACTTATTTGTATTATTTTCTTAAGTTTAAAATTCTCTTGTTATACTCTCAGTTTGTTTTTTACTTTGTGATTTATGCTTAAATTTACAAGCTATTTCAGACAAAATGAAGCAAATTCTGTGGTCTCTGTTTAATTTGTCCTATTGGCAAAATAAAAATTGTATCCTAATATGACCTATGTGCCTCTCACACTTGTTCAAAGAATTGAAGGATGCCTTACACCCTGTTACTTCACTCCACCCTATATTTCTGCTGTCATTACCACTCACTCATTTTATTATTGCCTTGTTTCAACATGTTGCCCAACTACCCCTTTTACACCTGCCTGTGTTCTCTGTCACATTAATTTAATACCCAGAATGTTATCCCTTTCTCATATTAACCATTTTATTTTTCAGATCAGATAAATTGTTATTTCTAATGATTTTTGTAGTCCCATTTCCAAATCGATGGAAATTATTATGAAATTAAAACATCATTTTGTGCCCATATGGAAGAGGACATTTTTTTGAAAGTACAATGCTTTGTAAAGCTACACTAACATGTATCAGATACTTCGTGTCCTAATTACCATACCCTTAATGAAAAGTGGCTGTTTTGTAAAAAATGAAAAAAACCACATATAGCAGAAATTCATTAAAAATTAAAATTTATGGGAAGTTTTCAGTTAATAGAGTGAATCAAATTGATACCCAACATTTATAGAAAGGAGGCAAAAATAAGCAAATAATCCTTTTATCCAAAAAAAATGTAAGTACTCTGTATACCAGAAATAATAGTACATTATAACCATTTTTATCATAGAAAAAATGTACTAGTTCCTTTGAGGAAGCATCCTTTGTCCAGAAAATTTCACTTATGGGCTTCTGAATAGAGCTTTTTAACTTTATTCACAGGTTCATACTATTAACTCCTCTCCAACTACTCTCTACTGTTTAACTGTTTTACTCTCCATGTGCCTTCATTGTATAATGCTTAACATTCCTTAAGTATTTTTTATTTCATGTACTGTTTCTCAAAGTAGATTAACTGATTTGACATCATCTTATATTTCTTTTTCATATAAATCTAGGTCCAATATTGATACGTGGTTGAGATCTGCTACAGCCTCCTTCAGTAACAAAATACTTATAAATTTGTACGAAAAAATAGATTTTAATGTGATTTTTATATTTGATAAGACCCTGGGCCACAAACATGGAATTAGCAATAACAGAAAGATGAGTCAAGCATGACTGTAGTTTTCAGCTTTGGTAATTGAGTCCCTTATGTTTAGCGACTGGGAAGAGGCAAAAGTAGGTGATTTGGGAGAAACATGCATAGGAGGAATAATAGATGTGCAGGTGCAAATAATGAGAGTAGATTTGGCTGGATAAGCTTCAGGTGCCTGCATTACTGTCAGGTGGTAATGATTAATAGGTAGTAGGAAATATAAGTGTAGCAACAGGGTGATGAAATAGGTTTGGTAAGACCTACTTATTTGAAGTGACTGGATTGGATGAAATCCATTGGGAGAATGCTAAAAAAGAAGAAAGAGAAAGGAAGGAAAGAAGGAAGGGAGAGAGAGAGAGGGAGGGAGGAAGGAAGGAAAACGATGAATAGCTCAGGAATCTGACTGTGAAACTAGTGGTCAGTTATTTTAAGGCCAGATTAGTAGGCATAAGCCTAAAGGAGGGCACAAAATAACACATGTAATCCATGAATAAAAGAAAAAAGGGTATATGCGCATGATTTATAGTTTGTGAACAGAGTCTGAGACTCAAGGTTTCTATCCAGGAATGTAGGAGAAGTGATTCACAAACATTCTGATGGACCATGGGAACCATCAAGTTTATCTTCCACAATTGCTAACTGCCTAGCTATGAAAATTTTTGAATTCAGGATTCAAGAATTCCAACTAATGAATGGACTTGGGTAGGAGATAGAAAACTCAGTCAAAAATAGGCTTAGGCAATAAGGACTATGAAAATAGTTATCAGGAAAACAGGTTCATGTACAGGGATTAGTTAATAAGAAACTCTAGTGCAAATGCAAAGTAAGAATCCAGCAGGAGTGCCTATAAAACCACTGTACATTCTCAATATTTTCCCTTGTGTCTAGGTTGGGGCTCTTAAAAGTAGAGGCAAATAAATTCATTTCAGCTGACGTCTATGGAGGTGGGAAACCAGGTTTATTCACTCAAACACAGCCACCCCCACCCCCCACCCCCGGCCAAAGGGAAAAGAGCAGGCCAGGCAGGCTCACCCAAAAATCGGGTGTAGGGTCTCAGGCTCAGCTCCTTTCAGGTTCTCCAATCAAATTATCACTCTTCTTCCACGGAGTAGGATTGAAAGGCAAAGAGTACAACTCCAGGGAAGTCCCTCCACATTGCAACATGAGAATTGAGGATAAAGTAACCTCCCCTAACAGAACACTTAAGGTTTGTAGTCTCTCTGCCCCTTCTTCCAGGAGTTGCTGCTAAAGATAATGAGAAAGTGCTCATTTCTCTGGGTTCCTTTTCTTTTTTTTTTTTTGCGGTACACGGGCCTCTCACTACTGTGGCCTCTCCCGTTGCGGAGCACAGGCTCCGGACGCGCAGGCTCAGTGGCCATGGCTCACGGGCCCAGCCGCTCCGCGGCATGTAGAGTCATTCCCGGACCGGGGCACGAACCCGTGTACCCTGCATCGGTAGGCGGACTCTCAACCGCTGCGCCACCAGGGAATCCCACTCTGGGTTCCTTTTTTAAAAGCTTTCTCTCTCGCGCTCCTCCCTCTCCTCCCTCTCCTCTCCGTAATAGAACAAAAATTCCTCCCTTTCTGGGCCTTGTGCCAGGCAGCTTAGGGTGCTTGCCATCTTCCACATTAGGGCTAAGAACAGACCAAGGCAGTTAAGATTTTGATGAGTAAGAGGCTACATCTTGCTACCCTGCCCTAATAATTCACTGGAGTATGCCAAAGAAGAGGTTAGCATTAGTAAGAGAATTGCTCATCTTATAGTTGTTTCATTCTGATAGTAGAATAGGATTTTTCCCTTTTCTTCATTACTTTTCAAGCATAAAATCTGAAAAAAACTCATAACTTTTCCTCAACTCAAGAGAGGGGAAAGTGGGGTATAAGCAGATAAATGAGGGCCAACCTCGGAGGGAACTGGGCTGGGGATTTCCTGTCCTTCCAAACTTCCAGGGTATAGTTAGGTGGTTTGTATTTACATCTGCCAAATCTCCTCTCACCAGAAAGAAGGTTAAGTCTACTCCCTATCCTGTAATTATGGTTTTTGGTTCTGAATTTTTGATTGAGGCCCCCAGGTAGTGTTTTTGCTGGCACAGATCTCTTCCTACCTACAGCTTTGGGTGGGTCCATCCCACTATGTTGGAGGTATTTATCCTTTTTTTTTTTTTTTTTTTTTAAGTTCCTTCAGCAGCCCTCTCAGCAGCTCTGTTCACTTTAAATTGTATCAGGAAAATTAAAGAGAATATCTTTTCAATACAGAAAACATTGTGAAGAGATTCTGAAAAATAAGTTTATTGGATTTCAACCCAGTGTTCTACACTGATTATTTTTTTAGCTTCTCTATATAGCATTTTATTCAGAAGTCTTTAATAAATTAAATTACCTAGGCTGTTAATAATTCTAGAGATTATATCAGAAGCTGCGACATTTTCTCCTGCCACATTGTGCTACAATTAGTCTTTTATCAGCTTCATAATTTATGACTATTTTTTTCACAGTCTTTTAAATTTTTCCGAAAGTTGGTTTCCTTTTTGTAAGCTTCTCTTTATTTTTAATAATATAATTTGCTTTCTGTGGTTTGGAATGACATCATACCAATGGAAATTATCATATTAGACAAGAATATTAAAATTACATTTTATTGTAAGTCATTGAAAATGTTCATAGACAAATAGAAATGATCAGACACTTACCATTTTTGCACTATAAAACGTAAGTCCTACAAAGGAGATAATGAAAATAAAATAAATAGTGATTAAATTGTGAATAATTAAGTGAACCAAAGGAAAATATGTAAAATTAGATTATCTACTCTTATTCCACATACATATGTTGATATAAAATGATGTTCCTTTATTTTTCACCAAACTCAGTGCTTTGCAATGATTGCCTCTATTGTTTTGATATTACATTAGTGCTGGTAGCATTTAGGATTTTGTTTGTTTATGTATCAGACCTATTCACAGTGGCTAAAACAAATAGGCAATTGAGGTCAGTGCAGCTGCTTAACGAAATCATCAAAGACCAACACTCATCCTGGCTTCCTGATCTACCGTCCTTAGCATATAATTTTGGACACTGCTCCACTTCCAGGGAATTTGATCTTATTTCAGGCAGAAAAGAAGGGCAAAAGGCAGGGCAACTCAGTCTGTCCTACGAAGAGACCTCTACTTATAAACTTGGCTGGAACGCAGCAACCCCAGACCCCTTGCAGTTATTTTTAAACATGTGTTTTAACCAAATAAAAGTGGGGCTCTCTTAGGCCTTCCTCAAAAACACAAGAAAAATCTCAAACAAACAACCTAACCTAATTAGAAAAAGAAGAATAAACAAAACCTAAAGTCAGTAGAAGGAAGGAAATAATAAAGATCAGAAAGGAAATAAATAATATAGAGATTAAAAAAACAATAGAAAAAGTCAATAAAACCAAGAGCTGTTTGTTCGAAAGGATAAACAAGATTGACAAACCTCTGGCCAAGCTCACCAAGAAGAAAAGAGAGAGAACACAAACAAAATAAGAAATGAAAAAGGAGACAAAACAACTGATATGCAGAAATACAAAAAACCATAAGGGAATACTATGACTAATTATTTGCCAACAAATTCGACAACCTAGAAGAAATGGACAAGTTTCTAGAAACATATAGCCCACCAAAATTGAATCAAGAAGAAATAGATAATTTGAACAGACCTATCACTAGAACTGAAATAGAATCTGTAATTTAAAAGCTCCCTACAAACAAAAGTCCAGGACCAGATGACTTCATAGGTGAATTCTACTAAACATACAAAGAAGAATTTATACCAGTCTTTCTCAAACTCTTCCAAAAAATTGAAGCGGAGGGAACACTCCCAAGGACATTCAATGAAGCTACCATCACCCTGACACCGAAACCAAAAACACCACCAAAAAAAAAAATTACAGGCTAAAAGCAGGGCTGTCTTAGTAAGAAAATAATATATTTGCCATTGCATTTCTTTCTGACAGAAATAGGTTACAACACTATAATGATTGCACAAGTTTTCAAAATTAGAATGCTTAAGATTCAACTAGAATGTTTATCAGAGGTAGATTTCAAGTCCTCAAAAGGAGAGACTCATTCAGTAGGGGAGAGTCATCTCAGTTAATTCTGATACAGATGGTTCACAGACCATTCTTTGAGAAATGCTAGTAAATTCTAGAAAAGTTCATTGAAGATCCTTTCCATTACTATTAGTGGAGTTCAAAGGTAATTGGTGTTTTAATTTATTTGAACTTTTTGCTTCATCTTCTTGTAATTTTATTCTTTTACTTCTAATATTTTCCATCTTTTTCTTTATTTCTATATATGAGACTATCTGTTATTGCAAACCTTGTCATTTCTAATAATAATAATGATTAAGTGAACTTAATTACTTTTCTATCTTCATTGATTCTTTTTTTTTAACACATTTATTAATTTATTTTTGGCTGCATTGGGTCTTCGTTGCTGTGCAGCACTTCTCGTTGCAGTGGCTTCTCTTGTTGCGGAGCACAGGCTCTAGGCGTGCGGGCTTCAGTAGTTGTGGCACATGGGCTCAGTAGTTGTGGTGCACAGGCTTAGTTGCTTCACGGCATGTGGGATCTTCCTAGACCAGGGCTCGAACCCGTGTCCCCTGCCAGATTCTTAACCACTTCACCACCAGGGAAGTCCTGATTCTTGAAACATAAACAGTCTGGAAACTGTTATATGCTTTTGGGAATAAACTCTAGATGCATCACTTAAGGTAAATTTTGAGACATATTTAAAGATGGCAACATATTGAGACTTTTTCAAGTTTGAGAGTATGCAAGCATCAAATCCTCAGAACTGCTGTGAAAGAAGACTCCTTTTCTATCTCTTCCCTTTGATTCTGGTACTGATTTTAGCAAATATCTTTCATAGCCTTCCATTGACTAGAATGTGATCTACCTTAAAAGAAGCAAAGGAGCTTAGTAGCTGTAAATTACTAAGCAGTTCCACCCTCCTTGCTCATATTCAGTGATGAGCTAGAGCAGGCTTGTGCCAGCTAATTAGAGGCAAGTGTCAACACCTATTTCCAACTCCATGCTCAATGACGTCAGCTTGGTAGTTTGAAATTGGCCTTCCTGGGTATATTTTACACCACAGAAATTGGCAAATGCTACAAATTAAGTTTTTGCTTTGTTTTTACTAGAACATTACTGCTTATAAATTTACCTGACTTTCCTCAGCTTCAACCCCTCAGAAATTTGAGTTTTGTTTTACATAGCTAAGAGGTAGGGCTGAAGGAAGAAAGAAAAGAAAAAGGAAGGAAGGAAAGTGGGAGAAAGGAAGGAAGGATGGAAGAAAAAGACAGAGATTTGGTGAAATCAATCAAAATCTGGGCCTCCTTTGTTCTCAATTTCATTCAAAATTTTTTAAAAAAATGAATTAGAGTCTGAGGATCTGAAATAGAATCCTTCTTTTTTTTTTTTTTTTTTTTTTTTTTAGCGGTACGCGGGCCTCCCACTGTTGTGGCCCCCTCCCGTTGTGGAGCACAGGCTCCGGACGCGCAGGCCCAGCGGCCATGGCTCACGGGCCTAGCCGCTCCGCGGCATGTGGGATCTTCCCGGACCGGGGCATGAACCTGTGTCCCCTGCATTGGCAGGCGGACTCTCAACTGCTGCGCCACCAGGGAAGCCCTAGAATCCTTCTTAATAAAATTAAATTAAAAACTTTTTTTTCAATACCATACTAGTTTCTACTAAAAAATCCTTGGTTACATTAAAATTGTTTTACTCATCCATCTCCAGATGAAGAATCTAGGCATTTTTGAAGGACAGGATAGGAAGAAAGGTGTGGAATAGCTCTAGAACAGTCATATAAATCATTTACTGTGTTCTGTAGGATACTGATTATGGGTTGCTGAGACCATCACAATGGAAGGTACGGATTTGTTTATAAAAAAGTAGAAAGTCAGAACTGAGTCAGCTCTCAAAGAACACTACAGAATGTTGTCCTGTAAAATGCTACCAAGACAAGCTGCATGGTTAGGCAGCCTCCACACAACCTGTTTTTGCAAGATGCCCTTGACTGATGCATAGAGCCAGCTATCCTTAAAACAACACAGCAACACAGTATGATAATAGTGAAGAAATAATTTTGTAATTGCTTTTGTTGTGGCAGTTCTATGGAATCTTCAAGGCAAACTGCATACTTTGAAATGGGATGAACTACTAAGTTAGTACTCCAAAAATAACAGTCCCACCTAGGTCATTGATTAATGACATGCAATACATGCACTCTGGTTAAGTTTGTATTTTGCAAGTCAATCTAAATAAGTCTGGCACTCCATGTAATAGACTTGAAAAAAGATCTCGACTAAGGATATGAACTTTGGGAAGACAGATATACCAAGAGTCATTGTAAAGAATGCAGTCACCATCCCTTCCAAAAGAATCCAGGATTACAGTTTAAAATAACAGAAATTCTGAAATAGGTATTTTATGAACAGACAAGGCAGTCATAAGACTCTGTTAGCTGTGTATACATACATATTAAATGTTCTTATTTTGCTTCTAATTTTTAGTTAAATCTGTCACAGTATCTGTCTGGTTCCATTCACTTTTACCTATATACACCATGAAAGACATTTTTCTAATTGATATTAATATTATTAATATTATCAAATGTTCTTCTCAAAAATTTTATACCAAACTATTGAACTAAAAGTGATTAAGTCCACCCAATCTCATGTGTATTAAATATTCACTTGGTAAAAACCTAACTCAGAGTAGAGAAAATTTTTAAATAGGCCAATTTCACAATAACTGAGGACAGGTGTGGAGGTGACAGAGGCATAAGGGTGGATCTAGGGCTCACACATTGTCCTTAGAACTCTTTCTACCTACTCACCCTGCTTCTCTCTGAGTTTTGGCCACATTCTCTATTAATACAATCAGGTTTCCTCCATGTGGTGGGGAAAACGGGCAATGCTAGCACTTAATTATACTTTCTGCACTGTGAATCCAGAAGCAAGAGAGTTACTTTTTTTTTTTTTTTTTTTTGCGGTACGCGGGCCTCTCACTGTTGTGGCCTCTCCCGTTGCGGAGCACAGGCTTCGGACGCACAGGCTCAGCAGCTATGGCTCACGGGCCCCGCCGCTCCGCAGCATGTGGGATCTTCCCGGACCGGGGCACGAACCCGTGTCCCCTGCATCGGCAGGCAGGCAGACTTTCAACCACTGCGCCACCAGGGAAGTCCAACAGAGTTACTTTTAAGCCTCCTAACAAAGAAAGAATGTCCCAGTTTAGTCTAAATAATGTGTTTATCTTTGAAAGTAGTCACTGTGGAGAGGAGAATGAATTGGTCAAAAGGCCTAAATGAGAAGCTAAGCCAAATACCTTCTCCTAAATGTGGGAACAGTTGAAATTGATATGATTTATTTCCAGTACTTTTTAGCTTCCTCACAAAAGTTAGCAGAATTGTAAGAGCTTTTTTTCCCCAGTTCACACAGGAATAGCTGATGAACATATATAACAGTTTCCAGCTTACAAAGTGTTTCTTCACAGATGTCATCATATTTGCTTCAGGTAGTTTGAGTAGGTTTTTGTCCTTTGTTGCTGAGAAGCCTAATTCACAAGGCCTAGTGGGCTTGGTTTTCCATATTCAGTCTAATTCATTATAATTATAATTATTCCAAATGAGAAAACTGAGATTTCGTGATGTTTTTCAAGTACCCAAGGTGAATAAGGATTCTATTTCAGAATTTCAGACCCCAATTCATGTTTCTCTTTTTTTGTTTTTGTTTTTAAATTTTGAGTGAAACTGAAAAGAAAGCACGTCCAGCTATTGATGCATTTTATCATCTTATTTATTTGTTTAAATTTCTGTACTATCATTAGCCTGCCTTTTGAGGGCAACTATATCCGAAAGCCAGTAAGAATCCAAGTGTTGCTTTCACCTCAGTGACCATTTATAAATTACTTTTTGGTGAATGAGAAACAGTGACCCCATTTGCACTGTAAGACTTCGTTGTTCTTGATTAAATTGCTAATTTGAATCAATAGGAATAGAAAGTCACCTTGGTTCTTACAACAACACTGTTAGGTGAACGTATTGCTCAATTTTCTGTTCATTTTGTGGAAGAAAATCAGAGCACCATTAGCCTAAGACTTTATTCAAAAATGCTGTGAACAGGAATGTTCACAATGACCATTGTCACGAAGAAGGAAGGAAAATTTTAGCTGAGCTTTAGCAAGAGGAGTTATACAAAATGGAGCTAATTTTGGAAATAGTTGGTCAAAATCAGTTCTGGGAAGATGGAGAAATTGTTCTGCAGATTAGTAGTTATTTGTTAGTCAGTTCGAATTTCTCAAGAAGTATGAGGAGGAAGTGTTAGGGACTAAGGTCATGTGTCAGTAGGGTGGGAGAAACAGCTGTGGGAGACAAGGACCTGCCTCAGTAGAAACTGTCAGTCTTTCAAGCTCTCTTACAATTCTATTCTAGTCTATGGCGTATAGACTCATCTCCCCTCATTTATGTTAGGGTTACATTGTCTGTCTGGACTGCATATAAATAGAACTCTGTTAATGCGTCTCATTATTTATTTACAAGAAGATCTAGCTTTTTGAATTCCTTTTTAAAATAAGTTATTTGTACTTAACTTAATCAAACCCCAAAATTTAACCAAAACAAAACAAACCTAAAAAACCCCTCTTTCACTCATTGTCACTAAATGTTTTTTAAAATATTCCCCTGATAGCTTTGATCTGCATTCCAGCATCATCTATAATTGGACAGTAAGAAGTATGTAGGGCTTGCTTAATACATGAATATAATATGATATATAATTTAATACAATAGTTAAAAGGATGAATTAATATATCTTAATGTAAGCTAAATCATTTGAAATCTGTTACCTTAAATATATTAACTTGGAAAATAGCATCAATAATTCTGTTCACTGGAAACCATATAACAGCAGCCCTGAAAATGTATGAGCGCTGAATAATATTCATTATGGAAATTCATTTTCTAATAACATATCAGTGTAGCCCTGTCCAACTTATAATATGCTCACCTGATTTACAACGGACCTTCTTGTGTAATAGTTATCAGGGTCATACTTAGTTAATAATTCAATATATCAGCCTAATTTGAAACAACTGATTGCTTTATTGAACAATATAATTAAAATATGTCTAATCTGTTGGGTATTTAAACATACTAACATGGTGACAAAACAAGTTTAACCAACATTTAAAGGTTCCCAGTCATCACCACAAAACAACATGGAGGGAAAAGTAAAGAAACCAAGAGGTACCTGTCTATGCACAGTGTGTTCATTGGACTCACTGTATCTTTGGATCAGACTGGTTTTGAAAACAGAGTGTTTCTATAAATAATAAATGCAGTCACCCCAACAGAGAATCTTTCTGTTTTGACAAGAACAAAAAATTAAAATATATCAGTTGCTTCACATCTCCCACAACACTGCAATAATCTTGGAAGCACAAATGTTTCACCTTGTCAATATTTCATTGTCAATACATGTTTTAAGCAAATATTAATATAATACATAGTGTCATTGTACCTGTAATTCATAGGAAGCCATTTCCATAATTCTAATAATTAAGATTACTCAAACACAACCGCCTACCATTGGATTAAATTGAAAATATGTAGCCAAAATTATCTGAAGTAAGAAGCTTGAGACCAAAGAGTCAATTTCTTGTAAGAGTAAATTTAAATGTAACTTCTCTCCTGATTGAGATCCTCCCAGAAATAAATGCACCAGGTGAGTGACATTGCCTCTCACCAAAATAAAGTTTAAAGTGTATCAAAGCTGCTGTACCCCTTAGCCCACAGCCTTCTTTCCTGCAGAAGCCCAGTGACATTAAACTTTCTTGCCTGCCTGAGAGGTAGAATTCCATAGTGGTTAAACGTAGAGATTTTAGAGATAGCTACTTGGGTTCAAACCTTGGCCTTCCCACTCACTGCCTTTAGGACACTGGACAAATCACTGAAAATATCTACCTTAGTGTGCTTACTTTTAAAATAACAGAAATAAGAAATAAAAACCTACCTCACAGCATTGCAGTGATAGTTAAGTGGTTGGGTAAGTGCAAAGCCCTTTAAAACAGTGCCTGGGGCTTCCCTGGTGGCGCAGTGGTTGAGAGTCCACCTGCCACTGCAGGGGACACGGGTTTGTGCCCCGGTCCAGGAAGATCCCACATGCCGCGGGGCGACTGGGCCTGTGAGCCATGGCCGCTGAGCCTGCGCGTCCGGAGCCTGTGCTCTGCAACGGGCGAGGCCACAACAGTGAGAGGCCTGCGTACCGCAAAAAAAAAAAACAAAAAAAAAACAGTGCCTGGTTCATAGTGTGAACTGTGTAAATGTGAGTTCATATTATTTTTATCCCCATCCCTGTTCTAGATGCCCAGGGTGTCTTTCTACTGGGGAAAACCTTTAAATAAAGTTTAAAGGCATAAACCTGGGCAGAGACATAGAATTTGGGTGACTGATGGCTAATTTGAAGATCCTAGGGAAGTGGACTCAATAAGTACTGTGATAATTCCCATTAAAATTCAAAGTTCAGGATCATGGACAGAGACAGCAATGAAAGGTCAGACTTATATTCTGGCTCTTTTTGCTGTTTCCTAGGCTATTCTTAGAATGGGATACTGTAGGTCCACTTTCAGTGTAGTTTTGGTTTATAGTATTAGTTCTCAATCTGTCTCCAAGAAAATACTCAGAAAATGTTCAAATTTTGAAAGTAATTCTAGTTATCATTTTACAGATAAAATAACTCAATTTAAAATGATTGCTTGATCTTTCTTATGTCACACAAGTAATCATAACAGTTAATCCCATATTGGAATCAACTAGTCACAGATTGAAATACTTCCATTTGGAATCTCACTATATCAAACCAATCAAGGGTAAATTCAGTTAAAAAAACTGAAATAGGTGAGCTATAGAAAAATGAAAGATTTTAGCATTAGAACAGACCATGCTGTCCAAGTTGAAATTACAAAGACTTGTAACCCAAATGCCTACGAGAATTTCGTATTCTGAAGTAATCAAAAGTGTGTTTTCCTAAGTCAGTTTTGTTTGCTCCTCTGATATTCTCTCTTCAGTGTTAATGGTACCATTCTGTCAATGTGAATGGCAATCTGGTGATTCATCCTAGACTTTACCTTCTCTTGCCCCTACTTCTTTGCAAAAAGCCCAATTATTGGGGCTTCCCTGGTGGCGCAGTGGTTAGGAGTCCGCCTGCCGATGCAGGGGATGCGGGTTCGTGCCCCGGTCCGGGAGGGTCCCACGTGCCGCGGAGCGGCTGGGCCTGTGAGCCATGGCCGCTGAGCCTGCGCGTCCGGAGCCTGTGCTCCGCAACGGGAGAGGCCGCGGCGGTGGGAGGCCCGCGTACCGCAAAAAAAAAAAAAAAAAAGCCCGATTATTATACTTCAAAATCCCTCTCTATCTCCTTTCCTTCCACATCTCTACCTCACTTCCAGCTCTTAGCAGTTTTGCCTGGATTGTCTCTTGACCTCCTTTCTCATAATATTCCATCAAAGTCAGAGAATGTCAAAACCTTAATATTAAATATAAAGGCCCTATGTAATAAGACCCCACACCTTCCTCCTCCTCTTCACTCCTGAAGGTGAGTATGAAATATTTCCTGCTCTGAACTTCCATATTCTGGGTTAAACACTAGGAAAATTATTGTTTTGCTGTTGTTGTTTTCTGCTCAGACTCCTTTCCTTACCTCTCACAGAAGTAGGACAGATGGCCCAGCTTGGCTAGTCACAACAGCTTCACTCCACTGTCAATAGTTATTGGTCTAGAACAGATTTAGCCTGTCCAATCAGAGTCTCTTTCCGATGTTTTTCTTATGGTACTAACAAGAAACTCTGTTGTCCTGGACACATGGAACAGGAAACATGGGGTCTTGGGTCAGCTAATGGCCCCCATCACATGAAAAAGCCTGTCTGTAAGATAACAAATGATGCTAAGTGGAGAGGAAAGATACGTAGAAAAGTAGTACTGGCAGAGTTGAATTCCTCTTCTAAACCCTGAAGTTTTCAGAGATGCCGAGATTGCAACAGATCTTCCTTTAATTGTCACAGAATCTTCATTATCTTTACAACATATGTAGTTTTTTGTATAAGCAACTTAATTGGGTTTCTGTCACTCACAACCACAGAGTCCTAACTATAAAAATACACAACCTGGACCACATGCTATCTGAGCACTCTCATTTTCTATTGATTTATGTTTGTGTATTTTATTCCCAAATAAGACTGAAAATTTAATGGAGGAGGGGAGAGGGTGGTGCTTCATACATGATTCTGCAAATATTAACACAGTAAATAATACATAATTGTTGAATAAATATGTTAACAGATCACTAATTTAGCAAAGCTTTGAAAATAAAGCAAATTTAAACTCTTTATATATAATTACGGATTTTGAAATAAATATTTATAAATCAGTTTCAATTTTTTTCTCAAAATAAACATAATATTTGACCACAGTAGTCTTATAGCCCAATGTTACCATTTTGCAGATGAAAGATATAGGCCCCAAAGTGATGAAACTTGACCAAGATCACAGTGTTGATACATGGCAATCTTCTCAACCTTATCTAGACAAGAGGCAAAAAAAAAAAAAAAAAAAAAGCTTTATAGTATTTGCTTGGAATATCCAAGCAAAAGTAATTCAATGAGTTAAATTAGATAAAATTAATTAATCATCTTTATCAGTGTCATTGCTTTCATTTACTTAAAGCTTCCTTTATTTATATTTATTGTTTCTGCTTTTAACAACAAATTTCCCAGGAATTAAAATTCTAGTCACTGTAAAAAATAGATTTGTTTCTTTTTTATGTGTTTATGTTTGTCCAACAGAGAGTAAATCAATAGTAAAGAAGAGAGTGAGTCTGTCAATATGACACTCCAGGATATGTAATTGATTCTTAAGCTTTTGACATTTGCCCTAAATATATACTGAGTATCGTCCATCAAAACTTCTTAAAGATTTTTTTTCTTTATTAGAAATAAACAGTGAAAGTTGATGTGACTCAGTCTTACAAAATTTTCTCTGAGATAGGCTTCTCACAGAGTACTTAGTGAGAAATGAAATATTTCAGAAATATTCATGAATGTTTTAAAGTTGAAAAAAATTCCAAATCAGATAAAGAGCATGTGAAATTTAAAAGGGCAAAATTCTTTTTTTCAGTAAAAAATATTATTTCCTTTAAGAAAACTAGTTTAAGCTGTTTATATGAAAATTTCATCAGTAAAATTAGGGATTCATTTTATCTGTTTAATTTAGTATCTGCAAAAAAAAAAAAAAAAGCACCTACTTTGTTTTACTTATACACCACATCTAATTTTTTCAGTAAAACATTCACCACACATCAAAGTATACCCCAGATGTGGTCACTTCTCACCATCTCCACTGCTGTCACCTTCATTCAAGCCACCATTTCCCACCTGAATTGTTTCAGTGGATTTTTACTGTCCTGTATACCCCACCTCCAGTGTTCTCTTTTACATACAATCTCCATAGGGATCCTATTAAAACATTGCTTTGATTTTGTCCCTCCTATGTCTTCCCAGTTTACCCAGAGAAATGGTAACCTTTATGATGGCCTACCAGGCTGACACAGTCTAGCAGTTTCCTCTCCGATTTCCCATTACTGAATCCTCCTCGCCATGCTTCCAACCATCCTCTCTTCCTTTCTGTTCTGCGAACACATCATGCATGCCCACAATGCAGTTTATGCACTCTCTCTTCCCTCTGAAGTGCTCTGCACCCTGTTATTTATACATCTTGCTTATTTCCTTCTTCAAGCATCTGCACAAATTTCAACTGTTCAGGGAGACCTGGATTGACCATTGTACATAAAATTAGCCGCACTTCTGTAACATGCTTTGCTTTCTCATAGCAAGTTATGCTAGCTTAATGTTGAATATTTTTTTATCTCCATTAACTACAGTACAAGCTGAATGAGAGCAGGGACATTGTTTTGTTCACTGACATATCCTCAGAAACAAGTAAGGGTTCAAAAATATTTACAGGATGAAAGAATAGATAAATAAAGAATGAATGAATGAATGGAGTAGTAGCATCTAAAATCTATAGTGAGGGGCTTCCCTGGTGGTACAGTGGTTAGGAATCCGCCTAACGATGCAGGGGACACAGGTTCAAGCTCTGGTCCAGGAAGATCCCACATGCCACGGACCAACTAAGCCCATGCGCCACAACTACTGAGCCTGCGCTCTAGAGCCCATGAGCCACAACTATTGAAGCCCGCACACCTAGAGCCCGTGCTCCGCAACAAGAGAAGCCACTGCAATGAGAAGCCCGAGCACCACAACGAAGAGTAGCCCCCGCTTGCTGCAACTAGAGAAAGCCCACACACAGCAACGAAGACCCAACACAGCGAAAAGTAAACAAAATAAAATAAATAATAAATAAATAAGTAAAATCTATAGTGAGGCATTTAAGAAATTTTTAATTGTTTCTAACTATTTTCATTACTTCTATCATTTTCATTTCAAAGTTTGTGGGGTTTATTCTAAATAATTTGGACAAATTCTGCAGTTGGAGTTAGATTCATGACTTTAAGGTAAATACGAGGTATTTCTTCCAGGTTAGTGCTTGAGGACATACCCTTCCTAATTTGAGCCTTCAGATAAGACCACCTTGATTACAGTCTTGTGAGAGCTTTTGAAGGAGAGGACCCAGCTCAGCTGTTTCTAGGAAACTGTGAAATAATAAATTTGTGTTGTTTCTAGGCTGCTAAGCTTTGAGATAATTTGCTATGTACCAATAGATAAATAATCAGATTAGGTAATTTTGCATGAATTTATCCATGCATAGAACTTGAAATATAAGTTTTTCTGGTGTTTTCTAAAGACATATTTTCTTCTTTTGGCAGTGCAGCAATTTATCATTAGCAAAGTATAGTTTCTTCATCACCCAGGCATCATCACCCACGTCTAAGAATAATCAAAACTTTTTGAAAACTTTTTCAGTTTTTTTAGTATAAAGGAGATGTTAGAGAAATTATTCCATCATATATTATATGTAAAGGTTAAATATGCTCTGATTTATTTATTGTCCTCAGTTTGTTTTCCACATATTCTATTCTATTGTTTCTAAGAGAAGTTGCTTACCTGTGGAACTTTCCGTTTCCTATCTCTTGTAGAGCCTTTTTGATTGTTTATTCTGTTTTTGTTTTTGGCACATCTCTGAGATTATTCTTTGCCTACATAATCGCTCACCTAGTTTTATGACCACGTTTTTTCTTTGTGAGTCACTACTGTTTTCTTTTGATTTACTGGATGTTTTTCCCCTCACAGTGATATATTAACATTTCTTCTTTTGCTTTATGTAATTAAGAACTTGTATTCAAACAAGACAAAGCAAAACAAACTACAACTAAAGCAAACAAACAAGCAAAAACGCCACAAAGACTACCAAGACTTTAGGGGATACTATTATACTTCAACAAAATCACCTCAGCACATTTGTGTTACAACACAATAGCAGATCATTTGTAAAAACAAGAAACTCAAGAACAGCTTTTTTAAAGGAAAAATAATTGAATATAGCTAAAGTTAATAGAATTTATAAGTCACAAAACCAGCATCATTAACCTAGAATTTCTGTCTCTAAACCTTCATGAAAGAAGTAGGTGGTCAATATCTTGACTAGGAAGAGAATCATGGGATCAAATAAAATATGCTCAGTTTTCAACAGGTGAGGATTGAAAACAGAGAGAATCTTATTAATTTAAGATAGTTTCATCCTAGAAAGAAAGCAATTACTGTGCCCTTTTCTCCTATTGGTGAGTTACACTGCATCTGTATATAATTAAATGTTTACTGTAATCTGACCTAAACCCTTCATCTCATTAGATTCCTGAAAGAAAACTACTGTATCCTCCCCATCCCCTGCCCATCACTTAGTAATATGTGTTTCTGTGTATAACTACACCCTGGAGCTTAATTATGTTTTAAGTATAATGCAAATCAAATTATTAATTATTTGTCCTTGGAAGTCCTTGCCATCAGATATAAGGAAATAAGAAAAGGAAAACAGCAGAATGACTTTTCAGTCCTAAACAACAACAAACATCCTACTTACTTTCTTTTTTCAAGTTATTTTCTGCACAGGAACTAGCTCTCAATTCAGTAGATGCATTCTATTGTAAATTATTAACATCCTGATGACATGCATGTTCAAGTGTTAGTTTGAGCCAAATGAAATTGCAGATTTCTTAAGTGAAAAATTGTTTAATAGCAGTAACTTTATATTGCTTAACCTAGCAGGATACCTGATTTTCAATTATTCTTTTAAGAAATGTTAACCTACGTTTGGGTTATTATTCACTTGAAAGGAGCTATTTGTTTCCCACATTGTTTTTACAATCCATTGAACACCTTTGCATATGAGATTTTATCTTTTCCAAACTCATTTATAATCATACTTTTCAGCATATTCCAGACTTGAAACAACACAATATTATATATAACACCAACTAGATTACCTCTTGACCCAGGTGTGGACCTGTGCTGGTGTAGGTTTACATTTGTGTTTCAGTTGTCTGTAATTTTCTATGAGAACATAAATCAGCCTTTTAAAGCCAGGATTGAATTTCTCTTGTGATCAGTGGAACATTTGGTCAAGCTGATTTTTTTTTTTAATTACAGATATAGAATATGCTCACTATAAAAAACTTAGTATGTATAATTGGACCAAATGGAAAAAATGAAAACCAATTTCTACATAGAATACCTAGGTTACTATTCTGATGTATGCTCTTCTAGTTTTTCTTCCCCTATATTATATTTACATAAATCAGCATATGCACTTGTATATTTTGTGTATGTGCATGTATGTATATACAATTGCATAGAAAAAAATAAATGGTTGGTGAGCCTGTTAACATGTTCTCTTTATGAATTTTTATTACTGTAGTATCCTCTACTCCTCTGCATCTATGGACATTTTGAGGCAAACATTCACCCATTCTCTCACATTGTTTTAGAAACATGAGTATTTGTAGATTCCTATAACACAAGTACACAAAGGTGTGCTTCGACTCATGTAAAATCAAACATAATAGAAATGAAACTTTGTCTACTAAGTTAAAGACAAAATAGAAATTAGCTGGCTACTTAATTCAATAAATAAAGTAAAAGTAGAAAAAGTAAAAACTTCCTGAATAATTTAATTACTTCTCAATGAATGTGAAAAAAACAATTGTTAAGACTACAATGTAATTTGGACTAGGCAAGCCAGTGTTTCCCAAGATGCTTCATAAAATGCTACTTTAGTGGATCTTTTTTAGGTGTAATCGAAAAAACGGAGTTCAGAAACCAAATAATTTTGGACGTATTCAGTTATCTTAAGTGAAGCAGGTTATTTGTTGTTGTTGTTTGTTATTGTGTATTTTTGTTTGTTCTTAACACAGATATTCTCAGATCTTTTAATATGCTAATATACATTGCAAATATCCAATAATAGAAAGTAGGATTCAATATTTTCCCAAATTTTGGGCCATGGAACTCCTCCATTTCTTTTATTTAAAAGAACTGACAAGGGTTTCAATGAACAATTCCTGACAAATGCTTGTGTACAAATATCAAAAATGATTTTCCTTGAATGTTTAAAATGTTGTTTCTTTTAGTAGCTTCTGTTTAGTGGTCTATGTAAACTAGATTAGAAGCCTTGTGCAAATTTTCTAACTTGATAGCCTCACATGCCTTTAAACTCTTTAAATTCAGTGATCTTTACCCCTCTGACTCTTTAGTCCCCAAGGTATTTGGATGTTAATTTCCCCAGCTTAATCTTAAACTCTGAAATATTTTTCTTTTATCACCTCCTCTATTCTTCTTCTTTCACTTCTTTACTTGACTGAATAAATTCCCAATTACTAGACATCGGTATTTCAATGCACCTCTTCCTTCTTTCTTCCTCTTTGGTTTTATCAATTAACTAGTCACAGCTCTTCTTAAAGTCATTATGAGGGATAGCCAAGGCTTAAGGCCACTGCTCTGTGAATTTTCTCTTAGTTATAGAAACTAATTTTTCAATTCTAACAATATCTCAAAATCAGCAAATCAGAACCTTTATTTTTTAATCTACTCTTGGTTCTACCAAGTCCCAATCAATTTACAATTTTATACACCTTTTGTCTCCTTCCTCAACCATAACCCAAAGTTTCAAACACTTTCCTACAGTTAATACTGCTGAATATCTCTCCTGTCTTTCCCTTTGTAATCCCAAGAGCAGCCACCATTTAGTACCTCATTCGCTTCTAGCTACACTTTTGCAATAGCATCTATTCCGTGTGTCCTTCCAGAATAATAGTCTCAAAAAGGTTTTAATCATGTTATAGCCAATTTATTGACTATTTAAATTAAATACAAGCAAATGCAACATTTATATATCACTTTTGCCAAGTCTATTTCCTTTAGCCAGGCTAGACTGGCTCAGATCTCGTGTTCATTTGTTAATCTTTGTATTCCTTTGCTTATGCTTTTTCTCTCTACCTACAGCTTTCTAAGTCCTTCAGGGTCCAAAATAAGATCTTTGACATCATGCACTTAGTTTCAAATCTGACTATATTATCATGGGAAATTTGCTTATCCTCTTTTAGCCTCAGTTTTGTTTTGTTTTTTTAATCTGTATGTTTGAAGTGATAATATCTATCTCACCCTTGTGCAGTTGAAATGAGATAATGATTGCAAAATCCCTTGTTAAATATAGATCCTCAAAAACGTTAGGTTCCTTTCTTAACTGATTTTCGCTTCCATATAGGCTTTCTTTAAAATTCTGTCATGTTACTTTTTATTATAATTATCACTTCCACTCTTTCATGGCTGTATGTCTTGCTTCTTCAGTAAGCTCTTAGAGACTGTACATGACACTTTTCTACAAAAAGTGTCATGTACTTGACACTACATGACACTTTTCTATCAGTTCTGTTTTGTTTTTTTTTTCCAAAGAAGGAAATGACACTAAGATAAATATTCTTAGACTATTATAATTGGGACAGTAAGTGTCACATTAACACAGACTGCGAATAATCCACTTTCCTAAAGGCAACATGTGGAAAGAGAACTCTATTGGGAATTCAAAGGTCTGAATTTCAGTTATAATTCCACCATTAACTATCTATAAAACTTCAGCTGTCTGGAACTCTGTAATATGAGATGTTTGGACTACATGGACTCTTAAAGTTGTCTCAGACTCTAACTGCAATAAGACCATAATAAAAGAAAGATGGGATTTTTGAGAACTACATGGATGACAAAAAGCAATGGGACATGGAATATGAGGATTTGGTAGAGTGAAGAGTTTAAGGAGGTTGTGAGGATTCCAATTTGGATAACCTGTGTCTGGGTAAAAGTTTTAGAGAGGTTAGTTAACTGCTAACTCCTTCAAAATACAGGCGAACTGAGGAGAAAGCAGCAGCCAGGATGATTCATATATTTGACAATTGAACACTAATTGCCTAAGAAAACTATAATCAATCTTTTTTTTTCCTTTCCCTGACTTGTGTGTTCTTGTTCTACCCATCTAGAAAAATTCCACTGGCATATGCATAAAAACTCATTACTCACTTAGCATGGAGTAAGCATACACTCTTCAAGTCTCATTTAATTTGTGTCTACAAGGAATGAGGAATGCTCAGCATGGGCTCTAATTATGATTTTAAGATAGTGGAGTAAAGCATAAAATAGTGACCACCCATGATACCAGCTAATGGTGGTATTAAGTACAATAAGGTAGAGACAGAGACTTCCAGAGCCAGTTTCAGCCGAGCTTCCATGGTGACTGAGGCCTACACAGAGTGCTTGTAAAAGTCTATTTGTAATGACACAGCACTGCATCAAGGCTTTAAAGTATTTAACTCGCATCACACCCTCCAACTGCATTATATACGGAAAGTTGCTTATTTATGTGTGTATATGTGAAAAGCTGAAAGATTTTAGTTCAAAATAAGTAGATCATTTTATCTTTTTATAGTATTTTGGGATCCTGAATCATTATCATTGATATTTTGGTTATAATGTAATAGCCATGTAATTTTTTTCCTATAGTATTTTTATCACTTGTATCTCCAAATATTAATTGCTAAAAAAATCTTTCTAAAAACTGTCACATTGAGATAGAGGTCAGAGCTGTTTTCTTTCCAGTTGTATCATAACCATCATCTAATTCCTCACGTACCAAAGTTACAAATTGCCTTCTCTCTAGCTCAGCTAAAGTGAAGTAACATTAGAGGAAGATGGTCAGCAATCCCCTGCTTCCTTTGGAAATTGGGGTCTTATGTCTTTCTCAATGTTGTCTGTTGTGAAATAATAGTTGTAAGGTAAAATGTACTAGACATAGAATAATGCATATTTGCTCAATAATGTTTTTTGAGAAATAAAAGAAACACTTCATGTGATAGCATTTTTAGCCAAAAATTATATCACTTTCTTATTCTGTTATAACAGGAGTGTAGGTCTGTCTTCCTGTTAAGAGCTCCTAAATTGTTCTAAGTCACGAAGCATTAGAAATTATGACTCCTTCTTATGTATATAAAATGCCGGTTATCATAAAAAATATTTATGAACTTGATCTCTATCTTGAGAAAAAACAGAGAATGTAAACATTCTGCACCTCTCTTTTGTAATAACTTGATTCCTTAACAATTAACTATTACTAGAAATTAATTTTTCCTGAAAATCAGTCAGGTGTTTTTGACAAATCGTCATTTGGTGTCTGAGAGAGAGTCTTCACGACACATAAGTTACTCACACCAACATCTCTTACCTTTGAAAATTCCATGGTCCATTCTAAGATTCTTGGAAATTTTTGCTGCCTTTAACTGTCTGTTCTGTGAATAGACAATCCCTTCATAATTTGTCTCAATGACCAGCTATGGTGCAACTTTATCTTGTTTTTGTTAAAATTTTGGTTGTTGCTTCAAATTCAGTATAAACATGTAGTTATTATATTTCATTTCATTGCTCTATTTCTGTCCTTTTTCTTCCACACACAAATTTTTAATTTTCATGCTGGATTGTAGTCAAGTATGTAAAGTGAATTTTTATGATGTAGCACAAACTGTATAAATAAATACATAGCTGAAATGGCAATGGGATGAATAGATAGACACTGTAAATAATCCCCAAAAACTCACAGCAAAAACTACAGCATAACCTACTCTTCAACCTTGTGGGCATTTAAATTTTTTGACAAATAAAATGATGCATACTTCTTTTATTATCCTTAGCATATTAAAAAGTAATAAGATCAAGAATATATTGTTATAATAATACTTGCTATAATAATAAAAGCCTACTTATGCCAAGTGCCATGCTAGGTATTTTTTTTAATTAATTTTTATTGGAGTATGGTGACTTTACAATGCATGCTAGGTATTTTTCATGCTACATCACTTATCCTTAAATTATTACAAAAAGTCAGATACTATTATCTCAGTTTTCTAGTTGAGGAAATTCAGGCATGAAATGCTTGAATAATTTGACTAAAATCATGTAGGAAAAAAGGCTGGAATCCAAATTGAACTGAATAGATCTGGCTTCTTGAATAAAAAGTGTCTTAGCTATTTTGTAGACGAAATCATATTTAATTTAAGCCCGTAAAACACAAAACTTTTGGATAGTTTATTATTCTTAATATGCAAGCCTACTTACTGGCCTGTTTGAGGAAAAAAATATAAGACACATCAAAAATATCTGCAGTACTTATATGGCAACAGTAGTCCACACAATAGTCTAATTTCTTCTATCATTTTTGCCTCAGAATAAGCACTATTTAAAAAATGAGACAATAAGGCTTCTATCCTTGGTTACCTGCCATCTCTGGAGCTCACTTTTAACAAGTGTCTGTTTCCAGATTTCCTTTGACTTCTGACCCTAGAACTGTTTCTGTCTTTCCCAAGCCAATGACCTCTCTTGGTCATTTTGAGAATTCTTGCACTTCACATCCTTTCATTTTTGCTTGGTAAAGCCTTCAGTTACTCACCAGCTCTGTTAGAATTAATAAACTGCAATTGAATGTCATTGCTTTGGAAACATTCAGGTAGCTATTTTAAAGCACAAAAGTTGCCATCTAGACCTCCTCAGTCAAATTCTCCAGGGTGAAGTTTAGGAATCTCTGTTTTTAACAAGAACTCTTTGTGATTCTGTTGTGGAGACAGTTTTGGGAATTACTGCAGAAAGCTTCATGGCTCAGAATGGCCAAAAAAGTTAAATTTCCAACCCAGGGCATGTTCCTCCCTAGTTTGACCTACTTTTGAATTATAAATCCCGGTTAGCATTACCACCCTTCATCCTGGGAAATTGCTGTTCCTCTCAATATTTGACATTTGTCATGTTATAATTCTTTGGAAGATGACCTCAGGAGTGAGTGGTGTGAGTGAATGCTGAAAAGGGGATATATAGCCTTCCTGTCCATCTTTGAGCTCTTTCCCCTTAAGGTAATTTATCTTTTCTGTCAATACTTGAAAAGCAGAAAAATTATTGGTAATCACTGTGTCAAATAGCTGCACTTACTAGAGGAGTGATTCATGAAACTCGTATACATAAAACGTAATGCTAAGAAGCTTTTCAAATCTTAGTTTCAGTTCTGAAATGGTATAAAACTTTTTCCACTGTCTTGTGTGGAGTATGACGAATGCTACTTAGAGTGAAAAATAAACTTTAAAAATAGGATTCAGAATGGAAAAACCTTACCTTGAATATGCATCTGTATAAGTGCCGGTGTATTTGTGCTGAGTGATAGACAGTTATGATATAATCTTTCCAAGATACTTAAATTATAAAATGGAAATAATTAATTTATAGAAAGGGAAAGAGGTAGTGTTCATTTTGAATATAGTATGTAAGGGTATTTTACTCAAGGATAGAAGTTTCACTTTTTTTCATTACTTACAATAATAGTTAACATTTACAGAACAACTTTTATGTTCAAGGAACTGTGCTAGCCCTTTGAGTTATGAATCTGATTTTACTAACACTTTTTTGGTGACTACTAGGTGCTAATCTCTATTAGACACTAGAGCAATATAAAAATAAATAATACAGGCTCTTTTCCTCTCCATCTCTATTTCCAGCATAGTTTTTCTGTTCTGGAAACACAAATGATGTTCTTTTTTCCTGGCCATATATTGTTTAGCTAATGTAACCGTGACTTTTTTGTCTATCAGGACTGGTACTAACAGCCCTACAGCCCTGCCCTAACTAATTTGGAAAGAAATGATAAGAGTGAAAATGTTGGGAGAGGCAGAGTTTTGAGTTTTAACTCCTCTTTTGTCAGTTAGTGGGCTACTTTAATTTAACCTTGTGTAGACTCTGCCAGAGATAAAAAAGAGAATAGAGCCAAGAACAATAAATGTATATCTAACGTGTTGTGCATGTACCAAATCCATTGAATACATTACCTTACATAATTTAACCTAGCTTAAAAAAAAACCTTAAGGATTATCTAATTTATTTTTTAACTTTTCTTTTTCTTAAAGCTTTTAATTTGTTATTAGCCCTAAAACTGTGATAAATATCATAGTTTGTGTGTGTTTTCACAAAACTTTGCATATGTTTTTTCACAAACTTTGGAATATATATTTTTTAAATTATTTTATAGGTAGGTATCTGACATCCTGGGATTCAAATGGTTTGCTTACAGCACTCAGGCTTTCTGTTCCCAGTTGGTTGACCTTGTCATTACTCATCACTCTCTAGCTGTTTGGTGTTCATGAAGGTCTCTGGAAAGCCTCAGCAAAGAAATGAGAGAGTCAGAGGGGTATTCTATTTTATACAAAAAACATTTTTAATGTGTTTAAATTATAAAGATTATATATATATATATAATATATGTATTATATATACATATATACATATGAAGAATATTGTGCCCCAAATTATCACTTTAATATAAAAACCCAGCAAAAATTATGCATCTCCATTTTTATATGATTTGCTTTCTGGTATGCATGGGTTTTTTTAAAACAGGGTTGGTCTATATACATTTTTAATTCCTTTCTTTTAAACTAGAATTTCACTGTTGTATGGTCTTATAAACATCAGAATTAATATTTATAAATTTCTCATACAAATAATACCTCAGAATTTATCTAATAATTTGTCTATTATTGGACTTTTAAATTGCTATTATTCATAAAACTATAAAACCTAAATGCATATGTGTTTTCATAACTTTTGGAATACTTTCTTGCCATTTATTATGAACAATAGGAGTACTGACTGAAAGCTGTGAATAATTGAGAGTTGTTGATAGATACCAATATTCGCAAGTTACTTTCCAATGTTAGTTATCGCAATTGCCTTAAGTAAATCTAGGTGACTAGCAGGCCATTTCATTTACAGTTGACCCTTGAACAACACGTGGGTCAGGAGCACGGACCCCCAAAAGCTGAAAAATCTGTGTATAACTTCACAGTCTGCTCTCTGCTATCCACAGTTCCATATCCTCTGATTCAACCAACCGTGGACCATGTAGTACTGCAGTACATATTTAATGAAAAAAATCTGCGTGTAAGTATAGTGGACCTGTGCAGTTCAAACCAGTGTTGGTCAAGAGTCAACTGTATTCTACTTCCAAAGTGAGAAGTTCTTCAGTAATCTGAGTGGTGGGGCCCGTACATGGTAATAGCACAAATTCTAATAAAATACACAGCCAAATCAATGGAATGGTATAGGAAGTCCAGAAATAGACCCCAAATACATACCAGAGATTGGTTCACCAAAGAAAGGTGGGACAAATTTATTTGGTAAGTGATGTGGGATAACTGGTAACTATCAAAAAAAACTCTTTCTACTTCTGAACATTGTAACAAACTGAATTTCAGATAGTTCAAATGTTTAAAAGTAAAACATAAAACATAGTATAAAAAAGACATGATAGAAACTTATTTTTAAAATTACTTATCACGCAATGGAAAGGCCTTTTTAAGAATAACCAAAAACAAGAAAAAAACCCTCATGTGTTATTAGTGAGAAAAATCCATAAATTCAAATTCAAAAAATTAAAAAACATTTTTGCATTCAAATAAAATAAAAAAGACAAACACACACCGTGGGAGGGAGGAGTACATTTCCAACTCAGTTCTTAAAGAGTTAATTTCCATAAAGAATAACCAGCAATGTTTGTTAAATTTAAAAACATCCATTTGTCACTCTTTGACACATTTCTACATTTAGTAATCTAGCCTCACAGAAATGCATTGATGGGATAATAGTAAATGATTGTAATAGTAAATGATTGGGAGACACAGAAATGCCCATCAAAAGAGGACTGGTGAAATAAAATTATGATAATTGATATAGTGAAATTCCCTGCTGCCATCAAACAGAATAAGGAATCGCTACATGAATAATGTAGGAATATATATGTATAGATCTGTATATGCATAGATTATCTCTAGAACAATAAATAACAGTGATATTTCTGAGGAGGATATCTGGGTAATTAGGCCATGGGACAGAAGGGAGACTGACTTTTCATGGTGCACATTTTTTGAGTAGTTTGAGTTATAGTAATAATAATTTGAATATCATGTGTCTATTTTACTTGAAAATAAATTCAATGGTATTACACATGCATTATATATACATATGAAATGTAAGGAAAGACTTAGTAGTCTTTTGTAAAAAGGTGTCTGATATTTCTATTTAGGAAAAATATAATATTTAAGTAGCTTTTTTTAAAATATGAAGGTAATCATTTAGTTTTTCACTTCCTGATATGGAACTATTAATTATGAAACCTACAAATTGTGATTCTCAATTCCAGCAGTTGTTGAAAACACAAATTAATGCTAGATTAACAAAATTACTATTGTATGTTTTCTCCCACTATTGAGATACACTGGCTAAGAAAATAGTGTTAACTTATTTCTGTGTGTCATTACTGAACATTATATACAGTCTTTTAATAGAGTAATTTCATGGTCATTTATAGAAGGAGCAAATGAGTTTCCTTAATTTTCAAATGATTTAGTTATCAAAGACAGTCAAAATTAAAGGCCTATTCTGAGAAATAAGGGTAGTGACAAACTGAATAATAGCAAGTAAGATTTACACTTGAGTATTTTTACATTAAAATGGATTTCATTCTAGAAAGCAACATACCAGGCCATAAAACCAGCTATCCAGTGTAAAAGTGAGGACATACTTTCATGACAAATTGAAACAAATATGTATGAAACCTAACAAAAAGTTTTGTTAGATCTTTTTTGCTATATATATTGTCATGAAACAATATCTGATCTTAACTTGTGTGAGTTAGCTCAGCAATTATATAATTTCAACTGATACAAAATTTATTTTTAATATAGCCAAGTAACACACCCAGAAAAACAAACAATATCTCATGAAAGAATACAACCATTCCTTTTATTATTCTGGATCAGTTACACTTGAAGAAATTATTTGTACTCTATATTTGTCATATCAGGTTATTAAACCAATCAGGTAGTATGAAATGAAATAGCCTAATATTTAAAAGAAATCTATGTTAAAAGGTATTCCTTTGTCACTAGAAAAATATTTTAAATCAAACAATAATCCTACTTAGAAAAATTATGAAATGCAGCCACAGAAATATATTTTGTCATGTACAATAGATGTTTAAATAAATATAAAAATAAAATTTCAATGGATTAGAATAGCTTCTGCACGCTAATGAGAGGCCATTTATGTTTTTAATTAAAAAGAAAATAAAATAGATATTTTTAAAAGAGACTTTGAAGTTATTTTGTGTGTCTACCACTTAAAATCTAGTTCTATAAAATATAATTTTTCTTACATGCAAGGGATGCAGAGGAAAATACCATAATTTAACCATTGAGGGGCTTTAAAAAAAGACAATATTTCCATTGTTTTAAATCAGTAACTCTGTGAATTAAAAGTAAAAGAGAAAATTGACACTACTTTAAAATTTTTTCATAATAACCCTAAGATTTAGTGCTTTCCCCAAAGAATATATAAGTAGAATTACTGTTAATATTTTGTCTTCTAAAATGCATATTTCTGTATAAAATGCACAAGCATCATTTACCATGTATGGAAATAACTTTTTTAACAGGTTACAATCTTCTAAAATTTAGCAATTCAATTCCAAAACTGAGTAGGGGCAAAGAGGTTGTTGTAGGGAATAAGGTCAACAAGATAGAAGACAAAGTAATATAATCAAAAATACATTGGGGGAGGGAAGTTAGATAAGTACATAAATAAACATAAGCTAAGCTAGAATATAAATGTTCCTCTATGAAAAATACACTAAAATATTTGTGGGTTCAGAGATTTACAACAGGTTGAATGGAACAATATATGCTTTATAGAAGAGATAACGTTAAAAACCTGAAATGGGTGGGATTTCAGTGTATAGCAGATGGAGGAAAAAGACATTGCAAGTGGGAGGATGAACAAGGCACAGTCAATGAAAATCTGTCTTGTTATAGGAAAGATTAGTCAGCTTTGGTTTGCTACTTCTAGCTGCATATAGCAATTTCATAGTTAACCTGTCAGGTTACTCAAGAATTTATAAACATTTTATTTTAAAGCCTCTATAACTAATTAAAACATGAAGGTTTCTATCAAGTTATAAATTCATAATATAAATTCTCACTTAATTTGATAAAGAATAGCTCAGTATCCAGAGATGAGTGCATCGTATTTTAGTATTTTTATTTGTATTATTACTCTAAATTAGAGATTCACCATGGTAACTGATGATTTAATATTGTAATGAATCAAAAGCACAAATACATTTGTATATAACTAAAGAACAAATAGAAATTCTAATATGAATTTAAAACTTGATGGTCTTGCTTTCTGACAAGAGTTTTTAACGTTATCTACTCTAAAAATATAGAATTGGCCCCTAGAATGCATCCCTGTGCTTAACTGTATAAAGGCAGACATTAATGCAGTTTCTAAAATGAAATTATCTGTCTAGTCCTGTTTCTTATCAGAACCTCTTTTGAATTCAGATAATTAATCAAATTATATAGCAGATAACAATGTTCTTTTCATTATTTTCTCACTAAAGAGTAATACAAAGAGATGACTTTCACTTTAGAAAAACATTACGATTGGTTTATCTTTGATGATGATCTTCTGAGTTTAATCCCCAGTAGTGAACAATAAATATCTCAATAGCTTACCATAGTGCTGAATGATTTAATGGGATATTAGGCAAATAAACTTCCATTTCTCAGATGACTATTCAATTCCCTTCTTATTTCTTTTAAATTAAACCCATGTTAGTGTTATTACTTACTGTTTATCACCTCAGTTTCCCTAGAATGGAAATTCCTACTTTTCTTACCATCCAACTTCAAATGAGGCCTTCAGCAATATCTTGGCATGAAAAATAATAACATTAGATGTTCTCCAAAAGTGAAATATTAAGAAAGTTCTAAATATCTTCCCCAAAATAGGTGAAATCTGGGGGATGGAGAAATTTTAAAATAGATTAGGAAACTGAGTTAAAACATACACTACAGTAAACATAAGGATAAAAGGGAAGAAATGAGAAATACTGGGAATCTTAACCAATATCCACATATTAAAACTAAGTAAAATAATATTTCTACTTACATGTGCACTGACATATGGGAAAGGTGTTAGCTAGAGAAAAAATAAACTGCAGCTGTATTCATTGAACAGTACAATAAAACAAACTGTTTTCAATATGATATATGTTCAATAGCAAGAAATAAAGAAGGGAAAGAAGCAGGAGAGAAGAGAGAGAAAGAGAAAGGAACTTCCTAACTAAAAATGAAGCAAAACCAAGTCTCTTCTGGCACTGTAATGACTGTCAGTCAAGATAGGATCTAAATAATCTATTCAATTTGTTGAATATTTACTCTCACGCTTGAGGGTGGGGTAGAGAGTAGAGCTAGCACTTTTTTTTTTTCAGTTTGCACCTTAGATGAAGTACTACAAAGATAATGTGAATTATAGTGTAGCAGAATAAAAGATTTTTGTCCCTATTAGGTCCTATCTATATGTTCAGAGACAAAGTGCTAATATTAATACTTACGGCACATAGAACTCTATTTTACCCACACGAAGGACCCCAAGTTGCATCCCTTCAACCTTTGTACATAAGGTATAATCTAACAGGACTAGGACCCTGTGATTTTCTCTGTAACCCACGCCATATCTCATTCAAGGAATGCAACTGCACAGACCATTGGTCTGACCAAAGTTTTGCATATCAGAGAGAGAAAGCACATATATATCCCTTAATAATTTTAGGCTTCTATACTCCTCTCTGATCCACTGCTGGTATTTGTACATGTCCCAATAGCAACCCTTCCCACTTCCTGTCATCTAGGCCTAACAGGTAGAGGGGTTCAGGAAGTAACAGAGATGATACACATTCTAAATATCAATGAAAAGAATCAGAATTTGAATTAATACAGTTACAATATAGTAGCTGTCATGTACTTTACAGATTATAAAATTCCAGTGATACATTGTTGAAAAATATATAACAGTACATTTTAATTTTACTTGTTCACGTGTATAGTTTCAATATATTGACTAATATCAAGAATTAGTTTGCAGTTTGAATAAATCATTTCTCACAGAAGCTATGAGATGATAATTCCCATCAAATTATTTCTCTGTTATATACCTGCAAGCTATTTGTGCTGCATTCTTAATAAAGAGTTCATTGTTTGAACTTGCAATAATTAGGTCACATTGGAACTCTTAAATCAAAAACAAACTTACAAAATTCTCTAGTTTTTATTAACTACCGAACACTTTAACGTGATTTACATTTTTTTGCAGAATGGAATATTTAACGTTTCCTACTAAATTAAACAAATGCGAACAACATTGAAGTAGGTCAGAAAGAAGCCATTCAAATTATGTTGACAACAGCACCATATCTCCTACCGTTGTTTCTGAGTCCTGACTGTGGTTAGAGCTGATACCAGTGTCCGAGTCTGTGTCATTTGAATACATGTTAAATACTGTTTGAGTAAAAGGAGGAACCTCCCCACTGCTGGTAGGGACCTCAGATTCCTTTCCTCTGTTTTCCTGTAGCTGGCATTCATCTTTGTTGCTAATATGAAGGGAATTGAACTCCTTGGCCAGGAGCTCATATTCTTTAGCTTTCATCTGAAGCAATGAGTCACTGTATTTAATCTCTTTCTGGATGCCACTCAAGTAAGAGTGGATTTTCAAACCAGCTTTCATGCTTTTCTCCAAATCACACTTAACACTTTCTAAATTAGAGCCTTCAAGTTCACTTGCAGCTGCCCCTTCCGCATCTTCATTTATCTCTGTGCAAATACTTTTTACCTCTTGTTCTATTTCGGCAGAGAGCTTATCAATGAGCTTTCTATAATATGTTAGTCGTTCCTCCAGCTGTACAATTCCATCACTTTCTCTCAGGTCCTCCAGAATCTGGTTTTCATCATACTCCAAGCCTAGTTTTTGCTCAACTTCACCGAAACTGGGCATCAAATATGCATCCTGGACATAATTTTCTCCATCATTTTCTACCCGGTTGAGGTGGAATTTAGCTTCACACTTTTCAATTTCCAGATCCAGCTCTTTCATTCTCTTGACTTGTTGATGAATAGTATGATCCTGGGAAATAATCAGATGAACTAATGTCTCCATACTATCTCGCTCTTGGGAAACTGTGTCCTGCTTAATTTTAGCCAGTTTCCGGAAAGTTTTTCTGACTATTCTCTTTTGCTTATCTGGTGGTAACGTCTTCATGTAATTTGCTGGGCTGAGCTCCCACAGTTTTTCTGTGTTTTGCATTACTTTGGCTTCAGCTGTCCGCCACAAGGGAACTGGAAGAAAAGCATCTGCTTTAACCAAAACAAACTGCATATTAGGCTGCTCATCTCCCCATGCTTTCCAAAGCTTCAGGATTCTTGTTAGTGGGGGAAGAACCCGTTCAGAGCCTCTCCACTTTTCTATGATGCAGTAATCACTGGGCTTCCCCAGAAGAAATCGTTTGTCTCCAAACGTAGTCTCGTGTTCCTCAAGCAAAGCCTGGATGATGTCAGCAGAGGTGGTGCGTTTGGTTAGCCCACAGACAATCTTCTCTTCTTGGCAAACCCAAACCACAATTTCTTTCTCTTCTGAATCCATTTCTTTAGTTGGAGATCTGAAAGAAAAACAAAGTACATTATATTGCTGTCATCACCTGTGTAAACTCAGAAAGATGATTTAACTTTAATACCCTTTCTAGATTTTACCATTAATGAGAGATGCATTTTGAGGTTGAGACTACATAAGAATCAGAAGTTTTATGGCAAGAAAAAAAAAGTTAAGACCATGAAAGATATCTTAATTTCCTTTTTAATTCCTAGTGGGCTCTGGAAAGAGCAAATTGTCATCAAAGACAACGGAGGCTATTTTATCTTTAGAAGTCAGCCACAATATAACTACAGTTAGAACTGGCAGAGTTAAGACAAGAATCAAAGTGGAGATTAATGAGAAGTAGAATAAGACTGTTTTGCTGGAGCCTTAGGACTGGGGAATAACCATGGAAGCATAAGTAGGATGTTATTAAAGTCATAGAGTTGAAAATAGTCCATTACTGAAATTAGTGATTATTTAATTCTACGAGTATTTATTGTATGCCAGCCATGTGCCAGACATATCAGAAGATGCTAAACATACAGCAATAAGCAAGGGAGACAAGGACACAGACATAAATGTGTAATTAATATAATATCAGATAGTGGCAAATGCTAGGAAGAAAGTTAAACTGAATGAAGGGATAGAGAATTACTTAAGGAGAGGTCTAGTTTATTTAAAGAGCTTAGGAGAGACTTCTCTAAGAAGGTGACGTTTGAATAGGAACATAAATTCACACAGTTAGCAGTGACGCAAGTGAAGATTCAACCCAAGGAGGAAAGCTGGCTCCAGAGTATACTTCTAACAGATACACTATAAAAACAAGTTTACAAGTTCGATGGTTTAGACGTGTGGATTAAATTGGAAAAAAATCATTAACTACTTCTAAAAGAGGAACTTTATAACATAAATTCGCTTTTGATAGCAATGGAACCATAGCACCTCATTAGAGCACCCAACTGGTCAAGGAAGGACTTTTCCCAATGGTCGGCCATGGAGAAAAGTATGTGGAAATGTGTTACCTTCTGTGCCTTTTTCTTATTAATCTTGTTCCTGCTTCGATGCAGTAATAAAGGATTTTGACTGGCCTGGATGCCTCCCTTAGCTGACAAAACTCTCATGTATATAAAAGCCCTACTGCTATCTCCTTAGAGGATTTCCTACGTCCTGTTCCACTTTCTGGCTCGGGAAACATCAGTTCTGGGTCTGTAGCTAAGCATGACACATGAGTTATAAAGACTTCAGCTCTACACTGCAGCTGTGAAGACTGGGAAGCAGGGATCAGGGAGTCCTTATGTATAGTAGAATAATAATAAGGACATACATGACAATTCCCCAGTACTTCCAGGATCCCTGCTCTAATTGGGATTCTCTTGTTTTGGAAGGAACAAGTTCTTATATATGACAGCTTCCACTAGAGATCTGCTAGTTTTCAGCTCATGTGGATTATGTAACACTGACAGTCATTATGCACAATCAAGAAAGATATTATTATTTCCATATGACATATGAGAAAATTAGTGCCTTTATTGATAGCCTCACAGTGCAACTGGTTCCAAACCCCTTTTTTTAAAAAGTCTACTCTAAACGTCCTTGTATTTTCTTGAGTCAGTTATTTTCTAAATATTTTGAGGAATTTTTACAACCATCATTCAAACCAGATAATTTTCAAAAACTTCTGCCACTTGACTGAGCATGTTTAAAAGTAATGACCATTCTTTATTGAATGTAGGCAATAAATCTTCCATACCTAGTATAAACTTCATGTTTAATTCTACTTTGTAGCAGGCTTAGGATTTTGAAAACTGTGTTTATTTTATAGTGTGGCTCCAATTGAGTTTCTGTTCATTCATTCATTTGACAAATATTTGCCGAGCACCTCCTCTGTGTTTGACACTGTCATGGAAATGTGGATCATAGAAAGACTTGTATGATTTATTAGACAGTATCCCTGGCTAATTGTGGGAAACACTGCTTGGGTTGGGAAGGAAACACTTACGTGTCAGTTCTAGTGGTAAGTTTCTTATTACATCAACAGTTCCCAAATGTTAGACTGATGACCCCTGGTATTATTTCATTAAAAAAATTAGAAATATATAAAAGATGCAAAATAAATATTAAAAATAAACCAATTTAGGAATCTTATAGAATCACTACTTTTTCAAAATAATTGTTTTCATTTGGTCCCAGATCCATGTAAACCTAGTCATCTGATATAAGTAAGGAATTTAATTCTAGAGCTGGGACTAAATAAAATGCTCCCTTCCCAACCTTTGAAAGTTTACTATCTAGTATAAGTAATGACATCCCCAAACACATATATAACAAAGGTTAAAAATACAAACTTAACACTAGATAATTTGGTTTGTTATGTAATATAATGTAACAAACTTCTTACCTAATGATTCAAATTTAGCAGTTGAGACATATAACCTCCAATTCTAATGCAACAAAATAAAAATAAACACATCCATTGCATGACTTAGTGTTTGTTTTGTTTTGCTCTGCTTTGCTTCTGTGTATGTTTATTGGAAGGAAGGGATAAAGATTTTTACTGGATCTTAAACTTCCCGGAGAACATACTATAACCACATAAAGACTGAAAAATCATAAAGCTTTAATTCATATAATCGCATATTCCAATAATTTACTTCTATTTTCTATTTTTATCCGTGTTTTAGTTCCATTTATAAATAACTTCATTGTTGATCTGATTAATATTTTTTTTTCTTTTCATATTTTACCTTTGCTCACTCAATGTTACTTAATGGTGCAAATTAAATTTTTTTTCTGTATATTGGAATATGTTTGTTGATAATTACTATTTCCAATCCAACAAAGTTACTTTTATTTTAGAAATTTCTTGGCTTGCAGCATTCTTGATTTTACTTATGTACATGGTAGTTACTAATATCATCCCCATTTTACAGATAAGGCAACTGAGATAAAGACAGGGTAAGTAACTTACCTAAAGTCACAAAACTAGAAAGTAGAAATGTTCCTTCCAACTCTGGCTTTAGATGTTAACCTACAACTAATCCCTGAAAATAAATTACAATAGCCATTATGACTACCCACTCACAAATATTTCCCAATTTGTGAACTGATTACATTTCAAACGTGATTTTTTTAATTACTTGAAACTCAGTGCATTTTTCCTATAAAATTCCACCTTATATAATCAATGAAATCCCCGTTTTGAATGCTTTTAGGTAAAGTATAAATTTGGTTCCTTCAACTCTATCATTCTTTTCTTTTTGAACACCCAGTATAAAGGCAAGTATTGAGAGAGTCCCATGTATCTGATTCTGTAATATTAAAGGAGTAGAGACAAAGAGATTCTCAGCAGATGTAAGGTTAACATGGATGGAGGTTACAGGAGTGGTTCTCTCTAGATACTATTGGAGAAAGTAACAGCAGGTGGACATTGAGATAGGAGGCTATATAGGAATATGATAGCTGTTCACAAGTATAGGTTATTTACAGTGCAACTGGCTACAAATTGGGAACTGCTTGGATTAGAGGATTCAAAATTTATAACTTCTATGTTACATTATAGGGTAAAGGCATTTACCTAAAAATACTACGTTAATCAAAATAAAGTAACTACCACACTGACATTTAATTCACACCAGTTTAAATTTTTAGGTTAATTTGCTAAATGTTCATGTATACAATTCGAAAGTAGATATGAAAGTTGATAAGCCAGAATTTAATCAGGTCATGGTTTCATATAGCAAGGATATTTTCTTTAACATCCACTTCAGGGAGGCAGAAACAAAAGAGACATAAAATGTTTTAAAATGCCTTGCATAATGTTACGTAGGGTGCCTCAAATTTTGCTTATGATCAAAACACACAAAAACCAATAAAGCTTAAGAAATTTTACCATGAAATAGTATAAACAATTGAATAAGATTATGGCTGTGTTTTGTCTTGATTTGAACTAGTTTGTTTATTTCAAGAATGGTTCCTAAGAAAAGAGAAAATGCTCTTGATATCTAAACTGTGACTCCCACCAACACATAACTGTTGTACCCAATCATCTTTAACTACGCTTTAGTCATTGGAAACTGAATTAAAAGTAATTTGAAACACTGTTCAACAGGTTTTACTACACATTCTAAATATATGTTATACTACATCTATGATTATGTAGTATACATTATGACATTTCTCATGCACATACTTTTAAAAATTGTGTATGTATTTAAACACTTCATTAAATTTGATAATATTAATATATCCTAAGATTCTCATGGAGAATTGTCTTGTTGCTTAGCATGCGCTGTTTAATTTATTTTAAAATAGTTTATAATCACAAAATATGTTTGAAAATTATTTACATATACAGAAGAAAATAAAAAACATTCATAATGCTACAGTATCCATTTTTATCTAATGCTTTAAATTCTTTTTTTTCCCTCTGAAACATTAACAAGATTTATTTGTGAAGATTTGCAAAATAGATATGGTGGGAACAATCCTCGATATTTTAAAATATGATTTCATCTTAACTATCACTAATTCATTTTGAATTCTGATAAATCATTTTTTTCCTACTCCCTGTACCCCTTCACTGTAATACTGCAGTATATATATATCTGACTCACATTTCTCACACGATTCCTTCAAATATCAGATAAGTGAAAGGAAAAGAGTGCTTTAAAAATTGTGAAAAATGTACTGGCTAAATATAGGTTATTAACTCTAATGGTAAAATTACTGTTATTACTACTTAATGCAGAGAAGGGTATAGTGTTTTTAGTATTGTTATTCAGTAACTTTACTGAGCTTGCCACAGTAGTTAACAATATTATTTTATAAATATTTTCCAACCTATCCCACAATATTTCTTCACCTGCTTTGACTAGTCAATATTTTTGCAAGTACACTTCCCATATAACACAACTGTTTAGCTAGTAAGAGATGTTTAAAAAGATCATTAATCTTTGGATCACAGATGAGATGAGAATGCTTTTAATCTTTTTCTGATTTATAGCTCTCTGATTCTGACTGAGTGTGTTAATGAAGCATATTACTCTGAAAATAAATATGTACATATATTTATATATTTATCTGATTATTCTTCTACGACTATTTCAGTATTCAGTTTTTGCCTTTTTAGAGTATCTTCATCAGACAATTAAGAAAATTTATATGCCAAATGAAGCTCTTCAACAACGTGTGTCAGCCTCACTTACAGGCACTTTTCCATATTTATTCTGAAATAGAGTGAAATATATGAGAATTTTTGTGAGAATTTTTGCATTTACTCTATTATCAATCAGGAACTTAAAAATATTTCTCCAGTGATAATTAGTTTTAGTACCACAAAAACACACAGAATTAAGATGAGTTGGCTAGGAATTACAAATGCAACATTCATACAATCAAATATTTCTTTAACAAACTTTCACTGAGTATGGTGCACAAAGCACTAGGGAATAAATCAACTATTTAAATCTGGAAGTCTTAAGATAAAGTATTAAATAGGATATTTTGATGTCAAATTGAAGATCCCACAAAATAAGTATTTACAGAAAAAAGATTGTGTGAAGGCAGAGAAAAATAAAAATGGATAATATTTGGTTATCTTTATTCAGTTGTCCAGAAAGAATAAAAGGCATTGAAGTTGGGGCCCAGGAGAATAACTCAAAGGACAACATTTCTTCCTAGTATCGCAGACATTAAGGTTTAATTGAAATTTGATGTATAAAACTTATCAGGACAAATATTTCATATTGACCCCTACTTTCAAAAAAATAAGAATCATCAAAATAATAATTAATTAAGAATAATTACATTATGATATGCTTCTAAAACACAGTATATGAAAACTAGCAACCTACAGGTATTTATAGAAAATATTTGGATTTCTGAGTGCATCTTTCCTTAGAACCTATGTTATAATTCTTTGTTTCCTAAGCCAGCCTGGAAAGTATGATACTAACACAATCTAGCTGCCATATATAGGAGTGATTCTGAAATGCTCTTATTGCTTGGCTCTCTGCAGAATCATATTCCATGCTTGGAAATCAAGAGTTACAACTTTTTCAGTTCCAAGCTGTTGGTGGCACCTGTGTCTGCAAATAGTGACGCACAAGTCTCCAACAGATTAAAGGATAAAGACCTGTGAAGCTTTGGGGGCATATTGGGGGCATATCTGAATGTTGGCCCAATGCCCGAAGACAGTTCTCTGTTTCCTTTTTATTACCATTACCATTACCATTACTTAATATCTACCATTACTTACCATTACTTATTATTTACCATTACTTATTATTACCATTACTTATTATTTAAACTGAATACTCTCCTTATAAACCAGTTGTTCTCTACTAGGGGTGATTTTGCCCCCCAAGAGACATTTGGCAATGTGTGGGGACATTTTTTTCACACTAGGGTCTGGGGGTGCCACTAGCATGGGCAGAGCAAAGAATGATCTAGACAAAATGTCAACAGTTGTGCTGTTGAGGAATCCTGATCCATATTTACAACAAAATATACTTTCATCACAGCTTTATCTATAGCCTTTTCTTCTTACATCTTCTGGAGAATCTATGAGTAAAATACATGAAAATAAAAATAACAAATAAGGGAAACATTTCCAATCTCAAGTAGACTAAAATAAACAATACAAGTTGGTATTCTACTTAATGGAATGCAAATGGAACTTTTTCTCCTTTCACCCCATAGCCAATCTTTATGCTTATTATTATTAATCTGCCTAACTGGACTTCCCTCTGTTAATCCCAGAGCTGGTCCTGCGAATACTAATATTTGCATTAAGATGCTATAGAAACACAAATATTCAAAATAGAGTTAATTTTAGTTCAGGAAAAAACTTGCATTCACAGACTTCATTAAGAAATAGTAAATCTTCCTTCTTCATTAAGAATAGTATTTGAGGGCTTCCCTGCTGGCACAGTGGTTGACAGTCCGCCTGCCGATGCAGGGGACACAGGTTCATGCCCCGGTCCAGGAAGATCCCACATGCCGCGGAGGGGCTGGGCCCATGAGCTATGGCCACTGAGCCTGCGCCTCCGGAGCCTGTGCTCCGCAACGGGAGAGGCCACAACAGTGAGAGGCCCGCATACCACAGGAAAAAAAAAAAAAAAGTCAGTAAATAACACTTGGAATAGACTAACTCAACAATGCAAGGTTCAGAAATGATGATTAGGAATGGGAGCAATAAAACAGCAATAAAAAAAATTTGATTTCAGTATATTTATTGCAGGCTCAAATCTAACAATACCTTGTAGAAAGCCACATTGCTTTGAATAAAAGCATATAATTAATTAAAGAATAAAGATGGGTGATGATGAAGAGCAAGTTTACTGAATCATGTTCCATACCAAATGTTATAAACTGGTATTTGAATTTACAAACCCAGCTCTATACCAATTATGAAGTTTAAAATCCTGAGGATGCCACAAATAGTTCGGATGGTGAAGGTTTAAATTACATGTCACAGCTATTTTTGAACTAAAAGATCAAACTTCCAAATTTAATAGCATCTCTTCCCAATAATCAAAATTATCACAGTACAACTACAGTGAGTTTAGGTAATAAATTACTTAGCTTCACTATGATTATGTAAGAGAAAAATTTATATTTTGTGTACTATAATTGGCTTTTATTAAGAGAAAAGTAATGACCCAAACACGGAAATTTCAAGACAGAATTTGGTAAAGATAAAAGTTTAAATAAACAATTGACAAAAAAGTTCTACGTAAATCAACTGAATCCATTCTAAGTTAGTTATCCCCCAAATAAATTGTCCTTTTGAATTATGGTACAACTTTTTATAACTGGATTCAACATTCATGTCTTAACAGAACTGTAGTTTTAGTAAATGTAAACAAATGCTGAGGGTAAAATGCTACAGAAAATAAGATGATCTCACGGGGGGAAAGTGGCGTGTATGTGTGTGTGATGAATTGGGAGATTGGGATTGACATCTATACACTAATATGTATAAAATGGATAACTAATAAGGAAAAAAAAGTGCATCAAAATTTACTTATAAAACTGTTCATCCAGCATTGTTTGTTATTAACAATCCAACAAGATCTACATTCATACACTGTAAAACTATTCATTTTGAAAAATTAAGAAGTATGTAAAAATTATATCATTTCTGTGTAAAAACGCTTGTATACACATCACACATTACACATAAAATGTATTAAAAAAGAAAGAATAAATACTAAGGGAGTAAATTTAAAAACAAAAAAGAAGATGATCTTTACGTTCAGAAATGTGTCATACATAGGAAGGAGAAAAGATATGTTTAGAGAGAAAGAGATTTTAAAAGTTCAAGACCGTCTTAAACATTATTGGAAATCATGAGATACATTCTGTATAAATATGCTACAAAATTTAAAGAATAAAAACAACAATTATCAAAGTTGAGTAATATTTAATAAACAATAATAAGACGCAGAAGTTGACCTCAGTGTCTTCAGTTCATTCTCAATTCCCATAACCCTTTGAAGAAAGTCAGATTAGGTAAAAGAGCCTCATGAGATTTCATTTGGGACAGGATGCTGATTTGGAGCTTGTCTGTAAGGAAGATCCTTTCAGATTTTTACTTAACATGATTGATTATGTCTGGGCCTGGTAGTTGAGGAAAAGCTACTTGGAAAAAAACAGTAAGGCGACTAGGGAGAAGAACAATGGGATGTGTGTAAAAGGAGACATTAGATAATAATAGCTCACATTTATTGAATGCTTAATATGTGCCAGACATTGTTCTAAGTGCTTTATACATACTAACTCATATAATTTTTGTCACCTATCAGATAGGTCCTATAGTAAAATCCATTTCACAGATTAAAAAGCTGAGTCACAAGAGATTAAGGACTTGTTCAATACCACCCTCAGCTAATAAGTGGGGGAAAATAAGGATAATGTGGAACTAAGGAAAATAAGAATAATTTGGATAAATGAGTTAGAATTGAATCCACACTGAGGAACTCCCTATTGCCTAATACAATAATCAACATGTTTCATTAAGTGTTATCTCTGAAAACAAGATACCAAATCTGATTCAGATGTAGTAATTGGGCTTCCCTGGTGGCGCAGTGGTTGAGAGTCTGCCTGCTGATGCAGGGGACACAGGTTCATGTCCCGGTCCGGGAAGATCCCACATGCCGCGGAGCGGCTGGGCCCATGAGCCATGGCTGCTGAGCCTGCACGTCCAGAGCCTGTGCTCCACAATGGGAGAGGCCACAGCAGTGAGAGGCCCGCGTACCGCAAAACAAAAAAACCTATTTTAAGTTTGTTTTGGCTATTTTTTTTTTTAATTTTTAAAAAATTTATTTTATTTATTTTTGGCTGCGTTTGGTCTTCATTGCTGCGCACGTGCTTTTCTCTGGTTGTGGCGAGTGCGGGCTACTCTTGGTTGTGGTGCGTGGGCTTCTCATTGCGGTGACTTCTCTTGTTGCGGAGCACGGGCTCTAGGCGCGCAGGCTTCAGTAGTTGTGGCACATGGGCTCAGTAGTTGTGGCTCGCGGGCTCTAGAGAGCAGGCTCAGTAGTTGTGGCGGACGGGCTTAGTTGCTCCGTGGCATGTGGGATCATCCCGGACCAGGGCTTGAACCCACGTTCCCCGCACTGGCAGGTGGATTCTTAACCACTGCGCCACCAGGGAAGTCCCTTGTTTTGGCTATTTTCTGTACTTAAAAATTGATCACCTTAGGCACCCTGAAGGCATTTGATGTAAACCAAATATACTATTGATGGGATTCAAGACATGATACCCCAAAATATGGCACCTTGGTATACTGAATATGGTAAGCTGAAGGTGTTTTAGAAAATGGGAGAAACAGGGAGTTCACTTGGACTTTCCACCCAAGCCTCTCCCCTGAAACAGGTCCTAACACCCTCACTTGAGAGATACCCTTCCTATACCTGAAGGAAAGGAGTGTCCTTATCTCTGAAGACAAAGGGATGAGAAGAATCCAACCAAACAGGCCCTGCTAAATGTCTCCCAGTTTACTACGCTTACTTCATATCCTTTGACCTACCTACCACACTTCTCCATGAATGTCCATTCTTCACTAAACCTAGCATAAAACAACACAGGTTTAACCATTTTTTTAGGTCTTCATTTCCTTAGGAAGGCTCCTGTGTCATGCGAAACTTACGTTAAGTCAACTTGAATTCTTTTCTCCTGTTAGTCTGTTTTGGTCGGTTTAATTTTCAGAGCCAGTCAGGGACCTTAAGAGCGTCAAGAAAAACTTGTTATTCCTCTACACTGTGCATAAAATTAAAAAAAAAAAAAACAACGATATTAAGTGACAATTTTGATTCCTTCTGTAAAGTACACACGCACAGACACAACACAACATAAAGTTTAAGCAAAATTAAAATTAATGAAGCAGGCAAATGGTGAGGCAACTCTCTGGCCCACAAGCTAACTCAGCTCTGGTTATTTTACACAGAGCATGGTACACGCCCTCTGAAGTAACATTTTTTTGAGATCACAGTACTGCAGTCTCAGGAAGATAATCACAGGGCGTGTCTGCCACAAATAATACAAGTCTTTCCTTAGGTCTCTATGAAAATCTGGATCACTGTTTTGATAGATGAAGCATGAAAATAATGCTATCAAATAATTTTCACGAAACACAGACTATTAACATTTTATTAAAACAGTTTTAAAATTGGAGTCCTTCAGAAAATTAATCACTCTGAAAAATTGGGGCAGTCAAAAATTAAAACTACCTTGAAAATTAAAATTTTATACATATATACGCATAGAAAAAAAATCACTAGTTTTGTGCTCTACTAACACCAGTTTAATTTTCTAGGGAGTAATAATATAAGTCAGTCACGTAGGACAAGAAAAACCCTAGACATTCCATACCTGCAGGGTAGCTATAATACTGTACATAATTCCCATAAACAGAGAAAAGGGAAGGGAATATGTAAAGAATGTGTATTGGGGACTATGGGGGGGTTAAGTAAACTAAGCTCATAGCTCAGATTCCAGAAATTGATTTTACTCAAAATGTAAATATTTAACATGTAGTATTTACTAGATGAAATGCTGAGAAAATATCTACTCTCATTGGAAATTCTAGGGCTAACTTCCAAGTGTTACCTGTGCCTGGCAAATACCTAAAGTTTCCTTATTGATTTATACTTTGTAAAGAAATATTTCATAATAACAAAGCATATTTATTAAAGGAAAGTTACCTAGCCTGAATATTTAGTTTAACGATAGCTGTAGTTATGTCAACTGCTAACAGTTTTTCTTTTGGCAGCTAAGCCCGTAATTGGTTTTGCCTTCTTAGTGGAAGCTATTTCCTAATGATGGTGACTTTCAGCTTGTATCTGCCTGCAGCCACCTACTCTTCCCTCTCTAAATGTATTCTGAAATATGCTGGCAGATTTGAATGGCACTAGAAATATGTAAGAATTTGAATTATCCAGTAGGATAGCTGAAAATACAAGATGACCTCCTTTATCCCTGATTTCCACGTTCTGAACATACTCTATAATAAACAGTAATAAACTGTGACTTCCAATTGGAAGCTTCATCGAAAATAATCAGCTCTTCACATTAGTCACAGATCAATTACCTAAAGAACAACAAAAAATTAATAACTTTTAGGAACAAGAATATACCAGGGCCTGTCATGCCATTTTGTTAAGGAAAAGGAGCTCCTTGAAAACATCACTGGTAAGAGAAAAATACTGGTCATCTACATCAAAAGTATCTTACATCCATTTACTTTCCCAAAGTTTTCCCAGGTCACATTATAACAACCATCCTTTGACCACATACACACCTCAACTATCTTCCCTTCACAGACTCAAATAATAACCCACAGTCACTTTCTCTAGTTTACCTCTTTCCAGGAACAACCACCATAAAGTGACTTCCACCGCCCCCCCACACACCCACAACAGAAATATTTCTTCCTACGTTTATCAGAGATCTAACCTCCAAACCCAAGTGCCATTTTTGGAACTGATCTGCCTCGACCTCTTTGTAATATTATGCATTGTGACCTTTTCCTCCCGTTCTTGCAGCAGTCCATTCCTTGATTTCACTCTCCACGGCTCTTCCTTTCCCTTTCTAGCTTCTTCTCAGTTATGACATGGGCCTTGCTTCCTCTGCATATTCAGTAAATGTAGGTGTCATGCAGGGGTGGCCACAAATTCTTTGTAGCTCCTTCCATTGAGAGATGGAGTCTGTTTCTTTTTGCTTGACTAGACCTTGGGACTAAGTATGGCCAATAGAATATGGTAAAAACCATGTGTGCGAGTTCTAGAGTCCAGGCTTCAAGAAACCTTGCAGCTTCTGTCTTCTTCTTCCTGTAATGCTGTCCTGAGACTGCTGTTTGATGAAAAAGCTTGAGATGAAAGACCACATCAAGAGAGAGAGAGACCCAGCCATCTCAGTTGTCCCATCGGAACCTAAGCCTTGACTAACCCACTGCTCGTGAGATAGCCAAAGTAAAACTCAGAAGAACCACCCCAGTTTATTCAGAAAATCATAGCAAATAACACATTGTTGTTTTCAGCCACTAATTTTTATGGTGTCTTATTGCCAGTAAGTGATAACTGATACAATAGGCATCCCGCAGGTTTCTATGACTCATTTCTTGTCTCATTATATACACCTTATGGGTGACTGTAATATCACCCACAACTTTATCAACCAACTGAATGATGATAGTTCCCACATTTACTTATTTTTCCCTTGAGCTCCAGACCAATATTCCAAACTTTGTTTTGACATGTTTATTTGATCATTATGTTACTCACTGCCACCTCAAATTTGGCCCATCGAAACTAATTCACCATCCTCTCCTCTCATATCTCAAACTATTCCACCTCTTGATTTCCCGTCTTACTAAATGTAATCACTATCTCCCCACCCTTTCTCTCAAGTTTGAAAACTGGGAGTCTTCCTAGACTCCTTTGTCTATCTCATTCCCCTTTAACAACCAGTCCCCATGTCTGTTTTACTCTTTCTCCCAAATGTCTCAAATATACGCCCTCCTATCTATCACCACTACTACAATTCGGACAACTTCCAGTTTTACAGTGTTACTGTAATAAGTTAGGACATATTATATTATGATAAACTCCTGCCCACTTCACATTTGTGCTCCATAATACTGTCAGGCTTCCCTTTTTAAACTGCAAATCTAGCTGTGTACCTTCCTTGTTTAAAATCTTTAAATGGTTTCCAAGTCCTGCATTTTCAATTTGTTTACCTTTCTTCCTCTCCGTCATCACCCCTCCCCTCTCTGTCTGTCTCTCTCTTACTCTCTCTTCTGTTCTCTGTTTCTCTCCTGCCTGTTCCTAGAATTCCTTCCATGATCTGATTCCTCCAACTGATAGCCAAGCACTCTGTAATAGACACCTTGAGCTAGCTATTCCTAACATCTTGCTGATCTCTGACAGATCTAATGTGAGGGTAACTGGCTGTCACTGTAACATCTATCACCCTATGAATTGCTAGACTGGATTGCACTGTATCTGCCATGCTTTTATTTTTCACTCTGGGCTTTTCCATAACCTATTTCCTTGGCTTGAAACACCTTTTTTCCCCTTTCTTCATCTAACTCTTACTGTTTCAAATGTTGCTTCCTCTAGGAAAATTGCCTTATCATCTCTGAATAACCCCATTCCCGCCACTCCAGATGGAAATGGATGCCCATTCTTGATGCTTCCACAGAACCCATTGTACATTGAGTGGTAGCATTTTCTACCTTCATTTTTTGCTAGTTTGCCAGTCAGGTCCTGGACTGACTCTTTCATCTTTGAAGCCTAAGAGCCTAAGACAATAAATGTTAAATGTTCTTTTATTTTTTGGAGCATGAGAGGAGGAAGGGGGTTCGGGGGGAGGTATATAAAGGGAATTTTTCAGTCAACTAGGGCCTGGCGGTTACAACTATCCCACCATATATTTTTGTAAATAAAATTTTGTTTAAGTACAGTCATGCTCATTTAATTATGTACTGCCTGTGTCTGTTTTCACGCCACATTGACAGAGTTGAGTGGTTGAGACCGTGACATTATGGCTGGAATAACCTAAATATTTATTATGAGGCCTTTTACTCAAAATGTTTGCCAACTCCTGACCTAGATGATTTACCTGCACCAAAAATCTAGATTTTGTTTAGTTAAATACTAAAATGTTATTTGAACTCCAATATCTATATAATAGTTCTGTGTATTATTCTCTAGGGGACAAGAAAGTAAAAATAATGTGGTCTTTAAACAGAAGAATGTATGATCTCATGGAAGTCACGGCCTTGTTTGGAAGTAATTTCAACCAAAGGCAATGACTGAAGGCTCACTAAGAGGATGGCTGTGAAATGCTTCATGGAGAATGAGTGGGTTTAACATAGGATTAGTCAGCGTGAAGGCCTTGCCTGGGAAACCAGTGTGTTTTGCCTTTAAAGTCCCATTCCAGGTGCAGTGTGTTCCATATTAATCAGTCCCATATGGATGTCAGGAAGGCTGGCAGTAGGTTGGATGAAAGGCTGCTTTCACAGCGCAGTGTGTCCAAACACCAGGTGTTTGGAGGTGGAATATTTGGAAACATTCAAGTGACACCTTGAATTTTTTTACTCTAAACCCTGATGTTCTTCCCTCCCCCAAGTTACCCTTGCCATTTTTCCTGTTCTGTATGATAATGCAACTATATTCCTATTTACTCAGACCCCAAATTGTGGTTATCACTGAATCTTTTTTTCCATCCTGATACTTTCTATTGTCCCCATACACTCAGTTTTGAATTCCTATAAATTCCGCCTCTATAGTGACTCTTATAACTGTAATCTCTATCTGAAATTTCTTGTTCATTTATTGTTTCCTTACTGTCTGCCCGTCCACCACTGTACTATAAGCTCAATGAGAACAGAGACCTTGACTGCCTTTCTCATTGCTGTATTCCCAGCACCTAGAATAACATGTAGCACACATTATAAGGTAAATAAATATTTTTTGTTGAATACATGGACTTTATTAGGATACTTTAAAATGCCTGCCTTGTATTTTAATTATTTACATATGTCTGTGTGTCTACTAATCAACAAGTTCCTTAAAGTATGGTCCATATCTGATTCACATTTAATCTTAATAAAGCCCTCAAAGTATGAGGTTCATTTGATATTTCTGAATTTTTAAAAATCATCACATAACCCGTATCTTGAGTCCCCAAAAGGGAAATATATACAAGTAGATGCACAACGTGATACAGTGGGATAGTTTAGAATGTTTTGTTTTAAGATGCTAAGGTAGATAAGAAAGCAATACTATAATATGCTCAGATATGTAAAGCACTATATAGCACAAGCTGCCAGCTTACTTAATTCTCTAAACTGTGACTACAGCAAGGTCTCCTAACTAAAAGTAGAACCACTAAAAACGATCATTTAAAAAAAAAATGACTTAGTCTAAGTTTCATGCCGATTATTAATAATTCTAGGAAAATGTTCTTTGACTTTCACTACTAGAGTAAAAGAACAAGCAGTCAAGAAATTAAAGCTAATACTTTGTGGTCCACTGCTGTAAAGTGGCTAACGTCCTGTGCTCTGAAAAAAGATGAAATCTCAAAGGTCCAGTATAGCTTCATAAGTGCTTTTCCTAATGGCGTACAACTCTTTTCTTCATATGAGACTGTAGTTATTATATGTCTACTCCATGAAGACATCCATGGTTTTTCAATAGCACTTCTCATAGGTTCCACACAAATGTAATTTTATGCAGAGCTAAAAATAGGTATCTTCAGTTTCTACTATTGAGGACTGTGGTCTCCCCCAAACTGATGTGCTGCTGCTAGATCTTAAAGTACTCTCAGTTAATCATAACTGCAGGGAATTCCAGAAGGATTGACAAATGTCAGAGTAAATGAGGAGTGAATGAGTAACCAAAGGTATTGGAGATGGCTGTAAAATGTCTTAGTCATTGGTTGAGAACAGCAAGCATACACTGTGCAGTACATCAATAAACCCCAGACACAAAATTCCTACCGATTATATACCATCATTAGTAAGAATAAAAATTTGTTGAAATTGGACCAGTATCTGCATTAGTGGAATTACCATTTAAAAGATCCACAAAATAGAAGAATAACTTAATTCTATAAGCTGATACACTGACGAGTTTAATAGGATTATTAGAACAAATAGCAGTCAATTACAGTTGACTGTAAGTCTATTACTGTTATATAAACACATCCTTAACATTTTTTTCAATTGTAAAATACTGTTTTCACCAACCAAGCAAGATTCTGGATTCTCACCAAACTGACCATATTACTGCCTGCTTCCTGAATTCTTTTCTTTTGACTCTCCTGAGTCATTCCTAGCTTTGTGTGCTTCAGCCCCTCCTACATCTTTCTGTACACCTTGTCGTGTTCCCTTCTCTTGTCCAAGCCTGTCCCCTAACTGTGGAAGTTTCATAAACACTATCTAATGTGATGATGCTCCATTTATTTTTCTTTATCTCCATTCACTTCTCTTATATACTTCTACTTAGAGTCAATCAAAAACATTTAGTGACACCTACTCTATAGAGGAACAGCCTTCCTAAGACATTATACTTTCATTTTATAAATTGTATTATAAATATAACTTTATTTACCCTGTCAACGGTAGTTCCCCATGGAAGAGTGATTTTTTTAAAAGTTCATGCATGAGATACTAAACTATAGTGCTCTTTTCTCAATTAGGAGTTTAATCCCTTAAGAATGAGGTGGTGTCTTTGCATGTTTGGTATAATACAAAACACAGAGTTTACCAGTCCTAAAGAAATAAAATAAAAAGATAGCTACTCCTAACATTCTTATATTTGTATTACTAAACTTAAAATTGTGCTTAGCAAACACTCAATAATTCTTAGATATTATAATTTATAAACTAATCATATGTCTTTATAATTGGAAATAAACACATTTGACTTTTACCGTAATGGTACCTTTCCTGGTGGAGGTTATGTGGCAATGCATCATGTTTAGGTAAAATAAAATTACCAAAAAAATCCTTCTTTCAATTCTATTTTTAAAAGTTTTCTTGAAAAAAAGCAGGACAAGAGAATTAAATTCTACTCTGCAGAGGAAATTTTAAAACCACAGAAGCTTAGAGATGAAAGGGACCTTAAGTATCCAATTCAATCTCTCATATTTTTAGACAAAGATAACAGTAAAATATTCAAATTATGTATCCTTTGTTCTTATCAAAAGTCCACAAAGACACATAAGGAACTGTCTCTTAAACAATGCTATGCATTGCAAAATCATTAATAGTCTCATAATTTTGCTCAGATGCGGTGTGAGGATTAAACATAAAAGCTGTCAGAATTGAAATATTTCATCAAGATCCAAGGATAGTATTGCACAACATTTATAGACTCATTTCTAATTATATTCAGTAATTTATAATGTATCTCTTTGTATCTAGGGAGGAAAAGAGATCAGTAATGATCAGGAAAAGAGAACAGAAGTTCTAGTGAGTCAAGGTTGAGATTTTGAAGCCACAAATATCATGTTTAGGTGTTAAAAACTTAGATATACTTCATAACATATTTAATCCAAGAGGCCTGAACAAGGAGTGAATATTTACTGAGCTTTTATTATGTCCTAGCACCATGCTAGATTTTTATATATAATCAGATTTAATCCAAATTCTTGATGGTTTAGGATTAACTCTATTATAGAGATGAGAAAACTAAATACTAAATAGGCCACACAGAGTAAGAGTTAAGAGCATGGATTAGAATTCTGTCTCTGCCACTTATTAACTGTTGCACTGCTCTGGGTCTTAATGGGCTTACATGTGAAATAGGAGAAGTAGTAGTACCTTCTTCACAGTGTAATTTTTTTTTTTTTTTACAGAAGATGTTAGGGGTAGGAGTTCATTAATTTATTCATTTTTTTTTTTGGCTGTGTTGGGTCTTCGTTTCTGTGCGAGGGCTTTCTCTAGTTGTGGTAAGCGGGGGCCACTGTTCATCGCGGTGCGCGGGCCTCTCACTATGGCGGCCTCTCTTGTTGCTGAGCACAGGCTCCAGACGCGCAGGCTCAGTAGTTGTGGCTCACGGACCCAGTTGCTCCGCGGCATGTGGGATCCTCCCAGACCAGGGCTCGAACCCGTGTCCCCTGCATTAGCAGGCAGATTCTCAACCACTGCGCCACCAGGGAAGCTCCACAGTGTAATTTTAAGTATTATGTAAATTACTTAGACCAGTGCACATAATAAGTGTTATAAGAAGTATTAGCAGAGGTGGATTTACCCTGAAGCTAATGAAGTTTAAGCAGAAGGGCTTCCTCATTTGCACAGTCACATTCCGAGGCCCCATAACGACCTTAGTGATATTATTAATCAGAACTTTAAAGAGCAACTTATTTAATACCCATTAAATATGTCAGCATATTTAATACCTATTGCTCATTTTAAAGAGCAACCCCTTCAATTGTCAAACTTAAATTTGCCTTTGCTTGTTGTTATTATTGTTATCGTCGTATTAGAAAGATGAAATATTTGCCCCAGTGCATACAACTAGTAATGGCAAATCTGAGAAATGACCGAAAGTCTATGTGACTAAAGAGCTGGAGTTCTTAACTAAGATAATTTTCTGCCTGTTTCTAGCATTTTCCCTTTGTCTTATAACTGTAATTATCTTATAGAAAGAGCATAAATCCTCCTTTCATGTGAGAAAATAAGTATTTCCCCAACTGTATTTCCCTCTTACCTCCAAAGAAGGAGGAAATGTTCCACATTCAACAGTGAGTGGGGTCTACAGTAGCCAACTACCATCATCCACCAAACCTCACTCACATACATACATGGTTGCATTCCAGGAGCATGAAAGGAAGTGAGAGCATCCCTAGAGAAGAATGAGTAACCCTGCACCTTGGTTAGTTCTCTACCAGAAGTCCAGTAAAGTCTCCTACAGCATCTATTTCTCAACTATGACCCTTAACCATTTGAAAGCAAGGAGTTAAGCCTAGAAGCAGGGGTGATGAGAGATCAACCTTGAATTTATGGATTCATTCTTTAACTTACCCATGAGTCCATTCACTGCAAATGTACTGATTTACTACTCTGACACAAGTGCTTTATGGGGACCAGCTGTATTTGGAGAGTATATGTTGAATTCATTTGTTCAATCAACAAATATTTATTGAGCATCTACTCACTGTTTATCTAGAAAGAAACAAGATAGATGAGGTCCCTGATCTCACTGAGTGTATACTCAATTTTTTTATAGCTATCTTAAGTCACTTTACTTATAAAAACAGAGGGCATTCTAGCCTGCAGATATAAACCTTTGAGAATAATTTGCCTTGTTTGTCAGCATATTTAATACCCATTGCTCATTTTCATTCTTGAAATATTTTTCTTATCACTGCCAATGCTAAAATGTCTCCCCAAGGCTCTATTCCATTCATATAAGTAATGGTCACTGTTGGGTGACCATTCACATTACTAATTGCTTTAAATTACTATCAACAGATATGCAAACTTTCTCTAGAAGGTGTAGCCCTACAACAGGCTCCACAATAATTGAATCACAATCTATTTTTAAAAACCAAATAATTGACTCTTAAGAAATCAGTGTTGTATGTGTTATGTGTGTTTTGCCAAAGGGATGTCTTTTAAAACTCCTAAGCAAGTATACATGAAAGAACATTAGCACAAAGAAGTATGCTGAACTTTTTCCTTTCACATGTACTTGGTGCAGATGGCATTTTGCCTTATTTTAGAAAGCCAATATGCTAGGGACAAAGAGATCTCTTGTCAAGGACTGGAATACACATTCACCTGGAAGAGGTAAAGTCATACTCCTACTTCAACTTTCTTTCATTTTTAGAACTAAAATCAAAAGAAGAGAGCCATACTTTTGTGAATTACCTAGAGCCATTATCAGATCTCCCAAACGACATACCAATCAAATAACATCAAAACTTTCTAAGTTATACAGTCCAGCTAATAAAGAGGCTATGTAAATAAAATTGTTAACCAGCTACAAACTTTTAAAAACTTTTTTAAAATCCTTAAGATTTTCACCTTGACATTCTTCATGAATTGATACGGTACATAATAAAACATCTTATGTAGTGGATTTTAAGTTGGGTTATAGTTTTTTTGAGTGACAATTCAAGATCTAACCTAGAGCTCAATTTCACCGCTGCCACTGCTCTCAGGATATTTTTGCCAGGGATAGAGCATTCCAATCATTGTTCCTAATGCGCTGTCTCTGTCAATTAATAACTACTTAAGTTACCAGGTATTATCAGGGGAAATCTCTTTCAGGAACACCTGGGAACTAAAAAGATGTACGTACTCAAATATCCAGCATTTCTCAAGCCAATTTCAGGGCCCTTTCAAATATTTATTGGAGGTTAGACAAAACAGTACAAGATAATTTCCTGTTCTGCAGAATTCATAAATTACCATACTTCTAATTACAAAGAGAAAACATCCAGCTTGCCAGCAACTTCTACCATGACCGCAAAACTCAATTCTTCCTTCTGATGAAGTAACTGCGGCATGAGGTACTTAAGAGAGCAATATGAGGCACCTGGTTTTAAAACAACTTGGTTAGATATGTTCTAATTCATTCAAAAGCAAATGCAGATTTTATGTGTCAATTATACAACAATAGAGCTGTGTTATTTACTTCTAATAATTTTATTACAAATATATTTTTTGGAGACTTTTGATTTCAAGTTGATATTAGGACAATGCTTGTTATCACCTGTGATACGGGTATAGGAAAAGCCAAAAGAAAGCCAAGAGCTGACTGAATGGTACCTAACAATAATTATAAGGCCTTATTCACTAAATTAGATCCTTTCGTATTCATTGTTATTATCAATGAATCACCTGAAAGAACAATTCTGATTTTATATATCCAACAAACATATGAAATACTGCTTTAGTCTGGCAATTTTTTGCTCCTAGCAAGGTTTGGTTAAAAAGTCCAACCAATTTTCTGCCCTCAAATTTTATTAATTAAAACACCAAGGAATCATAACTCACAACCAAGAATCCCCCAGATCTTTAAAGTGACATTCCACTTTTCTGAACTTATTAAAAAAAAGGTTGCTGATTGCTATTTAGAAGCATTCGCTTTTAAAGCAATCATTGTTTTGAAAATAGAACCTACAGATGGAACTTATGTGAATACTTGAATATGTTAATAATCTGAATTCAATTGTTGAATGACCATATGAATGTCGAGTAAATTCATGCTTCATTATTTCCTTCTCTGGGTTTTCTATGAGAAACAAAAGCCACCTAGTGACTTTTAGAAAATATTTTCAGAAACTTGAATAGCTTATTGAAAAGAAAATATCTAGACTCTCCAACGTTTTTATTCTTCACGTGAACATAAAGTTGCTTAAGAAGGTAGTTATCAATCTTTGGGATTCAGTCACAGAACATTTTATTATTATGGAACCAAAGTAAACAATCCATCTCCTGAGACCAAAAGATCTTCTGAAAATTGTACTCTTCCTATTAAATGTTATGAAAATTAGAAAATTTTAAAAAAATAATTCTGAGCATAAAGATTTTACATTGGCTCCATTTCTTTTATTTGCATGAAAGTTAGAAACGAAAAGCATCCAGGCGGGGGTGGGTGGGATGAACTGGGAGATTGGGATTGACATATATACACTAATATGTATAAAATAGATAACTAATAAGAACCTGCTGTATAGCACAGGGAACTCCACTTCGCCGTACAGTAGAAACTAACACAACATTGTCAAACAACTATACCCCAATAATAATAATAAAAAAAAAAAGAAATGAAAAGCATAAAATGTTTGTGTGTCCAAATAAAATCATTTTGTGACCAAGTATTATTTTCAGATTTCCTGAAGACTGTTTTCCAGATTTTTAAATCGAATGATTCTTAACATTTAGAAAATATTTTCTGGTAGGGGAGGATTAGCTTGGTGTCCAAATCCATATAATTATTTGTCCATCTCCCTGGTTTTTGGATTTTATCAAATATCAACCAATCCTTTATAAAGTATTCACTTTTATATAATACCAGCTGATCTCAGATGATGCTAGAGAATAAAATGATTACTGTGTTTTTGACTTGAATACAAATTATAATTTTAGTTTATAAAATTATATAAACAACTGTATTATATACGTCCATCACATACCAGGCACTGCCCTGGGAATTAGAACACAATGGGGACTAGACAGATATGGCCCTGCCCTCCTTAACCTTTACAGTGTGTGTTTTCTAAAAGTTTTTTATGCCTCATACTTTCAAGTTGCATTTGTTTTCCATCCTGTCTCTAAAACTCTCAAATATCCATGTATTATGAGACTATTTACAGAGCTACCTTAGGACTTTCAATCTTGGGTGATAAATATTCTGAGTGAACAAAACTGAAAAGACAGAACAGGATGCAGAAAAGTTCAATAAACTTTCTCAAAATTTTATGATCTCAAAATCCTAATATTCCCTCGAAAAATCCTCATTTTTTCCTGCTGACAAAGATACAATTATATTCAAGTTGTTCTTTTAACTGTATAAATGTTATATCACAATGTATACAAATATATTGCTCAAATTTTTCCTTTACATTCTACAAGGAATTTTATACGATATATTTGAAGAATGCATTGGCTGTTATCAGATAACTGTTTTATCATCAATCGAAGAATGAATCTATCAAAGGATGAATCACTTGTCATTTAAGGAAAGTTATTGGTTTCTATATTTTGGAGTGGAATTATTTAAATCATTATGGAACCCAGGAAATGAAATTGATAAACTTAATCATGTAACTAAGTTTCATCTGTAGTTTCACCTTTGTGAAGGTGAAAAAACAGACAAAACAAAAATATCTCATCTATATCAAAACTAAACCTTGAAAAAAACAAATATACATTAATTGTATTTCAACACACCATGTGGCTTATTTACTGCTTAGTTTGAAATACCCATATTTTTATGTCCCTAGCTACCCCTGTGGTTTAAGCAACCTTAAGGATTGGAAAAATACAAATCTTTAAAGGGAGGCACTCAGTTATCACAGCAACTCATGCACAGCCTCACTATTACCACTTTCGCCAAAACACACGTTCATAAAAAAGCATCACCTTCAGGAAGCACCATTCCATTTTGTCAGAGCAACTTAAAATACTATTAAGTTCCCCATCTGTCATTGTTTCCTTCCACTTTTTCATAATTTTGCGTAGAAAAAATATTTTAAAAATGTTTGTATACTCACCTCCCTGAACAAAAGCTAGTTTTATGGGTAGAGTAGATTTTGCAGTGGCAAATTAAAGCAACACAAGTGGCCATATGAGAGAAACTCACAGGGGTGCATGCAGTTTTATTGCACTGTTATTTGGTGTACCAATGACAGAATTCTTAAATTAGTTAACACACACACACACAAATACACAACAACTCTGAACTACAGGGATAGCATTCAGAAAGATCACTATGCCAAAAACATAACTTGTTTTGTAATACCATGAACTTTCCTGAAGTAATTTTTTATATATTTTTACAGCATTTAAACATACACACTTCAAAACTGATGCTACTGAAAAATCCTTTAAAAAGTAGGAAGGATTTTCTTTTGGTAAGGGGAGTCGTCTGAAATATTTTTTAATGCATCGACACTAGGAAAATACAAGCCTATTTTTGATAACTATCACTACCATAGTTTTTAATACTACCCAGACATATTTCTTTATTTTAACATAGTTTCATTAATTATCATAAATACCATATTCGTGACATATCAGATTATTAGAAAATAAAACAGGTTTAGAAAGTTTGATAGTATTGATTATTGCTGCTTTTGTTTCTTAAGCTAGTCAACTAAACCATAAAGACATTGGAATGAGGTAATAACAGAATTTTTCAAGTAGACATTCATGCCCAAAATAAAGTCTGGAGATTTACTTTAAAGTTGTACCACTATATTGTCATGCAGACCCTCTAAAATAATTGTATCATTTCCTACCATGTAATTGTATGCTTTTAAATTGACACTAAGTAAATTATGACAAGTACAAACAGGTGTGATTGAGAGAAGAGTTGTGGAAAAGCGCTTATGCCAAAACAAGTATGTTTAAAAAGTAAAGCCCGTGTCTACAATTAGCCTCACATTTTTTTAGGCATAAAAATGTAGCACTTGAGTTAATAAAATATTTAATAGGACTGATACACACATACTGACTCAAGAAAAATCTGTGTGTGTGTGTGAAATACGTTTATTTACACAATGGGCATTGCCGGCTTGAAAACAGCAAATCAAATCAAAGTAAAATAGTAATAATAAGGATTAAGAAGGACAGCTGTTTGAATCCTTTTTTAGTGCCTAAAATCACCTAAATTTCTCAAAGATTTTTGAAAGAATGAGTTCACAAAACGTTTCTCTACAGAGTATTTTCACTTTGGGAACTTTCCAGGTTTTAGGAATGCCCCACTCAAAAAGGGAGCCAAAGCATTGTTTCCGGATAGTATCAGCAGCTCTGTTTTTCTGTTCTAATTAGTGGCTAATAAATTCTAGTTATGTCTTCATCAAAATGTTAACTCTTCCTATAATATACTAAAATTCTGTCTAAAGCAAAATAAAACTTGCCATCCCACTACTCTCAAATAGGCGAGGCAACAAACAAGGAGAAGGTGATGCTAGTGGTGGAAACCAGAAGTGGCCAAAGGGAGAAAAAAGGAGTCAAAATAATCATCCTTTATTTTCAGAGATCCTTGAACTGGTCACTGCAATCATTGTTACTGGAACAATATCCTCACCAGTTGAGTGTACACACTAGCCCTAACTCCCTAGAGCTTTGTTACCCAGGAGCAATTTTCATCAGAATCTAACTGCAACAAAACACATACTTTCACAACAGAAGCTCCCGAATACACACACGCTGGACTTTACCTGTTTTTATGCCGAGTCTTCAGCAAGTTCCTTCCAAAGGGAGCCATGGCCCGCCAGGCCAGCGAACAGCAAGGACAGTATCTCAAAATTCTCTGGGGATGGGGGAGATATCTGGATTTCTAGGGTGAAGGGAAGAGACCTGGAAGCTTCCTCTTCACCTCCTCAGATGCTCCTGGCTTTCAGCTCATTAGTATCCGTCTGAAGGGAGCTGCTGGAAGTTGTGCAACTGTTGCTTAACTTTGAACTGCGGGATTGCTGTGGCTGCTGCACCTTTGGAGACCTGCCCAGCTTCAGCCTCGAAGGAGGCGTCTGGAGGCAGGAAAAGGAAAAGAAAAAAAAAAGAGAGAGAGAACGAGAGGAAGGGAGGAGGACTCTATTGTGTTCTATAGTTATTTGCAGACTTGCTAAAAGAGCTGCCACCCCACAGGCATGGTAATACCCACGGAATGGGAATTTCACTCGCTTTGGAAACCCCCCTCTTCCGCTCTCCACGCCCAACCACACAGGGTGAAGTGAACACACATAAAAGATTTAAAAGTAAATACCTCCACCTCCCATCCAGCTCCAGTCTGTGAAAAGTAATCTGACGGAGGCAAGCAGGAGTGAGGGCCAAGAAGTCTTTGCCCAGCGATTCGACACAAAATTCCCCCGCCCGGGGTGTCAGTGCTGTAACATACATCGAGGAGCGAAGCTGGAGGCTGGATCGAGGGAGACTCCCAGACCCCTGAGGAATCTGAGCCCCGAGTTTCCCCCAACTCCGTCCCTCTACTCTTCAAGGTCATCTTCCAAAAGCTGGAGGACCTGAAGGACCAAAGGGCTCCAGGGCTGAATGATCACAGCACTGGCACAGGAACCAGCCAGGGTTTGGGGTCCCGACCCCGCCGCATCTTTGGCACTTACTGGCCCTTTTAGACCACGGGCGTTTGAACGAAGAGCCAACTGTTGGCTTTCGCCCCTCGAGTAGTAAATTGAGAAAGGACGCGCCGCGAGGACTTCAGGGAACTGAAGTGTGCAGGTCGAGGGGCTGGCTGACATCACCTAGTCTCACGTGATCTCGAACCCTGGCCCACGGCAGCCCCGGCAGAGTTGGGCGAGCGCACGCGGGTGCGGGCGGCAGCGAGCAGCGCGGGAGGAACTCCCCTGCCCCGCGACGCCGTGGGAAAGCGCTGTCCAAGGGCGAGGCCCTGCAGAAACTTCCCAAGACATTTTTTCTAGGATTCCGTTTCCACTCCCCTCCTCCGACTCCCCTCTCTTCTGCCCCCGCCCGCTCGCCCCAACTCCTGCCCGCCCCAGGCCCTGCCTGCTGCGCTTCTAATCTTGGGCTTCCGTAGCAGAGGGAGGGAGGGAAAAGAAACTGTGGCTTCACTCTGAATACCACTTCAGGACAGGGGATCTCTGGACCACTAGAAACACGAAAGGCTCAGACTTTCTTTGGGAGCACACCCTCCACCCTCAACAAAAGCAAGCAAAAAAAGTGATCTCAAAGGTTTCTATAATTTTTATATGTCCTGATTTATGCAGAATTATACAGAGCTCAAAAAAATCATTTTTCCAAAGTTTACTAGCATAACTCTTCTCTAGTCCTCTATACTGTATACACGTATATGTATTTTATATAACATTATTATCTAAAATTTGTTTATTGTTTGTAATTGTACATAAATATTATATATAAGCCATATATATATATATATATATATATCCCTAACTGTTAGAAATTAGCCAATTTATTACAATAGCCAGTGCTTTAATTCAGTTACCTTTTTTCTACTCCTGGAAGATAGGATAATTTTTTTTAAAAACACAGTCATCTTTTAAATGGATCTGTGGCAGTGGTACCAGAGAAAACCTTTAAAATACTGAAAGTCGTAAGTAGTAATGACATATTTTGTTTTACATGTATGTGTGTGTATATATATATCTCACATATACATACACACTTTACATGCAGCGTAAATAAAACCATATTTAGGGTGTACTTCAGTTTCAGTTCTTGACTTTATTTTACAAGCACATCACAAAAAATCATTTAAACTATCATTTAAACTAATCATTTAAACTATTTAAACTATCATGGAAACTTGCCCAGTTATTCTAAGTTGTTCAAAATAGAATCCCCTAAAGCTATACTGCTTGCTTATTAATATGATGGCTGCAGCCAATTTGCAAAGAATGTTGCATTTACAAATATCCCTGCATTTCCTATAGTTTTGGTTCTCCACCCTTATTAACATTATTTGTATATGTAGTTTTCATATAAAACAATTTTTAATAGAGGAGTTTAATGGAACAAGAGGAAACATTCTTTACTAGCATAATCTTATGCTGAGTTTCAAGTTCGCACAAATGAACCTCATTTAGGATGTTTTATGAACCTCATTTAGGATGTTTTATTATTCCTCACATAAAATATTCTATTAATACTATTTATGACAAGCTCTTTGATGTGTAAGAATTAAATATCTCTCAGATATTAAAAGCTGAAAGGAATCAAAAACATGGGCACTAATATCTAAATAGAAAAGTAAGCAAGTAACAATTTGAAAAGAAAATAACAAAACCATGTTTAAAAAAAAACTAGTAACCAGATATTGTATAGGTAAATTGAAATGAGATTTTATTTTGCATCTACCAAATTGCCTGATTTTTAAAATGATGATTCTCAGCTCTGTCAGTATGATGGTCAGAGTAGTGTTGACATATAGTATTAGACAAGGAACTGGCTATTTTTCTTTACAGGGTAGAAAGTAGGTAAAAAATTATCTCAAAGTGAAAATTAGGCAAACTAATGACTGCATGTCCTTTCAGTGATATAATGGAGCCTTGTCTAATAGTTCTTCCCAAAGATAATCCAGTCCCCTGGCAGAATGCAATTTTTTAAACTTACTATTTACTACTGATTAGGCCCAGACTCTGTGAAATTTAGGTTTAAGTTGTGTTTTAAGAAAAAGGAAAGATGCAAGTAGAAAGATAACTCAAAAGGTTATAGTTTTATTGCACTGTAGGACATCAACCAATTTTACATCTAACTTAGTTTTATTTCAGCCTTCTGTCTTTAATTCACTAACTATATATAGCAGTCTTCCCTATCCTCTTTTGGGCCAGTTTTACAATTCTGCTGAGTTCCTCATTAATAAGTCAATCTTTGACACTTGCCCACTATATATTTGTATGAGATTCATAATAGCAGTTTTTTGAAAATTATACTTTGAAAAACTCTGAGCATGCATCTGTCCTTTTCTGAACCAATAGGAAATCTTCATAGAAGAAAGATGGTTACTTATCTGTACAATCCCTATCTTTCCCTATGTGTAAAATGTGTTTTGATGGCAGAAAATAGAATGTTCTTTCAATCATCTCTAAGTATACAGCTCAACCAAAATAAATAGAAAAGGTATATTTCCTTACATATTTAAATTAACATGAAAAATCAACAGGGAGGATGGTACATTATACTTGATAATAAAAGAATGAATATTCTCTTCAATCAAATGAACATTATGTAATCTGTGGTTGTGTTATCAGAAGCTAAACAGTGTTAAAACATGTATTCTGATAGAAAACCCTGTTTTTGAAGGAGGTATAACAGACAAATGTATCAATTTTTTGTCTAGTTTATTCATAGCCTCTCTTCATATTAGGAAGTTGTTGGTTTTTTGTTTATTTTTTGCTGCACCACGCAGCATGTGGGATCTTATTTCCCCGACCAGATATCAAACCCATACTCTCTGCAGTGGAAGCACGTGGAGTCCTAACCACTGGACAGCCAGGGAATTCCCTAGGAAATCTTTTTTAAATCGAATTTTTCCAGTGTTATTGAGATATAATTGACATACATCACTGTATAAGTTTAAGGTGTACAGCATAATGACTTACATATATTGTGAAATGATTCTTGCAATAGGTTTAGCCAGCATCCATCATCTCATAGATACAATAAAAAGAGAAAGCAAAAAAGAAAAACAAATTTTTCTTTTTTGTGATTAGAAGTCAGGATTTACTCTCTTAACGTTAATATACATTATATACCTGTGTTAACTATAGTCATCATGCTGTTCATTACATCCCTAGTCTTATTTATCTTGTAACTGGAAGTTTGTACCGCCTACCTCCAATTCCCCCTCCCCCCAACCCCATCCTGACTTCTAGTGACCACACTCAAGACATTTTATTATATGAACTTTTCTGACTTTTAGCTTTAGCACAGATGACTTCACTAAAAGGGTAGCAGATATAAGTATAGGGGTTAAGAGCATGAGTTTTGTAGCCACAGAGATCTACGTCATAGTAAAGATCCTGGCCACTTCCTAGTAAAGATCTTGGATAAATTACTTGATGTGTCTGAGCCTCAGATTTCTGATAATAATAATGCATTCTCAGTTTTCATTAGACGTAAGTTTAGAAGAATTTTAACTTTTTAAAAAAATACTGTCTTGTACAGATGTGTTGTATTCTTATTACTAGAAATTTACTCTTCACATTTTAATGATTAAATTGGCTTACTGGTGTAATTATCATACACATCTGTGCTAGTAAGAGCCAGTTTTCCCCAGGGCCTGCATGAAAAAAATAGCAGAGCTGAGGTTCTAGATCTTGGATTACACACAGGTACTTGACTCTGAGCCAGTTTATCACCACTCATATGGTAATCTGTGAGGAAATAACATACTACAGAGCTTGTTATAATCAATCAGTTTATCTGATTTACTGAAAACCCCATTTTCAATTAAGGGGAAAAGAGTAAGATAGAGAACCTGTTTTGTTTGGACAACAAATAACTCAGAAATAATTAAAACTGGCCAGAAGAGTGGAATCCAAACTTGAATGAGAATCTTTGGACAATCAAGATGTGGCAAAAGGGCACCATGTAGAACAGAGCTGTTTATATAGCAAAAGGTAGAAAATCTCAAAAAAGTTAGTGGAGGATACGGTTAAACTGAATTCCAGAGCTATTATTTTTATTCCAATGAGTGTCTATCTTCTAAAGTTCTTTCCTATCTTAAGATTGCTCATGGAAATAGAAAACATGTCTAAAGAGTGGAACAGATGTATTTTTTTGTCACAGAATCTTTTAAATAATGAATGTACGTGTCATGGGTTATGAAATAACCTCTCTAAAAGTTTTGAGCAAGAAAGAGATAACAATTTTGAATGGTTTAGGAAAAGCCCAGAAGCAGAGATCCCATTTCAGCTCTAGGATTCTATTACTGGCAGTATTCTTTTGATTCTCCAAAAAAAAGTTTAGAATGGCCGTCTAAGCTTTTGTAGGATTTACGTAATCATGTCTAATTAGTCATCCAGCTAATAGGTGGCTCCAAGCTTTTAATTAATTAAACAGTATTTGAATAGCTGGCTGGTTGGGGGTTGGCCAGATACCTGTGTCCTAAATAAAAGGCCAAATTTCTTCACTTGGTAGCCATGGCTATTATTAACTCTAAATGAGATAAAGTGACAAATCCATATAAGGAAGGCTGCTACTAGTAATTGCTCAACTTCATGGGACTTCCCTGGTGGCACAATGGTTAAGAATCTGCCTACCAATGCAGGGGACATGAGTTCGATCCCCGGTCCGGGAAGATCCCACATGTCACAGAGCAGCTAAGCCCGTGCGCCACAACTACTGAGCCCGCGTGCTGCAACTACTGAGCCTCTGTGCCTAGAGCTCATGCTCTGCAACAAGAGAAGCCACTGCAATGAGGAGCCCGCACACCGCAACAAAGAAAGCCCATGCTCAGTAATGAGGATCCAAAGCAGCCAAAAATGTAAAAAAAAATCACTCAACTTCAAAGAAAGTGTTGTGAAACAAAGATACTTTAATAAAATGTGTGCATATGAATATATAAACACCCTCAAATATACATTCACCTGCTATATGAAACAATAGAGTTATAATGTGTTTTGGTGCTTTATGCAAAGCATTTTCATGTCTGATATCTGATTCCACTATGGTCAGCAGAAGAGAAAATATTATTTTAGTTTTATTAATAAGAAAACTGAGGTGTCGAGCCATGTGATGATTTAACTATTACTCAAAACAAAGAACAAACTGGAATCAAAGATGACTTTAGGGCTTCCCTGGTGGCGCAGTGGTTGAGAGTCCGCCTGCCGATGCAGGGGACACGGGTTCGTGCCCCAGTCGGGGAAGATCCCACATGCCGCGGAGCGGCTGGGCCCTTGAGCTATGGCCGCTGAGCCTGCGCGTCCGGAGCCTATGCTCCGCAACGGGAGAGGCCACAACAGTGAGAGGCCCGCGTACTGCAAAAAAAAAAAGGATGACTTTAGTGTAGGTAAGAATCATAGATACCCTCTATTTCAATTGTCTCATTATGTAAATAAAGAAGACAAGACTCAGATATAAATGCACTTGCTCAAAAACTTATGTTAGCATGAAGTAGAACCAAGAACAGACCTTGTTGGCTATATTAATAACTCAGATATACCTTTTCAATTAACATTAAAATAGAACAAAATAAAAAATATAGAGCCTAACATGGACCTTAGAATTCATCCATGCAAGGACTCATTTTACTGCCAAGGACTCTAAGTGCAAAAGAGAATAAATTAATTTCCATACTTCATGCAATATTAGGCTTGAAACTCTGTTCTCCCAGTTCAGTATTCTTTTAAAATTATATAACTGTATGTGCTTAATCTATTTGCAAGCATTTAAATGACTTGGGTTCAAATCTCACAGGTCTAAACTACATCTATTTCACAGTTTATAAAGAAAGAAAATAGTTTTAATCCAGTGACAAGAATTTTCATGTGCTCTTGAAGCACTAGCAGAGTTTTTCTTGAAAAAATAGTGTCTTATAGAGATATATGTTATGCTTATTACTAGAAATTTACTCTTCAAATTTTAACGTGTCAAAGACAATAATTTTGAAATTTGGAGCTCTCTTTTAGTAAATATGAAATGGAATGGATAAGAAAAGGAAAAATACCATATGTTTCCAGTCAGGATATTAAACACCACTTTAGATCGTTCAAGCCAAGCAAGATTTGATGCAGCGAATTGTTTACAAGGGTGTTAAAAAGAATGGAGAAACATAAGCAGAATACCAAGAAGCTGCTACCGTGCTTGTGCTGAAACCCATGAGCCAGCAACAGCTTCTCAGCTGTTGGAGACACTTCTTCAGCCTTCCACTACTGTTACAACTATTCCAGGTGAAAACCCTGAAGCGTGCACTCCAACAGTGCTGGGTCAGCATTTGCAAATCTCTCAGCTCCTCCCACTTTCCAAACTTCTGCCCGTATTTCTCAATGTGAGGACTTAAGAGAAAGTTGGCACTGAAGCCACTAGCTTGGCAAAGCATCTCAGAAATATAGTTCGTATGCGTCTAACCCTGTCAGCACAGGGGGAAATAGAGAATGATACGGAGTCAAGAACAATTAAATCATACACAGTTTGACATTTGGTAAATAGTTTTTCAGTGTAGAGCTACCTGGAAGATTATAGAGATAAAAGACATGCTTTCTGTGTATGCACTAAATGGGGGAGAAAAATAATTCAGGAACGTGGTATGTATGTCTAAAAGAGAGAGGCTGAGTAAAGTGTCAGACTGTGGGTATGTCCCATCTTATGACTGATGTGAACAGAAAACTGTAACAGTGGGTGCTCAAGACTTGGTTCATACTGGTAATAAAAGCTCCCAGCCAATATTCCCTTCCTTTCGGGAAGGCTCAAAAGCTCTAAGAGAGAGAATTCTTGTCATGTAATATAATTTCCTAACTAACCTAAATGGATAGAATCCATACCTAATGTGATTATCATGAAAATTAATGTAGTAACAGAGATAACGTTCCAAGTCCATTACACATGGTCAATAAAAGTCAGCTCCATCACCCTGCAGGCCCTACCACTTGGGGTGTGTATGATTCAGGCTAAAATTATCCTCTTGGTTGGATTGTTCTCGACAGAATTGGAATCACCTCTTCTTTTCTTACTTCCTCAACTATTCACACATGAAATTGCTAGAATTATTACTTGTGAAAAATTTAAGTTGGTTTTCAGTCTTCAGGTCTGACTGGGTTATAGATATTATCAGTAAGTATTAAAAAAGAGTTTACATTTGTATGCTGAATACAGGAAATAATTAGAATATCCTTCAATTCAGAGCATTTAAAAAATGTTACAAAGAGCAATCATTTATTGGTTTAAGACTCTGGAGTTTGCCTCAAATATTACTAATACCCAAAATAAAAGCCTGAAATCTGGTTTCTCCTTTGAAATGCATTATGTGAGCGATTCGAATTAATCTGTGGTAATTTTCAGAGAATATTATGGAATGACAAATCTTGATTTTTAACAAAGGTTTAAAATATTTAAATTATTAATGTTAAAAAAGATACAAACATACTAATACATTTGCTGATCAGTATTTCTTACCATTTATGTTTGGCTCATGTTTAACAAGCACCTTGAATTGAGGCTAATTAGTTCTTTGATAAAATAAATGTTTATTGGGCACCTAGAGTATGCAAGACACTGAATTAAAAGTCTACTATTCAGAGATGAGAAGGCACAGTTCTGGTTTTCAAAGAGCTTGAGTTGAATGGGAAAAGCAATTGTAATATAAAGCATCGTTCCTTGAATAGAGCTATGCATAAAGCACAGTGGTGATATGGGAGAGAAGCAATTAAATCTATTAAGGCAAGCTGAGGAAAATCATAATAACTCTGAGAACTAGGTATTATTATTGCCATTTTATGAATGTTAGCAATAATGGCTTAGAATTATAATACAATCACTTACATAATCTTTGGAAAAATTTTCCTTAATTGATACTTAATAGATAGTTTATTAAGTAGATTTGGGAATGTTTCCTTTTTAAACTTAGTAAAGACTTTGTGAATGTAATTTTAATTTACCACTATCAACCATCTTTCTTTATGATGTGGAGAACATATTAGCCTCATATGTATCAAAACACCAGTACCAATTGTTATGGACTGAATGGTGTCTTCCCCAAATTAATAAATTGAAGCTCTAACCCCCAATGTGACTGTATTCAAACAGGGCATTTAGGGAATCATCTAAATGAGGTTAAATGAGGTAATAAGAGTAGGGCCCTAATCCCATAGGGCTGGTGTCCTTATAAGAAGAGAAAGAGACACCAGCGCTCTCTCACTCTGCAGGCACGGAGAGGAAAGGTCACGAGGACACAGAGAGAAGGTAGCTGTTTACAAATCAGGATGAGTGTCCTCACCAGAAACAGAATTTACCAGCACTTTGATTTTGAACTTCTAGCTTCCAGAACTCTGAGAAAATGAATTTCTGTTGCTTAAGTGGCCCAGTCTATGGTATTTTGTTATGACAGCCCAAGTAGACTCAGACACCAATAATATGAAGCTGATGAACTTGGACTAATTTTCCTTGGGGAAGAACAAACCAGTACCTTTTTTCCCTTGGAAAAAAGCCACCTCCTTTAATACCCACTGTGTTCTGGTAGTAGAGGTGGGTGAGTTTGCACCTGGATCTGGGAACCTCCTGGGAAGCTCAGGGGTCTCAGTACACATCTTCCCCTTGAGATTTAATGTTATAGAATTTCTCAGTGAATAAAAGTGCCATCTTGGACTGAAAGGCTACCCGGGTTGCCAAAGGTGATTCGAGTCCAACTGGGAGGAAGTTTGCAGGTTGCATGTTTCTCACTAGGGTTCTACAGAAAAACCTGTAGTCTGTGAGGGAGGACTTATCTGCACTTGCTTGTTAGGGCAGTGGGCACAGATCCGACTTTGTGGTTCCAGTTTTTGAGATTGAAACCTTGTGAGAGCCATAGAACAAGGGCAGCTAAAAAACTAGAACTGCAAGTAAGCTGTTCACATTTGCAAAATTTCCTTCCCAGTATTCTCTGTAAGCAGGACTGCTTTGTTTTTACAAAGAAGGAAGGAAGTAAAGGAAAGAGGGAGAGGTGGTGGTATTAGATTTCCTGATAAATATAGGCATTTACTCAAGTGATTGATGGGAGAAATATATTTAAAAATGTGACTCTATTGCTACTCCAATCTAGTGGCTTAGAGCTTGTAGATTTTTCACATGTAACAGAGCCTTAAAACTACAATTCAAAAAAAAATTGTCATTCTTATAAACAGGCAATTCACAGAAAGATTAAAGGAGCTCACTGTTGAAGTGTTAAAAATATGTCCACAGATTCTTTGATGCTCCTCCTTTCAATAGGTGAAAGCTTAATCCCACCTCCCCCTTGTGTGTTGACAGGTCTGGTGACACTCTTCTAACGAACAGCAGTAGGTTCAACTTAGTGACTTCCTTCTAACAAATAATGGCAGAAGTGATGGTGTGTCATTTGCAACATTAGGTTATAAAAAGGCTGTATCTTCTATCTTGCTCTGGGGTAAGTCATGTTGTGAGCAGCCCTCTAGAAAGGCCCACATGATGATAAATTGAAGGCTTCAGCCAGTGGCCACATGGGTGAGCTCAGAAGCAGATGACACCCACCCCTTTCAGAGATTACAGCCCTGGCCAATAGCTTGACTGAAACCTTATGAGAGATCTTGAGACACAACTTTCAGATTCTTGACTCTTAAAACTGTCCGAGTTAATAAAGGTTTTTAGCTGCTAAGTTTTGGGGTAAATTCTTAAACAGAGTACTTGTCTACTGATCACAGTTCCAACATATGGGGGAGGGGGAGTTGCCCGCACACCACCAAGCAATGCTCCAGGCAGATACCAGCTGGGTGTCCTAACATTTTAACTCAATTCTGACACATCTACCCAGAGATAGCATTGGATTCCACAGGTTAAGGGTTTAGTCCTACGAGACTCCACTGACCCCTCACTTCAGGCTCCAGATACAAACCCAGGGTGTCACCTATCCTTTTGATGAACAGCCTGTAAATCAGAGGTTCCCACAACCCCCTGCTTGGGTTTGATTAATTTTTTAGAGTGCTCAGAGAAACAATTTTACTTACTAAATGACTGGTTTATTATAAAAGGTTATAACTCAGGATCAGCCAGGTAGAAGAGAGTATAGGGAAAAGTATAGGGAAAGGGCGCAGTTTCCATGCCCTCTCAGAGTGCTCAACTCTCCCCACATTGCCAAGTGTCCACCAATGCAGATGCTCTCTGAACCTCATCCTTTAAAGATTTTCTGGAGGCTTTCTTACATAGGCATGAATGATTCATGGTGACTGAACTCAGTCTCCAGCCCCTCTCCCCTCCCTGGAGGTGGTAGAGGCCAGGAGACTGAAAGGTCCAACCCTTAAAACAAATGGTTGGTTATCCTGGCAGCCAGCCCCCCATCCTTCAGTGGGGTCCAAAATTCACCTCGTTTATGTTAAAAAAGGCAGACATCTTTACCATTCTCACTTAGTAAATTCAAGTGTTTTAGGACCTCTGAGCCAGAAATGGGGACAAAGGCCAAATATATATTTCTTATTATAAATCACACTATTACACAGAGTTAAACAATTATTATAATCAGACTTACTAGATACCAGAGAAATGCTGAATAAAACAACAAAGTCAAGTACCTTCTTAAACATTAGACTGGCCAAATTTTAAAAATAATAATTCCCAGTATTTTCCAGGGCATACACTTTTTATGGGTATTTAATCAAAATGCTCTGTTTGGGGAATAATTTTGGGTGCAGTGGTTAAGAATCCACCTGCCAATGCAGGGGACAAGAGTTTGAGCCCTAGTCTGGGAAGATCCCCCATGCCGCGAGCAACTAAGCCCGTGTGCCACAACTACTGAGCCTGTGCTCTAGAACTCACAAGCCATAACTACTGAGCCCACGACCCACAACTACTGAAGCCCACACAGCTACAGCCCATGCTCCGCAACAAGAGAAGCCACCGCAGTGAGCAGCCCGTGCACTACAACAAAGAGTAGACCCGACTCCCCGCAACTAGAGAAAGCCTGTGTGCAGCAACAAAGACCCAACACAGCCAAAAATAAATAAAATAAATTTATATAAAAAAAATTATGTAATAACCTCTGTGGGAAAAAGAATGGATATATGTATAACTGAATCACTTTGCTATACACCTGAAACTAACACAACATTGTAAATCAACTATACTCCCGCATAAAACAAAACTTAAATTTTAAAAAAGAAGAAATATAATCACTCCATTTATAGACAACCCTATTAAAAGTAATGTTAGAGCTATATACAGTTTGATGAAATGATATCAGAAATTATTTTCCTTCAAGTTAAGCTACATATTAAAGATTGCTAAGGAAAATGCCTGAACTTGTTAACAGGTGATGCTAACGAATACAGTGGCCTGGACTGCTCTAGCAGATTGGAACTATGTGAAACGTGGGTCCATTAATTCTAAATTTTATGATTTTTTTTCAAGAGAATCCATGAAAATTTGATTTTTTTAAAATGTGAAATCTTGCCATATTAAACACATAATAAATTAAATTTTTTAAGATTCTAAAGCCAAATATAATATTTCTGAATGCAGACACCACCCACAGTGTTCCAGATTGAGATCACCCTATAACTGAACAATAATGGATTGAGGAGATCCATAATAATGGATTAAGGAGATTAAAACTACCTGAAAAACTTTACTGAAACTTTATTGAATTCATTATCATATCTAAAAAAATAATATCTTAGTCAAAGAGACAGTAGCCAGCCACTGAAACACAGAAAAGTAGAAAGAAAGAAATGTGTCCTCAATACAGGTACTGCCCATCCCAAGAATCAATATATCAGATCTTGATATATTGTACTCTGTATTGCCCTGTAGCAGAGCAGTTGAGGACTTGGGGTCTTGCGCCAGACTCCATGTGTTTGAATCCCAGCTCTGCCACTTACTAGGTACTCAATCTTTCTGTGACACAGTATCTCTATTTGTAAAACAGGGATTATAACTGTATGTACAACACTGAAATGCTGTGAGAAAGTAATGGCTGAATAAATATTAGCTATTATTACTGTGGAGGTGAAGTATTAGATTACCAGAGACTGGTGCCAGAAACCATTCTTATCATTTAATCTTTGTGCTGATTTCATTCTCACAAAGCAATTGCTGATTATAATAGACTTGTGTAAAATGAAAGAATGCCTTGGTCTGAGGGTGTAAGAGCAGACACTGGGGTAGTTAGAGACCTTAGTATAAATTAAGAGATTGCTATTCTGATTAAAGTACTTTACTCTCGGTGAGTTCAGTTATCGTGAATTAAGTTGCCTAGGATTTGATTATATCTAGAACTAAGACATGATTATTTTTCTGGATCCTAAACCATGGTGAATTCACGAAGACAGACACCAACCAAAGCGAACTCTTGGCATCTAGGCAGTTGGAATGTTCTTTTTTTCACCGTGAGATTTTTCTTTCAGACTTTCTCTCTTAAAACTGTAATAAAAAAAATTATGTCTCTCTTACTCATTGTTTAATTCCCAATCTTTAGCACAGTGTTTGACAAAAAGTCAATGTTCAATAAATATAAATGATTGAATGAATGAATTTAAAATGAATCAACAATCGAAAAACAGATTTCTTTGTATCAGGTTGTTTGTTGCCATTTACCTTGTTTCAATCGAAGTGTTACTTAGAGAATTACTTCTGGTTCATTGATGGTCCCTTTTAGTTGAGTTCCAAGTATTGAATATTGTGCTGTGTCTTTTACAATTGAAGCAGGAGTTGGAGAGTGGAAAATGAGAAGTGGAAGAAAGGAAAAGCAACTAGCTATTTGAGAGAACATCTTTCATTCATTTGAGGGTAAGGGATTGCAGGAATGAGGTATATACACAGTCAGTTCTGGACACAGCAGAGTAATGAATATCAGGTTTATCTTCCTGACATAAAAATCAACAAAATAGGATAAAATATATGAAACAACTCTTTTCAGGCTTTGGAAAAAACACAGCATATAACTATAATTCCTGAAAGAACGATAACTCCTGAGCTGAGTCCCACATTTACTCTGGTTTTCTGCCTGGGAACGTCTCAAACTGCTGCACAGGGATGAAGAGCCTCCAAAGAAGGCAGCAAACCTGCCGGCCAAAGAAAACAGCGATTCTATTTTGTTGCTGCTGAGGCTGCTGTATTCCATGGCACAGGGTAGCAGAGATGAGGGAGTTGCACAGAGGAGCCTCAGAAATCTGCATAGTGGCCCCTCCAGATATCTGACTAAACAAACACATGGCAATGATGTACAAGGCTTGACTCCACATACCAGGCAGAGAATAATTGTTGGGAGAATGAGAGCAGAACAGAGATTCTGGAAGTAGGCAGATGCTGGAAGAAATCGGATTTCCAAACTGCTAGAGTGAAGAATCTTCAGAAAGGCCACCCCTTGAGAATAAGAACTGTGCCTGAGAGCAGTGGTCCCTCCAATCTGGTCCGCAGAACAGCAGCCTTAGCATCACCTGGGAACTCGTTGGAAATGCTGATTCTCTGACACCAACCTGATCTACAAAATCAGGAACTCATCAGGTGGGGTCCAGCACTCTGTGAATCAAAGAAAAATCCGCAAGGAAATTAGAAAATGTTTTTAAATGAATGGTAATGAAAATACAACTTGATCAGAATTAGTGAAAAACAGCTAAAACCACGATCTGATAAGATTTATGTATTTAAATATTTATATTTGAAAAAAAGAAGAGGTCTGAAATTAACGTCCTCAGCCTAACCTTAAAAAGAAAGAAAAGGAAGAATAATTTAAACCAAAAGTAAGTAAAAGGAAACAATAACGGTAAGACTGAAAATCAATAAAATAAAGAACAAATGATGGAAAAAATTAAGACCCAAAGTTGCTTTTTTGAAAAGTTGAATAAAAATGAAAAATATCTAATAAAATTGATCAAGAAAAAAGAAAAACACAAACAAGATCAACAATGAAAAAGAGAATGTTGCTGTAGAGCCTCCAAGCAATAAAACGATAATAAAGAAATATTATTGATACTAATAAAGGTATATGAATAAGTCTGATAACTTAGATAATTTAGTAAAATTCATTGAAGGGCACTAATCACTAAAACAAGGAAAAGTCAATGGGGTTGCATATACACATTTAAGAACAGTGAAATACTGAGGCAGCATCTCAAACTGGTATTGGGATCACGTTGTCAGAATTAGTAGACAACTTCCTATAATGATCATGATGAAAGACAATTTTTGGGAAGTGTTGGTCTTAGCATTTATGTTCATTTAAACTGTTGGTTATCCATGGCTTAAATAGTCTGTGATACCCCCTCAGAATCTTGCAGACCCACATCAAAATACTTACAAATAAGCGTATGTCATCTTCCATGATTGGTTTAGGTAAAATTAGACTGGTGGGAAAAAAAATAGAACATATAAATAGAAGTAGATTTGTTTAAAAATAAAAGAATTTCAAAATTTAAATTTCTCACCAGGCCAAAGTGTTTTCTCTGATAGATTCTAACCAAAGTTAAAACAATAGTACCAATCTTATACAAATTTTTCAGATGATATAAGAGGGAAGATCACTCCCCACTTCATTTTATGAGACCAGAATAATCCCGATACCAAAATCAGTCAAGTATACTCCAAGAAAAGAAAAGCTACAGAACACTATCTCTCATGAAAAGATATGCAAAAATCCTTAACAAAGCACTAGCAAAACACATACAACAATATATAAAAAGGATAATATGACAAGACATAGCAAGGTTCATCCCAGTAACAAAATGTTGGTTTATTATTTTAAAAAATGAGTACAAATACTCATCACATTAATAGAAAGAAAGAGCAAAATTCATATGATATCTTAATAGATGTGGGAAAGTACTTGACAAAATTGAGCACCCATTCATGATAAAAACTTACAGCAAACTAGGAACAGCAGACACTCACCAAAAAGTACATAATGTTTGATTACCTTTATATGAAGATCAAAAATAGGCAAAATTAAGTGTTTACCTGTGATGTCACAGAAATTTGCTGGGGATGTGTATGAGAAAATTTTCTGGTATGAAGGAAACAATCTTCATCTTTATTGGGTTTTGAATAACACAAGTTCAAACTTTTGTCAAAACTCATCAACCTTTACATTTAGGATCTATGCCTTTCACTGTATGTAAACTATACCTCAATTAAAAACAAGCCACAGGGCTTCCCTGGTGGTGCAGTGGTTGAGAGTCCTCCTGCCGATGCAGGGGACACGGGTTCGTGCCCCGGTCCGGGAAGATCCCACATGCCGCGGAGTGGCTGGGCCCGTGAGCCATGGCCGCTGAGCCTGCGTGTCCAGAGCCTGTGCTCCGCAACGGGAGAGGCCACAACAGTGAGAGGCCCGCGTACCACAAAAAAAAAACAAGCCACAGGAGGACAAAAGTTATATATTGGACTACCATTAAAACAAAAGAGGGAAAGAACTGGAATGATTTTTAAAAGATTAAAATATGTGAATACAAAGTAGAAAGTCAGGAGAAATAATAAATGAAGGGCTTCCCTAGTGGCGCAGTGGTTAAGAATCTGCCTGCCGATGCAGGGGACGTGGGTTCAAGCCCTGGTCCGGGAAGATCCCACATGCCGCGAAGCAACTAAGTCCGTGGGCCACAACTACTGAGCCCACATGCCACAACTACTGAAGTCCACACTCCTAGAGCCGTGTTCCACAGCAAGAGAAGCCACTGCGAGAAGCCCACACACTGCAACGAAGAGTAGCCCCCACTTGCTTCAACCAGAGAAAAGCCCGCGCACAGCAACAAAGACCCAACACAACCAAAAACAATAAATAAATAAAATAAAATAATAAAATAAATAAATTTATAAAAAAAGAATAAATGGAAAGAGTGTGTGTAACTTATAATCAGATGCACAAGTTAAGATTTATTGAGTATGTATTACATACACATTTTGTGATATATGCATACCATCTTTTAGATAGCAATTATTTTTATTTTATAGATGATGATAGAGACCAGAGAATTAAAGTCTAAAGCCACAGGTAGAAAGTTATCAGAATAAGACTTATACCAGCGATTAGCAGAATGGTGGATCTTGAGGCTGAGTTCAGTACATAGACATTTCATTTTGTCCGCTTGGTATTGCAAAAGAGAAAATTGAAGTAAATATTTGCATTTAAAGATTGTGACATTTCCATAAAAAATCTGAATTTCTGGAAAATACTGAAAATTGGAAGATTTGCCATGTTGGGCCTATGTTCCCACATGCAGAAAAATCATCTGAAGCTCAGTGTCAAGCAGATGGTCCCCTTAAACAGGACTTAAATAGGACATGTTACCTGCTTGTCTCTGTAAGTGTTTGAGTATGGATACCTAATTGATGACCACGTTTATCTGAATTCAGGTCCAGAGAAGACATAGGAAAAAAGGTGATATTGCACAGTGAAGGGGGGACAAAAGATCATATGAGTAAGGAGTCTATGATTTAGGAGCTAAGGGATTTGTGTTTACTAAAACATAGCAACAAAACCTGATAATGCCCAAAGCAAGATATTATATAACAGAAAAAGACAAAAAGCAGAGACCTGTCCAAAAGGAAAGTCCATTTTATAGTGACTAATACCCATTGGATGTTTTCCAGCTTGTTGTGGGGATGCTATACTGTAATAGAGAGACTCACAGAAGATAAATTAATTTCTCAAAATTGCTTGACTGATACTGAAGAATTACCTTCCTCTGGGATAAGAAGTGAGGTTAGACTCTGAGCACTCAGAACCAATGTGATTAAGAGCAGGAAGGTGGAGGAAATTTGTAACCCCCTTAGAGTATCTAGGTCTGTGTTCCCTCCTGTAAAATTAAAGCATAATATAAGACTGGTTTTTCCATAACGGACCTTTTCAGTTCCGACATTCTTTGGCTTCATGAATTAGGATGACATTGAAATATGGCCTAGTACCCCAACAGTGCTTGTCTGGTATTTTTATTCTATACATACTAGTGCCTCCACCCAGAGTACAAAGTGGGAAGGGTTCTTCTTTTCAGATCACTCACTACAACTCTCCACGGGTTGCAACCTCAATTAACTTCTTGATTCCTCTTTCATACTTTCTAATTTACTACCCCCGTTAAAACAATTCAATGCATCCAGATCCATTTAGGTTCTACATAGCCCTTATAATAAGGAGTCTGAGGGTTTTTTTTAAGTTTATTCATTTGTTTAACATGTGTAGCACACCTAAACCTGGAAAGGGAGGAAAACAAGGATAAGTTGTTGAATTAGAATCAACTTGAAAATAGAGTCCAATCTGACTTTTTACTAAATGTACTTTTAGGTTAAAAATATTAGCCTGTTCTTTATTTGGCATAGTATTTTCTACAGCATGTTAACACAAGATTTGTTTTTGACTTGTGCTTGGATCCCGTATTAATATTACAAAGATTAGCTGTTGCTTTAGAAATGAAAGCTGTTCAGTCCTATCTAAGCTCTACTTAATAAATCCCCTTATCCTTATTTAAACTCTCTACGGCTTTATTATTTTTTTAACCAACACAATGAGAATGATATCATTCTGCAAATCCTGCTTCATAGTATGCTATGTTACATGAAATCAAATTAACCTGGCACGTTGCCTGTCATAGAGTAGGGTTTCAATAAATTAATTTCAAGTTTAATCTTTAGATTGCTCTGAGGCCTGTGGTATTGGTTACGGTGGATGTTTCTAGACTCAGAATGCTATATTGTTGACTCTAGTCCTCTGCCTCTAACAACTTGCCCCTCCTTATTCTTTCTGTACACATTGGCTCACCACGTTGGAAACATCAACACAGTGCCTGTAGGACCACCATACTCCCACTCTTCCTTAATGATAACTTACAAAATGTCAATTGCAGTCAAAAATAACATTCAAGACTCTCTTGAAAGGAAGCATTCTCTTACACCATTTGGCTAAAAATCTCTCCAGAAGAGATTTACTTCCTGTGTTTCATTGTTCACAGTTTGGAGAATGAAAATGTCTTTGTGAGAGGTGAAGGAGAAATAGCCACCCTAAAACTATCAGGGAAGGGTGCTTAGAATTTCCCTAGTTCATTAATTCATCCAGTTAACAATATTTACTGAGTCCTTACTATGGAGAAGCATTGTTTTGTGTTCTGAGAATATAAGAAATAAGACCAAAAAACAAAAACATTCCTGCTTTTATTCACAAAAGACAAAAATAAGTGGACAAGTAAAGACTATAGAGATTGAATGAAGTAGCAGTGGGATAGGTTTTAAAATAGATAGTTGTGTCAGTCAACCATTGCCACAAAAATGCTGCATAACAAACTACCCTAAAACTCAGTTACTTAAGACAAATAACTTAATTCTCTTCATATATCTGTGAGTTAGCCAGGGTGATTCTGCCTTCAGCTCAGGAAGCTCTGCTTCACACTGCAGTTTTGCAAGTTGGCTAGTTCGACTGTGCTTCACGTTTCTTCTCATTTGGGGACCACCCAGGAAAAGTTCTTCTTCTGGCAATGGCAGAAGAGGAAGAGGGAGAGCCAGAAGCTGCAAACTCATATTGAGTCTTTGTTTTCCTTATGTCTGCCAACATCCCATTAGCTAAAGCAAGCCTCATGGCCAAAATCATGATCAAGAGTGGGGAAGTATATTCTACCCACTCTGGGGAGAGGCAGGGGATGAGTATTTGCTGAACAATAATGTAATTACAACATTCATTGACGATCTCTGAGGAGAAAGGTTGGCATGTTTAGGAAAAAGCCAGAAGACCAGTATGCTTGAAACAGACAGAAGGGGAGAGTGGTAGGATATGACAGCTGAGAGGGAGGCAGAGGCCCCCTCAGGGTAATATAGGCCACAGTCAGGAATTTGTTCTAAGTACAATAGGAAACCTTTAGGGGTTTTACACAGAGAGTAGTAAGAATTGATTTACATTAAAAAACAAAAAACTTCTCTGTGTGGTGACTACATTGAAAGGGACCGAGTCCGCTGGTAAGTATACTATTCACGTTACTCTTGCTGCAGCTCAGGCGGGTGATGATGGCTTAGACCTGCATGGTGATAGTAGGATGATGGCTTGGACCTGGATGGTGATAATGGAGTAAGGAAAAGTACTTGGGCTTGGAATCTATTTTGGTGGCAGACCTGCACCCTAGGGAGTTTCCACCCTTGGAAGCGGTAGGGGAGAGGGAAAAAAGTTGTAAACGGCTGCCAGCTGTTTGATCTGTGCAACCCAGTGAATGATGGTGCTAGTAACTGAAATGGGGAGCACTAGGGGAAGATGATATTTTTAGAAAAGTGTTGGAAGGAATCAAAGGTTTTATTATGGGTGCTTGGGGCCGCACCATGACCACCAGAGGAAACCCTGTCGCTCTGGAAACAGGAGCAAGCCCCGCTGAAGGCCCTTGTTGTGGACCTGGACATGGAGTGGTGGCAGCGGGACCCGCCATCTCGGGCCGGCAGAGGGTCAGGGGCATGGACACGTCCTTTGTGAAGGGCGACAATGTCAACACCTGTGCGTCCCTGATGGTGCTCAGCTACCCTGAGCTTGAGGTCCTTCAGTAAGCCCCCTTCATCCTGCAGAACCAGGAGTCGCTCCCAGCACCCTCTTATTTGTCTTTACCATGCTGGGATGGAACTAACCAGAATATAAGCTCCACGATGGGTGGTAGGGACCATGCTGTCTTGCCCACTGGTTGTAGCCTTGGCACCTAGTACCGTGCGGGGCTCACAGAAGACCCTCGAAGAGACACACAAATGAATGAGCAGTGTACCCACGATTCCTTTGGAGTCAACGACTCAGGGAGCATTGGCTACAGAAGAGCTTGAGAAGGAACTTCTGCAGCTTCGGCGTTTCCCCCTCCCTGCTCCTCTGCCGGTTCCCAAAGCTGCCATCCTCCTGCCTCAGTGTCTCTGCGCTTTGCTCAGAAGACCCTTTAGTCCAAATTCAGCAGAAATGTATTGATACCCAACTTACAGTTTGGTGATGAATAAATGAGATCATGCGGAAAGCAATTTAGCATAACAGGGCTGGGGTAAGCCCTCAATTAAGCCACTGTTAATTCTGAGGATGACTTCTTGCTTTTCAAGACACAATTCACTTGTTCCCATCACTCTGTACCTTTCTCTAGCAGCAGAATTAACCACCCCTTCATCTCTGTCCTAGGCCTCTTTCTTAGGTGTGTGCTATTCCAGTACCTCTCACACTGTATTAAAGTTACTGGTTTAGGAGATACTTGCAGATCTTATGACCTATATATGATTGGAGCAATCTCCCTATTGCAATAGTCCTCCTACCTTCCTTGCAATAATTGTTTTGAATAAAGTCTCTCCTTACCTCAAATTAAAAAAAAGTTTTATTTTGGACAGTAAGGTTACCTAATGATCCTCCAAGTAGAGCTGCTGCGGATGTGATTGGATATGCAATCTGAGTAGTCAGAGATGAAAATTGAGGGGTTACTAGGGAATAGATAGGATCCACAGCCATAAGATTTAACAAGATCAGCAGGGAAAGAATCTAAATTGAAAAAATAATAAGACCAAGGACCAAGACTAATAATATAAACCGTTATGTTCCAAGTTCAGCATCTAATATCTTCTTCAGATAAGGAAAAAGTACAGTATTTCACTGAATCTGCTTCTGGTAAATGGTAGCTCAAGTACATTTGTTCTATTTTGTGTATTACAGGTGGTACAGAAATTTTCTTAGATTTTGTAACAATAAAAAAAAAGCAGAAGCTTTTCTTTAAAAAAAAACTCATTTTTTACTCTAAATAGTTACACTCTAATTTGTAAAACTAAGAAAAATAAAAGTTGAAACTTGTTAAGGACTTCTCCTGTAATGCTTTCATTTTGGTCTTACTCAAAAAGGAGGCTTAGAAGGACAATTACTTGAGCAATACACATAGCGGTGAGTGATTTCATGTACATATCGATATTTTTCTTTGACATGAGAAACAAGATTATAAGTGAGATCAGCAGTACCTACAATATGGAATATCCTTAGTTAAATATGGCAACCCGTTAACATGTGAATCCCAGGCAAAGCTTGTGTTATAATTGGAGTTTAAGTTGCAAAATATTCTTTGACTACAGAAATCCATCATCAATTTTTCCGAATTAATTACCTATACAGATGCGAGAGCAGAGACAGGAAGAGCCAAAGGGAAATGAGCTGGGAATTTATAGAGATTATGGGCAAAGCATGATTACACATAGATTGGAAAATTGGACATTTGGTTTACATTTACCTAACTCTCCAAGGACAGGATTATATGCATTTTGTGTGTAAGATAGTATATGTGGGTGTGGGTCTGTGCATGCATATAACTGTCTGTATGTCTAGAAAATGGACCTTAATTGAACAGAAAAATCAATTGAGTTTACAAAGAGATTGGCATCATTGTTTGTTCAGATGAATCACAGTCACAGTTCCAAACCAGAGACTCATTTAGAGGAATGGAGTAAATGTGCAAGTTATCCTAAGCACTCAACTGGTGAACGCACATGATCCCAGGGTGCTTTCTTAAATATCTTTAATGTTGACTTCCCCAGTCAGGAAGGAAAAGAATGACTAGAGCAAAGTCTCAGAAAACTGACTTAAAGTCTCATATCAAATATTAAGATTAGTGATAACAAAAGAGTTTTTAGTAATTGAAATTAAAGTAGAGATGTGGCTGAAAGGAATGTTACAAGTGGAAACATGGAAAAACAAGTCAGAAATTTTAAATAATCAGCTTTTCAATTCAACCTAGTGAATATGTATTGAGCACTTACAGTCTGTAAGCCTTGGAAGAAGAGGATATACAATGATGTGTGAGCATCCTTTCCTTCTAGAAGTTTACAGATGTAGGGGAGGAAAAATAATTTTCCCTCTGCCTTTCTAGGTTCTCGGTTGAGACCGCACCACCATTGCCACCATAGTAACTGATTAACAGTTAAAAACAGAGTTTAGGGTTTCCCTGGTGGTGCAGTGGTTAAGAATCTGCCTGCCAATGCAGGGGACATGGGTTCGAGCCCTTGTCTGGGAAGATCCCACATGCTGTGGAGCAACTAAGCCCATGCGCCACAACTACTGAGCCCACATGCCACAAATACTGAAGCTCACGCATCTAGAGCCCATGCTCCGCAACAAGAGGCGCCATCGCAATGAGAAGCCTGTGCACCGCGACAAAGAGTAGCCCCCGCTCGCCACCACTAGAGAAAGCCCATGTACAGCAACAAAGACCCAACGCAGCCAAAAATAAAAACAAACAAACAAACAAAAAACAGAAGTTTAATACTAGGTACCCTTCCTGTATCCATGGGAGATACCCAGGAAAACTGAGTGGTTCCCCAAAATGGTCCAACCCACCACCTTAAACACTATCTTTAGCTAAAGACAAAAGAAAGATTTGGGGGAGGGGCTTGGGGAAGGCCTGTTAATGGGAGATAATCAGGCAAAGCACAGTAAACCAGGGTATGATTGTTACAGAGTCCGAGCCTTCTCCACTGAGGTGAGTTTTCAGAGATTTAGTCATCCTTCTCTTCCAGGTGTAGTATAGTGAGGGAGATACCCTTTCAAACAGAGATTCCCCTTATTAACGTAAAGGTCCCTTATAAAAGGGTAACTTCTACTCTGTTTTCAGAGCTTCTCTTGCCTTGGCTGTGTCTTAAAAATAACCAGCTCAAGTAATCAATATGCCAAAGAGGCATAATTTGGGGTGGCACATTCTGCTCCCCTTCAGTTTACCACAAACGGCTAGCAGAAACTGGGAGGAGTAGAAGTAGATTAAACTTTTAGGATTCAAACTTGGAAAGGTTCACCTTGAATAGGTCTAAAATAGAATCTTTTAAAAATTAAAGATAAGTCAGAAAGTGAGAGAGCGGTCAAAGGGAAGAAGGAGGGCAGATTCCAGATGGTAGAAACACCACAGGGTAAGTTTTGGGGATTACGGTATAAAAAGATGGGCACGTCCAGGAAGCTGTATATAAATGGGATGATGAAGCCTCCGAAGGTACAGGAAGAAATCATCTGAAACTGAAGACACACTATTTATCAAATAGTTTTTGAACTTTCCCATCTCCAAATTAAATGTTTACAGACCACTCTTTCTAATTGCCAATCTTTCAGGCATCTCTGTTGATTTTTTTAAGTAATTAGCTAGCAAAAGTCTGATTTAAGTCACAGTAGAAGCTCAGAAATCTACCTACAGTAGAAATGTAACCTACAGGTACCCAGATAAACCTATTTAGATAGATAAAAAGATAAAACCTATTCAGAGTTAGCTGCTTCATGGTGACCGCAAGCTAGAAGGCCAACACGTGAAGGTTGTCCAAGGGTAATGTTCAAACTCTTCATTAGTATTTTAAGAGCTAAATAAAAATTAGAAGGATTTTAGGCATAAAGGCTTTAGAATAAAGATATTTCACCCATCTCCATAGAAAGGTGCCTGAAATCCTGCATAAAAGGCATCATTGAAGTACTTCCTGAAATACGTTTAAAGGCAAATATCCACACGTAACTTACTGTCTCTTAAAACAAATTGTTTAATTGGCTTTTCTATAGCTCGAAGGCATTGGAGCTGAAAAGCAAAGGTGTAACAGATGTTTTTAAAAATACCATTTAGAGGTCAAAGAAAGTTTATCTATATCATAATTTTACCATAAAAGTTACACATCTTCTTTTTCTCCCAAAAGAAAAGGTAGTGTATAGCATCTATCTGATTTTCAATTATTTGACATTTGCTAACACATTTCCCCCAATTCTTTCAGGCTTATCATTTCTACATTGACAGCTAATGAAGTGATATATTTAAAACAACAAGAATTCCCACTATTAATTCTCCCCCTTTCTTTCTAATTAATTAAGAATAAATTTTGTCAACATTTCCCTGAGCTTCATGTATGAAAGAAGTCAGTTGAGAAAAATAGGACTCACACTTTCTTTTTACCATTAGGCTGCTATCACACATTTTAAAAGATTGTTCTTTGTATTTGCATGTCAAAAGCTCATAAAACAACTAATTTAAATATCATGCAAAGAATATATAATTTCTTGACTTCTTCATTAAAGTGGCTTTGAAAGGATTCTGTCACAAAGATGCTCTGATCATGAGAAGAAAGCATAATGCTCAGAATTCTGATGTGATCAGTCAAGTGAAAATAAAAATCCTTTTAAACATCTATTGCGCCCCCTAGTGGCATAAAGGCAAAAATCGAGTACATATTTCAAATTTCTTTGCCGATTAATTACCCTTTACATATAAAACTTTCCTCAAGTGAGTTGTGTTCAATGCTGTGTAGTATGTAAGTCTGTAAAACAAACTAAAAGAAGTAAAAAATATCAGCCATTGTTAAATTCCTAAACATTAAGTTACATGAATGACTCCTTGCTATTTTAAATTATTATTACATGTTTGGAATTAGTCCCTCTTCTTAGGTGTAGGATAAAATGGAGAAGTCAATTCCGTAGACATATACCATATGATATAAATCAACTCTCTGTAGAAATCAATCCAGACTTCTTTTCTCGATTGTTACTATCTGGTTGATATGTTTAAGAAGTGAACAAGTCTCAGACACATTTACCTTCAAATATTCACATTTTTAACAGCACCATCTTTTCCAGTCATGCCATGTATCCTGAAATACTTAATGCAAGAAGAAAACTTCACTCCAAAAGACATTTTGAGCCATTTTCTTCTGAGAACCCGGGAGAGGGAATGAGTGTCATTGTAACTCATGAAATATGTGAAGATGCGGTCTTAAGAATGCGACTGGTGGACGGTGGTTATTTAAGATTGTCTCCGTTCCAGAAGTACAGTCTCATCTTTATCACTATCACAGGGGAAGAAATCTGATACAATGGCGAAAACCAGTGAAAAGGGGATTATAGACTGAATAGGATGGGGCAGCAGGAATGAATCTAAAGGAGCAGAGCGATGCAGACAGAAAACGAGGAAAGTAATCAGTGATACAATAATACATATTTCTGCCTGCTAACAAATAAATTATAGTTGGGTTTTGTAAACATGAAATTGTCTTTCTAAGACACTCAACCATAAATCAGCATACATAATTCAGTCAACCTTTCAGTTACTTAAAATTGACTTTTCAATTTGTTAGGAAATAATACCCTATTGCTTAGAGCTACTAGTCTCTTTTCTTAAAATTGATTCTCTCTCCTTTCTCTAAATTCTTTTGTTTAACCCAATATTATAACTGATTTTCTGCTTATCTTCCACTTGCTTTCTTTTTCTAGCATGTATTGTCTAAGACCTTATCAGTCCTGAAACCACAAAACACTTGTTCAAAAGTATGGGTTATCAGAAAAGAATCCTGACTCTTTAAGAACTTCCAAACCTAAAGAATTACTGATTTTAGGCATTCATCCTGGAGATTTTGATTATATTACAAATAACAGATCTCATGCTTCACAAAATCAAAATGACAACTTCTTAGAGTCAGAGAATAAGAGGCAATGGGGAAAGAATGGTACTGGAAGTTCTTTTCCAGTATGCTCTGTATGGAATTGCTTTTGAATGACTCCTGCGTGCCGGAAATCTGGAGCAGCAGTGTCAATTAGGGAAAATGTCGCTGTTACTGGAGGTTCAGAAGTGGGGGAGAGGTGTCGGGGGGGACAAAGAAGAAAGGGAGGAGGAAGTGGGGAGTGGAGGGGAGGGATGGAAATGAAGGGCACATCCTGAAGAGATAATCCCTGTATACTCATGACATCATCCCCTGCATATATATATATATACATATATATATACACATAGGGAATGGTCAAAGCATCTCTCATAGTTCAGTCACTTCCAAACTCAGCTGGAGGCAAGAGGAAGCACTAGAGAGCCCCCTTCAGCCTGTCTCTGACGTTTATGGACTGGGCTTGCTAGAAGGCTCAAGAAGATGATGGCAGGAATGAAAATCCAACTGGTGTGCATGATACTCCTGGCTTTCAGCTCCTGGAGTCTGTGCTCAGGTAAGCTCAGCTGCATTTCACAACTCCCTGAAGTGATTTCTTTTTCCATTTTTACTGTGTGTTGCCACTTAACGTTAATGTATCCAGGGAGAAGAGTTTCTCCCTTATTCTGGATTTCCTTTTTAGTGATAGAAGCTGGATACTTTCTTTCTCTGTCTTATGATTACAAGAATTGAAAGATTTCTTTTTCCTTTTTAAATCTGCAAGGTAATAAAAGGGATTTCAATGAAACACTTCATGTTCCCCTTTGCAATGTAACCACTAGAAAAAAAACATGTGAAACAAATCAAGCTGGTCACTCTCTAATGAGAAGTACAGGAGTGGTGCCTGTCAAAGTGCAAACCCATAATTAAAACTGATTGCATTTGAAATGTTTTATCTCTTCCTCATTCACTCTCTTAGGACATGGTGGCTTCTCCCTCTCAAATATTATTTTCTTAATTGTGTGTATGTTAAGATAACAAAGTGAAAATTGATGTTCAATGAATAAATGTATAAAGCATTATTTATAGAAAATTATTTCTAGAAAAATACACAAAATACCAAGCTCTTTTAAGAATACATTTTATATAACTTTTCTGTGTGACAAATAGATGTATTATTAATTTAACTATTTTTTTGCATGTCATTTAAGTTGATACAGAATGTAACTGGAAAATTGTCATTCTTGTATTGATAAAAATTGTTTCCCTGTAGAGTATTTTGCATGTGATAATTAAGATGAAACCATACTTTGTCAAATATCTGTCAATAGGTCACCTTGAAAATAAGATTTAAACTTAAAAGAGTAATATGAAATATTATAGTGATTGCCATATGCTCTAATTAATGTTGGAAAATAATTGAATGATCACATCAAGGTGAAAAAAAACAAGGGATAAATGCAGCAAAAATATTTAGCCTGTTTTATACTGTTATATCATAAATATGACACTGAAATGTTTAATTCAAATTTCTGCTATGATTTTATGAATTAACTCAGTATAGTGTTCTATAACTTTATTTCTATTACCTTATAGTAATTTCTAAATTTTTCTTCTCTGTGAAATATTCATTATTGGAAACTGGAAAGAATATTCTAAAAAAACATCAGAAATCCATTTTCCACACTCTTGTACATGTATTGATGGACAACTCCACTTTTGCTTAAACAATTTCCTTAATAGCCTGTGAAAAAATTGCTAAGTACACGTGATTCTAAATCCTTGTTTAAAGTAGAGAAACAAATCTTTCAAAGTGTGTTTTGTAAAATAGCATCTCAAATTAAACAAATCTCAGTGTCTTTCTTATTCTAAAATTATCAGCAAGCAATTTCCTTTGTTTTTATCTTGAAAAAATGTCTTATACATACCTTTTCATTATGTTGTTTTTAAAATATCAATACATATATATTCTGTATATGTAAACTATTTCCAGTAAAAATTATCCAGCATTTTTGATTAAATCTTTATTTTATCATATAATCAGGTTTTTTTTTTAAATAATGAGATTCAGTGATTAAACAACTCCAAATCATCAATAGCTCTCCTGGCATAAAATCCTGTGTTTATTTTCTTAAAAGTGCTTCTATTATTCTATTCTGTTAGCCTAAAGTAAAACTATAATTGTTTTTTTCCAAATGTTATTCTAAGGAGAATGAATACATAGCAAAGACAATAAACTTCTAAGACAAAGTTTTTTGAGGCTAATCTTAAATCTCTAGGTTATAATATAATTACATGATACGTGATTATACAGTAAACATGTGGTTTTGATTTTACTCAGATTCAGAAGAGGAAATGAAAGCGTTAGAAGCAGATTTATTGACCAATATGCATACATCAAAGGTAACTTTTTCTTTTTTTTTAAACCAAGGACTGAAAAACATATGAACTCTCATTATAAACATGGTATCCTTTTCCTATAGTAATAACTTCCCATTGAGACTGAAAAGTTCATTGGGAGGCATTTCCTTTACGGGGAAACTTTTCCTTAAGTTCAAAGGACTTAAGGGTGTTGATGTGACAGGGAAAGAAGCTGTATTGATACTGTATAGTGTATCAATCACTATACTGCAAATTTAATTAAGTAGTCACATATTATTTATGTGGACATGCAAATGTATTTTTAAAACTCCTCTTTCCATTCCAGTCATATTGTGTATGATGAAAGGTATATTGGCCTCAAGATAAATACATAAATGAAAATTAAGTGATATTTTTGCCTTTCTTGTACTATTGGGGAGAGTGAAGTGGAGTTCCTAAATTAAGAATTAAAGTTCACGAAACCCATGAAAGAAATGTGGTAGAGAGTAAAGAGCAATAGACTGGCAAACAGAAGCCTTGAGATCTAATCCCACAGCTGTGATTTATGAACTATTTGATCTTAAGCAAGGGGATTAGTTAACATTGCTTGCCTTTGTTTCCTTATTTTTAAACGTTGGGGTTGGAGTTTATGATCTCCTAGACATTTACATTAAGTCCACACCTGGATTTAAATTCTCCTCATAACAGAAGTGTTATTGGTACCTGCTTATTGTTTTTATTGAATCAGGTGAAACTTTGTACTGGACCTTATTATTCCTCTCGGGGTCTTGAAAGCAAGGTTTTTAGATTCCAGCCTGTACCTAGGAATAAAACTCAATTAGAATATACCCAATTACCACACTACCACACAATCTTGATTTACCCGGAGTGAGTTAATCAGTGTGTATCTAAATGTAGAGTTGGAGAACAGGGTTCCCAACCAAAAGATGTTTCTCAAAGAAGAACATGTCTTGAGGTGAGGCAGTCACCCGGTGCAATCACTGTTGTAATGCTGAGGATTCCACAGGCGCTGTGGTAAGAAAGGAAATGCTCAGGACTCCTCCTGCCTCTTCCCTAATTGGATGAGCATGTTCCAGGTGCAACAACCCCTAGCATAGAAGTAGAATTGTGTTCAATAGTGGGTGTGAAGGGGTAATAGCCATTTCTGTGTTTGTATGAGAATGTGGGTCACTGTCATCTCAGAGCTAACAAAGACGTTTTCTACTATGGTCCTTAAAAGGCATTTGGGGAAAATTTAAGTACCTATATATTTCCACAATTGCCCAGATCTACAAAAGTTGAACACATTGAAACCAAATTCTACCATAATTTGGTGGGTTTCCTATCAAGAATGATCAAATTTCATTTAGTCATTAAAACTCAGTGAACAAATACATTTAACCTTAAGATAATGGATCCTTTGTTTAATACTCAATCAGAATAGCAATGGCTATAATCGCTTCAACTCATAAATAGGAAGACAAGTGAAGTTAATAGTCTGTTTTGAAAAATGGAACAGATTAGTATGCCTTAGTGTCTTTGTAGAGATTTTGCCTCTATGATTTCAAGTTTATGTAGACAAATAAAGGTCCTAAATAATCTCCAAAATGTGACATGGTGTGGGGATTGCCAGCTACTTTGCAAAAATGTGGGAGTAGAGGTTATGATTCCTTCCCTGGCCAAGATGCTGCAAGGGAAAAACAATTTCAGTATATGAAGTGGTTTAGTTTTATTCTTAAGAGAAATACGTAGCCAAAGTATAGACAGAATAACATATACCGCTCTCATTCAGTCATGGGACATATCTCTAAAACAGATCATGGAAGAAAAATTGAATCCCATTGCCTCCTTTTTTACTTGAAATAAGTAAAATACAGACTATGATGAGGAAGCACCCAGAAGCATAATTATCCCAATTTTGCTGCTAGGATGGGAACATAAAGCTCATTTCTTATTTTTTATAAAACTACTATCACTTATTTCTCTGTGATTCAATTAGTTTTTGGTGTGTGTAGTGTTCTATGCAAATGAAAAGTCTAAACTTTTGACCATTTTAACCAATATACTGTATCTAAAATTTTGAAAGAATAGTATTTGTTATTGGTATAACTCCATTATTAAAAGCTTCAGAAAGCTTCAGTTTTCTTCTTTCCACTCTAAAGGTAATTTCAATTTTTAAAGTAAAACTATTTAGACATTGAAATACTAATGTAGAAATACTCTTAAGCAAGAGAAGGCCAAGAGAGATTCCAAAGCTTGAAGAGAAGGGGAAGATAAAGAAATTAGTTCTCACAATACAATTCTCTTTATTACCAGTGGTAGTGCTTTGGTATAGTTTTATTAAGAAAGAGAACTTTGAAGAAAAGAATATGTTTTCTTTAGGCTCTCAAAAAGCTGCTGGAATGATGTAATTTTCTGTGATCAAATTCAATGCCTTGAATACAGTAAGAGTTTAATAAATATTTATGTACTAACAATAAGAATCTAGGATTTATTACTAGCCCTTACCTTTTGTATTCAGCTGTAAGAACTTCAGAGCTCCACCACAGATGACTTTATTTTTACTTAGGTGAAATACTTGAATTCACCATGAATTCACCAATTCACCAATTCAAATGCTTGTAATACATTTGATTTCAGTGTATTATAGATAGTGACCACTAGTAATATAGATTAGGTCCCATTTAATTAAGGAAACCAAAATTTGACCAGGATCTTATTCAGTATTAGAAGTTTAATCAAATAATGCTAAGTAAGAACCACAAATATTCTTGTTTTCCTCATTTTAAAAGCAAGAGAAGACAATATTCTAAATTTCTTATCTATAGGCTTAGGTCTATTATAGACATTTACGTAAAATAATTTAATAAATAAGAATGTTTATTGTTAAAGAAAATTATTCATGACACTTGTTAAAGGTAGCAAGGAAGACTTTATTCAAGAGGAACTATGGTTTTGCAAAGATCAGGCTTAACTCCAAGCACAACAAGGACAAGTGTGGATTTACAGCCAAGGAACAGGGTTGGGGTGGATCATTGTATGGAAAATTACTGAGGAAACTCTAAATCTAGGAGGATTCTTGCTAGACAACTCAATAGAATCCTAGGATGATCAGGTATCAATGGTGGGGCATTTTTGCTAACTTGACTCAGAAGGATTCTTGCTAAAACTGGACTAAGTAGACCAAGGACAGAGCCCAAGGTTGGGACCTCGTCAAGAAGAGGGCTCAGAGGATCCTAGCTCAGATTTCATCAAAGACAGAGTGTCATTTTCTTGAGTGAACTATTTAAACCTTATAAGAAATGTTCTTAAATACATGTCTATTTAGACATCCTATGGTCAAAAGTGCCCTCTCTGCGGTGCTTCCAAAGTATGACAGGGGCTAAGGTGATATTAAATAGTATACTAGTGAGTGATGCAGTGACTGTTTTAACTGGCAGAAGAGAACAAAATGCTTTACTCAGTTTCCTCATCCAAAAAAATAATCAGACAACACAAGTCCTGACAGATACTTTATGAATAAAGCATTATATGGTCAATTAGTTTGGGGAGCATTGGATATTATGTTAGCACCGTTGAAACATTACAATGAATATTTGCAAGTAAAAAGCTCAAGAAGCCTTTAAATTTCCTTTAAACTTCCTTTAAACTCAAGTTTTCCAATTCTCTTGACAGTGGAACTCCTTTTTAAAAACAGTGAGTACAGAGCTAGTGTTCTAAGGAAAACACTCAATCAGATGATCTCTAAAGAGCTTTCCGAATGTAAAATTGTACTATCCCATTAATTGACAAGACATAAGGTGTTGCTGCCACACAGTGGAGCATGCTGCCTCTAAGTTTCCCATAGCAGAAAAATTCAAGAACAGGCTGATAATCACATTCGAGGGGCATAGTTGAATGTATTTCCAAACTGTTTGAAAACATTATAGTGAATATTTTTGTACTCACAGATTTGCATGTCCCTAAGGTAAAGTCTTAATCAAAGGGTATGAACATTTACAATTTTTATACATATTGCCAAAACACCTTTCAAGAAATTATACCAATATATACTCAGACCAACAAATATTTAGAAGAGAAAGTGTCTGTTTCTCCATATCCTCATAAGTACATCAAGTGTACTTATACTTTTTAGGGTCTTCTGATCTGATAGTAGCCAAGTTGAACATCATTCCACATATTTCTGTTCCATATTTCTTCTTTGATAGCGATTCTTTGACAGCGATTCTGCTCATATTATTTATCTGAGGTTGAACACTTTTTAAGTGTTTTTTTGTTCTTGTTTTGTTTTGTTTGTTTGTTTTTTAATTGGGGCATTCACCAGTTTCTTTTGGAAGAGCTCCACCTCTGTTAGGTATATTAACATTTTGTGGCAGCTTTTACAGTATGTCTTGCTTTTGATTTTAGTTCAGGCTGTTAATTTTTGAGAGATAATTTACACATTTATGTATTATAAATTATCTTTTCCTTTATGGATTCTGGTTTGGATATTTGCTTAACAATATTTTTCCAAATTTATAAAATAAATTCTATATATTTACATATTTTTATTTTTACTCATATTTAACCCATCTGGATATTGTTAGACTATAATATGTCAATAAAAGTTATAACTAGATCTAAATCCAGATTTCCCCATAGCCAACTGTCCCAAGGACTTCAAATGCAAACTTTGCTATAACGCTCTTCAATCATATTTACTTGGATCAAATTTTGGACATTATATTCTCTTTTGTTGAGTTTTATATTTATGCTTGTTCTATTAATTCACTCTTTGATTACTGCAGCTTTAAGATACATTTTAATATCTGGTAGAGTAAGTCCTTCCTCATTATCTTTTTATTTTTCTAAGTCTTCTTAGTTCTCACATATTCATACTTCCAAATTAACTTTATAATTGTTTTGGTACACTCCTTCCTCTAAACTTCCAGTCTTCCCATATTTTCCAAATTGGAACTTTGATTTGGAATTGCATTGCATTTGGAGAATAATTCACAGAGAATTGACACCAATAAAATTGATACTAATATTTTTGAATCTTCTCATCACAGCTTTGTGGTCATTCAAAAAAGCTTTTTTTATGTTCTTTAGAAAAAATTTATGCTTTTCTTCATCTATGCCCTTTGAGATGCTTGTTAAGTTTTATAAGTTATTTCACACTTAGTTTCTCCAAAAATTGGAAAATGAGAAAGTTGTTAATTATGGTAATAATGGTTTCAGACAAGATCTTATTAGAAAAGGATATTTTAGAAAATATTATAATTTTCAAATAAATAAATTGATCATCTGTGATGCTACCTGTGACAACTATTAATGTGTGGAATAGATTCGTGGTCTCACACTACTGTAATTATCCAAATCTATTAGTATCACCTTGGCCGCTGTTCCATTAGACACTAAACTGAAGTGTAATAAGGAGAGAGTGATATTTTTAATATTTTCACCTGTGATATATACATATATATTTATGTATTTCTACTTACTGTAATTTCTATTTTCTTTCTTGCTTTGCTCATTTATGTGTGTGTTTATGTGTATTAACTTTATTGCATTTGGCAAATAGAGGATATGAAGTATCGACACTATTCAACTTTGTGATATGAAGTTACTAATTAATAACAGTGTTTTTATTTGGCTAGACTAACAATTAGGTCTTAAAAGGTAATGGCTTAGCACAATAGAAATTGATTTCTAACTCTTACAACACAAATTTTAATTGCATTAACTATTTCTTTCTACATTTCAGATCAGTAAAGCAAGTGTTCCCTCTTGGAAAATGAGCCTGCTGAATGTGTGCAGTCTTATAAATAACCAGAACAGCCAAGCCGAGGAAACAGGAGAGTTTCCTGAGGAGGAGCTTATTACAAGAAGGAAATTTCCAACTACCTTAGATGGCTTTAGCTTGGAAGCAATGCTGACAATATACCAGCTCCGAAAAATCTGTCACAGCAGGGCCTTTCAACACTGGGAGGTAAACAAAAACAAAATACAAAGATGATTGTGGTTATACTAGTTAACTCTCATTTGTACTGATTTTTTTAATCCTGATCGTTATCATAACAGGAAGACTTACAAATATTAAGGAAGAATAAACCATGTGTTGAGGTTAACATTCCTTCAGATCTTCAAAGTATCCTGCAAATATTTGGAGTTTAGCAAAATATCTTTTCTTTGGTCTTAAAAGGGGGATCTGTCTTAGGGCAGATTTGGTACATATGCTTTTATTGTGGATGGCATGGTTAGGCAGTTTTTGGTGGTGGTGGTGGCATGCCTAAGAAATTTAGGAAACTCAAAATGTTTTCTTAGAAACACATAAGTCATGTGTGTTTATTTATAAACAAACACAGAACACAAAAGGTTCCAGTTTTATTTGAATATATTAGGCAAATAAAACCAGAATGATAAGGATGTATGCATATTTCTATTTTAATTGAATGTGTGGATTGTGGATTTCAATCATCCTTAGAAGCTAAACGAGGTCCACTATGGCTAGTACAGCCCAATTTCATTATCCAGAACTACCACAAAGGACTGGATGAATCAGTTCTATTAAATACTACACTGGTGACTCACCACCTTTGGTTTGGAAATTTTTGGAAGAGAAAAGAGAAACGAAAATTCTTTAAGAAAAAATAAGAAGAAAATTTTAAAATTTTCCTGGCAAGGGAAATATTTCTTTCAGATTAACCCCTAAGAGAAATTTACTTCATGTTTCATATTCTGGGCTTATACAAACACTGGGGATCTGAGGGTCTGAGGATGCCTTTCCTGCTAATATAACAATCTCTATAACACACTGTCCCAGAGATACCCTGTGGAAAAGAAGAAATGAAATGCAGAACTTCTAGTGTTTATTCTAACTTGTAAACAAAATGATATTTTCCAGATTAAAAAAAAAATCTAGTTTTAATTTTTCTTGCTGGACTGTTTATCCCTTAATTCCAATTCCAGCTAAATGATTTTCTCTTTAAAATATTACATCAATAAAACTTGAAAAATACTAATTTTAACATAGGGAAATATCAATTATGTGCTGTTTATCCAGGAAAAAAAAACCCCTCAATAAACTATAATACAGACAAATCAGGTGCACATAAGATTAAAACTTTTGCTATTTTAAATGTTGTTGAGTGATTTAAAATAAAATGATAGTATTATTCAGAGTGTAGTACAATTACAGACTATGTGCACAGAGAAACAAAAGATTAAGAAACTAGATTGTCTGACAGTAGCTGTTTTTCCTTCTATGAAATTGAACAGCTGTGGGTTGAAATAAAGTACTTGTGATACGATTCAATGCATGCGGGTTATGATTAAAAACTTACTCTCCTGTCAGTATTAGTTATAGTCACCCCAAAGTTTAGAAGATATTCACAGATATGAATACAGTTCTTACCTTGAGCGTTGATTTTAAAAAAAATTTTGTGTAAATCGTGTGCAAAACTCTGGAAAGAGTTCCTAAATATTTTTTGCCAGTGGAACATTTGAATCAGAACAGTACTATCAGAAAAAGTGTTTGGAACTAATTTTAGAATGCAGCATATTTGATGAGGTATTAGACAAGATTCTACATTGAGATTAACTCCCTTGTGTTTTTGAATGTGAACTTGCTTTTAATGATTAACTATTAAACCGCACAATCTAAAGATCTTTACCATTTAAACAGAGTTTTCACATATGTTAATTTCTACAACAGCTGAACAAGTAAGCAGAACAAGCATTCCTCTCTCTTTGAGCAATAGATCTTTAGAATGGCTTTCAAGTCAAATCAGTAATTAACTTAATTGAATATAAAATTCTATTGACCTTTGAGGCCAAACGTGGTTTACTAGATTCAAAACTTTGTATTTGTTGTGATTTATGATATATTTCCATCTTTTGGTCTACCATAAATTAAAGAAAAATACTCAAAATTATATTAAGTGTGTTCCTTCATTTGGAGGTATTAATATATGGCCTTGACAAATATAGAAAGCAAATTTTAAAGGCTGGCCTGATGAACTAAGAGCACAGAACAGAGAATCAGAAAAATCATGTTCTCATCCTGTCTCAGCCACTTGATAGCCACCTGTTCTTGGGCAAAACATTTAATTGTTGTGAACCGCATACATCTCATCCACATATATCTTACTGTCTGAATAGCAAATGAGATAAAAGGTAGACAAATACTCTGAAATGGAAGACTTTATGCATGTATGTTTCATTCATATTCGGTCTATCTTGCAGTTGATTCAGGAAGAGGTTCTTGATACTGGAAATGACAGAAATGAAAAGGAAGAAGTTATAAAGAGAAAAATTCCTTACATTCTGAAACGGCAGCTGTATGAGAGTAAACCCAGAAGACCCTACATTCTCAAAAGAGGTTCTTACTACTACTGAGAGGATATTTTATTTACATGTGATTGTGATTTACCGTCCTTTAATTAAATATCAAATTATATTTGTGTGGAAATATGACAACACAATTATTTTGTCTCTGCTACAATTGTGGTTTATTAGATGTGATTTTTCTGCATTAATATAAATTGGACTAAGTGTTTTCAAATAAATCTAGGTCTTGAGCATGATGTGTTGTGTATAACTGGAGTAGATATGAATTAAGTCATATGTAGAACGTTTTGTCATTTTGCAAAGCACTTAATGGGTTGTTGAAACAGTCAAAATGTTTGACATTCTAAACCAAATTATAAGAGATTAGAACAGAGTCTTATGGCAAAGTCTAGCTTACATGTCATTAACCCCAAACAGAATAATAGCACCTGTTTTATTATCTGACTGAACGTTTTATCGAATTAAAAGAAATACGTGCTCTCTTCCAAGACTTACTCATGAATCTCTCAGATATGGGGAAGGCAATAGTAGTAAAATAGGACCATCTTCAAAGAATGTTTAATGAATTATTGTTAATTCTGCTTATCTTAATGAATGATCTTCAACTGAATTTGTTTTTCTGTTAAATAAACTTAATAGCTAACAAAAAAAACAACAAGCCATCAGAACCATGTTTCTTTGCAGATTTACCATCATTAGAAGAGTTACCCTTTATTGACATTTTCCCCTCACATCCAGTAAATGATAGCTTTATTTTTAACCTCACTGAGGAATTTATGTGACTAATATTTTTCCCACTTAGGAGACCATTTCTGAGGCAAAAGGCATATTTGAAATAACTCCTCATGAATTTCCTTAAACACTGTACTTACAGTCTCATAAGCCCTCACAGCCCTTACACCCCACCATGAGCAGTGGCCTCCTAGACTCCTGCTCTGACAGGGGGCCTAGGAGGACCTCTCTTTACAGGTTGCATCCTAGTCCCATAGTCATCTATGAAGGAAGATATCAGGATTTGACTTATTCTAGAATTAAGGAGTTTTGAGAACTCTATGGCCTTTAGATGAGATCGCCCCCTCCCCCAGGCTAAACCCCACTTGGTAGGATTTAAGTGTAGCTCACCAATCTCTGAGTTTTTCTGATAAAACCATGACTTCTCACAACTACCTCCCTACCATCTTTTATAGTCCTAACAGCTTCAACATAGTGAAGCTTTTATAGTCCTAACAACTACCTCCCTACCATCTTTTATAGTCCTAACAGCTTCAACATAGTGCTCAAGGGCTTCCCTGGTGGCGCAGTGGTTGGGAGTCCGCCTGCCGATGCAGGGGACACGGGTTCGTGCCCCGGTCTGGGAAGATCCCACGTGCCGCGAAGCGGCTGGGCCCGTGAGCCATGGCCGCTGAGCCTGCGTGTCCAGAGCCTGTGCTCCGCGGCGGGAGAGGCCACGGCAGTGAGAGGCCCACATATCGCAAAAAAAAAAAAAAAAAAAAAAAAAATAGTGCTCAAGGCACTGATCCTAAGAAGGAAACTACTCCATAGTGATTAAGAGTGTCTACTCTGGAGTCAGAAGGCCCAGATTCAGCTCCACTGTTCACTAGTAATCTTGGACAATTTATTTAACCTCTCTGTCTCCTCAGCTACTAAATGTGCGGTCTGGAGGACGGTAAAGTAGTCTGATATGGTGTAAAATGCTTACGACGGTACCTGGAATAGATTAATAACACACTAAATTTAACAGTTCTTCTGGCCACTTTCCTACTGGTTTTCCTTTCTTCTTCACAAACTACAGAGCATAACACAGTTTCATATGCTAACCCTCTGTGTTTTGAACAACTGCTGATCTCCTTTTTACTTGCTTCATTCATTATCCTTGAGGACTTCCACATACACGTGCAAGATCCCTCCATAATCTCCCTTCTCAGTCCCTGACATCTTCACTTCCAATAATAAACATTATATCCATTTCACCTCATCCCATCACTTCCATGGTCCTTCCATAGTACTTCTCACTCCCAATAAATTCAACCTCTCCAAAAATCTCGATTTCAAGCACTCTCCTCTCTACACGTCATCTTCTCTCTCCAGTTCACATAATCTATCACTCTCTAACATTTATGATTCCATCTAATACATTGTCCCCACTTCTTTTCACTCTTCACCTTCTAATCATGCCCTCACTTTGCACTTTACTTGGCTTAGATTCTATCGTGTAAAATTAAAATCACTCCCTTATTACCCTCAATTTCCTGTCCTTCTACATTATAGTAGCCCGTGGGAACACCATCAGTTAAACTGAAATCTCCCCCTGATTGTGACCTGACCTGAGAAGCTGAACATAGCTGGAGAAAAGCACCCAAACCGTTGAAGTGTCACGCTTAAAATTTGTGATCGCAAATCTCAAGAGGGTCCTTAGTACTGCCCAATATTCCTACTCTGTTTGCATGATAAATTTTGCCTCCAGTTCTCACTAATGATTGTTTTATATCTTCTCTTCTTCCTTAAATTGCAACACTCGTCATTCTCCTGACATTCGTCAGATGACTTTCTAATGATCTCACCCAAAATACAAAGCAATAAGAAGAAAATCATATTTCCCTACCACTGAATGTAACAATTCCCTTGCATTTGTGCCTCACTCTCTTACATTTCAACAGAGGAACTGTCTCTTCTCTTCTGAGGTTTACTCCTTTATTTCCCCATGTCAGTGAACGGTCCCACCAACTGCTCAGGCCAAAAATCTAGTAGTAATTCTTAACTCCTCTCTTTAATACGAACCTGCCATTTCATCTGTTAAGAACTTTTGTTGGCTTTGCTTTCCAAAAACATCTCAAATCTGTCTGCTTCTTGCCATATCCACCACTACTGCCCTAATCCACACATTTTCCTCCCCCCCGGGACTGTGACAGTTTCTTCCCAGCTGCTTTATTCTTATCGTCTTATTCATCTATATCCTCATAGAGGAATAAAATTTTTAAAAATATTAATTAGATTATGCCATGCGTCTCTCCTCAAAATTCCAGAGTGTCTTTCCCTTGCATTTTGGATTAAATCCAAATTCTGTCTTAAAAAGCCTGAAATGCCGCAGCATTGGTTTACTTCTCTGTTTAATTTCACTCATTCCCCTCCAGTCATATTGGCCTTTTTGTTATTCTTCTATCCAACTTGTTTCTGCTCCAGAAACAAAAAACAGTTGCTGAAACCTCTTTTCTGGAAAGCTCTTCTGGTTGAAAATCCTTTTTCCTGGGTACACAGGACATCCACTTAAAGATTACATTTTCAGCATCTCTTGTCATAGGAACGGCTAAGTTGGAACCAATGGGATAATGGGTGGTAAAAATATGTATAACTTGTGGGTCTATAATAACTTAAAGAGAAACTTCATTCCCTGAACTTTGACTTTTTCCTCATTTTGTTTTTTTGGTCTTAAATGTGAATTTATTGTAACCACACAAGTGAATACCATTGTCTTGAGCATGACACTGATTGATAGAGCTTGTAGAGCAAAGCTGCCTCACCGGCCTGGACCAACCACATTGTTACTTGAAAGAGAAATGCATTTCTAACTTATTTAAGCCACTGTATTTTTCAGCCTCATTGTTACAACGCCTCAACCATTATTCTAATTGTTACAATCTTCTCATGGTTTATTTTTCACATAATTTAGATCTCTGCACATATGGCATATGTACAGTGAGGACTTTTCTTAAATAACCTTCATCCCTGAGTCAATATCCATCTCACTTGCTTTATTTGTCTACAGCCATACCACCCTGAATGCATCTGATCTCATCTCATTTACATTCCTATATTTTTCTTCATATTTGAAAAAGAAAAAAAAAGCAGCCATTGACAGCAATCAGCTGGGAGCTGGCCTGGCACCAACAGCTAGGCTATGGTGCCCTCCAGTTAAACACAGACAATTTCATAGAATAAAACTTCAGAAAGGGTCATTCTAACCATGATGGCAAAAGACAATAAACATGACCACGCTATAATCGTGTCTGAGCAAAAACAAGGACACCACAAACCAGAGAAATGATCTAACATCCTCCTTTCCCACATAATTTGAGTGACTACTGCTTTAACTAAGCTCTATTTTTCTACCTCTAGCATAAAAACCACTATAATACCCAATCAAAGAAATACCCTCACTTTCTGAAAACACCCAAACCAGAGCAAAACCACACTTTCAGAATATTCTTCAAATCACAAGTCTAAATCCTGTAAAAGCCCCCTACATACGCCCTGTTATTGGGAGGTCCCCTGGTTTTCCATTGAATGAGATCTCCAGGACCAACAAACCCGACCTTGTGGGAGAGTGCTGTCTGTGGTCTTTGGCTGGTAGACATCAGCACAGCACATATCATAACTTGAAATTATATAGTAATGTATTTGTTTACTTGTTCATAATTTTTCACCCCCGCTCGAATGTGTAACCTTTGTGAAGACAAGGATTTTGTTTTGCTTATTCATAGTTGTATTCCCAAGGTTGAGCACCAGGCCTGGTAACTGTTAGTAAGATTTGTTTAATGAATGAATAAATTAGCAGCAGAATTGCCTTTTCTCTTCTAATAAGAGGTTTTAGACATAGTTTCTACACATTTTTAAGCCCCTTCTTAGAGATTACACTTCAGAAAGACTGGTTATGAGCTCAGATATCCACACAAAGTCCCTGGTCTTTTGTGAAACATCACAGAATGTAGGAGGTTAAAGCTCACCTTCACTAACAGTGGCCACCTGGGGAGATGAGGCTTCATTTTTTGTCTCTAGATTCCCTTCTGTGAGGAAAACAAACAAAAATGCCAAAGTGAAATTGGCAGTACAGTTGACCCTTCCTTGAACAACATGGGGGTTAGGGGCACTGACTCCCTGTGGAGTTGGAAATTCATATATAACTTTACAGTCAGCCTTCCTTACCCATGGTTTCTCATCTGCAGGTTCAACCAGCAGGGACTGTGTAGTACTATAGTGTATTCATTGAAAAAAAATCCATGTGTGAGTGGATCTGTGCATCTCAATCTCATGTTGTTCAGGGTCAACCGTAGTTAAAAGGGGAAGGAATGGATTTGTGAAATATAAAGAGAAAGTACTAACATGAACTGGTACTTGAATGTAGGAGGAAAGAAGAAAGGAATATTCTAGATTATTTTGAGATTTCAAGTCAGGAACCTTGTTCTATATTTGCAAATTTTGAGATTTCCCTTAGTTCGAGCTATGTGAAACTTAAATATTTAAATCCAGTCCCTGCCTAGGAGTCCACCAAGATGACAACATCGAAGGCTTCTGAAATCCTTTCCCATAGGCACGCCAAATTAACAAGCACCCATGGAGCCATTTCCTCTGAAAGAAATCCAGAGACTAGCTGAGCAACTTCTACACATTGGGCAAATGAGAAAATACCCAGATTGAAACAGGTAGGAAAGGCTGAGGCATGCCCTCACCATACAACTCACCCTGGCACCGTGCTATACAGTTGGGAGGGAATGCCCAACTCCTAGTGTCACCTTCAGAAGCAAAAGATTTGGACTGTACATCTGGTGCCCCTACTTTAAGGCTCCCATTTGAGGGACAGGCTCCCCCAAAACACTCAGCCCTGAAAGCCAACATGGCTTATGTCCATGAGACCCATAAGGCTATGATAAACAAAAGAGCAGTTCTTAACAGGCGTGCTCACGCTTGCGCAGTGTTGTGTACTTGTTTGATATGATCTAGAATCCACTTGCTTTTTGTTCTAAGAATGAAGTTGTTTACACTGAGAAAGCTGTGTCAGGATATCATCATTAGCATGAACACTCAGTAGCTCAGCAATTGACAGGCACAGCTGGGGGCTTATTGATAAGAACTGTTGTGAAAGAGTGACTCTGGCTGGGGGATTTTAAGCTTTAAATACTAAGAGGTTTGACCAGCAACTCAAAAGTGTTTAGTCTGGGCAAGGCTACCCTGTGCTAATCGAAACAGCTTTCCAAAGATCTCCTGGCTGGGCAAGGCGACTCTTTGCCAGGCAGTGGTGAAAACTATGCAGAGCCCCTGAGAGGGATATCATCTTTCCCGTCAACACTGGCATCTTTGTTCCCAGCAATGGCTCTAGTAACAAGGGACTTTTGCTTTGGCACTGGCAGCTGGCTAAGCTGACCCTCCCAAGAACAACTCGTAGAAAGGTACACCTCACCTAAATTTGGGCTTTATTCCTTTTCTCTCCCCCTTGCCTGAAACAATATTGTGATTAATCTATTGTTGGTTTGGAGGACATGGAATCAACCTAAGTGTCCATCGACAGATGAATGGATAAAGAAGAAGTGGCACATATATACAATGGAATATTACTCAGCCATAAAAAGAAACGAAATTGAGTTATTTGTAGTGAGGTGGATGGATCTAGAGTCTGTCATAAAGAGTGAAGTCAGTCAGAAAGAGAAAAACAAATACCATATGCTAACGCATATATATAGAATCTAAAAAAAAAGACACAGATGTAGAGCATGGACTTGAGGACACAGGGAGGGGGAAGGGTAAGCTGGGACAAAGTAAGAGAGTGGCATGGACATATATACACTACCAAACGTAAAATAGATAGCTAGTGGGAAGAGGCCGCATAGCACAGGGAGATCAGCTCAGTGCTTTGTGACCACCTAGAGGGGTGGGATAGGGAGGGTGGGAGGGAGACTCAAGAGGGAGGAGATATGGGGACATAAGTATATGTATAGCTGATTCACTTTGTTATACAGCAGAAACTAACACAACGATGTAAAGCAATTATACTCCAAAAAAGATGTTAAAAAAAAAAAGGAGTAGGTTATTTCTTTACTGGCTTATTAAGAGACATTATCCTGTATACTATTGGCTTGTGAAATTATCATCATTCCCGCAGTGAACCTGTGCTAGATAATTTATTGGCAAAGCAATCTCAGTGTCTGAATATAATTTGCCACCAGCCAAAGCACGTGACTATCCCCCCCACCAGGGCTCAGTATAGAGAGAGCAGGCAAAACCGCCCCTCTCTCATTCTTTCCCTACAAAGGGTCTGTCTTCATACTAATTTTATTTTATTTTTTTTCTCCACTTTTTTTTTGGCTGTGCTGTGCCACATTGCAGGATCTTAATTCCCCAACCAGGAATCAAACCTGTGGTCCTTGCAGTGGAAGCTCTGAGTCCTAACCACTGGACCATCAGGGAATTCCCTGACTTCTAATTTTAGCAAAAATTTAGGGGCTGGCCGTGATCCTCCCCAGAGAACAGGGAAACTTGTGGACATTTTCCCTACCTCTCCTCCTGGCTCACTGCAACAGTAAAACGAAGCTGCCAGTATCTCCCCGGATGGAGCTTACACACACTTCTGGTGCCCCAGGCTTTGTAGCTGCTGCCTGAGGGGATGGATTCCCCAAACCACTTCCAAGCTTATCTCTATACTATAATTATTTTTGGAAGTCTGAATTAATATTGGACAAAATCGTAAATAAGCCACCCATCTTTTATCATTGTTTCGTCCTCTGAGTGACAACCTTATAATGTGGCTCTCAGACCATTTCATTCCCCCTAGCAAATTTATTAACATGATTTTAATTATTTTTCTTGGAATCAAACCTTCACCTGAAGGAAAGAATCTCATATTTGGAAATCATTCATAGCAGCTACAGAAATATTGAAACAAATTAGTCTCATTTATTCATTTACTCAACAAATATTTCCTGAGCTTATTCCAGGTATTGGGGTAGGCACAGGGGATAAATCTGTGAACAGGACAGACTAGGTTGTCTGCATAATGAGCTTCAAGCTCTTGTGCAAAGCCCTCTTCCCCTACCTTTCAGGTTCTGCTTTCTCTGCCCTTTTGCTGATCATGCAACATAAAGCCGTGGATGAACAGTTCCCTCTGAAACAGCTTCTCCTCCTGTTGAAGAGAGGGTATGTGTGCTGGTAATTACCATGTTGTCTTTGGTTGGCTGGGGAGGAAAGAGATCTGTGACCGTTCCTATATGATATGTTTAACTTCTTCTCATTCTGTATTGAGGTACAGAGTATTGAAGTCACAGATTTTAGGGCCACAGAGCTAATTCATTACAGAACAGGGATTAGAAACAAGGTGCATTTATTCTTTACGTAAGCTCTTCATCAAGAAAGACTTCCCAGTTGTGGCATATGAACTCTCAGTTGTGGCATGCATGTGGGATCTAGTTCCCTGACCAGGGATCTAACCCAGGCCCCCTGCATTAGGAATGTGGAGTCTGGAGCCACACCTAAAGAGCCCGCCTGCTGCGACTAAGGAGCCCGCCTGCCGCAACTGAGACCTGGTGCAACCCAATTAATTAATTAATTAAATTAATAAATAAATAAAGACAGACTTCCCAGGGCAAATAAAGCTAGTCTATTACAAAGTATCAAACTACTCTGCTGGGCTGAGCTTACTTAGAAATGGAGAGCGCCAAGTCCCCAGTTGGAGCCAGGGAACTTGAGAGGAATTTCATGTTACTGTGGCTCACAGACCTCTAGACCAGCATTTCTCAAATGAGGGTTGGTTTCTTCATCCGAGTAAAAAATACAGATTCTATGACTCTATTGCAGATTTAGTAACTCAGAATCTGTGAGGGGGAAGTTTGATATTTGTATTTTAATAAGCTACACGGGTGATTTGGATACAAAGTCAAATTTGGGCAACAGTTTGCTATTTGTCATTTTAGAGACTTATTTTTCCACCCAGTAATCTGTTTGTTTTAAATAGGTTTTCTTTGTATCAAGTTTCAGGCTAAATAAAAAACTTAGTATTAACTCAGATAAGGAAACAGATGACAAGAACTAGAGTTGTTTTAAAATTTCCTAGTCTTTCTTACAGGGTTATATAAAGATATATGCAAAAGTACTAGAAACCCTAAAATCACGAAATAAAGCTTTATTATGTTGCCCTCCATTACCACTCACAAATATTTATTATTAACTTATTAATATACGTTGAGGAGGGAATGGGGGGCCCATTTTACTTTATCTGCCCTGATTTCTTACTCCATAAACCCTCCACCTCACACTAAGATAGGAAATCTGACAGGGTGCCACATCTGGGGGCATAATTTCATTCTGGTAACTGATTTTTCAGTTTTCATCTGAATTATTGTTGATGGTATAGAAGTACTCTTTTTTTAAAATGAATTTATTTATTTATTGTTGGCTGCATTGGGTCTTCATTGCTGCGCATGGTCTTTCTTTAGTTGTGGCGAGCAGAGGCTACTCTTCGTTGCAGTGTGCGGGCTTCCCATTGCTGTGCCTTCTCTTGTGGCGGAGCACAGGCTCTAGGCACGTGGGCTTCAGTAGTTGTGGCACGCGGGCTCAGCAGTTGTGGCTCACAGGCTCTAGAGCACAGGCTCAGTAGTTGTGGCACATGGGCTTTAGTTGCTCCACGGCATGTGGGATCTTCCCAGACTGGGGCTCGAACCCGTGTCCCCTGCACTGGCAGGTGGATTCTTAACCACTGAGCCACCAGGAAGTCCCAGAAGTACTCCTGAAGTCAAAGGAACTTGATGTAACGAATCAGCCATGTCACAGGATCAGACAGTGCAAGGCTTTAAAGTTGTGTCACTGATAAAATGTAAAACTATAATGAAAATGAACCTGAATTCACCTTCTGCTCTGCATTTATTTAAGTGTAAAAATACATCTAAATAAGCCACACAGCGTCCAGCATGGCACACACTAATGCTTGGTGTATGACCTATCTCCTTGGCTTCATCTTCCCTCATATTCACATGCTCCAAATCACTCTGTGATGTTTCTCTTGTGCTTTTTGCTCCACACCTTTTCTCTTGCCATTTCTTCTACTTAGGATTTACTTCTACCCTTGTCCAATTGATGACGTCCCATTCTTTTTGAAATTTAGATGACATCCCATTTCTTGGAAACATTTTCTAACCTACCAACTCGCCATCCAAAGCTCAGTTAGGTCTCCTCTGTATTTGTCCTATGTGCTACTATAATCCCTTGTTTATGTCCCTGTTAGCACGTTTCCTGCATGGTATAATAGATTGCATACTTCTCTGAAAATAGCTCAAACTTCTTTAAGTTAGATATTATGCCTAGTTCATCTCTATATCCTGTTGCAGATCCTGGCACGCCCAGGAAGACGTTTTTCTTTTCTTTTTTTTTTGCCGTACATGGGCCTCTCACTGTTGTGGCCTCTCCCGTTGCGGAGCACAGGCTCTGGACGCGCAGGCTCAGCGGCCATGGCTCACGGGCCCAGCCGCTCCGCGGCATGTGGGATCTTCCCGGACCGGGGCACGAACCCGTGTCCCCTGCATCGGCAGGCGGACTCTCAACCACTGCGCCACCAGGGAAGCCCTTATTGGTAACTTTTAAAAGGAGGTGTGAAGCGACACACTGTGCGTCTGCATTTACCATGGCACAGCCTCGTGAAAGACAAGGCATCTGGCGTTTACAAGAGAAGCCTTCATGTTTCTGGATTTAAATTCAATAAGTGTTAAAACACCCTCAGTGTCATACTTGTAAAGCTTAATTTCTGTTCACTTAAGAATTTCCCACTTCTTTAGTAGATAGAAGCCTGCTGTTTAACTGTCCTGAAGGAAGCAATCTGACTCATCTGCTGTTCCTAATCAATTTTTAATCAAGAGAAAGCTGCCTACAGACAGCAGTTTAGAGATGTTCCATTTATTTCTTCCTGCAATATCTTCCTGATATCTAAAATGTGCTGAAATGAAACTGACAAAGGACTGTCAAAATATTTTCATGAAATCTCTGGGAAACAGTCACAAAGATACTAGAGTAAGTTCCATGTCCATATTAGCTTTCTAAGAACATCATTCTTTCAGATTTAAAGTCCTGAGATTTTGTTTTATTTTCAGAATTTTTCCCAAGAACTCTGATTCTTATTTCATCCAGATAGAAGTCAGAGTTACAGTTATTAAATTAATTTGTTTACTCTTTTAATTAACAAATATTTCCTCAGTACCTACTCTCTGAGGCACTGTGCAAAGCATTGGGACAGCAAGTCAAAGACATACTTCCTGTGTACACATAATATCTTTCCAAATCACATGCTATGTCCATGTGACTAAATTGGCCACTGAGATGCAAGCAAAACTGTTAACGTGACGCCTTCCTAGAATCTCCTTGAAGAGACAACTGACACAAGTCTTTATACCTCGTGTTTGATCTTTCCTCCATCCTGCCCTCCTGGAACACAAATACCATCTTGGACTTTAATGTCCAGAGAAACACACTAAGTGTGGCACAGTGACCTGGAAGGAGCTTAAGTCCCTGAGAAGCGGAGCTAATTTACCAGCATTGGATCGTGCACTTCTGCATTTACACATGAGAAAAAAAATCCAGTTGTTTATGTTTTGTTTAGCTGATGGTAATTTTAAGGTTTTCTGTTCCTGCAGCTAAAATCAATACTTTACAAATCAACTTCTCATCCCCTTTTGCTTTATAAATCCTTCATGATGTAGACCAGAAATCATGGTCCCAGAAAGCATTCCCTGACCAAGACCAACAAAATCAACTAAAATGTAAAATAAAATAAATGATCAATCATGTAGCATAAATAGAAAACGTGATAGAAAGTTAAGAAACATAGAGGATTGAAAAAATGGGGAAGCACTTAACTATTTGAAAAGATTTCCAAAAACTTACAGAAAGTTTAATAAATTTTATGCAGGGTAAAGAAAAAGATATTTATATCTAGACAATTATTAGTGAGGCTTCAGAGCACAAAGAGAAGATCTTCAAAGCAGCAAGCAATTCCTACCTCCACAAGATCAAATCACCTACACAAAAGTTAGCTAATAGACTGAGCTCAGTTCTCAATGGCAACAATAGAAGTTAAAAGATCTCGAATGATGTCTTCAGTGTACCAAGAGAAATAATCTCTGCTTAGATTTCTATGCCCAGTAATAGGACTTTCCAAGAGCAGTTGTGAAATAAAGACAATTTATTTAATTTAGAGATTTGACACCATAAAAAATGATTTGCTAAAGAAAATAATCCCATAAAAAAACCTGAGATGCAAGGAGTAGTGACTAGAGATATTGGTAAATATGGAGGTAAATCAAAACACCAATACACTATTTTAATGAGAGTAATAAATATATACTTCCAAGACTTTTTTTTTTTAAAACCTTAACAGAATGAAAATACTGGTCAGCAGTATCATACTAGAAAAAAGGGGCTTGGGGTCAAAGCCTTTAAAGTTCTTGAACTATTTGAGAAGAGCTTAATATTCTGAACAATGTATGATTTATTAAAGTATTAAATACCAAGATAAGGAGTATAGAGAGAATAGCTTCAAAGCTGGTAAAAAAAAAGGGGGGGGGGGATGAGATAAGCAAATAAAGGGAAAAATAAGCTTAGTAAATCCTGAGGATGGCTTTAAAAGAAAAAGAAGAGAAAAATAAATAGGAAATACAAAAAAAAAAAAAAAAAATCAGTAGTCAGAAGTGGACGTTTCTGGAATGGTGTTGTGAGGTGCTCTGTGAAACCTCTTTCTCAGAGACACATTTTATAAGATTGGTCAAAATATCAAAAACAGTCATTCAAAATCTGTACAAATTGATTAAAGGGATTATAATAAATTGAGATGCATTTATTCAACAAAAGCTACAAAACTTAGTAAGAACAGGGGGCTGCCATGACATTCAAACTAAGGGCTGAACCCCTCTCTCCACAACTCTGTATTGTGGGAGAGCTGTTCTGTTCAGCTGGACCACAGAGTAGCAGTTCCCTCTTTCTCCAGCTTCTGGATGGACTCAGCAACAAGTAAACATGGGCAGATCCCATGGGACACATCACCATCAATTGACGAATAGGTAAGCAAAATGTGGTACATCTCAAAAATATTATGCTAAATAAAGAAGCCAGTTACAAATATCAATAACTACATATTAAATGATTGTAATTATATGAAATAATATTGTACAACAGGTGTACAACACAGTGATTAGATATTTTTATAGATTATACTCCATTTAAAGTTATTATAAATTATTGGCTATATTCCTTGGGCTGTACAATATATCCTTGTAGCTTATTTATTTTCTACATAGTAGTTTGTATCTCTTAATCCCATACCCCTATCTAGCCTCTCCCTCCTTGTCTCCCCACTGACAACCACTAGTTTTTTCTCTATGTCTGTGAGTCTACTTCTGTTTTATTACATTCATTCATTTGTTTTAATTTTTTAGATTCCACATATAAGTGATAACATACAGTATTTGTCTTTCTGTCTGACATTTCACTAAGCATAACTCCCTCCAGGTCCATCCATATTATTGCCACTTCGTTCTTTTTGATAGCTGAGTAATACTCCATTGTATGTATATAATTTTTATCTCAATGTCAACTTTTTTCACTGAATAAAAATTTAACTGGGTCAAGAAAATAGTCTTTGAAAATCCACTCTCTACATGTGTCTCAAGTTGTCCTTTAGAGTGCAATAAAGACAGTTAATACAGTATATATGTATATATATATATATATATATATGCCAAATCTTCTTTATCCGCTCATCTGTTGGTGGACACTTAGGTTGCTTCCGTATCATGGCTATTGTGAATAATGCTGCTATGAACATTGAGGCACATGTATGTTTTCATTTTTTTCAGATTTATACCCAGGAGTGGAATTGCTGGATCATATGGTAACTCTGAGGAACCTCCATACTGTTTTCCAAAGTGGCTGCACCAATTTACATTTCCATCAACAGTGTAGGAGGGTTCCCTTTTCTCCACATCCTTGTCAACATTTGTTATTTGTAAACTTTTTGTTGATAGTCATTCTGACAGGTGTGAGGTGATACCTCATTGTGGTTTTGATTTGTGTTTCTCTGATGATTAGTGATGTTGAGCAGCTTTTCATGTGCCTGTTGGCCATCTGTATATTTTCTTTGGAAGAATGTCTATTCGGGTCTTCTGTCCATTTTTTAGTTGAGTCTTTTTTTTTTTTTTTAATATTGAGCTGTATGAGCTGTTTATATAGTTTGGATATTAACCCCTTATTGGTAAAATGATGCAAATATTTTCTCCCTTTCAGTAGGTTGTCTTTTTGTTTTGTCAGTGGTTCAAATTAAGAACTTTAACAAACTAAAAATTTCATGCAGAAGAAGGTTAAATTGTCTTGTTTCCCTAGTGAGTGGAATCAGAATGGCTTCTAGGATTCCAGCCTGAGGAATTAGGGACACTAAAAGACAGCAATGTTGTTTTGTTTTCTGTTCAGTGGTTACTGTTGATTCCTTTGGGTGGGTAGGTAGATGTACTAATTTCTTAGGGTTGCTGGAACAAAGTATCACAAATTAAATGGCTTAAAGAGCAGACATTTATAGTTTCCCAGTCTGGAGGCTCGAAGTTCTAGCTTAAGGTATGTGCAGGATAGGCACCTTCTGAGGGCTATGAGGAAGAATCTGCCTCTCCTCTAGTTTCTAATTGTTTGCTAGCAATTTTTGGCACTCCTTGGCTTGTGGAAACATCAGCCTGAGCTCTACCTTCATCTTCACTGGCATCTTCCTCTGTGTGTATGTGTATGGCCAAATGTCCCCTTTTTATAAGGACACCATCACACTGGATGAGGGGCCCACAGTACTCCATTATCACCTCAGTTCAACTTATTACAATTAAGTCTAATGGCAATCGCCCTATTTCCAAATAAGTTCACATTCTGAGTTATTAGGGCTAGAACTTCAACATAGGATTTTTGAAGGGACACAATTCAACCCATAACAATAGGAAAGCCACAGTTCGGGAGTTGACATTGACTCATATTGGGTTTCATATATGTTCGAGACATCCTTTGATATTCCCAAATGTAAATTGTCTGGTAAGTGGTTGAATATAGGAGATAGCACTTAAAGGAGAGGTCAAGCTGGAGGTAAAAATTAAAAATCATAATTATATAAATAGTATTTAATGGCATATGCATTTCTGATATTAATTAGGGAATGAGAATAAAGAGAAGAGAACTGGGAACTGTACATTGAACTTTGTTGAAGGAAAATGAGGAGTATCATTCATTCATAATATCATTATTCAACTATCTGTAAGGGTATAGGGAAAGTATTGTATGGAAGACAGAGACATGAAACTCATTAATTAAAGGAAACACTAAAATGGCTTTACCTTTCATAACAAAATATAAAGGTAATATATTCTGACCTTCATCCTTTTATACTGTCGTTCTTTCTCTTTCTCTCTCATTCCAATAACAATCAATTTAAAAATAAATTTCTTACATAACACTTTGTGTATTTATGTGTCAGATTGACTGGAGCTATAGAGGGGAAGATTTGGAATAAGAGTATTTTGAATGGAAACTTCTAAAAAAAAACTTTAGGTTGGAGAACTTCTAGAGTTATTCCAAACTAATTTTGTTTTCCACCAGCCACTGATGATCTTTTCATTTTTAGTTCAGTTTTTCAATCCTAGTTTTGGAAATAATGTATTAAGTAAATGTGCTGAGACCAGAGTCAGAATCTCTATATATTTATGGACAAAGAACCAACATGTATTTTGGACATTTATGTGAACTACAAAGGAGCATGATGCCTTCAAAAAATCTATGATTTGATGCAAAGAGACTATTGTGAATCTTAGTTTGCCCTCTTCCCAGGAATCCAAACAGTCCTTGAAATAAGTACACAGTTCTATTTGGATCCTTCTGCAAGATGCAAAGATGAAAACTACCCAGTACATTGCTGCCTAGCACTTTGAAAGGAATCTCTCATCTCTTTGTGGTGGGCTATACTTCTACCTGGGTCATTCCTATGCTTTTGGCAATGGGTGATTTCTGAGAATCATTCTGACTGTAGCTCTTATTGAAGCAATCACCATGCTGCATCAATCCAGAGGAGTTATCAGTAATGACGCAAAACCTTCTGTTGCCTCCATTATTTGTTACTAAAAGCTAGGGAAAACTGCTCCTAGAACCATTCTGCCTCTGCAACAAGGTCATACTCATTAACTAAGTGGTAGAATTATACATTTAGCCCAGTGCTCTGGCCTATGGGTCAGAAAGGTTGCCGTAAATAGCCTCTGTGATTTTATAAGGGAGTAGGGAAATTTATGCCAATTTGGGAGTGAAGGAAAAAAGCTTTTTTCCTTTCTATAGCTCAGAGACAGGAAGTGATGAAATCACTCAACCTTACAATATGAAAAGGAAAAGTGAATGAAATACAAAGTTCAGTATATTTTGAAGATTTTTTTCTCAAATAATAAAGAGTGATCCAATTTTTACCTCTAGATTGGGATGGCCTGAAAAATATCAAGTTAATTGTCATTGACTACATTTACATGACAAAAATATATAAGTAAAAATTGAGATGCTGTCAATATATTTTCACCTAAAGTTTAAGCAGAATACATTTTCAGTAAAAAAAATATTCAGTTAATGTATACACATTCATTGCATTGCCTAGCCAAGTGTTTCCAAAGTATTTATATGTAACACTAGTTCCCTGAGATATTAATGTTTGTTTCAAAAACAAAAAGGGTTTCCAGACCTAGTATGGTCACTCCCTTCAAGACATTGTACATAAATAATTGTACATGTCCTGCGATTGCTCATTACATTGTAGGTTCAATGGAACTCCACAATTTTGATGCCTGATCGCACTTATAAGTAGTTTCCTATGGCTGGGGCCATGGGAAGCAATTACACTCCAAAGCCAGATGTGAAATCCAGGAGATATAGCTTGCAAAAATTAGCTTTTGCACCAATATAAGGTAATTGTGCTGAGGTTTCCTGGTGACATGTAAGAGATTTGAAAACACCCACCAGTTTTCAACGACCAGAAAGACCTCTTTCAGGGCAAGCAGACTAGCACTGCCAGCTATTCCTCTGTGTCTTCTAGGAGGAATTGGGAACTTGGGAAGTCACTTCCACTAAACATTTCCACAGTCTGCTAACTCCTGTATGTTTTGCTGAGTCTGTCACAACTTCTTTAGTATTTATTTGTCAGACTGCTCATTTTTGGCAAGCCTCTGGTCTGCTACTCAGAAATTTCACACAAAATTTGGAAAATGCTCTGCTAAGCAATGTTAAACAATTTGTTTTACTTTAGGATTCTGTACAGCCCTTAGGATGCTGATGTATATTGAATATCACCATGAGGAAAATATAAGATATAGGATTTCCTAAAGTTATTGAACTAGAGAACCTCCTTTAATGGAATGTTTCTTGACAATGCCCACGTACACGTTTTGAAAAATATCACCCGCATCAGCACTAACTTATTTCCTCTACTTCTAGTACGTGCCAGACAAGGTCGTAGGTACTAAGAATCAAGGAGAATAGCTATCCAAGGTCACTGCTCTGTGGAGCCTCTTTTCTAAACCTGGGAACAAAGACAATAATAAATAAGGAAACGAAGGAACTAACAATAAAATTTAACCTAGTAAGTAGGTCTGTGAAAAAAATAAAACAAAATTACATGGAAAATTATGTGGGCAAATTTAGGATGGGTGATCAGATCCACCGAAAGATATGAAGTGGCTACTTCCTGGTATCTAAAATTTCAACTTCAGATACCCCATAGACTCAAGTTAATTATATAAGTCTTTGTAAATCTTTGGTAGAAAGTTTGACAAATTTCTATTTTCCTTGGTAAATGCAATACGAGAGCAAGATGAAAATAAATGTATTTTTTATGTTTAAAAATTTTACTGGGAAATATGATGCATAACCACGCAGAAGATCTAAAAATACAGCTTCATGAATTATTATAAAGTAAAAACTTTTGTAAGGACCGTCTAGTTGAAGAAATAAAACACTGCCAGAGCCCCAGAATCCCTAGCCTGGACCTATCCCTAAGGGTAATCACTATCCTAACTCGTGTAGTAACTTTCATCTTTTTAAAATATATTTTTATCACCAAAATATGTTTCTCTAAACACTATCTTATCTTAGCTGTGCTAATCTTACACATGGAATCATGCACAGCATATTCAACTGTGTCTTGCTTCCTTTGCGTGGCATTAATTTGTGAGTCATCCATATTGTATGGGACTGTAGTTCATTTATTTTTACATTATTTTTATAAATTTATTTACTTTATTTATTTATTTTTGGCTGCGTTGGGTCTTCGTTGCTGCACACGATGTTTCTCTAGTTGCAGCGAGCGAGGGCTACTCTTTGTTGCAATGCACGGGTTTCTCATTGCGGTGGCTTCTCTTGTTGCAGAGCATGGGCTCTAGACACATGGGCTTCAGTAGTTGTGGTGCGTGGGCTTAGTAGTTGTGGCGCACAGGCTTAGTTGCTCCGCAGCATGTGGGATCTTCCCGGACCAGGGCTCGAATCCGCGTCCCCTGCTTTGACAGGCAGATTCTTAACCACTGCGCCACCACGGCAGCCCAGTTCATTTATTTTTATTGCCAAATATATGTCACCACAAATATCCACTTTCCCTTTGGTGGACATTTGGACTATTAAAAATCTTTTGTTACCACAAATAATGCTGCTATAAATATTTTTAAATGTTTCTCGGTGCACACAGTTACATATTTATTTAGACTAGAGCATAGGAGTCGAGTTACTGGCTGCGTTTCTTCAGTTTTCTATGGAGACCACACTGCTTCCTAAAGATGTCATATCAATTTATAATCCCAACAGTAATGTATGAAACTTCTACATCCTCGTCAACATTTATTAGCCTCAGTCTTTTTAATCGTAGCCATTCTCAGTATACACAGTGATACTGCACTGTTTTCAGTTTGCATTTCTTTGATGACTAATGAAATTGAAGACATTTTTATATCTTTACTGGCCATTAAAAAATCCTCACTTTGACATTTATTACCTAGAAATCAATTATATATATAAATATATATATTGCATTGTAATGTAAATATCTTTTTAGTAGAATTTCTGGTGACTTTCATTTTCATTCTCATAATGGTGTTTTGAAAGAAAGAATTATTTTTAATTCTATTGTAGTCACATTTGAAAATATTTTCTTTACCATTAATCCTGCTTGTGTTTAAGAATCATTCACTGTCTTGTCACAGATGTAGAGAACAAATATATGGACACAAAGGGGGGAAAGTGGGTGGTGGTGGTGGTGTGATGAATTGGGAGATTGAGATTGACATATATACACTAATATGTATAAAATAGATAACTAATAAAAAAGAAATCATTTATTTTCTTGTAAATTTTTTGGTAATTTTCTAAAGGCTTTAGTATTTTACCCTTCTTATATAGAGCCAAAATCCACCTTGAAATAACTTTTTTTTTTTTTTTTTTTTTTTTTTTTGCGGTATGCGGGCCTCTCACTGTTGTGGCCTCTCCCGTTGCGGAGCACAGGCTCCGGACGCGCAGGCTCAGCGGCCATGGCTCAAGGGCCCAGCCGCTCCGCGGCATGTGGGATCCTCCCAGACCGGGGCACGAACCCGTGTCCCCTGCATCGGCAGGCGGACTCCCAAACACTGCACCACCAGGGAAGCCCTGAAATAACTTTTGTATACATGTAGGGTAAGGATAAATTTTTTTCTTTTTATATGGATATTCATTTTTCCTAGTATTTATTAAGAGTCTTTACTTCCCCTACTGCTCTAAAGTGCCAATTTTATCAAGAATTAAGTGTTTCCTTATGGTCTGGAATCTCTACTCAGTTCCAATGGTCAATTTTTTGTCCTTGAAGCAAATATTGCACTGTCATAATTACTGTAACTTTGTAATAGCTCATTAAACAAGTCCTTTTTTTTTCTTCCTAAAGCGTGTTAGTTATTCCTGGACCTTTGCATCCCATTGCAAATTTAGAATTAGTTTGCCAAGAACCACACATACACACAAACACACAAAACTTGTAAGTATTTTTATAGATTGCATCAAATCTGCAGATCAATTTTGGAAAAATTGGCAACTTTATGATATTGAGTCTTCAAACCCATCTACATGATTGAGTCTTCCAATCCTTTTATCTAATTCTCCTTTAATCCCTGTTAATAATATATTTAACAGAACTTTTACAGAGAGGTCTTGCAAAGTTTTGTTAAATTTATTCCTAAATATTTCATATTATTATTGCTCTTATAAAGAATAACTTTTAATTGTTTCACTGCTTCATAGAGATATTATTTTTTATTGAGTTATAAGAAATACAATTGGTTTTTAAAAATATGTTCACCTATTTAATTCCTCTGTCCATTCTTGTATTGAATTGTTTGTTTTTTGTGAGTTTAAAAGTTCTCCTTATATTCTGGATATTAATCCCTTATCAGATATGTGATTTGTAAGTATTTTCTTCCATTCTATGGGTTGCTTTTTTTCTCTGTTAATGGTGTCCTTTGATGCACAAACATTTTTAATTTGATGAAGTCAAATTTGTTTTTATTTTTTCTTTTGTAGCTTGAGCTTTTGGTGTCATATCCAAGAAATCATTACCAAATCCAATGTCATGAAGTTTCCCCCTATATCTTCTTTTTAAAGTTTTATGGTTTTAGCTTTTATGTGTATGGCTTTGATCCATCTTAAGTTAATTTTTGTAAATGATGTTAGAAAAGGGTCTGACTTCATTCTTTTGCAGGTAGGTATTCAGTTTTGCCTGCACCATTTGTTGAAGAGATGATCCTTTTCCCATTTAATACTCTTGGTGCCCCTCTTCAAATTATTTGATCAGCTGTATGAGCATTTAATTTTGAACTCTCTATCCTTTCCCATTGCTCTATATGCCTGTCTTTATGCCAGTACCACACTGTTTTGATTACTGTAGATTTGAAGTAAGTTTTGAAATCAGGACGTGTGCACCCTCCAACCCTCCAACTTTGTTCTTTATCAGGATTGCTTTGGCTATTCAGGGTCTCTTGAAATTCCATACGAATTTTAGGATGGATTTTTTTATTTCTGCAAAAATTCTTATTGAGATTTTGGTAGGGATTGCTTTGAATATGTAGATCATTTTGGGTAGTATTGACATCTTAATGATGTTGTCTTCCAGTCCATAAACATGGATATCTTTCCATTTATTTATGTCTTCTTTAACTTCTTTCTGCAATATTTTGTAGTCTTTCATCTCCTTAAAATGGAACTGTTTTCTTAATTTCCTTGTTGGATTGTTCATTGTTAGTTTGTAGAAATGCAACTGATTTTCATGTGTTGGTTTTGTACTCTGCCTCTTTGCTAAATTCATTCATTAGTCCTAACAGTTTTTTGGTGTGGAATCTTTTGTGTTTTCTATTGATACATATAAGATCATGTCACCTGCAATAGGATTGTGGAGCCACAACCATTTACCCTAACCATGTTTCCATTTTCTCCAATACTTTTCTAGCAGTGAAACTGGGCTAAAATGAATATTTGTGGACAATTTTAAAGGGTTAATAAATCATTAAAGGTAATTTGAAGAATATTGGTAGACAAGTGACAGATTATCTAAACACATCTACCTTGTCGGTTAAGAGACTTAATGTGTTTAAAAACTTTGAACTCCCTGACTATGGAATTCATCTGTGCTGCTCAGTTGACTGCTGTTCTGAGTCACAGTGAATCTTGGGACCTAATTCACATGCATCCTGGAGGGTCACTAAGATCCTCTTTTAGAATAATCAAGATGAGTTAAAGGAGAGAATATTCTTATAGCTTTTCAATTATCTTAGAAATTAGTCTTATGTGATTACTTTCTTAAAAATGCAAAACACGAACTCCATTTCTTGATCTTTCCAGAAATAAGGACCTGTAACTTATATTTACACATTCTAGTATTCCTTGTTACATCATCATATGTTCCATTTTAAAAGAATCATTAGTATGACTTTCTGTTTTAATTGTCTATCTAGAAATTATTTCATATTCAGGAATATAAGGCAGATAGTTTTTCTTGAATATTTCATAATTTTAACACCATGACAGGAGGCAAGAAAAGATACAAAGATGGATGCATAGATTATAGGATCTTATTATTGAATTAAAGATAAATTTCAGGGAAGTACAGAACATATTCATAAGACTATTTGCGAGGAAAAGCGAATCCAGAAATTCCTTTTTAAACATTTCAATTTTTGCCTTATAGTGCCACCTAATGGTGATAAGTGGTATGATGAGCAAAGCATTTATAACACCTAGATGTCAGGAAGCCTTATCATAGTCAATAAATACGGAAAATTGACAAAAGATAAATATAATATCCATATCCTTTGGTAGCTTACCCTTAAAATAATCAAAGATTGGTTATATATTTGCATATTGGTTGGAGAATTATTCGATTTTAGAACACACACATATTTATGAGTATGTTACTGTGCCCTCAATTCTTAACTCTTTATCGTAAAACTGGATCCTTAGAATCTTGGCCAGATCCAGGAAAGGGATAGAGAAACATATTAGAGGAGCTGAAAACGTGGTGATTCCACAATTGAGCTTTAAGCCTTTCTTAATCTTTCTGAAAAAAATCACTTTACTGAAAGATCAGTGAATTGCTGCAAACTCTTCCATATTTTGGTGGAGAATAAAATGCATTTTCAGATAAACACGAGCATTTTGGTTGAAGAGCTTATTATTAGAATTAAAGCTTGACTAATCAGTAGTCTGTTAACTAATTGTATCATTTTCCTTACTTTGATCTCCTTTTGTGCCAGCAGTTTTTAAAAAATCTTGTCATTTATATATTATTGAATTTGGTATTTTTAACTTGAATTGACCTTAATACACATTTTTAAGACACATCTCTTTGTGCCATCCAGAAGTTTTTCTAGTTACCCTCAAGAGGAGACAAAAGGGGACATCAGAGAATGGGCTTAAAGTTTCCCAGGCAAGAGTTTCTTTCCTTCTCCATGGTGGGAGAGGGTCTCTGAGCTCCCCCAGGCTCCACTAGAGGAGGTCCAGCCCCAGTGGTTCCCCAGCTGATGAGGGTGAGCACTGACTCTGCTCTGCCTGCCTCAAGTTCATGCACACACTGAACTCTGTTAGAGACATAAGAAGTCCTTCAATGAAGGGTTAATATGAGTACTCAAAAACTGTCCGGAGTAGAAGTTGTCATCATTGAGAGAACGTATATCCTTGGGCTTCATAAGTGTATATGCAGAGGGTAAGAGGAGGGAGAAGTGGGAGAAGAAGAATATTCTCTTTTTCCCTTAATTTTCCCTCTATTCCAAAATTCATCCCCAGCATTACTCACAGTTTTTTCTTTAATCCCACCATCATCCATTTGAAGACATTATCACTCTTCACAGGATAGTAGAAATCCAGTCTCATGTCCCTTCTTGTTTCTTGCACATATTAATGTTCTTGTTTTTTTTTTTTTTTTTTCTGTTCATCTGCTTACGGAGGTAAGTACTGGTCCTATGAAAGGTAGGAGGGGAAATGGTTCAGGATCAGCCCACCAGCAGTGAATATGGTTTAATTTCTACTTAATTACTTACCTAAAGACAAACATATACCATTATCATGAACAATAATTTCTTTACAAAGACTAGAGAGTATTTGATAAGAATATATCTCCTATTAAAAAAAACCCTCTGGCTTTTTATGCTAATGGAGTATTTATCTTATTGATTACAAGAACATTTATATTACCTGAGAATTCTCCTGATGGACCACAAGAAGAAAAATGGTACTAATACCAAATATTCTCCCCTGCCTTGAAATTTCTCAACTCATTTGAGAAGAGGGGTGTCTATTCATTCTATCACACTGTGAACCAGAATTTCTTGTGTTATATTATAGGTAATAGAATTTGAGTTGAATATATGCTGACCATAAATCACATGATATAGTTTAAATTTTAAAAGTATTGCTATTTGCATCTTCCTTTGCACGATTATTTCATATTTGAAATAAAAGTTTTCATTTAACAGAAGTTTAATTGTACATATTGTACTATAAAACCATTTTTGAGTTGCCTAACTCCTTACTTAATAGTATATAAAGTTCATATATTATATGTAGGATTTTCTGATGCTTAGAGGGAAAGAAACCCTGGAAATTATAATACACTTAGAAAACCTGGTACATGTCCAGAGAAGTAGATCTTGGTAATACATAATAAGCCTTTATTAAGTATTTATTAAATAAGTCAAAGAATGACTAAATGAATAAATAAATAGATGGATGGCCAGAAAGAGTGGCAAACATCTATGAAAAGGATATTTCCCTCCAGGAGTTTAAGTAATAGGCATTAAAGTTCTCATAATTTTTCCATAGGTGGAACAATTTTTTAAAAAATGTCCATGCTTTTTCTATGAAGGCCCAATGGTGCCGCTCTTAAGAATTTTGGGGGAAAAGGTTTCCACTTAAAGTGGCAGTTGCCCACGATAGCCACCCTGATAATTCTCTGCATATACAGGCAGACCTTGGAGATACTGCGGATTCTGTTCCAGACCACTGCAATAAATTGAATATCGCAATACAGCAAATCACTCAAGTTTTTTGGTTTCTCAGTGCATATAAATGTTATGTTTACACTACAGTGTAGTCTACTAAGTGTGTAATAGCATTATGTCTAAAAAAAAAAACAACGTATATACCTAATTTAAAAATACTCTATTGCTAAAAAATGCTAACCATCATCTGAGCAATAGTAACGTCGAAGATCACTGATCACAGATCACCGTAACAAATATGATAATAATGAAAAAGTTTGAAATGTTGTGAGAATTACCAAAATGTGACACAGAGACACAAAGTGAGCAAAAGCTGTCTGAACAATAGTGCCCATGATGCTGAACACAGCGTTGCCACAAACCTCCATTTTATAAGAACGCAGTATCTGTCAAGAGCAATAACACGAAGTGCAGTAAAGCTAGGTATGCCTGGAACAACCTGCTGTCAAAAGTGGCAATACATAGTTTATTATAATTATATATTTATAATTATGGATGTCATCTACATCTATATCTATACAGAACCCCAGTGCAGTGGAATCCCCCTGTGACTGATTCTGGCCCGGGACATGGCAACAGCAGGAGACTGCTGCTCAGTACCTGCTGTAGTGACTTAAAAAACAGAAGAAACACACTGATAAAAAGCCTTAAAAACCAAAGTAAGACTGTATTGGTAAATATCTAAATTTTTGTAAGAAAATTTAAAAATTAACAAAAGAACAAAAGGAAAGAAAGAAAGAACAAAAGCTGTCTGTGGATGGCTGGCTCTACCGAATGTTCTGTGACTGTGGAGGTCATTATCTGTGCTCTACAAATAATGATGTATATGAATATCCAGTGGTTGTGCTTTGCTGAAAAGTATGCAAAGAGAAAATTGTTGCAAGGGCTTTAGGTTTCAAAGGTGATAGTGGTGGTGGTGCTGGTGGTCATGGTGATGGTGATGGTGATGGTGATGGTGATGGGGTGTGTGTGTGTGTGTGTGTACTTATAAGCTTCTTACATCTTTCTTACCACTCCACAGGACCTTCTTAATTTGCCTTATTCTCTATTCTGGCAAGCATTCTCAGTGCCCTGGTGCTCTCTACAGTGTAGGACTTCTGAAAGTCTCTACTGATTAACTCCTTGTTAACCTGGACACTTTTTAACAAGATGGACTACAATATACAATAAGAAAAGGATAAAAAGGGGTATCCTTGGCATGGAAGGCAGGCCCAGGACCAGTGAGGTATTTCCAGTGGATACATGATGCCAGGGAATCATTTGGAGGCCCATTTTAATGAAGGCCTTCTAAATAACATGTGTAAAGATAATGCTAACAGTTAGGTGGAAACTTCTGTCAACATTTCTTCTAATAAATCACACTAATAGAGATCTAGAATTTCAAGATTAAAAAGTAACTTTTAAGGAAAATGCTTAATAAATGTTTATCTTTTTTCCTTATGAATACTAATGACAAAATATCAAAATCAATTCAGAACTAAAATCCTCAGTGAAATCACAGGGCTATTCTGGCTCAAATAAAAACCGTCATTGCTCTACAAATAGTAATTTGTAGCAAAGTATTTGTATAATCTTCTCTTCCTGATGTAGCAAATGTCCACGAATCTAGCATCTTAAAACAATACAAATTTATTATCGTACTGTTCTGAAGGCAAGAATTCTGAAATCAGTTTTATTAGGCTAAGTCAGGGTATTTGCAGGCTGGTTCCTTCTGGAGGCTCTGAGGGGAGCATCTGTTTCCTTGTCTTTTCCAGCTTCAAGTGGTTGCTTATACTCCTTGCGTGTGTAGCCCTGTAGCCCTTCCACTCCAAAGCTCATCACTCCAACTTCTGCATCCCTTATTATGTTGTTTTCTCTGCTGTGTGTTGTTCCTCCTGCCACCCTTTTATAACAACTCTTGCAATATCACTGGGCTCACCCAGATAATCCAAAATAGTCTCTTGATGGTACAATCCTTAACTTATTCCCATCTGCAAAGTCCCACTTGCCATATAACACAACATTTACAAGCTCTGGGGAACATGATGTGGACATATTTGAGAGCCATTATTCAGCCTACCACCCTCCCCGTGTAGCTGAAGTAGACAGCTAAGAATATTCGTTTTGAGGGCGATGATTTTGGGGTCTGTTGACAACTTAATGATCTTAAAGATATTTATGAACATTGATAGTTATCAATATTAATCTCCGATTCAAATGTTCAAAATATTGAACAATAGATTGTGAGTACTTACATTTTTAGTACATATTTTGTTTAATGCTTACTGTCTTTTACATTTCATTTTTTAATTCTATCAAAATTAATTTATCTAAATCAGAGTGCAGATTAAAAATATTCAGTTGACCCTTGAATGACACGGGTTTGAACTACGTGGGTCCACTTATAGACAGATTTTTTTCAATGGTAAGTATGACAGTACTACATGATATGTAGTTAGTTGAATCCATGAATGCAGAAGTCTGGATGCAGAGAACCGAGTATATGGAGACCAGCTATAAATTGTATTCGGATTTTCAACTTTGCAGAGTGTCCGTGCCCCTGACCCCCCATGTTGTTCAAGGTCAACTGTATATTGTTTTCTTATATTCTCATATATTTCTGCTATTTTCTTTTTAAGTAAATAAGCTCTCATGGATTTAAAATACTTTACTTTTATTGAAAATTCAAAACTCTAAATTATAAAGAATATGCTCAAGGAAAATAAAATTAACAAGAAAGAGGCAGATGTGAGGCATCTACATTAAAGAACAATGAGGGAAGCATAAATATTTTTGACCACTAGGTGGTACTCCTAATTCACAGAACTATAATAAAACAGCTCTCTAAAGATCTCATTTCTTTTAGTTTAGGCATTTTATTATTCAATATTTGTGGCCTAATTTTGTTGTTGTTGTTGTTGTTGTTGTTTTGCGGTACGCGGGCCTCTTACCGTTGTGGCCTCTCCCGTTGCGGAGCACAGGCTCCGGACGCGCAGGCTCAGCGGCCATGGCTCACGGGCCTAGCCGCTCTGCGGCATGTGGGATCTTCCCAGACTGGGGCACGAACCCGCGTCGCCTGCATCAGCAGGCGGACTCTCAACCACTGCGCCACCAGGGAAGCCCCCTATTCGTAGTTTTTTAAGGAACCTCCATACTGTTCTCCATAGTGATTGTATCAATTTACATTCCAAGGGCCTAAATGGGTTTTAAGGGTGTGTTTATGTATGTGTGTGTGTCTCTGTGTGTCCTTTTGTCTTTCTCAGAATGAGATGGCTTTGACCCCATTTGCTAATTCCAGGAAACAGTTGTAGCCTCTCAGTGGCCTCAGAAGTGTAGAAGTCCCAAAATCGTTTCCTAATTTTTCTGACTGGTCTCATTTGTTGGAGCAGGAAGTCCTTCTGGGCTGTATTTATTGAGTCGGACTCTGAAGACAATATGAGAAGAACAGGACTAGATACGCCTAGCATTCAAGTTAGGTTGAATCTGAATCGTTGGGCCATTTCTTTTTGGGACATGCTAAGAAGGAAAGTGGAAGAAACTTTTAGTCATTAAGAGACAGTTAAGTTGATTTTTCAGTTATTATTTCATATTAGAATAAATAATTGGAATTTCTTAATGAAAATTTCTTAGTTAAAATCCATATGGATATTTACTTTTTCTTATGGAATATTAGCAATTCAATTTATCCTCTAATTTAAAATTTAAAATGTTGCTAAAAATTCAGATTCAATCTTGTCTGCCCCTATATCTACTCAGGGCTATTTCAATTCCAACAAAAACATCCAGTTTCACAAAAGGTTACTCCATGACTTGCAAGAAAGCCACTATGTACTTGAAGTAGAATTACCTAGAGAAAAATTATTATCAAGAGAAAAATGCTTTTTGAATCAGCTTACTCTTTATTAAGAACAATTACCTTTATGATGTTTGATGAAACAGTACTATTAATATCAAACTCCATTAGTGTTTTCATTTATAAACTTTAAATAACGTTGACTGAGTGTTGCATGCTTTTACATTTTAGTATGCAATTTTTTCATGCCATACTCTTTTTCATCTTTCTATTTTTTTAAGTTAATACTAAAATGGTAGAACTGGAAGTGCAACAAAACAAAATTCTTGTTTTACATGATGCAATTGTTGATTTACATATCTATGCTTTTTCTTTTTTAAGTAAATACGTGGTTACAGGATTAGAATACTTTTCAGATACCTTCATAAAAAAATCAGAACTTCTGAAATGATAAACAAAAGTATATTCAAAATAAAACACCAGGAAGACGGGTCTTTGGGCTTCATAGTGGGAATGTGAAATTTGACCACTAGATGGTGTATCTAATCCAAGTATCTAATTGAACAGGCCTCACAAGATCTTCCCATAACTTTTGGAAATCGAGTCATTTTTAAATTTTAAGTCAACTTTTCCTTTTAATTGAGTAAAACTTTTAATTCAGCATATTAGACAGTTATGGTGATATTTTCCATCAATTTTACTCTCAGATGGGAATGTTTTAATGCCCACCTGATTTAGAATGAAAGAATAGAAATAACAGAATAGATATTTTCTTCCCATTTCAGTTCATAAGATTCTCTTGTTGATCACCTTTACAGTTATGCTTAAGACAAATGACAGCTTTTCTTTCTTTTGGGGACAAGTACAAGATTCAGTTGATGAAAACAGATATTTATAGAAAGTATACACAATGTTTTTGTTTGTTTGTTTTTTGCAGTACGCGGGCCTCTCACTGTTGTGGCCTCTCCCGTTGCGGAGCACAGGCTCCGGGCGCGCAGGCTCAGCGGCCATGGCTCACGGGCCCAGACGCTCCGCGGCATGTGGGATTTTCCCGGACCGGGGCACGAACCCGTGTCTCCTGCACCGGCAGGCGGACTCTCAACCACTGCGCCACCAGGAAAGCCCTACACAATGTTTTTATGTTGTTCAGTCTTCACAATTTTTAACAATTCTCAATTTGCTGCTTCAAATGAACAATAAATTGCAAGCATGGGTATAAAAACAGCAAGCATACTACTTCACCATGTTACAGACTCTAAAAAAATACATGACACAGATTAACAATAATTATTTGTGCTACCTAGTGAAGAAAACATCTAGATCATTAGTTTTACATATTTTATATATGCATACATTTCAATCGGTAAAGGTTGACCATGGGATCGGTATGAGACTCATTAGGGCACAATAAATATTACTATCTTTGATGAAATTAAGTCCCTGAACACATAAAGTAGTTTCTCAACTAGCTTAACAGAAGTGTGATTTTTATAAAACCAGATTCACGAAAAAAAAACCACAACTAAAACCTCTCTTCCAAATGACAGATGAGATCTCAGTGGTAGGTAGTTTTGATGAATTGGATTAAAAAAAAAATTTGGACATAATCTTCAACTTTTTGTGGAGAAAACAGTGGGAATTGCAATAATTTTTTGAAAACTCTCTTTGTCTATGCAAACATACAAGCATCACATTTTCAATCAAACTACTTGGCGGCCATCTGTGACACTGGCAGAGAAAGGAAATTGTGGATTGCTCTATTACTCAGTTTTGTTGAAGAAACTATTTATACTAGCATGAGAATCCCTTCTCTATAGGTTTGGTATTTTGTTTGTGCTGAGATAACAGAAATAATATATACATTATGTTTGCATTTCAGACACCTCAAACTTAAGGTTTTAAAGTTGTTGAAACAATTTGATAAACTTTCTAAAATATTATTTCAAAATTTGAGAAAGTTCATAGACTTGAGAAAGTTACTCCTAGTCCTTAGAAAAGATTTAATTCAATTAAACAGCAATACTTTGTTTTAAAAAAAAATGCCATTAAAATTTTTAGTTTTCAGCTTGTGTAAGATTTAACCCAAACCCCAGGGGACAAACCACATAGTTAAATAATGAATCATGAGGCCTAGTTCTATCCTCAGCCAATGCTAATCATGCAAATATGAAACAGAGTCAGAGACTAGGGAAACACATAATTTATGATATGAAATTAAAAAAGAAACTAAGTCCACAGAATTTTGTTTTTCTTTTCCCATTGCCCAAATTATTTTTGGAGTAACCTTGCTTAGAAAGCTTTGTTGAGTTGACACAAAGAAACATAGAAATATACCCTTAAGCAAATACCAAAGTAAATTTTGAAATGTTACAAACTGCTCAGTGGAGGTCTTCCTATTATGAAAGCTGATTTCATGGTTACAGGTCTTTAAGCAGGTGTGGAATCACTGGTTGGTGAGACAAAATGGTGACAGAATGTAGGTGAAAGCACTTTGCCAGTGTCATAGCTTAAAAAGTATAAGCTGTTATTTTGTTGTCATCTATATTTCCTCAAAGCAGTCTACTTATTCAGCATTTAGTTTCTTATTAAAGAAATAGTGATAACATCCTACCTGGCTCTAAGCAAGGAGATGTGCTATGTCTGTGCTTAATTTTTATTTTTTTCTGTTTTCTGAACTATGTTTATGATTAATATTTATTTTAATTTTTTTCATCTGTACATGAAAGCATATTATTTGTGAAGGACCCAGACCAAGGATCTTACAGGTATTTCTGCAATGAGGTCATGTCACTTTATTCATTGCAAAAGTTTCAAAAGTTAGTCATATTTAGGTCTTTTTCAAGGGCATGGGTCAGAAGTATATGTACAGAAATTGTTTTTCCAGGCTTCCTATCACCATACACATGAATTCCGGTAGTAGCTAGAAGGGAATTAACCATTTTGGAGGTTGAGCAACAGTTCTTAAGACATACTTTTAAGTATCCTGCAAATATCAGTGAGCTATGAAGGAAGAAGCAAATGGACCTTTATCCTAGTCTCCTTCCTCTGAATATAGCTGAAGAGAGTTCTGTTGTGTCAAAGAAAATCATGGATTTTCCTTTTATTGCAGTGTTGAATGAGAAAGCAAGAAATCTATCAGTCATGAAAAGAGTGAGTCCAGACAGATCATACGGTAAAAATACATACTGAAATCCTTCAGCAAAGATTTCATCTGTTCAGGGGAGTGTAGATGGTACGAGAACTTTCAAGTTTAAGATATTAAAGTAGGTCCTGGGTAAAGGGAGCCACCATTGTGTATTGGCTTCTGTTGCTTTGTTTTCCATGTACATTTGGAACTTATTTACTTGGATTCAAATTATTTCACTTGGATTATGTGAGGGACTTGTCATTAGCCTACAGCAGAATACACAACTCAACTTTTTCCAAATATGAGACTGAAGTTAAGTGTTCAAATTTTTTGGATATTTCAAATTGTGTAAGTTTAAAAAGTCAAACATACTCACTCACTCATGTCTCAAATCTATTTAACTTCTCTGTGGCTCAATCTTCTTATGTCCTCAGAGATGGAAATTATCATAATACTTCACATTGAGTGTCTACAATTGACTATACACTGTGAAGAACAGAAATATATGTGAGGAGCAGTTAATATTTAAAAACGAACTCGGAAACACCAAGTTATTTACTGTTAAATAAGCAAAGGATAATTCTATTTATTTGTCCAGTGAGTATGGATAGGTATTAATTCATCTTTAAAAAAGTTGTTTAGAACTATCAATTTTAAAGATACTTATTACTAAATTGAACCTCCTTCAAAAAATGATAAGCATATTCTTAAAGGTAAAAACCTAAGCATGGCAGTGGCATGAATATTCAATTTAGCTAAGTTTAATTAAATAATACCCAACTAATTGTCAGATTGTTAATTGCACATAATCTTACAAAATCTATGTTTTGGTATATACCTATCCTCTTCACATTTTGAAATAAGAAAAATACATGTGAATTGGGCCGAAGAGAAGGTTAGATTACTTTTGCTGTATCATTAAATTTCTACTAACCATTTAATACAATATATGTAGACTCAGTAGCCAAACTTTATTCTTCAAGTTTTATTTCATAATATGGTAGAACAAAGAGGAACTTGTTCAGAATTTTGTTTAATTATAATCATATGATTCATATCTAATCTACGAGAAGTCTTAAACTTGAAATATCAATATAAATGTCAGAAAAGCTGGAAAATCTCATGAGGATTAGATTTATACTTCTAAGAAATTCTTTTAATTTTTTGAGGTATGCTAATAAAAGAAGAGGTATAGTATCTAAAGATTGGCAAGTGTATGAAATCTTTGCTTTTCAGGCTTCAAGTTACAGATTTTTCTCTTCTCTCTCTACCCTCTTCCTTCCTTCCTCCCTCCCTCATTTCTTTTCTTCTTTCCTTTCCTTTTCTTTTCTCTCTCTCCCTTTCCTTCCTGTTCATTTCTGTAATTTCTTCTCAGAAGTTCCTATAATTTTAAAGCTTGAATATTTGATTGGATTCAAAGAGGAAAATTCATATCTGGCTTTATTCTAAGTGTATTTTATTATTGTAGACAAATGGAGGAAACTCTATTCAAAAAAGTAATTGAAACTGTTTTTAAGCCTGACACTGACATATGAATAAATACTTTACGTTGTGCTGTAGTTTCACAGAGCAACTTTGCCTGTCCATCACTCACCTTAACCATTTCTCATGGTTTCTGCATTTTTCTATTTTTTACTTGCTGAATTTGAGATCAATATTTATTTTCTTCTAACACTCCTTAAAGTTAACTGAAACAACAAAATTACTTTAAAGTGTTAATGTTGATTTATTAAATTTACTATGTCTTGTGCTTATAAAAGTATTAAACTTCACCTCTAAATCAAATACACTTCAATTTTAAAAAAAAAAAAAGGACATCTAGTTGTCCTATCAAAGAAAAAAAAATCACTGCCAAATCCTTTTAGGTCAGGGCCAATATTTTATTCCTCTGTAAAAATAATATCATGCTTTCCTATTGTGATAATTCGTGCAAAATTGCCTTATAAGCTGCAATTCAGTTTCAAAGGAAGTTGTTGCATTGAATGCATTGATTGGGGTCTGATGTTAGTGAGATATAGATTGTTATTTCAGTTATTTTATTCTGCTACTTCCGGTGGCCATCATATATTGCTAGCTAGTCCCAGGCAGGCTTACAAAGGACTACCCATTCAGAACAAAAACATGATACAACTGGAAGATATTTTCAGCAAACATCTTTGTTCTATCTCCTTGTTACACAGGAAAAGATACAACCAAAAAAGAAGTGACTTTCTCATTGAGTAACAAAATTAGAACCAGCATGCAGGGCAACTCAGTTTGGGGGAGAAATTGACAAAGGGAGGATGCAGAATCTTTAAGTCTGAATCTCAACTCTATTACTAAGTACTGTGTCCTCACTGGTTAGAATAAAGATAACTAACCTTCCACACAAATTTGTGGTTTGAATCAGGTGAGAGAAATAGATGAAAAATCTAGAACAAGGATAAGCAGAAGGCAAACTCTCAGCAAATCAATCCTTCACTCCCTTCCTCTCTCCCTTCTTCTTTAACCTTCAAACTAATTTTGGGGGATAATTATTGTTTTGTGCGCAGTCCATAATTCATAGGCAGAATGAGCTGTACTGTTCTATATTTGGAAATACTTTGTGAATTGAATAGGGAAACGACTCTGAAGGCTGTCTTGAATGAATTGAAGGCTGACTTTTTATAGTTGGTGTTTCTTTGCATATGACACGAATGGGCCCATACTGTATACTCTTATTAAACTAAATTTCCAAAAAATAATAATTTGATGTGAAAATCATAAGTTGAAACAATTTCCTCCTCCTACTAGCTTGATTTTTACTGAAACTGTATTTATTTATATAAGATATGACACTTTATTTTATAAAACTACATCTCGCTTAAAAGAAATCATTTTATTCACACAAATTTATAGTGCTGTATGCATTTTTTAATAAGACAATGAACTTAATACCTATTTCAAGAACAGAATCTTAGTCACTCCAATGACTTTCTGACTATAAATTAGAAAACAATATTCTTTTTGTAATATATGGGCGGCCACCAAGGCAAGAATTACAAATTGGTAGCAGGTAAGAAAATGGCTGTTGACTTTCATTAATATTCTAGTCCTGCTGCAGTCAGATTTACAAAGTGTGACACATAGCGTCTAACTCCATCATTTTATAATAATTCTTGAGACTGTCAACTGTATGGGCATTGTTTAGCAGCCTCAAAACACTGAGATTTTTACCATCTTATAACAGAGAAAAGCCAACTAAATGATAAAAATAAACTTTTACGAGATCAGAAAAAATGTATGACATGAATATTTAGACATCTCTTTTTTTTGTTATTTCCATTTCAGAGAGCGAGAAAAGTTATGAAACAAAGGGGATATGTCTGGGGGTGGTACTAGTGAACAATGAAATTATATGATTTAGATTATAATCAGAAGAATTATATATAGTATATATTACATATATATATATATATAGTTTATTTTCTAATTTACAGTCATCCTCCACAAAAAATTCCTCCTTTATTCTCTTCTTCTATGTCTTATTACCTCAGGAATATTTCATGTGTTTGTCTCCATACACACTTCACTCTAAGGAAATTTCCATGCTAGATACAATATGAGCAATTGACAAAAACAGCAAAACACAATCTCCTATTTTCTTGAGTTCCCCTTTTTACCCTGACTTTGCTTATGTAAGAATTCATACTCACTTCATACTATATATAGACAAATTGATATACACTTTTCATTGACCTTAAAATAATGGGGAGGCTCAGACTGGCAGCATTAAATACAATTTAAAGCTCCAGGAATTCATTAGGGTTTTCATTAGGATTTCTGTGATGATGGAGCTCAAACAATAAGAATTGACTACCTATTGTCAAAATCACTCCCTATCATCAAAACAGAATAGTAAGACTATGGACTATGTCCAGTTTTTTTCACTATCTTTGTATACCTCAATGAGATGTGTGGAAAACATAACCATAGAATACGATTACAGTCCCCTTAGCAACTATTAAAACTGTAATTATAAAAGTCATCTGAAGACTTAAAAAGAGTTGATTAGGAAAGAATAAGTTTCCTTGTCAGTGAGCTTTATATGCTTTGTGGGTCCCCAAGGATTTTATGGTAACATTGGCCATCGAATCTTGGAATGATAGTTATGGAGAGAATTTAGAGATTTTTTATACCTGGATGAACTAATAGTATCATTCTATTTCAGGACCTAAAGCAAGATCCATTAAACTAGAAAGATATCTTGATTAAACTATGTTTTTAACCATAAGGGGGAATCCAAGCGAAGGAAATTGACTAGATGAGGGTAATTATATTTACTGATACAGAGAACATTATCTATTTATGGAATACCCTTATCTAATATATAGGCCAGAAAAACTGCAACTCCTCTGAAAACTACAATTATTTTTTCCCATTACTGCCGCTAGGTTTTAAGCTTTCACCTACTGTTTCTTCTGACACTTCAATGATAAAGGAGAAACTATTAGCAGCAATAATTTTTTTTTCCCTACAGAGTCAGCCATATGGATAAGTAGAATTAGTTGCCACCTAGGTAGTGTGATTTGTTAAAAGTCCTCCATCCCAAAATAGATACCCCATCTGCGGACTGATGCCTGAAATTCCTATCATTATACTCACTTTTCAGGTAAGATCTTGAGGATCCAGAAAGCCCTTGAGAAATGCAAATGTACTATCACTGATCTCCCTTGGATTATTATGTAGAGTTTGGAGGCTTTTATTTTCTGTCAAATGTGGAAGTCATTCATGAATCCTTCCTAGTTACCTTGGCTGAAGGCTCATGAAATCTGCGTTAACTTCTGTAGATATATTCTCTTTCAATTAAAGAGAGTTGTTGAACGTTGAGTGAAGATTCTTTATAAAATCTATTGCTTTTAATATTTCTTGTTACTTCCTTACTCCTATGAAAATTGTGAACTTGGGAAAAAGGACACTCTCAACAATTGGATGAGAACAACACTTAGAGCCGGAGAAGGAATAATTATGAACAAATGTGACTTTCATGAAGTGAAAACTTGAATTTGAAGCAGAACTTGTCCTATATATACTCTGAATGATTAGAACATTCAGCTATTTATTAAATTTACTTAAAATTGACATTTATTGTCCATGTGTGTACCATGGTTCATGCCAAGTCTACAGATCTAAGATTGTCAGATTAATCACCTTTTCAATTATCTGAATTGTTTCAACATTTCAAAATAGACAGATTTTCATAGACTATCTCTATTTAATAAATGTGCACAAAACTGACTTGTAAGGCTATGCTAAGAAAGGGACATGCCTGGAATGCAGAGAGTGCTCACTAAATAGCTGACAAACAAATGACATTTAGCTGCACTGAATAAATTATCAGTGCTTATTTTTCTACTTTCTATTATCCAGAAATTTTGTGTTATGGTTATATTATCTATGATTGTATCCAAAATAATTTACGAAACATTCATTTTTATATTATCAAAAGTTTAAACAATAATACCAAGACATAAAAAAATGATGTCCTATCATTTAGTTATTAATTTGAAGACTTTTCTTTATTCATTCATATTTATCCCTATCTGATTTGGCCACATTCTCTCACTTTCTTTTATTTTTGCTAAGCTTATGGATTGAGCTGTAGGTCTCTTTTTCTAAAACTGACATACCTATCTGTCTATCTACTTAACCCATCACCAGCACCTACCTAGTTTGAAACTTCTAGAATATAAGGGTACTTAATCAAAGTAGTCATCTTATCGTTTGTTAGTGAAATTATTAAACACAACTGTTCCAGTCTACTGTGCACCTGAGTACATAAGCAAAGGTAATCTTCTTTAATCTTAGTTCTTTGAATGTATATATATTTTTTGAATTTGCAAATTTGATGAATCTCAGACAGAGCATTGCCTGAAGAAACAACACTGATTTGTATTTTTGTCTTTGGTATTAACTAGCAATGAAACTTTGAACAAATTTTTTAAACTGTCTGGCATTTCAGATTCATAATCAATCGAGAGTATTTAATTATAAATCCTTTGATTTAAATGGTGTTTGACAAAGAACAAGTTTCATTTCATCTTAGAGGAAAATGTTATTTCTTCTATACTAATCAATGGAAAGTTTAAAGATAAAATTGGTTATCCTGAGACTATCAAATAACTATAAGAAATCTCTATACGTTGTATTTTAAGTATATATGGTCCCCTAAATTCAGGCTTGATAGCTAACATTTCCAGTAATGTTTGCAAAGAGAAAATAAGTAATACAAATGAGTGTTCCTGAAACTAATTTTATGTAGATCAAATCTGAAAATCCTGTGAGTCCAAAATAAAAATTGGCCTCAGAATATTATTTATGAGATCTCTTCATTCATGAAAAAGTACTTCATTTTAGCTAGAGACCTTGCGGAGAAAAAGATTACATTTGGAATAAGACAAAACATCAACATATGAATGTATTGATTCATCTCAAAAAGATTAAGTGACCAGATTTCTTTTACAAGTAAATTTAATTAGACATGATTCTCTTCAGCCAGATAATAATGAGAATTTGTGAGCTGGAATTAATGTACGCGACTCCTTGGAACTATGCATGAATGTGTGTGTAAAAGTATGTGTGTGTGTGTGCATAATTTGTTCTATTCATTGCCTTTGCTTTTTTTGGCTCAATCAGCCATCACCAAGGTTTCTGACACTTTACAGGTATTTGAGTAAGGACTTTAATTTCTCTGTGGGAATATATATCAAGGCTTATATCAATAACCTGAAACTCTTTAAAAACTCAGAGCAAGCCAGTGTGTTCTCTGTTAGATGAAATTTGAAAACTTAACAAATATAAATACATTTTTAAAGTATCCAGTTCCTGGAAAAAGAAAAACAAGTAAATTAGAGATTTGGATAATATGGGCTATGACTGCATGAGGAAAGACATATATGTTGACATTTGGAGAATTTATTTATTTATGGAAAAGATGAAAAAAAGTTTAACTAAGTGGTAGTTTTTCTCCCTTTCTTAAATGAGTTTACTTAAGTTTATGGAAAAAAGGAAGGTAATTCAGCTTACATTAAAAAAAATACATTCTTGTATTTTAACAAATTAAAAAGATGTATTAAGATGAAGATTATATTTTATGTATTATATTTTATGTATTAAGATGAAGATTCCTAGGTTTTAATTAACAAAATGTATATGCCAAGACCCATATAAAAATTACTTATGCAGTTTTTTAAAAATCTATAATCCTATGCTCAACATCACTAATCATTAGAGAAATGCAAATCAATACTACAATGAGGTATCACCTCACACCAGTCAGAATGGTCATCATCAAAAATCTACAAAGAATAAATGCTGGAGAGGGTGTGGCGAAAAGGGAACCCTCTTGCACTGTTGGTGGGAATGTAAATTGGTACAGCCACTATGGAGAACAGTATGGAGGTCCCTCAAAAAACTACAAATAGAACTACCATATGACCCAGCAATCCCACTACTGGGCATATACCCTGAGAAAACCATAATTCAAAAAAAGTCATGTACCACAATATTCATTGCAGCTCTATTTACAATATCCATGACATGGAAGCAACCTAAGTGTCCATCGACACATTTTATATTTTTTTAATTTTTAAATTTATTTTTTGGCTGTGTTGGGCCGTTGTTGCTGCGTGCAGGCTTTCTCTAGTTGCAGTGAGCGGGGGCTACTCTTCATTGTGGTGTGTGGGCTTCTCATTGTGGTGGCTTCTCTTGTTGTGGAGCACGGGCTCTAGGGTTGTTGGGCTTCAGTAGTTGTGGCTCACAGGCTCTAGAGCGCAGCCTCAGTAGTTGTGCACGGGCTTAGTTGCTCTACGGCATGTGGGATCTTCCCAGATCAGGGCTCAAACCCGTGTCCCCTGTATTGGCAGGTGGATTCTTAACCTCTGCGCCACCAGGGAAGTTTATCTTTATCCACGAATGGATAAAGAAGATGTGGCACATATATACAATGGGATATTACTCAGCCATAAAAAGGAACGAAATTGGGTCATTTGTAATGACGTGGATGGACCTAGAGTCTGTCATACAGAGTGAAGGAAGTCAGAAAGAGAAAAACAAATACCGTATGCTAACACATATATATGGAATCTAAAAAAAAAATAGTTCTGAAGAACCTAGGGGCAGGACAGGAATAAAGACACAGACATAGAGAATGGACTTGAGGACAGGGGGAGGGGGAACGGTAAGCTGGGATGAAGTGAGAGAGTGGCATGGACATATGTACACTACCAAATGTAAAATAGATAGCTAGCTGGAAGCAGCCACAAAGCACAGGGAGATCATCTCGGTGCTTTGTGACCACTTAGAGGGGTGGGATAGGGAGGGTGGGAGGGAGACACAAGAGGGAGGAGATAAGGGGATATATGTATATGTATAGCTGATTCACTTTGTTATAAAGCAGAAACTAACACACCATTGTAAAGCAATTATATTCCAATAAGGTGTTTAAAAAAACAAAACAAAACTACAATGCTAGATTCAATAGAAAGGCATGTATGATGATCTCTATAGACCCAACAAGGCAATAGGAAGTTGGCTGGAGCTTGTATTTTTCAATCCAACTCTAATAGTATTGAAATGAACTGCAAGGGCAGGGAGAGAAAAACAAAGGAAAATCTACACCTTCTATATCATTTCTTAATCTATGGCCTTTCCAACTTGGATAAATGAGAAACTTTGGAATTTTACTGAGGTACAGTGATTTTCAATTGTTCTCCATTGTTGTACATTAGAATTTCTTAGGAATTTTTTTTAAAATACTGATTCCTGGAAACCACAGTACACTTATGATAGACTCTCTGAGAGAGGAGCTGAGGAATGAGCAAAATACTTCCCTGGTGATGTTAACAAGGAACCAGACTTAAAAGCTACTAATTTAGGTAAATATAAGTAAAGAATAATAGTGTTCATAAGAATTGGGTTTAGGGTTTCACTCTCAAGGTCAGAGATTTGATCCAACTCGACTGTGTGACCTTGAGCAAATTGCGTAACTCTAACTTGAGATACCTCATCTCTGAAGTAGGAATAATAGTCATTCCTACTTAATAGAGCTGCAAGGATTTAATGCAGTATTTCTGAAAGGAGTTCATGCACCATCTGCATCAGTGTTAACTGGACTACATTAAAATTAACAATTCCTAGACTCATACTATGTGTACCATAAGAATACAATAGTCTGATATACGCATTTTCAGTGAACTATCCAAGTGATTCTTTCTCATAACGACTTGTAAAAATCATTGTTTTAATAAGTAACAGAAGTACCTATTAGGAGAATACCCCATACATACTAAGCACCCAGTACATGTAAGCTGATAATGTAACTTTAAAGTTTGTTGGTGTTTTCCAACCTTTCCAAAATATTTACTGAAAATTTAAAAAATTCAGTTAATCAACCAAAAATATTTCACACATATTGCCAAACTACCAATTAGGCAGATTTGGGGTTGGAGTTATGAAAGACTATCATATAAGGCAGTAATTCAAATTTACTATTTTGGGAGTCCTTTAATACACCCAGAGTCCATAAGTTTTGTTTCTTTCTCAAATAACTGGAATTAGAAAAAACAAAACAAAACAAAACAATTAAACAACCTTAGACTTCCAGGCTGTGGCTGAGTACAGTAAAATAAATTGTAGAAACATCTTAGATGTTCAAATTTTTTTAAAATGAGAAAAAGCATTTCATATGAAAGAACTTCAATCTAAATTCAGTTTTAGACTTTTATATTATTTTTAATATAGTCATATCTCCTAAATACTCACTTTATAGCCATATGCATTCATTGTCAATGAATGCATCATAATTAGGAGGTGATTTACAGTAGTGGTTAAGAGCATGGACTTTTGAATTACACAGACCTGAGACAGAATCTCTTTTCCATCACATATTAGTTACTTGACCGTGGACAAGTTACTAAACTCCAATTTCCTCATATGCTGTTAGTTTAATAATAGTTCCGTGTCTTACATGATTGTTTCAATTATTAAATAAGATAATGAAATGTACATGAAGTCATTAAACCATTGTTTCACAGTTGCTCAGAACATGTTATTTACATGTAAGCACTGTTTTAGATGCTGAGACTATACAAATAATCTATAAATTAGAGACTTGTTTTGTTTTCTTATCAGCCCAGGTGCCTTTTCTTTGGAACCTAGATAACTTTGTCTCACTTTCTGTCTTCCTCTTTTACCCTCCATTAAATATGAATTATTAACATCATGATTTAATCACTCAGTTTGTAAGGAAATATTTAATCTGTTAAAATTGTCAATAGATGAAACAATGCCTTTCCTACATCACTCAAATTTCATTAAGGAATGAATCAACTGGTAAATTTTGAATTCTATGGTAGATTCATTAACATAATTAATAAATTCTATCCAAAAAAACCCCTGAATTTTTCCCAAAATTGAAAAAATTAGGTTTTTTTCCCTTGTATTTCTTGGAAATAGAACCTACATTCTTTGGTCAAGTCAGTGAAAGCTGTTAAAGTGATATGAATGTAGACACATTACTTAAAAATCCTCCTAGATTACTTTAAAACCTATGAATACTTTGTCAGTATAGTCCAGCTTAACACGACCATATGTTTCTTGTCATTTTTAGGTCTATTTGGACACAACTGATTTCCTTGTGTGCACTCATTTTAATAAATTGTCTTGAATATATTCTGAAGAAAATTATTGGTTTAACAAATCACATTTACTATTCTTAGACTATTCCAAATTCCTATTGCTTTCACAATCCAGACTCTATTTTGCTTTGAAACCAAATGGAGAAATTGTAAGCAATTTAAATTAAAATGATTAATGTTATACATTATATTTTATATGGTAAGACCAATAAATTGACTTATCAAGAATGTTGACATAGTATGTAAAGCTAGTTCCCTAATTCACCCAAAAGGTATCTTTGTAGCTGTACAATCTCTATCTCTATGACTCCTAAAATGGCTAAAAAAGCAAAATTAATCACATAAATTATGAGATTAAAACAGTGAAGCAGTGGCATGGAGATTGTTATTGTGTTAAGTAAAAGTGCACCTTGTAAAATCTTTTAGGTATTGTGAGAGTGATGTATAAACTTTATTGCAGCAATTATTAAATTTACTGATGAAAATCAGAAAAATGGTGAAAATTAATATATTTATAATAAATTTAATTATTCATAGTAATACAATTTACATTAATAGTAAATAAGTATATCTGAAAGAATAAAATAGGCATCAAAAGAATTTAACTAATGTCAGTTTCTTCTTACAAAACAGAATACTAATTGTTAGGGTGACACTGTATGAATGGAATTTATGACAGCTATTTTTAGTAGTGCATCAGATCGCTACTTATTAAGTACCTACTTATTAGTGGTGTGTTGATTGATAATGTGTAGCTATAAATACATTAACTTGAATTTTCCAGTTGAAAGATTTATCAGAAAAAAATATTACAAAATATCTTTTTACTTTTCAAAGATGATCAGTTTAGTTTGCTTTAACTAGAAGGGCACTTATATTTTTTTAATTGATTTTATAGGAAACACATGATCAGATTCATCATTGCTCATATTAATTTGGACCTCCTGTTGTAACATCCCATAGCAGAAAACAGTTTATCCATTTTATAAAATAGCAAACAAAATACAGCTTTGAGTTTAATCTGGAATTTTGATTTCATTAAAAGTGAGCTTGATCTATTTGGTCAAGTAATATTGTCTTCTGACAGTCTCAAGAATCAAATTTTGATTTGCAGGAGCAAAAATTTGATGAGTATTGTAGACTAAAAAGTTGAGCCATGGTAATTTGTAACGCTGACAGGAAAGATAACTTGCTTTAGGCAAAATCATGAAGCAAAGATTTTCAGTCTGAATCCTTCCAGCTCTTTTCCGCCGCGGAGCACAGGCTCCGGACTCGCAGGCCCAGCGGCCATGGCTCACGGGCACAGCCGCTCCACGGCATGTGGGATCTTCCCGGACCGGGGCACGAACCCGCGTCCCCTGCATCGGCAGGCAGACTCTCAACCACTGCGCCACCAGGGAAGCCCCCTTCCAGCTCTTGTATGCGGTATTTCCTGTTGTGATTTTTACATTCTTTGGTTGCCCAGCAACCTCTCCTTACCACAATATTTGAAAGGATTATCTCATCAATTGTCAAAGTTCAATTAGCAATCAGTTATTATTATCACTCATTTCATAGCAATTTGATATGATGGAGAATATTTTGAGAGGATGTGTTTTGACCACTCTGAGAATGGTTACAAGGAATCAGCAGAAAGTGACGGTAGAAATATGTGCTTTGGTGCATGAATTTAACTGAACAAATCTGCAAGCATTAAATTACAGATACTTCAAATACACACTTAAGTCTTAGAAATCTTCTTGACTATTAGTGACACATTTTCCAAATGTTTGTCCAAAATAATTGGATATTCTAAGTGATTTTTAAGGACACTAATAAGGTCATGATTGATTATCAAATTATGGTGGATAAAGATAACACATGAATAAACAAAATTTTTGTGCTCAGTTATATATGATTTAGAGCTTGAGAAATGTTGATAATAGAAGTACAAATTGCATTAACATAATTAAAATTTTTTTAATTTGGATATTTACTCAAATGGGAAAGCCTCTTTATTGTAATTCTATAAAAAGCTAAGGTTATAAATATTTTCATTTAGGGAAAAGCCATTGTTCATTCCATTAGCAGAGACCAGTTTGCCCTTTTGAGAATAACTGACTTGGATAGGTTGATTTATGAATCAAAGAAATTAGTTTTTAGGGAATTATTCTTCTTAAATTTATCCTTTTATTAATAGTATAATTATTTGTAGGTAGGGAATTCTAATTCAAGAATAGATCCAATGTGTTATAAAAAGAAACGTGTAGGGCTTCCCTGGTGGCGCAGTGGTTGAGAGTCCACCTGCCGCTGCAGGGGACATGGGTTCGTGCCCTGGTCCAGGAAGATCCCACGTGCCGCGGAGTGGCTGGGCCGGTGAGCCATGGCCGCTGAGCCTGCGTGTCCGGAGCCTGTGCTCCGCAACGGGAGAGACCACAACAGTGAGAGGCCCGCGTACGGCAAAAAAAAAAAAAAAGAAAGAAATGTGTAAACCCTCAATACTGTTCAACAGTACTCATTGTTAAAATGCAAGCTGTAGTTTGTTAATGTGTTTATTTTCGAATACGAATGAAAAACTTCTGCCAACTATTGACACTGTCTCATGTGGTGCACAACTGTAAGATTACAGATGTAATTTGTAGTCAAAACCAGACTACTTTAAAAGAGAAGAAGTTCGTAGAATTGAGATCATTATTTTAACTTTTTAGAAATATACTCTCACTTACTGATAAAGTAAAAAATGTAAAATAACTGTGTGGCAAAATATAAATATATTTAAAAGTTGGAGTGAATTATATAGATTATTTTAAAACGGGAATATAGGAAATGTCAAACATTTAAACCAATGTGAGGTATTTCATGGGGAAAAACGCATATAATATTTTAAGAGTTTAAAACCTTGGAGATTGAAAATGGGATTGCCATTTATCTGTGTGTGGTACTTCGGGCACTCTGTTTCCTCGGTGACACAAAGTGAAGTGAGGGAGGAGGAGGTAGATAGAAAGAAAACTTCTCTACATCTCTTCCAGACCTTTGAGTATACCATAAATTAAATATTTTTGCTATAGTTAGCTTTCAATTATGAGTGCTAACAGCCTCCATTGCTTTATTTATGCATTGACTTTTGGTGACTTTTATACACTAAAATTGTATTTATCTGCAGTTAGGCAGAAAGATTATAGGTTATGTTGGCTATTGTGGTTTAAGTTGTATTAACAAACACGTAGTATTTTGAAAGTATAGACTCAGTTTCTAAATATTTTTTATTCACTGTCATTGTTTACCCTTAAACAATTAAAGTGATAATTAAATTTAATGAGCATATGCCTCATGAAAATTTTCATTTAATAGAAAAGGTATTGAGAATCTTTTCACTGTATGTTTGATTGAACCATTTTAAAGAGCTGGCTATTTAGGGTATTGCTTTTTCCTTCTATAAGACATGAAATTTGAACATTCTATGTTCTTAATATGATTGTATTTTTCTACGAGCATATACAACTTACATATTTTCTCACATAGTGAATTTAACTGTTGAGTAATTCTTCGAAGAGAATATCTAGACAGAGTGACATGGGAAGCTGAAGCAACTGTTCAAATAAAAAACTACTTTGGTCTCAAATATGTTTTTCAGAATAGATGTCCATATCCAATTATCCAGAACATGGTCTCAAATCTACATTTCAGTCCCAATGTTAAAAACAGAAGAGTAAATCATCTCAGAAGATTTGGGGATTAATGAAATGATTTCTACTCTGGACTTAAATTGGAGTAACTAACTGATGATGAACAGATTAATGAGGTGGAAGGGATTAGAATTTTGGGGATTCATGACCTTGTTATCTGTGCATCTTTATAGTTTGGAAATACAACCCCTTGAAACTCATATTTTAACCTTCAAATTTTATTTAAATTCAAAGGAATTTAAATAAAAAAATAAAGAATTTAAAGAATCCAAACAGTTGCACAAAATCTCTAATAAGAAATATTTTCGGAGGATGTCATGTATAAAATATGTGGTAAGGACAAGTAACCAAAAGCCAGTTCAGAAGGGGAACATAACCAGGAAGACAGTGTGTCATAAAAGCTAAAGTCAAGAATAAGTGGAAGTGTGCAAGCTAAAAATAATGCAAAGGATATACATCTCTCTCTTTCATCTATATAGGTACACGTGTACAAATACATATATATACACACACAGATATATACATATAAACATGTATATGCATGTATTTTTGTGTATATACACACACACATAAATATATATATATAGAGAGAGCACTCATGACAGATGTGTAGATACACACACGTGCAATGATTTTGGAACATATAAAAAATAATAAAGAAGATGTTTTCTCGGGGTAGATAAAAAATACAGTTAAAAGCAAAGGAAAAACATGGGACTTCCCTGGTGGCGCAGTGGTTAAGAATCCGCCTGCCAATGCAGGGGACACGGGTTCGAGCCCTGGTCTGGGAAGATCCCACATGCCGCGGAGCAATTAAGCCCGTGCGCCACAAATGCTGAGCCTGCGCTCTAGAGCCCACGCTCTACAGCCCAACTACTAAGCCCACGTGCCACAACTACTGAAGCCCGCACACCTAGAGCCCGTGCTCTGCAACAAGAGAAGCCACTGCAATGAGAAGCCCGCGTACCACAACAAAGAGTAGCCCCCACTCACTGCAACTAGAGAAAGCCCGCATGCAGCAACAAAGATCCAACGCAGCCAAAAATAAATAAATGAATTTATATTAAAAAAAAGCAAAGGAAAATCAAAAAGTAAGAACTAATCAAATCACGTTGCATTACAGCCTTTTCCCTCCTAACAAGAATAATTCTGAAATGAATAGAGAAGAAATTCAAAGCAGTAGAAATACAAACACTGAAACTCAAGGTAGTCAAGGGGATAAACTGCTTATTTCCAAGTTTGAACATCATGGATTGGGTCACTTATATCATTGCACTGGTCACTTTTGCCAGTAATGGGAAAGATACCAGAGAACAGGAAGTCAACATTAAAAAAATTTCTTTTGAAAACCACAGCTCTATGAGCTTAATAAAGATTCTAAGTAAAATTTTAGAAATTACAAAAAGCCTTTCTTTTTCTTTATTTTCCAAAGTAAATGAATTTAGATTTCTTAAAAAAATGGTCATTAATATTTACAGTGGGAACATTAGGAACAAATGTTACAAATTTTGAATAAGATTTCTAAAGTAATAGATTAGAATGACAGAAATATATCTTGATTTTAGGAAGGCATTTACATAATTCTACATGACATTCTTTTGGTCATAATATAAAAAGGAGGGTGGATAACATATTTAATGTGTAGTCAAGTTTATGATTCCTATTGATCAGGATGAAGGTCTCTGGTAGTGTTTTGAAGGGCCATATCCTTTTACATATGTATAGCATGGCTAAAAAGGAAACATTAAGTTTCTTGATGAGTTTATGTTATCTGATTTCCAGCTCTAACATCCTTCAAGGTAAAATGATTCCAATTTCACAGATAAGTGAACTGAGTTTCAAAGAGATTAAATAACTTTTGTCACATCTAGAGACTAGTTACTGTAGATCTGGGTTTCAAACTCAGGTCTGCATGACTCTTCCATTGTATCTCCTATGAAGACAAAAGACATACATATTAAATTATGGTAACACAAATTTGGGAGGCTATGTTAAGACACTGAATGACAGAATCAAGAACTGGAAAGTGTGGGATCGTGGGTCAGAAGAAACAAAATGAAATTCTTTTGAAATTAATATTAAACTTTAGAAGAAATCTTCAAAGAATCAATTGAACATGTACAAAATGGCAAATCATGTTTTATCAGTAGATCATGTAATATAAAGTTTGAGTGTGGGCTCTATTAGTCAGTAGTATGGTGATAAAAAATGTGTTGCGTTAATGGATATATTGACGAGGCCAAAGAAGAGAATTACATTTTCATCTTCAACTGCTAGAGGAGATTGAGAGCAGTGTTTTCAGTGTTAATCCTGGGAGCAATGTTCTAAAGGACATGCTGCAAACTGGCAAATATTGAGTGAAATGTGCCATACGGACATCTAGAAGAGCAAGTGCTTTCTCTGCCATATCATATATTTCATATATGTTTGTTTCATTTATACACCATTATTGTACAGCCAGTTTTTCTATGATAGCTTTATAAAAATTCCCCAAGAATACTGGCTCAGTAAGAAATGGAATGTTCCAATGTCATGAGTGTAGCTGTATGACAGAAATAGTTCTAAATGACACATTGGTTTCTAGATTATATTTTTATAACTGGAAAATACTTTATAAATTGCACAAGGTTATAGTGTTTCAATGAGAATGTAAAAGTGCTTGCATTAACAAGTTTTATGTACTTGTTTTATATCCACACTTGTTATTGCCGCTAAAATGTGTATTTTCCGAAAATGTTTATTTTCCAAATTTGTATTGTGCTTTTCCAAGATGCTTTTCTTTGATGTCCATAAATGCTGAAAAGGCTCCCTTAAGAAGAATTTTAAGTGTAAGTAATCTTTCAGTCAGTTTAAAGTATAAAAATAGAGAAGTTATTTACGGTCATACCATATTTTGTGCTTGAAATCTGTCAGCGTCTTATTTTCATAGAAATTAAATAACTCAGCTATTCATGTCACATTCCAGTCTTTTTCAATGGGTACTCGTAACAAAGAATTTAATATATGTATTTTTTAAATTATTGCAAAGACAGAGATCTCACATAATTCTTAATAACAGAATATAATTAAACCTGTCTTTTTTGCTTTGTGTTTCTGAGACAAGATTATTAGAGCCTTATTCAGAATTTTAAAATATAGGATATACAGCATTGAACCATGTAAAGATAAAGAATGTTTGGTCAGGTTTTTTTTTAAAGAGAAAGGTTATTTGTCCCCCTGATCCATAATGGAGAAGCTTTCTTTGTCAAAGTCTTTTCTTAGAAAGTTGACCCACAGTCAACCTGTAAAGAAAACATAGAGACAGTCTTAGTTGATTGATCAGCTCAAACCCAGTTTTAGTAATGAAAAGATCAAATTTAAGATGAAATGTGATCCCTTTGGTTCACATTAGCATTTGCAATTCTCCAGCAAACATCCAATTTCACTGTTATCTTAAGTAATCTTTCTTGAAGCATTTTCCAGAAGTCGATGTCAATGGCTGGTCTATGAAAACGTTCCCAGAAGAATATGTAAAAGCTTACAACTCACCTCATGGAGTCTACCTAGGTCTTGGTATTATATGTCTTTATTGTGTACCTTTTATCATTGAAAGTGCAGAAAAGTTTTTTCTGATTTCTGAGGTATGCATAGAATACTATATATATGATTAGCCAGTTAATAAAAGAGGGTGAGAAAAGCCAAGAAAACAGAATATTTTTTTTGCGGTACGCGGGCCTCTCACTGTTGTGGCCTCTCCCGTTGCGGAGCACAGGCTCCGGACACACAGGCTCAGTGGCCATGGCTCACGGGCCTAGCCACTCCGCGGCATGTGGGATCTTCCCGGACCGGGGCACGAACCCGTGTCCCCTGCATCAGCAGGCAGACTCTCAACCACTGCACCACCAGGGAAGCCCAAAACAGAATATTTTTAAGTGTCTGGCAAGCATCCTCCAAATGAAAGCAAAAGTTATTACCATTAGTTTAGTTTAGTGGCAGTATTCATCTTTTCTTTGGACTTTAAGACTTAGATGTGCCACAGAATATTAATACTTATAGGTTCATTGTTTTCTCTAACACTATAGCAACTGGGTGCAAAGAAAATACACAGTAGCTATTGTATCAATAAAAGAAAATATTTCCCAATTTTTAAGTCTGAGTTTCTAATTTAATTGATTTGAATAGAATTAATAAAATACTTTCCATTCTTTTTTTGGACTGTATCATACCAGTGAGTCCTAAGGATTTTGTTTCAGGGTGGAAGCAAGAACAAGAGGAATTCCTATTCCTTCTCATTATCCCAAGTCTAATATCTCTCTCTCTTGTGCGCGCTCTCTCTCTCTCTCTGTATATATATATGTATATATTTGTCTATATAATAGTATATTTGAGTCTTTCCATAAACATCCATGAAGTACTCTTTATTTCTCTTCATAATAAACCCCTTCACCTTTGCTGTTTGTCAAAAAATAAAAGGATGAGACAAGCTCAGGACATTCTGAAAAAACAATGATTTTAGGATGCACTAAGGTGTCCTGAATTGCTTTAATGGACCCATGGTATGGATACTATTGTCAAGTCCCTCACGGTAAAATTTTGACAAGTTTGCTTACCATTTGGGTGCATATACCACAAGAGCATCATTTAGCACACTTTAGGATTATTTTACAGAATGATAACATGACTTACAGAAGAATTATACAAGCTATTTCCGATAGAATAACTTATTACCTGAGACTCACGTACCAGAGAACCAAAAGCATAAATTATGTGAAGACTAATCTCTACATAAGGGAAAGAACATTGTCTGGATATCAGAACATCCGATCTCTCATTCCAGCTTTGCTGTCAACTAGTTCTGTGTGTAGAAGTGACTGATTTCTGTTTCTTACTTCTGTCCTTCATAAGATGTCCATTTGAACTCCAAAAAAGTATATGATAAATCACAATGGTTTCAATCATATGAATTTTAATACAAAACATATAAAATCAATTTCAAAAATTTTCTGCATATACTGAAAATGTTCATTAAGAATGGAATAACTATAAGCCTTCTTTAATTTCTTCTATTAAATGCAGGTACCCAATGGAACCTGAAAATATTGAGCATAACTTCTTCTTTGCAAAAGGGAAACTAGAAAAAGACTGCTTCCCACAGAAAATTTATTGACAATAGGTGTTCAAGTTTTTATACATTGAACAATGTCCCCTTTTATATAGTCAGGGGAAGATATTTTTTAAGTCTTTTTTTTTTCTTTCCATCACCCCACCTACACACAAAATTCTGTTGTAAAGACATCACTTCTATAAGGAGGTATTCATTGTAGATGTACAGAAGTCTATGGAAACCTAAGTTTACAAGAAAAAAAAATTATCATTCTAACCAACTGCATAGTCACAGAGATGCTTAATAAAATTATCTGATGATATAATGAAGTCACTTCTTAACTAAGTGCATACAGTGGCAACTAGTTTTCAAGATTCACCATCCAACAAACTACGTTTTCTCATTTGAAATCCTTCATGTCACTTTTTGACATTCAGATGAAATTTTGAAAGTAATATGATAACATTAAAATATAAACAAAAGTAGCATTAACTGTGAACTGATACTCAACTTCAGAAGTTAAATGTGTGTATTAGAGTAAAAGTATGCTGACTATGTGTAAATCAAAACTGCCAAAATTAGTTTTTGAACATCTGATCCATTGTTTTCCCTCCAGAGGATAAAGGGAGCAAAAGAGGAAGGTAGCCAAAAAGGAAACAGGAAGACCTGCTTCAGTAACTGGACATATTGATTTAATTGGCTAAGAAGTCCATATGCTAATACTCCTAATAATCAGCCATTCCTTTTGTGTTTTGGTAACATATATCCTCATACAATGTATATCAAATGGAATTTTTTGATTTACATCAGATACTTCAAAGTTTCCATTTTTGAATTCCCCTAGTCTTATGTAAGTAACACATTGTCTATTTTGTTTAAAATATCTAATATCTCCCCCAACATCTAGGGCTCCATGATGCAAAATGTCATTTTGTCGATCTTCTGTTCCAGTATTCACTTTAATTCTTTTGATTACAATTGGATTTTCAAATATAATTACAAAGACATCTCCTGTTGACGGTGATTTTCCCCAAAAGTATTCATCAACACTACTATAAGCCTTGCTTGCATCATAATTTTCAAAAACACTCATGTTGGTATATAGACTTGCAGGAGGGTTATCTGGGATATCAAATGGCTCCTCTTCAAAATCATCATCCTTCAGCTTATTCTCGGTTCCTTTATATGATGAGTAATAACCCATGTGCTGAAAGAGAGATGGTTTAAAACGAATCACATTTTTCTGAGCCAATAGACCGCGGAAATGAGTTAGTAGCCAATCACAAGGCATTTCTTGATAAAACATTAATAAAAAGTGTGCCAAACGTGGGAGATCATGAGAATGATAAAGTTTTCCAATATAGCCAAGCTTAGAGAATTCAAGGGTTACCCAGTAAGTTCCTACTAGGGATGTAATGACTTTCTTGATGGCAGTAAAGAAATTTTTTGAACAGTGAACATCATCTTCAAGCATTACATAATAGTCTGAAATATTGGCACAAAAATTAAGCAAAAAAGCATAATCTACATTTTGCTTGGAACGAAATCTCACTCTGTCTTCTGGATCATTGTAATTTCTTTTAAGGCCACTCAGGATTGGGTAATATTCCTCTGGAGCATGTATAACCATTAATCTTCCTGCAATAATATGGTGGGCAAATTTCTGTGTAATATCCTGTAACATGACCTCACGCCAGGATGAATTAAAGTCAGCTAGATGAACCACCACTGAAATTTCCTTCAACTCTTCGTAGCTGGATTGCTCAAAAATTGACTTGATTGTCTCAAGTAAATAATTTCCTTTTTTTCGTCTCACTGATGAAAGTCCAATTGTAAGAAACCCTGAACAAAAGAATTCAGAAGGAAGACAAATTAAATGTGAAATTAGGTGTTTTTTTTTTTTTTTTTTTTTGCGGTATGCGCGCCTTTCACTGCTGTAGTCTCTCCCGTTGCGGAGCACAGGCTCCAGACGCGCAGGCCCAGCGGCCATGGCTCACGGGCACAGCCGCTCCACGGCATGTGGGATCTTCCCGGACCGGGGCACGAACCCGTGTCCCCTGCATCAGCAGGCGGACTCTCAACCACTGCGCCACCAGGGAAGCCCTGAAATTAGGTTTTGAATAACATAAAAAAAGATAAAAGTTCTTTTCTCTTTAAGCCTGCTACTCTATTAAGTAAATCTAAGTGAATGATTATATATAGAACATTTTGTCATTAAAGACTTATGCTAAATATATAAAGGTTATAGTACTTTATATATAATTGATATTTTCCATGGAAAAACTGCACCTTAAGCACAATGATGTATGAGCTCTATTGCTTAAACATTTGTTTATGAAATAAGATATATGGTTTAAAGTGTTCTGCAGCTTAATATTCTTATATATGCCCATTAGAGAAGATAGATATTTAAATAACATTGACACTGTTTTTTTTCAAAAAAAAAAAAACCTGCAAAATGAGATAGGAATTCATCCAGTTAAGAATGACAAACTAGTTTCAAATGATGAAAAAGAAAATTAAGGGTCACTCATTCTTTTAATCACCTTTAAGTTTTTCATAGAAAACATGCCATATATTTGCATCTTTCTTTAATCACTGTGATTATCTTGTACCAGAATAATTCATAACTGGACTTCACAATTTTATTTTGAAATTTATCTAGTATGTTAATTAGAATGAAAACAATATCATAAGCTATTTTTGAAAACCTGCATTATTGCTTAAACGTATGATGTATTGTTCTAAGACATAAATATTACTGATTTCTTTTTTTTTTAGCTGCCAACACTTAAAGCTTTAGGATATTTTAAAAAATAATCCTTAAGGCCAACTTTTACTAAAAATTCAAAATATCTGGTAACACTGTGTCTTCAATATAGAAAGCAACATTTATCTTGGGCCAGGTAAAGTTATATCCTCAAGACAGGCCATGTTTTCTCCAATTTACTATAGAACTCACCAGGTTCACTCTCATCCTGTAACTATAGGTGTCTAGATTTTCCATCTCGGTTTTAATGGGTTTTGTCATCAACTATAAGACTGAACCATCAGGCGTGGTTGTGCTCCTACCAGACATTGTCTGGATGTACCACAGCTTTCTTATCCATTTATCTACTGAAGGACATCTTGGCTGCTTCCAAGTTTTTACAATTGTGAATAAAACTGCTATAAACATCCATGTGCAGGTTTTTGTGTGACATAAGTTTTCAACTCCTTTGGGTAAATAACAAGGGATGTGCTTGCTAGATCATGTCATAAGGGTATGTCTAGTTTTGGAAGAAACTGCCAAACTCTCTTCCAAAGGGGCTGTACCATTTTGCATTCCCACCAACAACAGGGGAGATTTCATGTTGCTCCACATCCTTGCTAGCATTTGGTGTTATCAATGTTTTGCACTTTGTTCATTCTAAAAGGTGTTTAGTGCTATCTGATTGTTTTAATTTGTACTTCCCTGATGATACATGATGTAGAACATTTTTGAATATGTTTTTCTGACATCTGTGTATATTCTTTGATAAAATATCTGTTAATGGACCAAAGACCTTAACAAAGACCTTAACAGATATTTCAACTGATTTCTTTATTGTAAAACACATTTTGTAGTAATTTTGTCTGGTGAAATTTTTATTCAGATATTTGAAACCTAAAATTAGAAATTAGATATTTTTAGAGAATAAAATAAAACCCTGTGAAATGGCAGTTCACCTCTGAGAAGCGTTAGATGTCTTCTAATTAAAATGTTTTCACTTTTTAAAGCTCTCATTCTCACCATGACTCAGAACTGAATAAAATTTCAGAGCCACCATTTGGAAAATAGGGAAATGTTTATATTCACCAAGATCACTGTTTCAAGACAGACACCTACATGATTTGATTTGCGCGATACTGAAAAAGCCCCTTCCAAGAAAAATCTTTTTTACTAGTCTATTAGAGAGGTGGAAATTTACATGTTTCATTGAAATACCTGGGCTTACGATCCTGTCTTCTACTGAAAAGCTAACATGTTATCTGTTACAATTTAACTCAAGACACCAGCCCTCATTAATACTCAATAACAGCCAATACTTATAGAATACTTTCTACATAAAAGGCAGAAGTCTGAGTATTTTACATGTAATATGCATCTTGAATATTCAAAACAGTCTTTTGAGATAGCTTTGCACTTATCAACATTCCTGTTTTATAGATAAGGAAACTAAGTCACAGTGAGATGAGGAAACTCGTGCAAGGTGTAGTACCTAGTAAGTAGTGTGTAACAGCAGTAGATATTTGAAATGGAAGAAAGAAAGATCTAAAGAAAGCTGAATTGTTACAATTTCCTCAACCTGGTGATCACAAACTCATTTGCATAAACACTTCTTAACAGGGAACTCAATTTTTGTGGTCTCCACACGATCTACTAAGAAGTTCATGATATCATGGTGTATCACTTATTCTAAAACTCATATTTTTCACACAGAAATATTTTAAAATCAGGTTGTATATCACAACTGATGGCATCTTACAACTTAAAACTGATAATGCTTATATTTTCTTAGTGGTACATCAATTAGATCATGATACTTTCTGTAATCTATAATGTCTTGAAATCCATGAAATGTAGTATGTTACTTCTTGGATCCAAAGTGTCTATACTGGATTGAATAGTTTCCTCCAAAATTTCATGTCTACCTGGAACTTCAGACTGTGACCTTATTTGGAAATAGTCTTTGAAGATGTAATTAGTTGAGGATCTTGAGATGAAATCGTATCGGATTCAGATTAGGCCCTAAATTCAATGACTAGTGTCCTTATAAAAATAGGAGAGGACACAGAGAGACAAGAGAGACAACGGGACGAAGGCCATGTGAAAATAGTGGCAGTGATTGCAGTTTTGTTGCCACAAACTAAGGAATGCCAAGAGCGACCAGAAACTGAAAGAGGCAAGGAAGGATTCCCCCCTACACGGAATGTGGTGCTGCCAGCACCTTGGTTTCAGACTTCTGGCTTCCAGAAACATGAGAGAATAAATTTCTGTTGTTTTAAACCACTAGTTTGTGATATTTGTTATGGTATCTTAGGAAACAAATATAATGACTTTCACTACTTCAAGCTGGTGGCATGTAATAAAAACCAAACCAATGTTTGAAACTGTATTACTATGGGAATAATTTTTTTTTTTTGCGGTACGCGGGCCTCTCACTGTTGTGGCCTCTCCCGTTGCAGAGCACAGGCTCCGGACGTGCAGGCTCAGCGGCCATGGCTAACGGGCCTAGCCGCTCCGCGGCATGTGGGATCTTCCCAGACCGGGGCACGAACCCGTGTCCCCTGCATCAGCAGGTGGACTCTCAACCACTGCGCCACCAGGGAAGCCCGGGCATAATTATTTTTAAAAGCTAACTTTAAAAATGTTAAGTTAATTGATTTTTCCTAGTCTCTCTACATGGTACTATAGCAAACTGTTAAAAAGTTCATGTCACAATTAGGCATTTAATTTTTTGTTGTTATTAATGGAATTGGATCGGTGAATAATTGCAATTTGTGAAGAAACACTGAACTATTTCCCAAAGAATATTTTATATTAGTAAAACCCATAAACTTTTATTGTTATACAAATGAAGAAAGTTATCATTTTAAAACAAAATATTTTATTGTTCTTGATTTTAAAAGTCTAAGGATACTTACGCTTTCTTTGTAAAGGCATGACAGCTAAGAAGCGATAGGTGACATTGATGGCTCCTGAAAAATTAGATAAATCTTTGAAAGTATGCACATAGCGTTCTGGATTCAGTTGATGTGTAGATGTTTCCCTTACAAGTTGTTTGTCTCCTTCCTGAATGCCAAGAAGAAGGCAGAGAAAACAAATAACAGATGGTCATGGATTAAATAAACTTTCTCCTTACACAATAAATATATGGGTCTGATACATAATATGGGTATTATATAAATCTCAGTTACTGGCACCACAAGCTGTAGATAATTATCTTTACCCCGAATTCCTACCTAGAGTCTCTGTTCCAGTTATATTCCACTTTTTATACTGTGCTTACAATTGCTTTTTCTACAGCATACATCAATAGTGGCATTCTCTTGATAATAATAAAACATTCTCTTGATAATAATAAAAAAAAATCTCTATTTGAAACTCTCACTGCCTTCATGTTAAAATTCAAATTCTTTACAATAATTTAAGGATCTTAAAACTTGACAGTAATCTCTTTTACAGTTTCATGTAAAGCTAATTTTCACTAGATTCCCCATATTTCAGTCATATTAAACTATTTACTCTTCTTCAAGCCCTTTCAAATAAAAGACCACACATTATTTCTATGATTTTGAAATTTTAGGAATGATTAGGAGGATGCAGCAGTGAACATAACAGTTGGAGTCTGGATAAATTATTAATCAAAAAATTTTAGTCAGTCACTTATGTGGCCACTATAATTGAAGGCTGTTGAGAATGGACAGACATGGTCCTTGTGACATGGTAGTATTTTTTTCAAATGTCTTCAAGATAACTCAATTAGGATACATTTGTACAAAGTCTTCAAGGAAATGTCTTTAGACCTTATACTAGTCTTTTCCATGATGTTTTCTTGTGGGTGTAGAGGGGGAGGGGGAGTATTCCGACAGAGGTGAAGTTTGGTCCTTTTTTATTTAAGACCCTCATTATCGATCTGATACTGAAATTATGTCATTCAATCTTCAGGATGGTTTATATTCAAGAAAACGTTCATATTCAGCTTTAAAAATATCCTGTCAATCAGTAATTGCTTTGTTTTATCTCTCTTTAATATAAGTTCAGTTGTAGATTTTGATTATCTAATCACCATTGATCAAGCCTCTATTGGTTATACATTACTAGCAAAATGACTTGCTTGGCTTTTGTATATGGTTTAGTGCCACTGGTAGAATATTAGGGCAACTAATTAGGAAGAAATGTTTCTTTTTTGGCAAAGTGTCTATTGTGCTGTGTGAGTTATGTGGATATTTCTACTATTCAGTATAAGAATGGCAGGTCAGGCATGGGCATGCCATTAAAACTACAGAGAAAGTGAATGCATTAAATAAACTTGGTCCTCATGTTTTTGGCTGTGGTCAATAAAACTTTAATCAATTAAACGTTGTTCTAAAATATTAGAAAGGATTCAAATACAAACTTTACCTCAACTAGAACATTCACTACTTTGTGTCAAATTTAAATATAAATGGAAAAGTTGACTACCTCAAACTTTTAAATCTATGGCAGGGCTGAAATTGTCTTAGAATAAAAATTGAGAGTAGTGAACCCTGACTGGGAAGAGCTATCAACCTGGTCCATGATAAATGAAGATTCATTCTGAATATCTCTTCTGTATATTCAATTATGTTTATGACCCTATAGTTGCTCTTTAATACTGTATTTCTATATTTTAAATTGACTTGATGATTTAGACAAAGAAAAAATACTTTAGTCTGATTTATAATGTATTTGCCATCTGTAAAATTATAGAGTTTCAAAATACATGATATTAAACTTCGGAGGCTAGTTTTCTTATAAATGTACTCATTGAATATCCATTGAATTCTGATTATTTTAAATTCATTGCACGTAAGTATTTTCATCTTTGTATTTCTGAAAACCTAAAAAACATCACGCAAGTTTTAAAATGAACAAGTTTAGGATTTCTAAAAGGTAACCAGAGACTCAGTTCTGCATCAGCTACTTTAATAGTAATGTAATGGTGTACACAGTCAATAGGGTATAGAAGAAATATCTATAAAAATCACAGTAGTCACAACACTGAATTGATTTTACCATTCTGGTCTTATGTGATATCACATTCTAACAGGATACTGAATATCTCTTTAAGAATTATATCGTGAACACGTAAAAATCCAGACTTTTTCTGTGATAAGACAGAGTACATTCATCCTGTTTCAAGGACATAACAGAATATAAAATGAAATGAAACTTACATGAAAGCACTTAATTAAATTCTCAAGAACAGGTTTCTTTACACTTTTCAGCATAAATAAATCATGCAACTTTCACCTGAGTCTGTCTTGTTGGCTTCTTTCCAGAAGCATCTATCTGAACAGCCGGGCTCTCCCTGGATACCTTCTTTCTGTAGCTACTATGCTGTAGTGTATTTCTCAGTAATAAGACAAAACTTTATGACAATCATTTTCTGGATAGGAAGGCAATTCAATGGACTAGCTACAGACTAAATATATACCCTGGTGGCTACTTTGAAGATGCTCACAGCCGAGAGGCGAAGTTGATTGGATGTGCAGTGTCTCTTCTACTTAGTTTGCCTTGTAATACTATTTGTCTCTTACACTGAACTTGGCTTTCTTTCCCACTGAAAGGCACATATGCCCCTAACATGTAAGCAATACACTAAACTGTTACATGCCCAGATTTGGGGGCCACTGATAGATTTTCTAGCAAGAAGAGTAGAATAGATGTGCTAAATAACTCGAGAGACCTTACTACTGTAATTGTTTATCTAATTTCTCTGAATTATAACTATTATTTCCCCCTGATTTAAGAAAAACAGAAAAAGGGGCTTCCCTGGTGGCGCAGTGGTTGAGAGTCCGCCTGCCAATGCAGGGGACACAGGTTCGTGCCCCGGTCCGGGAAGATCCCACATGCCGCGGAGCGGCTAGGCCCGTGAGCCATGGCCGCTGAGCCTGCGTGTCCGGAGCCTGTGCTCCGCAAAGGGAGAGGCCACAACAGTGAGAGGCCCGCGTACCGCAAAAAAAAAAAAAAAGAAAGAAAAACAGAAGAAGAACAACCTGTTAATGTCTCTGCTTAGAAAATTGCATGCATTGTGATATTTTGGAGTCAAGAAAGAAAATCAAGTCAGATAATTTTAGGAAAACTGAACAAGCACAGATAAAAGGGTTGAAAAGGGAGAAGTATTAAAAAGAAACTGCGTTATATCCTAGTAGGAGGCCAGTTTTCCATGGTTATTAAACATTTTTAGAAGAACAATTTTAATTTTACACAAATGATTTAATGAATATTTCAAATATTTATATATATTAAGCCTTGGGATAAAATTTAGCTCAAAATGCAATTTAGGTAAAAAACATCATCTAGTAAACAGTGAAAAATTAAACTAATAAAAATACTGTCATTGAATTGTCAATATGGGGGTATGCTTGTATTTAAAAACCCTTTTAACTCACTTTTTCTAACTTAATATAAGTATTTAAAAATAATTTCAATTTTTAAAGCTAAGAAGCAAACAATCTCTTCTCTGAACCTGGGATGATTTGCAAATTTGACTAGATATATGGCTAATGTAGCAAGAAAATTTTCATTGAGAAAGTACTCTTTAGTAAGAGCTACTTCATTAAATCACACTTTTTAATTAGGTGGCTAGGACCTATGTTTAGATAGAAATGCATAAAGAGAACAATAGTGTTTGACTTTCTTATGGATATACACTCTATTAATTCTTACACATTTTATACTGAATTTGAAGCTGTTCTATTCCAAAAAGACATAAGGACGTTTGCTGCATACAATACTCTTTTGTCTACTTAAAGTTAAATATTGAAATTTCACTTGAAAGTGTCTTATATGCATCATTATTGAATACAACAAGCATCCTGCCAATACCATGTTTTTGATTTACAAGATGTGATATACTTCTACCAGTACCTACAGATACAAGAAATAAATTTTTATCACAAAATTAAATCATGAATCAAGAGCTCCTCTATGATCTTTAATTCTATTAATTAAAAAATAGCTGGATCGGGCTTCCCTGGTGGCACAGTGGTTGAGAATCTGCTTGCCAATGCAGGGGACACGGGTTCGAGCCCTGGTCTGGGAAGATCCCACATGCCGCGGAGCAACTGGGCCCGTGAGCCACAACTACTGAGCCTGCGCATCTGGAGCCTGTGCTCCGCAACAAGAGAGGCCGCGATAGTGAGAGGCCCGCGCACCGCGATGAAGAGCGGCCCCCCACTTGCCGCAACTAGAGAAAGCCCTCGCACAGAAACGAAGAGCCAACTCAGCCAAAAATAAATAAATAAATATATAAAAAAGAAAAATAGCTGGATCACCCGGGCCTTGCTCTACTGTCCTTAAAATTCATAAACCTAATAACCAGTTTAAAAAAATCTAAAATGCATATCATTAGTAAGTTTCTCCAGTTTGCTATGTTTACCTAAATCATGCCTAGTCAAATTCTATTAACTGTGCTAACTTCAGTATTATGAATTGACTAAGGATGATAGAATGAAGAGTCCACAAGATTAAGAGCTATACTTGAAAGTAAAGGCTTAGGCAGAGTCAAGATCTAGGAATCTGACAGAATTTTGCCATCAAAGAACAATGCTAACGGAAGCAAGATGCTTTACAGAAGACTTCCTAAGAGGATCTGCACAAACTTAGATCATGTGGTTGGCTCATAGGATATATTTAGAATAGTATCTGGCAAATAGTAGGTAGTTACCAAATCATGTTCAATTAATAAAACATTTTACTAGGAAATGCTCTTTGTAGTTATTGTCAGATTCTCTCTAGCTAAGATATTAATTGAAACTTTTAGCATGCTTGTATGATAGAATGTATTTTCAGGTCCTCTATCTGTCCAAAGGCTTTGATTTTCTGAAATATGTGAACAGGAATAATTGCATAAAGGTTAGAATTTTCCCAGATATCTTAAGCTCAATTCAGATAGAAAAAGTGAATTACTCTCCATATTACTTTCATATTACTCTCATCAGACATGAAATTATATAATTATAACAAAAATGAATAATAGAAACAATTTGAGTTCTCACAATTAGTCAGAATGTGTTCTTTTGCATACTTTCATAATTCACTTAAAATTCATTCATAAATTATCTACTAATTTTACCATTTTTAAACTATTGAATAGCTTTCACATAATATTATCTTTAGTTCTTAAGGATCTATATTACTTTTCAGCGACCATAAATGTATAACGTGGTGGTCATTTAGTGTTATTCCAAATCCAAATGAGATGTCACACATTGTAATAAAATGTTCCTTCTTAACAAAATAGCACAATTAGTATCACTAATTAGACAATGAGATTTAAAAATTTTTGATAGTACAGAAAAGTAGAGAAAGTAAGGAGTAACACCTTTAAGCAAATTTTGTTTATTCTATTTACAGCAGACCCTTGAACAACACAGGATTTAACTGCGCAGTTCCACTTATAAGTGGATTTTTTTCCAGTAAATACGTAATACACTACACGACCTGAGGTTGGCTGAATTGCTGATGCAGAAGTGTGGATATGGAGAGCCGACTGTAAAGTTACACCCAGATTTTTCTGAGTGCCTGGAGGGTCAGTGCCCTTAAAACCCACATTGTTAAACAGTCAACTGTATTTCAAATTAAAGCTCATAAATTACAATGATTTTATGCATATTAATTCAGATAGGGATGATAGCTAACTTATTTGGAATTAGAGATACATATTTGAACCACTATATATATATATATGGCATTAAAGAAAACATTGCAACATAAACCCAAACAATTGTAATGTTGGTAATATATAATTAATATAAAAAGCAGCTAGATAGGAAATATACATGTTATAATTTTACTTAAACTAAGGCTATTTCAATAGCCTGGGACTGAAGTTAGGTTACAAGTGGACTGTCTGGTTCAACTTAGGCTTTATTCTGAACAAAAAATAATCAACCTCCAAGACTTACCATAACATAGCTATCTTCAGTGTACAAGTTCATAAACAGAAGGAAAATGACAAGAACTCCCAAGAATGAGACCGTAGAACGTTTTCGCAGGTATCGCATTTTATCTAGTGTATCAAAAATATGTTTCACTTGGTGAAATTTAAACATTCTCTCCTGTAGAAAAGAGGCACAAAATTATTAACAATTAATTTTGTATGCAAATATTTCTTCATCGTATCAGTCAAATCCAGGCCTTTATAAAATCTCACTATTCAAATCTTGGAACCAAAATTGTTTCCAATTTCATAATAAATTTGGCACAGGCTATTAATACATTAACAGAAGGATAATGCAGTGGTTTATATTGATGTAGAGTAAGTAAAAATGAAAAGCACAGTTATTTCTGAACAAATAAACATTGGTAACAATAATGTAAGAAAATAATACTTCTTTGATGAGAAAGAATAAAAATTAAAGAGAAAAGCAAACATTAAGGTAACATCTACCTCCTCATATTATAATGTAATGAAAATGAAAGAAACTAGAAGTATGGGCCTAATACTGATCTCAGAGTAGGTGCACTGAAAAGAGTGATGGGGAGAAAATCTGGGTGAAAGAAAGAGAAGTGACAAAGGAAGTGAAAGTTTTGGGGGTGAGTCCACACATATATTTGAGTTATAATTGCTTTATTTTTCCAGTAATTCTTGCTAAATCAAAGTAAATCCTGGAGTGGCATATCGACATTGCCTTGCTTGATCTACTACCTAGAAGTCTGGAAGTTTATAATGATTTATGGACTACAAAAAGGCAAAAGTGGAGTCAGCAAGATTAGTAGAGGCCTAATGATTTTCCATTTCACTCTTCTACATTTTGTGATCTGCTCCATCATTTTGTGATTTGTAAATGAATTACAAATTCATCTAGATTACCATTTTTTTAAAAATATAAATATCTGGGATGATCAAAAGACCAGTGGAATCATATTTTGTCAAAAATCAACTATAATCTGGAAATCGTGCCTTGTTATGTACTAAGTCTCCCTGGGCTCAGCTTTAGGATGAAGTATTTATGGGCCTAAAGAACTTCAGGAGGTGAAAAGGCCTGCACCCCAAACCCTTACAACAATGTCTAAGAAATAGCCAACTAATGATGGCTCTTCAATGAGTTAATGCAAGAAAGCATTTATGGATCCTTGTAAATTATAGGAAAGAATATTAGGAATTGGGAGAAAGGAATGTTATAAGAATTAATGCCCATTTCCTTTGGCCATATTTTTCTCTAGGGTTATTTTTTCTTGTTAATTTTTAGGAGTTTTAAATATATGTGTAGGGATGCACATATATATACTAATCTTTGCTCATGTTGAAAATATCTAAATATCTTTCCCAAGCACTTTTTGTATTTTCTCCGTTTTGGTATGATGTTTGCAGTGTAGTGGTTTTTATGTCAAATTTATTTCATGGATGTGGACTTTTTTTGTATAACGCTTTAAAAAAATCCTTCCCTATCTTGATGTCATATGGGCAGTCTCATTTATTTTCTTCTGGGATTTTTTTGTTTTGCATAGATAGATTTTTTTTTTTAGTATACCTGTAATTTATCTTTGTGTCTTTTATGATATAGTGGAATAATTTATTTTATCTTTTCTATACGGAGAACTGATGATCTGCTCACAGTGCATTGGCATAACTACTATTCATACTACCACTCCTAATTTCAAGGGTGTGGGCAAGCATACTCTCTTATGTACACAGAAATATAGAAGAACTGGGTAATGGTAAACATTAATACTGTATACCAGACCATACATTGAATCATCTCTTCTTTTGGTTCGTGATGCCAATTCTAGAATAGGGTCACTTTCTAATTTGCATTTATGGGTCAAAAATGTATTTATAGAGTCATCATTTATAACCTTTTTCAATAAGAAAATACATACATAGCACTTTTGAACCAAAATATTATAAGTGAAATTCTGTTGTCTGGTTCTATATCTACCATACTGTAACCTGGTCCTGATTCTACAGATAAAATATTCTGTTTGTAAAAGATTTTTTATCTGGATTTGGGTGCAGGCTAAGGTGCCCCTTCACGTTCACTGAAGTTGTAATCTAAGGATGCCTAGGAAGGATAAGAAGCAGGATTAAAGCTATGGACTCTCCATCTGGGTGGCTAATTTCAAGAGAATGATGTTCTGGTAGGGCCTCCAGACCCCAAGGAGCTGGAGGGGATACCTACTGGGTGCAGATTCTGGATGCAGCTGAGATCTGTTAGTACAAATGCTTGTGAGTCTAGATGCTTAAGGCAGAAGTCTCAGGGTCATCTGAGAGGGACCATTTTGGAGTAGGGTCTGGTGAGGGGCTTATCTGTTTATATTCAGTGGCCAGTCCCAGAACCCTGGTGCTGCCCTCTATATTTTAGAAGGTGCTGGATTCAGGTCCAGGAGAGAATGTCCCAGGCACTTAGCTCTTAGAACCACGACTCCACATTGCCCATGGATTTTTCTCACGATTTGTCATCAGAAGTTATTTCAGCATACGCATGAAGGTGTTTTCATCACAAATTTGTTTGAAAATCAACAAGTGAAAATATTTTAAATTGACAACAGTAGAAGATGTTTGAATAATTTGTAGTGTTATTAGACTGAAGCCATTGACAATGTTGCCCTAAATGCATATTTGATGATATACAAAGGAGTTTATGAGACAGGTTAAGTAATAAAATGGGTATAACAACAAAAAAGATTTTTATCTGAATTTTGAAATGACAAAGGATTAGAATCTAATCATATACAAGTGACACAATATTTCTAAATGTCAATTTGGGAAGACTTGGCAATAGTATGAAATACATTTATTCCCTTTAACTCAGCAATTATATTTCTAAAAATCTGTTCAAAGACCAAAAAAAATGTATTTGTGAGCAAAAGTTTAGCTATGGTATTGCAAAGCAGTGATGTTTGTAAAACAAATTGGAAACAATCTATAAGCTGTTAATAGCCATTATCTCAATGTAGCAGAACAATCAGGAATTTTCAATCTTGTTTTATTTTTCTAAATTTTCCATATTTTTAAAAGCACATATATTTAGTAATATTTTTTAAAGTTACTTTTAATTTTCAAAATTCTTTATTGTCTGTTGGAAAATAAAACACATTTTATTTCCTGGACACAAAAGCATAAACAGCAATTTTTTTTCAAGAAAATAAGATTTAACAAATATGTAACACTTTATATGGTTATGCCTCTGGATGCTTGGAAAGTTGAATGTTTTGAGTTCAATAAAAATGCTAAGTCAAGAAGAATTCCATCCTAATTCTATTTTTTTGAGACAAAAAGAAAATGTAAATTATGAGATGCAAACTGAATTTGCAAAGTTCAAATGTACATAATTATATATAGAGATAGTGCTGGGCAATACATTTTGCATGGATAGCTCACTGAACCTTCATACCAATGCTAACACATTAATATTACTATTAGACCAATTTTAAAACTTATGGAAAACAAGGATTTCTCATCTTCATAAGGGATGATTCCAGCTTCTAAATCTTAGAATTATTACAGAGTCTGCTCTATTAACCACTATTGGTATACAGTTTATTAATTAGGTTTCATATATTTTAAATATATGGTTGCCAACAGACTATTAACATATGTGATAATAATATGTGATATTGGTCTGTTGAATAAAATAAAAACAATGTAATAAAAATAAATTAAAATTTCTTGGCAGAAAGCAAAATTTTGATTAAATATATTTAACCTAAAACACATATAAATATATAACATTAGGAGGTGGGTGATATATGATATTTCAACTAGCATAAGAAGTGGTAAAAAAAATGCTTTGAAGACAAACTGCTGTGCATTTTGCATTAATGCAAAATAGAAGAAAATTAAACAGTAACAACAACAGCAACAAAATCCTGGAATATAATTCCAAAGAGTTGACAAAAACAGAAATTCAGTCCTTAGAGAATAGTGGTAGTCACCTAAGTTCTAACATCCAATCTTCCAACTTATAATCCTCCAAAATTCATTCAAAACATTCAGAGCACAAATAAACCTTCCATAGTATATACCCTCAGAATAACCAGGAGAAATATAATAGCACAAAGTTCAATTTACATATAAGTAAAAACAGTAACAGCCAGGACAAGAAGAATTGGCTAAGGAGCCTAAATCAGATGTCAAAAGTTAGACCAAAATATGTGTCATTTATTAAACAAACTACACCAGACTACACCACAGTAAAAGAAAAATTAAGAAAGCTAATAATCTATCCAAACTCCTCTCTCATCTCAAACATACAATTACATGGATCCAGGAAAAAACAAAACAAATGAATATTCACAAAAAAAGAAAACAAACAAACAAACAAAAACCCAGACCAAAGTCAAACAAATTTATTGAGAAGAAAACTGAAATAGCTGAGTACTCTGATATTAGGTTTTTTGTTATGCCATGAAGCAAGGAAGCTCTCAGAGGTTAGTGGGGTCACATCTAAAGAACACAGAAAACAACTTGAGGAGGTTTATATTGAGAAAATTTGGGACAAAAAAAAAACAATGATCAAAAATTGACTATGATTGATAGTGAAATACTGAATTAATATAGATTCATGATTATATTGTGATAATGAAAAGGAGAGAAAGAAAAAGTAAGAAACCCAACTGCCACAATTGGAGGTGATCATTGCATCATCTTCTGATTGCAAAATCAGTAATTGAAACAAAAGTATTAAAGTTCTCCATCTGCATTTCCAGGAGGAACTGTATTTCATCCACAGTTGATGATGGTTATTTTCAGACAATGAACAACTGGCAGCATAGGGCAATTCCTTGAGAAAAAGGAAACAAAAAAGTAAGCCCCATAATTTCTCCAGTTTGCTGCCAGGAGACAGTTTTTAAAAGGCAAAGCAGGGGCTTTCCTGGTGGCGCAGTGGTTAAGAATCCACCTGCCAATGCAGGGGACATGGTTTCAAGCTCTGGTCTGGGAAGATCCCACATGCCACGGAGCAACTAAACCCGTGTGCCACAACTACTGAGTCTGCGCTCTAGAGCCCATGAGCCACAACTACTGAGCCTGCATGCCACAACTACTGAAGCCTGTGTGCCTAGAGCCTGTGCTCCGCAACAGGAGAAGCCACCACAATGAAAAGTCCAAGGGCAGACAGCAGAAGCAAGAAGAACTACAGTCCTGCAGCCTCTGGAACAAAAACCACATTCACAGAAATAAAGACAAGATGAAAAGGCAGAGGGCTATGTACCAGATGAAGGAACAAGATAAAACCCCAGAAAAAACAACTAAATGAAGTGGAGATAGGCAACCTTCCAAAAAAAGAATTCAGAATAATGATAGTGAAGATGATCCATGACCTCAGAAAAACAATGGAGGCAAAGATTGAGATGATGCAAGAAAGTTTAACAAAGATCTAGAAGAATTGAAGAACAAACAAACAGAGATGCACAATACAATAACTGAAATGAAAACTACACTAGAAATAATCAATAGCAGAATAACTGAGGCAGAAGAACGGATAAGTGACCGGGAAGACAGAATGGTGGAATTCACTGCTGTGGAACAAAATAAAGAAAAAAGAATGAAAAGCAATGAAGACAGCCTGAGAGACCTCTGGGACAACATTAAACGCAACAACATTCGCATTATAGGGGTCACAGAAGGAGAAGAGAGAGAGAAAGGACCTGAGAAAATATTTGAAGAGATTATAGTCGAAAACTTCCCTAACATGAGAAAGGAAAGAGCCACCCAAGTCCAGGAAGCACAGTGAGTCCCATACAGGAAGAAACCCAAGGAGAAACACGCCGAGACACATAGTAATCAAACTGGCAAAAATTAAAGACAAAGAAAAATTATTGAAAGCAGCAAAGGAAAAATGAAAAATAACATACAAGGGAACTCCCATAAGGTTAACAGCTGATTTCTCAGCAGAAACTCTACAAGTCAGAAGGGAGTGGCGTGATATACTTAAGTGATGAAAGGGAAGAACCTACAACCAAGATTACTCTACCCAGCATGGATCTCATTCAGATTCGATGGAGAAATCAAAAGCTTTACAGACAAGCAAAAGCTAAGAGAATTCAGCACCACCAAACCAGCTCTACAACACATGCTAAAGGAACTTCTCTAAGTGGGAAACACAAGAGAAGAAAAGGATCTACAAAAACAAACCCGAAAAAATTAAGAAAATGGTCATAGGAACATACATATCAATAATTACCTTAAACGTGAATGGATTAAATGCTCCAACCAAAAGACACAGGCTTGCTGAATGGATACAAAAACAAGACCCATATATATGCTGTCTACAAGAGACACACTCCAGACCTAGGGACACATACAGACTGAAAGTGAGGGGATGGAAAAAGATATTCCATGCAAATGGAAATCAAAAGAAAGCTGGAGTAGCAATACTCATATCAGATAAAATAGACTTTAAAATAAAGAATGTTACAAGAAACAAAGAAGGACACTACATAATGATCAAGGGAACAATCCAAGAAGAAGATACAACAATTATAAATATATATGCACCCAACATAGGAGCACCTCAATACATAAGGCAACTGCTAACAGCTCTAAAAGAGGAAATCGACAGTAACACAATAATAGTGGGGGACTTTAACACCTCACTTACACCAATGGACAGATAATCCAAAATGAAAATAAATACGAAACAGAAGCTTTAAATGACACAACAGACCAGACAGATTTAATTATATTTGTAGGACATTCCATCCAAAAACAGCAGATTACACTTTCTTCTCAAGTGCGCACAGAACATTTTCCAGGATAGATCACATCTTGGGTCACAAATCAAGCCTCAGTAAATTTAAGAAAATTGAAATCATATCAAGCACCTTTTCTGACCACAATGCTATGAGATTAGAAATGAATTACATGGAGAAAAACATAAATAACACAAACACATGGAGGCTAAACACTATGTGACTAAATAACCAAGAGATCACTGAAGAAATAAAAGAGGAAATCAAAAAATACCTAGAGACAAATGACAGTGAAAACATGACGATCCAAAACCTATGGGATGCAGCAAAAGCAGTTCTAAGAGGGAAGTTTATGGCTATACAAGCGTACCTCAAGAAACAAGAAAAGTCTCAAATAAATAATCTAACCTTACATCTAAAGGAACTAGAGAAAGAAGAACAAACAAAACCCAAAGTTAGTAGAAGGAAAGAAATCATAAAGATCACAGCAGAAATAACTGAAATGGAAACAAAGAAAACAATAGCAAAGATCAATAAAACTAAAAGCTGGTTCTTTGAGAAGATAAATAAAATTTATAAACCATTAGCCAGACTCATCAAGAAAAAGAGGGAGAGGACTCAAATCAATAAAATTGGAAATGAAAAAGGAGAAGTTACAACTGACACTGCAGAAATACAAAGCATCCTAAGAGACTACTACAAGCAACTCTATGCCAATAAAATGGACAACCTGGAAGAAATGGACAAATTCTTAGAAAGGTATAACCTTCCAAGACGGAACCAGGAAGAACTAGAAAATATGAACAGGCCAATCTCAAGTAATGAAATTGAAACTGTGATTAAAAATCTTCCAACAAACCAAAGTCCAGGACCAGAGGGCTTCACAGGTGAATTCTATCAAACATTTAGAGAAGAGCTAACACCCATCCTTCTCAAACTCTTCCAAAAAATTGTGGAGGAAGGAACACTCCCAAACTCATTCTACGAGGCCACAATCACCCTAATACCAAAACCAGATAAAGATACTACAAAAAAAGAAAATTACAGGCCAATATCACTGATGAATACAGATGCAAAAATCCTCAAAAAACACTAGCAAACAGAATCCACCAACACATTAAAAGGATCATATACCATGATCAAGTGGTATTTGTAAAAGAAACATACATAAAACAAAGTAATTCATAAAGGCTAATGATAAAGGAATGAGCAAAGCATTTTTAGCAAATGCAATGAGATACCATGGTTTGCAATCCTGATATAAAATGTGGGTGAATACAGGCCATAAAAGCATAAAATTACATAATTAAGGTTACTTTATAATGCTAAATGCCACAATTCTCAACAAAATATGACCAAATAACACAATGAGCAACTTCCTAAATCTGAAACAATAGAAGATTTAAGTCAAAACTCCTGATGCTAGGAGCCTTAACACAGTCCTAGATCAAGAGGCCAAAATTTGTCTCATATCACAGCAGAAAAATGCATAAATCAAGAACTCTTAGAAATATAAGCACACGTTTATGGATCTGCAAACAGTGTGGGATATTAATATTCTTCTCTGAGAATCTGACAGTTTAAATAGCCAAAATATTAGCAAGGAAAGAGAATCTGAGTAATCCAAAGTTCTCTCTTAATATTAAAAAAATTTTGGTGTGTTTTGGTCAACAAAGTATGTATGATACGTAGGATTTTAAAGAATGTTTTGTGCCTAATCATAAGCCAATATAATTCAAAATAATCCAACCAAGGAGAATAGAGCCATATTCCTTGAAAAAGATATGGTGGCCTAGAAGATAACACCCAGTTAGCAAGATAGAGTTACTGGGTAGCCATCTAAACTCAGATTTTAATCCACAGACATTGGTAAAACATTTCTCAGGTCCCAGTGTAAAAAGAGAGCATGTTGATAAAAGCTACTAATAATACTGATTATCTATAGAAAACCACTAAGTCAAACAAGGCATAAACAAGCTCACCATCCTTTAAACTACAATTATTAAAAGAAAGTAAAAATTTGGTTTCAAATTTTTAAACAGGTGAGCATATCCTGATAATAGAAATTTCACATAGAATGTTCCTACTTGAAAATATTAGTCTCACAAATGGGGACAAGTTACTTGAACAGTATTTAGTTCCATGTTCAGACAGTGTCTTATTTGTTAGAAATCCTCTACTTAGTCTTAAAAAATTTCAGAAATGGGGCTTCCCTGGTGGCGCAGTGGTTGAGAGTCCGCCTGCCGAGGCAGGGGACAAGGGTTTGTGCCCTGGTCTGGGAAGATCCCACATGCCGTTGAGTGGCTGGGCCTGTGAGCTATGGCCGCTGAGCCTGCGCGTCCAGAGCCTATGCTCCACAACGGGAGAGGCCACAACAGTGAGAGGCCCATATACGGCAAAAAAAAAAAAAAAAAAATTCAGAAATGGTTAAAAGTGTCATTCAAAGGTAATAGGTTGATAATTACAGATTAGTTTTATTTATAAAAATGGTAACTTTTATTTATCGTGGTTTGAGTAAATTATTTTCTCAAGTTGATACATCATCTTTATATACCCTAAATGTCACCAGAGATTCATCTAACAACATATGCTACAGTACGCTTTATCTCTTGCACGCACGATGAGAAGCACTGAACATGTTTTGTTCAGCAGTTTTACTGAAAGTGTTTTCAAAAACAGTTTCTTTGTCACAAGTTTATAATACAACACTTGATTTTGAATACAGTTATGGAAATAAGAATATATAGTAACCCTACCCTCCACTCCAAATGTATGCAAAGTTGGCACATCTAGTTCAAAAAGACATCAGTTTTTGTTTATGGAAGAATCACATTCTCTTTGGAAGACCCAAGGGCTAAATGTCCATATATATTAAACTACTATAACCAAACTTCAAATACACAACTATATAAAATCATTTTGATGTGATACCATATCAAATAACTCATTTTTTAAATGGAAAGCAATCACTTTTACTCTATAATTCCCATTATAAAAATTATTATATATGAATAGATGGATAAATATACTCACATATAAAATGTATATTATATATTCATCTATCCCACATACAATTTTGAAATTATAGATAGTGTACCATATATTCCTATACATTTATATACACATAATTATACACATATAAATAAAGCTGTATTCACTGACAAGGAAACAGGTAAATCACTGAGACGGTACTATTCTTTCTCACTATTTAATACTGATGTTACCTGAATTTTGTCTTCGCAATTTACAAACCATTACCAAGGGGATACAAGACCCTCTTAGTAATCTTTCCCTTCTGTAATATTGTTCTTTTCCATTACTCCATCCAACCTTCTCTTCTTTTCTCTTTGCAACCTTTTGGCATTACATGACCTCTCCTACAAACACTTTTTGAGCAAAATTCAAAATTTAGATATTCTGCTAGGACTTCTTCCTGAGCCTACTTCCAATTTTTGAATAATTACTGTTATCTCTATGTAGATTTCCCTCTGGCTACTCAAACACAAGGAATCTAAAACTACAGGCTGAGTTTTCCCTTCCATTCTGCTCCTCCTTTCAGAGTCTCATTTTTGGTAGACCTAGCATTCTAATCTCCTAGTCAAATCATCTGGAAAAAAAAAAAGCCTCCTGCTGTCCCACAGTCATAGAGCCTTGTCTTGGGTCCTCAATTTCTCTCTCATCTGCCACAATTTCTCCCATCCAGTTCGCACTGTCATTATCGGAGCTCAGGTTAATACTTCCTTTAACGTTGGCAACAGCAATAGATTCCTGACGGCTTTTCCTACCTGTCCGCTGTTTATCATGTTTCTAAAGTTATCAGAACCTAAACTGGAAGCGGGTTTGGAAGTTTCGACTCTTAAACCGGAAGTGGGAAGATCCTCCCTAGAGGAGACGTCAGGATGCGTTTCCAGCCCAGGGGCGCTCAGAAGATGCCTGCTTGGTTAGGTTAGTAGAGAAAACGTTAATAGCAGGGTCCTGCTGTGCTCCCGGGCAGAAATCAAGAGAGCTGCCTGCAAATCACCTCAGTCATCACAATGATAAAACAAGGCCCTATGGTAAACCTCGCGTTTGTAAAGAGGCACAGGCAGCCCTGCCCAGAGCTCAACCAGCCTGTGCATTCAGACCCCGGTTTCCCCTACTACTTGAACGCCAAGGTTTATGCAGGGACAACTCTACAGAACACAAATTCACTTGATCCTTTTCAGTGATGTTCTTTGGAAAAATGAGGGAAGAGGAACCTAATGCCTCTTCAAAACTATTTTATGTATTTATTTTTCAAGTTCCTAATTAGATGCACTTTAATTTTTACTCTGCCTTTCATGAGAAAGTGACATGAGGAAGAGAGCCAGGGAGCACTTGGACAAGTAGAGGAGGCACAGGACCTGGACAGTTCTTTTGAGTCAAAACTCCAATTTCAACATCCATCCTGTCTGACTTCTACTTCCCACTCCTGACGTAAAATAACCAAAGCTTGTTCTGTTTTGTAACAAGAGTAATTTTATATGAAATTGAAAACAATTCTTTTCTTACAGGAAATAATAAAAGAACTGGGGTCCACTGTGGTAGGAGCCCCAGTGCTTCAGGCACTCTCTCCCTTTGCTGCCTCCCTACAAGCTGTGTATTCTGGGGCCCTGTCAATCACCAAGAGCCCCAAAAAACTACCAACTGTGAATATATGCATCTCTTTCCCACAGCACAACACTCGTAAAAGCTTGCCTAAGAGCTTCCCTGCCATGACCCAGACCTACAGTGTAATCTCTGGGCTCTTTGGTTGCAAAAATGCAACTGAGCATATCAAACTTGACTTTGTACATTATCAAAGCACCATAGACTCTTCTATGTTTATTTGTCTTACAATTTATTTAAGGGAGAAGTGAGGATAATGTCACTTGTTATTTTATTATTTAATGGATTGAAATATTTTATACCCAAGATAAATCAAAGTCTTTGGGGACATTTAAGAAATGTAGCAGAAAAAAATTATTGTTGACACTGTAAACACTTAGAAGACCAGTAGCAAAATTACTGGTTTGTGCTGGGGAGCCTCCAACAGCTGTAATATGATCTATTTAATATCAGAATTCAGATATGGTACGAAGTTTTACAAGCCATGCAATTTGGAGACATATTCTTTGGACCTATGGAACTATTTACTTATCTTTACTACCCCATATATCTGCATATATATGTATAGGAATAAAGACTCTGTCTTTGTAACACTATGAATATCTATTATGGACCTCAAATCATTGCTCATGGAGGCAGATAAAGTGTTGGTTGTACAAACTTCTTTACATTTCTTCTTGGGAAGATACTATGGGGAAATCTGTATGCTAGTTTTCATCAACTCAAGAAACATGTTCATTTATTAAAGGATTGATGCTGATATAAAGTGACACGTGGATTATTACACAGTAGAAGCACTTGCTTAGGGTGCATATGCTTGTGCATGTTATCATGTTTCTGGAATGTTACTTGGATTATATGCGACAAACCACCAAATGTTAATGAGCTCAGTTCTCTCCCTCCAGCTCTTTAGGGTAAAATCACTTGCACTTCCCAATGCAAACTATTCCATGCCCCATATGAGAGGATGGAAGAAAGGAAAACCATATTCCTACCTACCTGAATGAATGTGGCTACGGTAATCTCCCCCAAGGCTCTAAGCTGTAACTTATATTTAATAGTCTATTTTTAAATCAACAGTCAGAATGCAAAAGTAAAATACATTCTCCACATCACATGGGCTGGTATCCAATACTTAACCTCGCGTCAGGGAAAACATGAAAGGAGTCTTGCAGTCAACCGTTCATCTGTCTGCCACGTGCCACTATGTGCATCTGACTTGCTTGGTTTGCCTTTTCTAATGTGTGCCCAATATGTTCTTTTACATTGCTTTGTGGAAGGCTGCACATGCCCTCGGGGCAGTATTCAATACTTTCCAATGAACGGAAAGAATGTTGCTGACATAGCAAAAGCTTCAGGATGCCACGAAAATGAAAAGTGTCTTGTAAAACATGATTATCATTACGTTTTGTACAAAAGGCTCAGATATTCACATATTGATAGGAACAAATGTAATTGCTTTTCCCATTTAAGATTTTTGTTTTAACAGTCCCAAGTTGTACTGTCCATTTGTAGCTATAGGTGGTAGCGAAGTGGAAAATTATAGAGGCTAGACTATTCCATAGGGTTCACAATGATGATGAGTGAGATTTATTTTCTGGTGCCTTTAAGCTTCAGTTCAGACAGAAAATGTGTAGCATTGATAGGCTGAAGGTTTTCTGCCACTGACTATAAAAACAGGAAAACTTGAGATGAGGATTGGGAAGAAAGTAGCCTTTTTCAACACCGAAGCTAAGACAAGACATGTACTTTATTTACCAACTTCTGTTTTAGAATATCATTCTCTTACAGATTTCTAATTTCTTTCCAATGAGCTGAAAAAGACCTGGCTAGAGTAGAACCAATAAAAGCAAACATTGAACTAACTACTTCAGAGAGGATGCAGGAGTTAGTGCTAAGGAAAGGTATAGTCATGAAAGCTGTTTTTTTTTTTTTTTTTTGCACTACGCGGGCCTCACACTGTTGTGGCCCCTCCCGTTGCGGAGCACAGGCTCCGGACGCGCAGGCTCAGTGGCCATGGCTCACGGGCCTAGCCACTCCGCGGCATGTGGGATCTTCCCGGACCTGGGCAAGAACCCGTGCCCCCTGCCTCGGCAGGCGGACTCTCAACCACTATGCCACCAGGGGAGCCCTTGAAAGCTGTTTTAAGCTGCAGTGAGGAAAAAAGGAATAATGATGGTGATAACTAACTCATTCAGAGGGCTGTGAAATATAATTTATTTAATCTTCCACAAAACTCATGAGGTAGATAAGAATATATTTATGATTATTCTCACATTACAAATAAGGGAACTGAAGATTAGATAGATTAAGTGATGTGTCCAGGTAGAGTATCGAGCAATTATGCTATGCAGATATGATACACGACAGGTTTTCTTTCTAAATCTCTAACTTTTTATACATTCCAGTCTACTCAAAGAGTTTATCTGAGAGATGTAAAAATTAGGCGCTTCCAAATCAAGTTAAAATTTGGTTAAAGCAATACTACTGAAAAACATTAATGATCATATTTTTGTCACTAATACATAAGATGACTATTTTTCCCCAAAGGAATTGTGCAAACATTTATGCACAATTACTGGTATAGTATAAAAGATTATAAGATGTTGTCTCAGTAAAATTGCCACACATTTTTGTACGCTAATGGATCAGGTAAACTTTAACTTGAATTCAGTAATACGAACTACCGATTTGAGTAGATACGTATGATATATGCATATATATATTTTATTTAAATAATATGCTGTATTAGAATAGTGATTGCCTTTCTCTTTAAGTAAGAATTGTTTTTATTAAGCTTGTTATTAAATTCTAAAATCAGAATGAATAAGTAAGTCTGTTATACATAATTCATTACCTATTTATTTATCCTTTCTTTCAAACACAGAGTTCACAGTAAGTACCAGGGATCTATGCTAGGCACAATGACTGTAATTTCATATCCAGCTTAACTGGAACAGAGAAAAACAAAACAAAATAAAACCTTACAGAGGGAAGTACAATAAAAACATACAATGTGGTTAGAAATACTTTCCTGATAGCTGTTATCAGGAATTTTTAGAAACATCATTAAGTGATTATTTAGTCTGTGTTGCCCTAGATGTTAAATATTGTTTTTGTTCTTTCAACATTTATTGAAGCTTCACTATGCACATGACATTGTTCTAAAAAGAAAATATTAATATGCCCATATTTTTGCACTGCTGTTTAGTGCAAAGGAAGGTAGATGTGCCAAAATTCGATCCAAAAAGTGTTACACGTACGACTTCAGAAATGTGCACAAATTACAGTAGAAACACAAAATAGGGAAAGAAGGGAGTTGTGCTGTTTACTTGGGAGTGGATGTCTTCAGGAAATATACCATAGAAGAGCTGACAGAGACAGGGAGCAAGATAAGGGTGGGGAAGTTTCCAGAAAAGGGTACAGCAGAAAGCAGCTTGTAGAGTGTAACATTTGTAACATTTCTGTTTTATGAAGTTTTCTTAAAATCTTCCTACCACCTAAGCAGAAATAGTACAAATTAATACACTACAAAGATCTTGACAAATAAAATGAGCAGGCTGGTTTCAGACTTTTATTCCATAATAATTTTATTAAAAAGGAAGATAATGAGAAAATATCTTGGGACTTTTGAAGAAAAATGCCATTATCCTGTAACTGCAGTTCACAAAAGTTATTTTCCAGGGGCGAAATACATTATTTTATTCTGATATGTAAGGTCTTAGAAAATAAAACACTTAAGTATTTTTCTTTTTAAAAATCCTTAAATATTACTCAGCCATAAAAAGAAACGAAATTGAGTTATTCGTAGTGAGGTGGATGGACCTAGAGTCGGTCATACAGAGTGAAGTAAGTCAGAAAGAGAAAAACAAATACCATATGCTAACATATATATATGGAATCTAAAAAAAAAAAAATGGTCATGAAGAACCTAGGAGCAAGACAGGAATAAAGACGCAGACTTACTAGAGAATGGACTTGAGGACATGGGGAAGGGGAAGGGTAAGCTGTGACAAAGTGAGAGAATGGCATGGACATATATACACTACCAAATGTAAAATAGATAGTGGGAATATCTAGCATAGCACATAGCACAGGGAGATCAGCTTGGTGCTTTTTGACCACCTAGAGGGGTGGGATAGAGAGGGTGGGAGGGAGGGAGATGCAAGAGGGAAGAGATATGGGGACATATGTATATGTATAACTGATTCATTTTGTTATAAAGCAGAAACTAACACACCATTGTAAAGCAAATATACTCCAATAAAGATGCTAAAAAAAATCCTTAAATATATCCACTAAGTCATTTTAGAGATAAATTAAGAACCAACAATGGAGAGACATGGTGGAAAACGACTGCAGTTCTTCTTTTACTTAATTTTGGTTCCAAATTCAAGAAACCAATAGGACTTAGGTATACTCATGTTGATTTTGAACCTAAGAAGTGAAGTTGAATTTTATGTTAAGTACTACAAAGCTCAGTTCCTCTTTTGTACCTCTGAATTTTCTAGAATCAAGAAATATGTTTATAAAACTGTACCCAATGTTCAAACAGAATACATTACTCATTGTTTATAGCCACTTGAAGCAGTAACTGGATTTTTTCAGTTCATGAACTTGCTTACGATGGCTATAACATTAACATAGTTTGGAGTTTACAAGCGTAATTGCCAACAAATTTTGGTTTTTGTTTATTCCCATCAGAAAGGTAGTTGTACTGGGTAACTTAAAAGTCACTTCCATGTCAAGAAACTTGAGGAGTGAATTTTTTTCTGTACCTTAAAAACTCTTCCTGAATGAAAATGTCCTATATCATGTGTCAATAAATCACCTCTTATCTTGTATGATATTATCTTGCATCTAAGATCTGTAAATATTCTTATATATTTACTATTCTTAAATACACATAAAATTTTAACTAAGTAAAAATGCATAGAGAAAAAGATTAAAGAACTACAACGAAATATTAATATTAGTTGTATGCACTTCATACAAGTATGGATGGTTGTTACTTTCTTTATATTCTTCTGTATTTCCCAGTTTTGTTAGTAGGCATATATATATATATATATTTAATTTATTTTATTTTAATTTATTTATTTATTTATTTTTTTAACATCTTTATTGGGGTATAATTGCTTTACAATGGTGTGTTAGTTTCTGCTTTATAACAAAGTGAATCAGTTATACATATACATATGTTCCCATATGTCTTCCCTCTTGCGTCTCCCTCCCTCCCACCCTCCCTATCCCACCCCTCCAGGCTGTCACAAAGCACTGAGCCAATATCAGTAGGCATATATTTAAAACAATATATTTGTAAAAAAAAAACACCTAAAATTCTACATATATTTTAAAAATTATGCAAAAAAGTGTGAAGCAAAAATACTAGAAAGAATTAGTTCTAAAGGTAAGGGTTGTATGTATTCTGAGCCTAGGAGTGTTTCAATTCTTCTTTCTCTTTTCATATGTTATAATATTACTGCTCATATATGGATTTTATGGACAGTATAATTTTCATTTTTAAAAAGACTCATAACTGTAGTCCAATACCTAAATGGACAACTTAAGACATAAATTTCTATATCATACAGATTGATAAATAATTTCAGGTTGACTAAAAGGTGCTAATTCAGATATAAGAAGACAAATATCACTAACTATCCTACAACCTGCTCTTGGTGAAATTGAAATAGTCGTTTCCACAGTTAAATGCTCTAATGGGAAGCCTGTAAGTATCTGTGGCCTAGGAATATTTCTAGCTATAGTATAATTGACATTTTAAAAAATGTATTTTTAAAGTCTCAATTCCCTTTATTCACCTTGTTGTCAGAAGTCTTAAAAATTTCTAATATACCAGTTTATTTTTTTTCAATTCCCAGGCTCTTAAGGTTAGGATTAAGCCTAATAATATTAACAGTTGTATGACAATCTTGGTTCATTTGGTTTACTTGCACATAGAAACAGAATCAAGACTTTGTCTTTTCCCGTTGGTTACTGATTTCTTAAAGTAGATCATCAAGTGATATTTTTTTAAAGAAGTAAATGAATTTAAAGATAGACATATTAACCTAGATTCATTATCAGTTCCTTAAACATAATTTTTATACCAACCTTTCAGTCTCTCCTCTTTTTCATTCTCCCATGGTATGAATTACTTTATTGATTAGGAAGCTATGGCCTGAATGAATAATGAAAATCCACAATGAAAACTCATTTTAGAAAGAAATTAATAATTTCAACAGTGAAAACCAATTTTCCCATGTTCAATCTGGTCATCTACTTTGCATTATTTCCCACATGTACCCGAAAATCACTGATCATGGAACTGTGCAGATAATCAAATAAAATGAAAGAATTACATAAAATATGTTTCTTCAAGGCTAATATGTAGCTCTCTCATACTAAAATAGTTATATTTCTATATTCAGAAGCTAAAGATATTATTAGAGATTAAACAGTTTTGAAAATGTATTCATTATTGAAAAATTCATACAATAATATTTTCATATGTTGTTTTAGGAATTATAATTTATTGAGGAAACAGGTTATTAATATAAAGCTATGAAAAAGCACTAAGAAAATTCTAAATTTCAGGGGAACTTATTATATGATAGGCACTGTGCTACAGGATTTTCTACATGCATTATCTATTTTAATCCTCCTAAGACTCCAATAAGTGGATACCATGGTATTCATTTTTCAATGAAGAAAAAATGAGGCTTTGGGGAACACTTAGTAAACTTGTCCACGGTCACATCGTTGTTGAGATTCAAGCCAAAGGCCTGACTTTATATACTATGCTCTTAAATATTATACTATCTTGTCTCTCTTCATATAGTGAAAGTAATTAATTATCAACTCGATTCTAACGCTTAGCTTTCCTGTACAAAAAAAGTATATATTCGTATGAAAAAAATATATCCATACATATATTTCACCTGCCAAACTGGCCCATGGTAGTGAATGACAATGATTAATTAGGAGGAATACTGTTCTGCAGTTATGATGGCATGTTTATGTAAACAGTCCTGAAATCTCATGTTTTTGCTAATATAAAAATAAAAACAAATTTGTTGTAATAAACAGAGGAAGGGTCCAAGTCTTATTCATAAGGAGTGGGGACAGAAAGAGGACCTATAGTACTTTCATTTTTAAATGACACAAGTAATGCAATGATACATATAATTAGAAACAGTGAATGTCCTCCTCCAACACACCCCTAAATTCCTATTAGAGATAACCAGTTCCCTCCATAATTTAAGTTTCCAGAGCCTTTTCTACACACACACACACACACACACACACGCAAACACACACACACACACATATGCACCTTCTTAAAATAACACACATACACTGAGTCACATTGTATGTGTTATGTCTTTTTTTCTCTTCATGTATGTTGGAAATTTTTCCATGTCAGTACAAATAGGGTACTTTATTCTTTTAAATAGCTGAACAGTCTAGTTGAAACACCTAATTATTTTACCCTTGCCATATAAATATATATGCTAGTTGTTTCCAAATTTTCTCTATTACAAAAAATGGTACAGTAAAAATTATTGTCATACATTTTTGTGCATAATTTTTGGTAATAATCTTATAAGTGAAATTTCTGGGTCAAAGGGTAGGTGTGTTTACGGTAGATACTGCCAACTTCCTTTAACCTTGTAATATATTCCTGTGTATTAAATGTAACATAGTTAGAACCAGTTCTGTGTTTATTGTCAGCATTTCAAATAGATCTCCCTGCCTCCCAATAAATTTAAGCAGATCTGAGAGACTGCTGTCGACAGCTTAGTTAAATAAGCTTTCTAAGCTCTTCCAATCTGTGTGATTATAATTCTTCCAGAGCCAGAGACGTTACTGAAAGGGGTCCTTTTTAATTAAGGTAGCAACAACAATGCATTTGTGTATCGTACCATTTGCTAAGTAGACAGTGATATCCACAGAAAATGTGCCTACTTCAATCTGCATTGGATTTGGTTTCTAAAGTCATTATTAAACTGCTCTCAGTATATTATGAAAAAATATGTTCACATTCTTAAAAGAAAAATAGAAACAAAATAAAGACATAATGAAACACTGGTAGGAAACCTTCAGGAAAAAGAGGATTTTAACTTTGACGCTACACCTCACAAACAAACTGACCATATAACATCACACCAGAAGGTGAAAAGGGCTGCAAAGAAGCTCCGCAGAAGCATTTTCATTGGTATTTTTCTGGCTTATGGTCCCTTTGATAGCTAAGCATTAAAATAAGACTTTTTCTGTCTTCCTTGTATCCTCAAAAACAATGGCCAATGACTAAGTTAAAATATCCTAGGAAGAAGCATTAAAGATCATTGGAAATGTTTGTATTTTCCAAAAATTTTCTTTTTATTACATTTTTATGTTGAAAATCACTAGTTTTTCATTTGTTCCTCATTGGTTATTCTGATATTTAATATTTAATTAATTACTTAAGTCAAATTTTATAGTGTATAGGTTTTCCATGAAATTCATATGATGAAAAACATTAACTGAGAATGTATGTCATTACAGACTATGCTTTCTTTTTTTAATAAATTTATGTTTTTGGCTGCATTGAGTGTTGCTGCGCGTGGGTTTCTCTAGTTGTGGTGAGCAGGGGCTACTCTTCATTGTGGTGTGCAGGCTTCTCATTGCGGTGGCTTCTCTTGTTGTGGAGCACGGGCTCTAGGCACGCGGGATTCAGTAGTTATGGCTCGTGGCCTTTAGAGCGCAGGCTCAGTAGTTGTGGTGCACGGGCTTAGCTGCTCCGAGGCATGTGGGATCTTCCCAGACCAGGCTCAAACCCGTGTCCCCTGCATTGGCAGGCGGATTCTTAACCACTGCGCCACCAGGGAAGCCCCAGACTACACATTTTAACTGTTTTCTATCTGGTTAAGAATTCTGGTCCATGTCTTGGCTATTGTAAATAGTGCTGCTATGAACATAGGGGTGCATGTGTCTTTTTGAATTATAGTTTTGTCCAGATATATGCCCAGGAGTGGGATTGCTGGATCATAAGGTAATTCTATTTTTAGGTTTCTTTTTTAATGTAAAAGAAGATGTGATATATATGCATATATATATCACATATATGATATATATATTATATATAATGGAATACTAAACTGACATAAAAAAGAATGAAATAATGCCATTTGTAATAACATGGAAGGAACTAGAGACTATCATACTAAGTGAAGGAAGTCAGAAGGAGAAAGACAAACACCGTATGATATCACTTATATGTGGAATCTAAAATATGGTGCAAATGAACTCACCTAAGAAACAGAAATAGACTCACGGACGTAGAGAAAAGACTTGTGGTTTTAAGGAGGAGGGGAGTAAGGGAGGAATGGATTGGGAGTTTCAATAGTGTGTATAAAGTAATTTTAAAATGGTAATAAGAAGAGAATGGTAATAAGAAGATTCTTAGGTACAAATAAACATTGACATTAATATACAAAAATAAGAAAGAATTCTGGTCCAATGGAACCAACTTTAGTGTCCATCAACAGATGAATGGATAAAGAGGTTGTGGAATACATATATAAGGGAATATTATTCAGTCATAAAATATGAGGAACTTTGGTCATTTGCGACAACATGAATGGGTATTTAAGGCATTATGCTAAGGAAAATAAATCAAACAGAGAAAGATAAATACTGTATCTAAAAACACAAACAAATAAAATCCAAAACAAGACAAAAAGCACAAGCTCATAGAAAAAGGGATCAGATTTATGGTTACCGGAGGCAGGGGCTGGGGAGATGGAGAATAGGATAAAGGTGGTTAAAAGGTACAAACTTCCACTTACAAGAGTAATAAGTACTAGGGAAGTAATGTACAGCATGATAACTATAGTTAACACTGCTGTATGATATACAGGAAAGCTGTTAAGAGTAATCCTAAAAGTTCTCAAAACAAGGAAAAAATTTTTCTTATTTTGTTTTCTCTTTTTATTGTATACATATGATGGATTCTAACTAAACTAATAGCTGTAGTTATTTCACAGTATGTGTAAGTCAAACCATTACGCTGTACACCTTAAACTTATATAGTGATATATGTCAATTATAGCTAAGTCAAACTGAAAAATACTTAAAAGAAAAAGAATTCTGGTATCATATTAAAATATTCTGGTTAATGAAAAATTAACCATTTCAGCTATTAGTGAAAAATTTGGAATTTATGTGAATACATGTAACACTGAAACTATGTTAAACATAACAATATTTCATGATTCATAAAACAGTTCAGGATCTTTCAATGCCCCAATCATCATTATAGTTTTTACTATAATTTTTCAGGGGTTTGACTAATTCTATCATTCACCTCACTTTGCTAAGCTTATCTTTGAAATAATAGTTTAGTCTTTAATACACATTCATTTTTCCTAGAAAAATATTATACATGTGCAGTAATAACTCATCAATATAAAATATTGTAGATACTAATGGCTTATAATCAATATAATATTTGATTTTATATATTATCCATTGACCTAAGGTATTTAAATTTTCCAGCCTTCGAAAGCTAGTGTATCTAGTCCAGAAGGCATTAAACACATGCTGTTAAAACTGTTCCATCAACAGTCATCTCTAAAGAACGTCTTGCAATTTTCATAGCCCTTTTCCACACTCCCTTTTATAGTCTTTCTTAAAACAAATTTGGCCATGTCACTCCCAAGCATGAGACATTCCATTATTCCATTTGCTGATAGCACAGAGTTCAAATTCTTTTGCATGTCATTGAAAGTTCCTGTCACCTTCTCTGGCTGTAGTAGTTGACAGCATTCCATCTTAACATCCTGTGCTACGTCTATTCAAATATTCCCTACTCCCCACCTCAGCAGCTCAAGTGACGCTCCCCCTATGAAACATTACCTGATTTTTCCCTCCTTTAGGTAGAAGTAGTCAGTACTATCTTTGGGCCATCTGTGCAACTGATGTAACTTATCCATCATATCACCTTCAACACTTCATTGCAAGGATTTCTTTACACAATATTTTTTTCTAACAAACTGTGGGTTCCTTCAAGTCAAGGAAACTGTCTTTATATTCACTTTAGTATTTAGAAAAATGTATACCTCAGAAACATTCCCCGCCATTTTTGATGGATTCTTAACTGATGAATTTACCATTTGAGAATGCAGACAAAAACATCTCTAATTAAAATTTGAGAAACTCTTAGTAGAACTCCAAGGAGTATGTTTCTAACTATAAGACACTATTTTACTGTTCATTTTGCTATTTTGTATACAAAAGTGTGGGTGGGAGTTTGATCCTGCTGGGAGATTCTGGGGGTTGGGAGTTAAGATCACTGCATTAAAACAAAAGCTGTGGTGAAGGAAATAAGAAGGAAAAATCCATATTATAGCTAAAAAATGGCCAAAGATTTCTTATTGCAAATTTATCTGTATTTTCACTTAACATGTAATTATTGTGAACTTTTATTATTATTATACCTTGGATCATTCACACTGGTGTACCAAACACTATATTTTCAATTTTCTGATTATTGTCTGTAGCATTTAATATAGTGATAGCCATATGACTGGCACTTACAAAAGACATTTGAAAGACTGAAAGAAGTAGTAAAATGCCTGATGCTTTTTAATGGACAGTGATATAAACAGTAGAGGCAGATAATATCTAGATTTATATATAAGCAGCACACTGAGCTTTTAGTAAGGGCCAGGCTGTGTTAAGAATTTTATGTGCTGTAATTCACCTAATCTTCACAATAAACTTGTAAGATAGGCACCATTATTTTGTCATTTTACACATGTGGAAACAAATTTATTGAGATTACATGACTTTCTTAAAGATATATCACCTAGAAGTGATAAAGGTAGGAAGGACTCAACTCAGAGGAAGTTGATTTCAGAGCCCACAGTCATAACCACATGCATTCTTTCTACTTTGAACTTGGGATGAGAGGAGTTTTCTGGTTATTTCAGCATAGAATACCATATAATAAAAGTTTTATTTTGTACATTTTTGAGATCGAAGATTAATTTAGAAAAGGACAAATGAGTAAAAATCAGAAAATAGGTTTAATAAATTAGTTCCTAAATGCAGAGGCACAGGGAAATCACTCTAAATGGAATCTTGACAAGGGATTAGTAATGGAGCAACCATTTTACATAAGGGTGTGCCTTTTGAAATCAAATTACATAAATGGGAAAATAAGGTCTATTAGTTCTTGAAGATTATCTCTATTTTTATTGGAATAACTAGATGTCTCTAGGGTAAGTCTGTAAATACATAAGGGAACAGATCAATTGGATTAAAAAAAATCAAAGTTCCAGTACAAATTGATTTTTTTTTATTTTCAGAGAATTTTAAAACATTGTAAAACCAGTTTGAACAATCCAAAGCTTCAGTATATTATTTTGTTCTATATCCATAGTTTTTTTTATGAAGTAGTCTCTGCTGTATGGTATTTCTTTAAAATCATTGCTTTTTTGTAATTTAATTTGAAAATGTTCAGTGTTATACACATAAAATCTCTCTAAATGTAAGACCTCTTTTACGATATACTCACTTATTTGCAATATAGTCAAATTTTAATATCAGAATTATATTTCTAGAAAGTGATCTTACGAATCATATAGTTGAGTATTTTTATTTGATAAGGTTAGGTGAAGAATTACAATGATCTGTGTTTTGTGTATCCATTCCCTCGGGTGTTACATCACATTCTTTTTAAATTTTTCATTTATTAATTTGTCACATGGATAAACCATGAAGATGCAAATATGAATATAATATTTTCCCTCAAAAAGCTTAGAGTCTCTTAATAAAGAGTCTTAAATTCTAATTGAATATCAAATTACACTCAGCTTAATAAGTACCTCTGTTTAGCAGAGCTAGAAAGGAAGAACACTGCTCCTACATAAGGGACCCTGTAAATACAAGTTAGCCAAACCACTCAAGGTTTGCTACTTGCATCTGAGAGGTGATACAGTCAAATAAAAGTAAAGATGGGAAGCAGAAGGGGATTTCCTTGTCATAATCTTACTGTGAGTTAGTCATGGAGTTACAGGTAGTATTTTCTTCAAAATATATATTATTTTCTACAACAAAATTGTCATGAACATGTTCAGTAGGTGTCAGCATTCTGCTGGGGGTTGGAGACAGAGAGTTGCATAACCAAGACACATTTTTTTCTATCCTACTGCAGCATACCATTCTATAGAAGCCAATTTCCAGAGCCTACCATCTCTACCTGGATATACAGACATTTGTAACTCTACATGTTCTAAATCAAATTCGTTTTCTGCCCTTCTCCTCAACTCTCCTTATATGTGCTCTTGGGCCTGCTGTCTTATTTTGGCTAATGACAACACAATGCCTCTGCATTGCTGCGGGGGGAAAAAATCTCAGCATCATTCCTAACTCTTCCTCTGTTGCCCTCACTTATGACACACACCATCCCACATGTAGTAAGTGATCAAGTCTGTCAATTCTATCTCAGAAATGTCTCTGATAATTTTTGCTAATCTTTTTTTACCATTTTTTTCCGGACTCTCCTGCCCCCTCCAGAATGTAAGTCCCTTGAGAGCAAGGACTTTAACTGTGTTATTCACTGTAGTACCCCTAGTTCTAGAAGAGTTCCTGGCACATAGTAAGCCCTCAAATGTTTGTTCAATGATCAAATTAAGTCCTAATTCCAAAATAACATAACAACAACTAATATTTTTGGAGGATCACTATCTGCCAGGCACAGGGATGGTGCTTTGTAAAAATTTTATATTTAATCCTCAAAATTAGAATAGATTGGCACAACAAGGTTGGTTGGACTCAGAGGCCCATGTTGGTAGCTACAGGGTTTTACTCAGTTGCCCTACTACAATATTATGATTTATAAGAAATATATATTTGGTCTTTGTTCACAGTTCCAGGCTCAAAGCTCCCTAAACATTTGGCGTTTCCTAAGTGCTGAAAGCTTAAAGGTGTCTCTTATTTACGTTAATAAGGTGACTTGGGAATGCACTAAGGATGGGGGCTGGTTGCCAGGAGAACCAGCCATGTGATTAGAAATTTGGAAATTTCAGTCCTACCCCCAGACCTCCTGAGAGATGAGAGGGGCTGGAGGTTGAATCAGTTGCCAATGGCCAATGATTTAATCAATCAAGCCTTTGTAATGAAGCCTTCATAATAACCCAAAAGGATGGCGTTCAGAGAGCTTCCATCTGGCTGGTGAACATGCTGGGAGAACAGCACATCTGGAGAGGGTATGGAAACTCTGTGTCCTTTCCTCATACCTTGCTCTATGTATCTCTTCCATCTGGCTGTTCCCGAATTATATCCCTTTTTAATAAACTTATCTACTAAGTATGATGTTTTTCTGAGTACTGTGAGCCACTTTAGCAGATTAATCAATCCTGGGAAGGGGTCTTGGGAACCTTTGATTTACAGCCAATCGGTTAGAAGCACAGGTAACAACCTGGGCTTGCAACTGGCATCTGAAGTGGAGTGGGGGGAGGGGGGTGGCAGGGCAGTCTTGTAGGACTGAGCCCTTAACCTGTGGGATCTGATGCTATCTCCCAGAAGACAGTGTCAGAATTGAGTTGAATTCTTGACACTCTGCTGGTATCTGTGAATTGCTTGATATTGTGTGGAAAGCACACCCCTAGCCTACCCTTCCCCCACACACAAACTTTGGAGTTGGGTCCAGGAGTCTAAAAGACTTACCAAAATCTACTCATTTCTACAGTTCATCTACCATGTTATTAGCATTATCTCTCTAAAGATTCATTACAATTCTGTTTTCTTACTTAAAACCTTTCAATGATTTATACCTCCTTGTCATTGCATGTTAGGTGCATTGTAACTTGACTTCAGCCTGTAGGTCTAGTCTACTTTTCAGGGATTCCTTTCTAACAATTAATATTATAGCTACGAGGGCCTATTCACTTCCTAAATTATGCCATTTACCTTATCATGTGTGTGTTTGCTTCTATTGTTTTCTGTGCCTCAAATTACTTTCTCCTTGTCTGCTTAATTAACTCCAATTCACCCTTAAAACTCAGCCTCAAGTCTCATCCTCATTTGCTTGAAAGAGATAACGTGGCAGCTAGATACATCGGAATTTGCATCCTGGATTTCCTACTTACTGATTGTGTGATTTTAGGCAAGGCCTTAATCCTCAGGTTCTTCATTTTAAAACTGGCACATTAACACCTGACTTCAAGGGTTATTTCTTTGACTACAGGAGATAACAAAGCAACTAGAGGTTGGTACGCACCTCCCAAAAAGTCTATCAGATCAATTCTGTATCCCAACATCATCAGTTGAATAAACTGCTCCCATTTAGTTCACATTTCTATTTCAAAACTTGTAGCAATTATATCTGTTTATATTTCCAAATCTAACCATCTGCCAGTCACCAAGTAGACTGTAAATAAATAAATCTTGAATTTATTGCTGACTGAGATATAACCACGTGTAATCAAAGTATACTATACTTTCTTAAGCCAAATGTAATTTGTGGAGGTTGTTTTTATTATTCTTTACTGCTAGTAATAAAGAGGTGATGGATTCTGTGCTTACATAAGCTTTCTACACCTTTTACATCAATAGTCCCACACAGTTTTATCTGTTCAGCATTAGAATCAAACAATGAATTAAATAGAATGACTCAGATTAGAAAAGGTCTCCAGCCTTATCAAGCTTTGTCATAGTTTAAGGCAAATGTAAATGTCAGTGTCAGGTCAGAAAAGATAGAGTTGAAAATTAGGGTGAGTCATGGGAAAGAAAGACAATGCACAGACAGTTGGAGGGCGGGACTGGATCTGCTATCACACATGAGAAAAGCTATAACGGAAACACTGCTGATCCAGTGCTGATTTTAGTATGCTTTGTAAATAGTTTATTTAAATACATACAAACTGCTTTTCAATTCCTTGGGCAGAGGTACGGCCTGGTAAAAACTAGTAGAGTCTTCTCCCAGTGTGATAACCCCAAATTTCCCTTCTGCTTCTTGTGGCAGGTATCGTTTCCTGCTTTGCAAAGTGTCAGGAGGCTGGGTCCCCCAAAAAAGGGGGAGGGGAGAACTTGCTGAAATATTTCTTGGAGATTAGAAATTAATTTATTGTTTTCTTATATTCATTTTCTTCAGAGAGAAGGGGGCCACTTACCTAATTTAAAACCACTGCCCATGATATTAGTGATTACACTTTATATTTACACCTAATAAGAAACTTTACAAGATAGCTATATTACAATTAGATCCTGGCTCAGAGTTTTCCTTTTATTCATCGATGAATGTGTGCAACATTAAAAAGAACTGTGAACGTGTAACGGTTACAGAATAGAACAGAATAGAATGTGTCTAAGGTTTAATTTTAATTGCATGTAACTGTATTTGGATGGACAGCTTAGAGAAAACCACTTAATAATCAAATTTCTTAATGACAAGTAGCAATTGACTTGGACAGACATTCGTTGTGCCCATAATCCTATTAAAAGGAGCACTTTGGAAACCCAAGTGTTGTTTTTTTTTTTTTCCTGCATTGGAAATATCATTTTTCATGACAATGACTTGTATAGGAAGGAAAGAAAGAAATGGTCATTTATGTTAAGTCATGCACTGTTTTATAGAAAGGGCAAAGGAGGATCAGAGATTAAATAACTTGCCTGTATTCACACAACTATTAAATTACAAAATAAAAATCCATACTCAGTTTTGTACATTTTGAAATCCCATGCTAACTGGTGAAAATAAAAACTGCTTGCAAATAGTCTGTAGGAAATTTGTGAGCTATATATAGTCTGATGTTTGTGTCCCTCTTCAGATTCATATGCTGAAAAACCTAATACCCAAGGTGATGGTATTAGGTGGGGCCCAAGGTGGGACCTTTGGGAGGTGATTAGGTGATGAGAGTGGAACCCTTATGAATGGGATTAGAGCCCTTATAAATAAGGCCCCTGAGAACTAGCTTGTTCCATCTGCCCATGTGAGGATACACCAGACCAGAAGTTTGCAACTCTAAAAAGGTCCCTCACTCATGCTGGCACTCTGATCTTGGACTTTAGCCTCCAGAACTGTGAGAAATAAATGTCTGTTGTTGACAAGCTATCCAGGCTGTGATATTTTGTTATAGCAGCTTGAACAGGCTAAGACACTGTTTCTATAGATTGATACTGAAGTTGAAATCAGTATGATTGTGGAATAAAAAAGAATACAGTCTATGCTAGAGATCCTCACTTCACTATGCATTTATGAGATGAAGCTTGTAATGTGTCTTAATATTAGTGAGTGTCACTACCTGTACCTCGTACTACTAAGAAAAAGCACATTAAATGGAAAAGTTCACCCACCTGTATCAATGAGTAACAAACACCTGTTGAGAAATCTATTATGCACAAAGCATTGAGTTTTTTAAAGAAGGTTAAAGAGGCAAGACTAAAAACTGATTAGCTGCAATACATATTTATGCATTGCTTTCTAAGAGAATATTAGTTATATCATAATCTGGAAGAGAATGTTTATAATTTACTCAGTGGCTCAAAGCATACTTTATTTTATATTAAAATATTTTTAAAATGACTTAAAAGTCAAACTGATGATCATAGGATATCAATCTAAAAAGGAATGCAAAGATCATTAGTCCAGCCACAAGTTTATGCAGCAGAAAAAAAAAAAAAAAATGCTAGAGAGTCCAAGTGACTGATGTAACTTATCAATAGGACAAAGGCACAGTGGGGTATACCAAGTGAAATGGTAGGTAAAACTGCCTAATGCAAATTTATATAAATTGTTATTTCTGTTTATTTCTGTTCCTCTCCCATTCTCTCTGGTTTTGCTCACCTTTTACAGTTTTATTTATTTGAGTTAAATTTGTTTAGCATGCTAAACAAATTTAATTTTGCTCTTATGCACTTTAATGCATGAGAGTAATAAATTTAATAAATTTTAAAAGACAGAGCAAGACTAGATTATGAGTGTGTGTGATATCAATATTCATACATAAATATCAATATGAATGAACATCAAAAACAAAGCAATATATCAATTGGAACATGGCCTAGAAAACAGGAATTTCATGACAACATCTGCAACGTTCCAATGATGAAGGTTTCACAAAAAATAGCCAGGTGAGGGAGATTCTAGGTTCTAACAGAATTGGCTTGGTCAATGCAATGTGTGAAAAGGGAAGAATTTCAAATAAATATCTAGATTTCTTTTACAATTAGAGTGTATAGTAATAATGGGCTTTCATTCCCACACTGCAACAACTGGCTGGACCTAAGTATTAGCTAATCCCATTTAGATGGGGAAGGCTTTTTCCAGTTTCATACAATCTCCCCACTTCCAATTTCTTAATATTTTACTACTGAAGTGCATTACTCATTTATATTACCTATATGATTCTAGACATTTGAGTATGTAACATCTGATCCAGAGGAAAGTGAACCAAGTTGTAAAAGGTTTTGATATTTTTGTTCCTAATGGTATGGTTATCCTTGAGGTGGAGAGAGACGCAATATATACACTTTAAGCATTCTCCACCCTTCTAGAAAAGGAAAAAACAGGAAACAAAAAATCTTGTCATTAGATGTGACTCTCTTAGCTTGATTTCACTAGATCCTTACTCATCTGACCTCATATTTCGTATTTTGATAATCAGAGAAAAACATTGTGGTCTTTATTGTATTTGTCTCCTTATAAGGAGGAAATGTGTTCAAATTATATTTTTTGGCTATTTCTGGTCTCTGTGAAACTGAATTTTGATAATATATAGTATTATTTGACTATAATAAAATTTTGCTGATTATGCATACACGTATGTCCATCTCAAATAATATATATATTTCTTAGTGTAAATTTAAAAATTGGCAAAGTTGCCATCCATTGCACTGTCTTATGTATTCTTTTTAGTGTGAGTCCTTGTGTCAGGACCTGGTTATATCTGAAGCCCTGGTTACAGGTAAGCATTTACAGTGTAGGGCCCAAACTAATGAATTTTAAATGAGAGCACTATTACTTCTAAATATGTCCTAACAGATTCCTACAGCACATACAACAGACTCAAATCTATTGAAAATGAGGCAAAGAATTACCTTTACCCTTTTTTTGGGGGGGGGGCGGATCTAAGATGCTATGGTTAATTGACAAAATGCCCCAAATTCTTCCTTGTATGTACCCCCTTTTCAATATGGCTATAACTTCTCTCATCGAGAGGTGGAGCCTGTTTTCCACACATGAATGTAGGTTGACTTTTCTATACATTTGGCCAAAAGAATGCTATAGAATTAATAGCGTGCAATTCTAAGCCTAGAACTCAAGAGGCCTTTCATGCTTCAACTCTCCCTCCTGGAACACTCATTGCCATGGGAATAGGCCAGGCTAACTTGCTAGAGGTACAAAGGCCGTCATCTCAGCCAAGGCCATCCTAGAGCAGCCAGCTTCCAGACAACCAAGTAGCTGAGTGCAAACACCTGAGTAAGCCAAGGGAGCTCAGTCAAGCCCAGCCCAGACTGGCAGAATTGTCCAGGTGACCTGTAGACTCAGAGGGAAAGTACGTTGCTGTTTGAAGCCCCTAAGTCAGTAATTTTCAAAGTGTCACCTACGGTTACCTGGGATCTTCACCACCTTTTTCTGTGGAGCTGCAAGGTCAAAACTACTTTGATGATTATATTAAGACTTTATTTGTCTTTTAATTCTCATTCTGTCAAGAGTCTACAGTGGAGTTTTCCAAAGTCTTCATAATGTTTTCTATCAAAACAATGAATACAGTAGCAGAAATGAGAACCCAGCAGTCTCCTGCTGAGCCACATATTAAAGAGATTAGCAAAAATGAAAACCAATGCTACCCTTCTCACTAAATTATGCTTTGCTTAGAAAATGCAGCTATTTTTCATAAAAATACATTATTTATAAGTAATAGGTGTATTGTTAATGTTAAACGAAATGATAAATATCTTAAATTTTATACTTTAGTTTCTAATACAGTAAATATCAATGTAAAATGCACGTAAACAAACCTCCTTGGAGTCCTCAATAATTTTTAAGAAAGGATCCTGAGAACAGAAAACCTGAGAACTGCTACACATTTCTTATTTATTTAGCATTTCTACATTATGAGAATAGCAGTTTGTTCCTCAAGTAAAAATCACTATGCTTTGTCCCTCATGACATAATTCCCCTAGCACTCGTGCAATTCTAAAGCCTTACGATCCATAGACTGTGGATATATGTTCTTTCATTTCTAGAGTAATATTGAGTCATTTTCAGTCTTATCATTTTATATTTTAAAAATGGGACTTATTCTCTTTCTAAAACACATGCAGATCAATATCAGTCTATCTAATTTGTAAGCAAATATTTGCTTGCTGATTTTATACAAAGCAATAATTTCCATGGGACACAGAAATACAGAAGCTGAGAATTTTAACGAAGAGAGCACCCATTCAAGGTTTTGCCAAATTTAGCTTGGGGTTGAAGGTTAAAGAATCCCAGTGGAGTTGTAATAATGATGCACTTGGGGAAGTTAAGTTGCTCATAAATTTTATTCTACGAAGATCAAAACTAAGGATTTTGAACTGGATATGCTTCACTGCTCTAACATTATGTAAAGAAATGAAATAAAAAGTGAGAGATGACTACTCAATTCCTGAGAAGTCCATATTTATAAAAAATGACAGATAGGTAATATAGGATCACACATCTGCTGTGATGAAAGGATTATAAAAAGTTAAAATTTTCTGCAGGCTAATACTGCATACTGCAATGCAAAGCAGCTCACTACAATATCTCATATAAAGCTGGATAATTCAACTGTATTTGAATAAAATAGCTTCTTTTGCTTAGTATTTTGTTATTAGCTCTTTGATTTAGCTGTAGGTAGTTGAGTAGTGAAAATGCAGGAAGTAGAAAATGTAATTAAAGAGCCCTACCCCTCAATGCATTGAAAGGAAAAATGAACTACATACACTACAAATATTTGGGACAAAACAAATTACTGTGAATTTTAATTGCTACTAGACACTGTTTAAAAATAAAATATAAAAAGTAAAACAGCTTATGAAAATGAACTCGGTACTGATTGATTGAAATTTATGTTTGAAAATTTCCTCCCTCCCTCAAAGAACAGCTTGTTATAAACTGAATGATTTTGTACTAATATTTTCACATTATCTTGAAAACTCCAGAAAAATAGCATGCATTGTATTTTAAAGTAAAAAATAATAATGGATTTTATATTACAAAACATAGCACGTGGACATTTTAATACTATTTTCTACAAATAAATCTGGCTGATTTAAACAGTGTGAAAGTGCCAGCCTCCAAAGGGAGTAAACAGAAATTTTTCAAATGTTTATGCTGGAAAATGACAACAACAGCTGCTTTATATACACATCTTTTACATGAGTAAAGAGAAGAAAAAACATGTGTACATGTCCTCTCCAATTTTAGCCACCTTTTCTAACTACCATAGGGGTAACTTCATTAGAGAGCCTGCATGGGCATTTTATGAATTGCCCTCTTAGTTAAATAGTAAGCATTAATGGTAATTACAAGAATCTCAAAAGCAATAAAATTAATACCATGTGATTTAGGAGTCTAAAAGATTAGGAGGGGAACCAAAATTATGTGTTTTTGTTTTCTTCAAAAGCAGAATCAAACAAAGACTATACTCCTTTTCACTCTTGACAGGGCTTAATATTGTAGTTTAGCAATATTAATGTGATGAAGTCCTTGCTTCAGGGAAGAGAAAGAAGTAACAGAACCATATCAGAATTATGAAGGAAAAGGTTGGAGACTTGTAGAGGTAGAAAATTAGTTTGAATTGAAGTTTTAGCAGAGGTCAACTATTGAGTTGAGTCAAAAGAGAAAAATCTCACTGCATACACCATCTGTGAAATATAAAGAATTAAGTATTAGCATTTTAAGTAGACTCTAAACACTTTATTATCTGCTTCAAGCCAGTAAACTGGATCTATATAGCCAGCGTAAATTCCTGATGAAAGCAACTGAATAAAATTATGTATACAAATATATGTGCATACTTTTAAAGAAGGTTGCATCTGACATGAACGAAATCTGCAAAGACTAAGATCAAAGTAAAAGCAGGAATCCTAAGAGGTATCACCAAAGGCAGTGTACAACATGAGAACTTCTAGAGATCCTCGGAAAGCTTGAGCTTCCCTTTTGGCTGCTTCATGAGGATAAAGGGAAAAGTATGGTAGAAGACTTCTTCCATAAAATGAGAAAGAAATCTCATGCGGAAAAAGGGTCTGAAAGGCAATATACAGTCTTGTCCTTAGTGCTGGTTAGAGAAAAAAAAAAAAAAGGATTCACATTAACAAGTTGGTCTTCATCACAGACCTGAAATCTACATCCATGCTATTTGAAAGCATTTAATTTAAAAGCAAAGCATTTAGTTTAAAAATTGTCCTGGATTAATAGTGCCCTTGAGCGACTAGTAGAAGCAAATACTTTAAAAATGGAACTCCAAGTCTGGCCTTAAAGAATTTTCATCAATAACATTCCACATGTGTGAGATTACAGTCAAAATCAGAGCACACAAGGAAAATAAGATTTCACATGTGAGAACAAGAAGGAACTGGAAGTGCAATTAGAACCATGAAAATTAAAATAGAGGCTCAAATGAAAATAAGAACAAGAAAAAGAGACTATTAAATTTGTAAAACACTCAACTGGAATTTTGTATCAAAAATTATAAAATTAAAAGAATAAAAAGAGATTAATTTAAAATAAATCACAAATACAGATCAAATCAGTGAATGGGATATAGACTCAGAGAATATGATACTAAGAAAATATGAAATGATTTGGAAAAAAATTAAGAGACATAAAAGTAGAGAAAAATGGAAAAAGTCACACTAAATGAGGTAATGACCAAGGAGTTCCAGAATTGCTGAAAGACATCTATCCTCAGATTCTGGAAGGCCAACAAGTCTAAAGTGGGATACATAAAAATTATACACGTCATAACCAGCTTCAGAACACCAAAGAACAGAGGAAGATTTTAAAAGCAGCCAAAGAGAAATAGCAAATTACCTATGCAGGTATAACAATTAGACAGACAGTTGACTTGCCATTAATAAATGGAATCCAGAAAATAAAAGAATAAAATCTTCAATGGTGTCAGAAAAATCTTTGACAATGTCGACTCACAGTTCAGAGAAACTATTTTCCAAAGACAAGAGCAAAATACAAACACTTTCAGACAAAGAAAAACTGAGAAATCTTCACTAAAGGAAAGTCTAAAAAATATACTTCAAATAAATAGATAAGGTGGAAGTTCTAATAAGAAGGAACAGTGAAAAAATAGTGGTAAATATGCGAGTAAATCTAATATAATATTAATTTATAATACAGTAATAACAATATCTAATTCTTGGAATAATAGAGCAAAAATACCTATAGCATTGATAAAAAAATCTGATGGCTCATGGTAATTAAAATAATCTAATATACTTGTATTTTAGGAGGAAGTTAAAAATATTAACATGCCTCTGTGTGTGTGTGTGTGTGTGTGTGTGTGTGTATGTGTGTGTGTGTGAGTACTCATTTGCTCTGAGAGATATCTTAATTGTATTAGTTTTAATAGTATATTTTAGTTTTGTTCTGTGGCTTGTTTTTTTCTTTTAGCATCAATAAAATTTCCAAGTTTTAATAAAAATATCAAGTTATGTGCTTTGATAAACTCAGAAATTTCCAATAAACATCCTCTAGAGTTTACAGTAAAAGTAGTACTGTTGAACAAATAGAATGTATGCATATAAAACTAATGAGCACATACCCTCAATTTAGGCATGCACAACTACCCTAAGACAATTTGACTTATGGAATATCTTTGATAATATATTAAAAAATTTATAGCCTCTCAAACTTCTACTGTGCATGACACCCAATCTCACCTTAAGAAAGAAGTTGTTCACAATCTGTCCTCTGCAGAAAATGTTGATACACTGGAAAAGAGAAAGCCCAATATTACTAATACAATCCTCTTGTTTATTATTTATTAAAGTTAAAAAAATTATTCTAGATAATTTGTTATTCCCATGCAATCATATTATATTCATATTTGCTAGTTTTCTAAATTGAGAGAAAAATATAGAATAAACTTTTTAACATAATGCTTTAATATATATATCGCACGGAACAATTCTTTATATTAAGTTAAATTATTCATTAAAAGTAGTCAAATTAAATGTTTGAAGTATATATTATATAATATAAAGATATACACATATATTTTAACATTATCATATTCCTATAACTTTCTTTGTATCTCTATATCCAAAAAATTCCTTTTGAAATCTTTCATTAGAAACTCTACTGGTATCAATATACTCCTTGTATAATTAATATTTTTTACTTTAATTTATAACTTAATTAAATTTATAATTTAATTTTTAATTTATAAATTTATGTTTTAGCAGTAGTTAAGAAGTTAAAAATTCTCAAAGGCATAGAATTTTATGTGTCCATCTCTTCAGTTTAGAGAGTTTTATTAGCTTGTAACAGAAGTTCTGGATTAAGCAGTACATTGGGTTGATCAACATGAGCTTGTCCTTTTTATGATAAAAAATGATCAAATTAGTAATTTCATATGGCTCAAGTGTAGATAATTAACTGGCTCACACAACTTAAAAATCTACAGGTAGACCTGGCATGTTTTCAACATTCTGCCTTATGAGGTTGGTTTCATCCTAAGGCTCCCCTTGTGATATTAAGATAAATGCCACCAGCACTTAGGACTACATCCTTCCTCCATCTCCTCAGGTAGAAAGAGGGGATTATTTACTTAACAATATTCCCCCCCAAAAAAATCCTGAGATGTACTCTGGACTTGCAAAATTCAGCCCATAACACTGGCTTAGCTGTGTTATATAAATCCCATCCCTGAAGCCAGAAGAGGAGTCAGTCTCCACAAAACCATATGGATCCCCAAACTAAAGTCTGGCATAACAGAAAAGGGGATGGGAGAAAGATGCCATTAATGCAATGGAAATCATTCACTATTTCGTCTCGAAATGTTTTTAATGTACTAATAATGAGTCTAGCTAAAGTAGGAAAAATGAGTCCTGGCATAATTCCTGGGATTTCTGGATGACTGATATTTACCATTTTGGCTCTTTTATTTTTCTTTTTGAGAGGAGAGGATTTCTTAAAAATCCTGTGTCTTTGACTCAGGGTTTTACAAGTAAGAATGATTTAGTATTTACCCATTATAGATGTACAAGATCTTAAGGTGAAGAACAAAAGCAAAATCCTATTTGGCTGTGATCATGTGTGAACTCCAAATGGGCAGGGGAAAACTGTTTCCAATCAAATGGGATGTCGCCGAAAAAGTGCATGGGCTAGTTTGTTCCATGTTTATCCAAGTTATTGATTTTTCCATCATATATGAAGTCTTACAACATTAAAGAGATTGTTCCTGCTACAACATTATGGATTCATTGCTTGGAACACAGTTTGCTATTGAATGTCTGCCAGATTTTGTTAACAAAGGTATTCAGAAGAAAACTGTGCAGCTATAACACAATGAATACATGAAGTCTCTAATAATGTCTTTAAAGTCATGTGCATATTCTTTAAGCAAAGATAGTTTGAGGAATAAATGCATTGTTATTTTGCATTATTTTCCTCCACTAGGCTTAAAACTACTATTTATATTTTAAACATTTAGTGCTTCTCTGGACTATTTAGGTACTTCTGAGGAACCAATAATGTTATTTTCTGAAGTTTAATGCTATATAAAGATTTATTGCTTTACACAATGGTAAACTGTGAAAATTCATATGCTCTTGAGGCACAGATTTCATCTCCACTTAGGTGCGTTGTGGTCAGCTTCTGGGGTCAAAAAGACTCTCAGTAGGATTTCTGTAATTTTCTTCTATTTTTTTCTATCTTTTGTAGCTTCCAGATATAGCAAGAATAGTTGCAATGGGAGACTGATATTTTAAAATGGTAAGAGTCATTTTAGAATTTTCATTTCAAATAAATTTATTTCTCAGTATGGAGCTATTATTATTACAGCTAATTGGTTATACCTTAGTACGGAGAAGGGGGCCCCTACAATTATTAGAGTGGGGCAGAAAGGAGGTAGGACTTAAGAGGGTCTAGCTACAGATTCCAAAAAATTTGGTATGCAGAAGGCTGTAGTAACAATGAGTTTAATTCTGTGCAAGCTGGTACTTAGCTACTGCCGGGCGTTTGGGCTATGGAGTTTGTTTTCAAACTTATGAATAGACTGTATTGATAAAGGCATTCCAGACACTAGAGGTGATGTTCAGATGATCAGGCAACAATGAAAAACTATTGGGTTTGAGAATATAACAATATCCTTCAAGACGAGGTGTTTCGTAATGGACCTAAGTCTTGAGTCTTTTTACTTACTAGTGATGTGACTTTAAACATACTTCAAGATATGTTTTAACAAAAGATCTGATTTTTTTACAGTGTGTTGATGAATTTTCTAAAAGGCTGATTAACAAAATGGAATCTGCTGATTTGTCCTTGTATGTATATCATCAACTGGAGACTTCAACATACACTGTAAACACGGGATCTTAGGAACCCATTAGTGGCTTATAAGGATTGCATTTGGATTTTGTATAATTGTGCATATATACTGAAGAAAAATATCAGGGGTGTACCTGAGAAGAGATGCATGAAACAAGATATTCAATTAAGTAAAGGGTAATTAAGCAAAAATAAATTTCTCTGACTGTATATACTTTCTTCTAATAAATATTTTAATATAAAAACAAATTTATTAGTATAAGAATTTATTCTATTTAGATAGAGAAATAAAGCATATAAAAAAGGATGTTTTATTTTTCTAGTTATTAATATTTAGCATGTTAAATGGCATTTTCAATATGTCTTAAATTCTAATAGATATGATTTAGATGTACTTAGTTTCATTTTTGGGTGTCTTCCTTTTGAGGCATTACTATGAAAATGGTTAGTTTAATATTCTTCTGTTCTTTAGCATGAGTAAAAACATTGTGAATTATGCTACAAATAATGTTAGCATAAAAAATATTAAAGAATTTTAAAAATAATTGGTTAATAAAGTTATTATTTTCAGCAAATTTCCAATATTTAAACTTTAAATATTCGAATATTTAACATTATAGATACTTAAATTTATATTATATAAATATATGTTTATAAATACATATAATTATTCAGGTTGCCATAATAAGAGAATGATAAATTTCTATGATCCTTAAATTTTATAAATGTAAACTTTGTTTCTGTATAAAATGAAAATATATGTTGAAAAGAATCTCAGGGTAATGGTAATTGACTAAGCATTCTACAAAGAAATAGTAAACCTAAAAGTAATTATACATTTTTAAAGATCATGGAAGGATTTTCAAGATAATAAATCTCAGCAAGTGAAAAGCATCTGTAACGATTACTTTCTGAAGAATACAGAGCCATTCTTTGATGATGTATATTTGAATACACATTCACTAGATCCCTAATTTTTGGATAAATGAATTGCTTTAATCACATAAATGTCAACTATTATTATATTGTATGTTAAATAATATGAAATGTGTACTTTATTATTCTCAAGCAATTTCCTTCATGAGCAGATGAGCAGCTTCAAGAATCAAATCGACCACACTACATCACTCAGTGAAATTTACAGCAGATAAGGAACACAAAACATGGGAGAAAATGAAAGAGAGAAAAATTACCTTTCTCAAAAAAATCTATGCTCATCTGAATCTTAAATCATGTATTCTTTTCCCTTCATATCATTCTTGATGGGACTCTTGCAGAAAAAAAAAAAAAAGGGATTAAACTGACTGTGCTTCACTGTCAAGAGAAACCTATGGTCAGGGATATACCTAATTCCTAAAGCTTTCATCATTAATATTTTATGAGTCTCACTGATCTGTCCTATCTAGAAGAAAAATTTATCTTTCATTTGTGCAAGCACTACCTGCTGAGTAATAGATTTCTTCTCTGTAAATTGAGTGGTGAAATGCAAAAGGCAGCAAAGGTAAGAAGAGGCAAATTTTTCTTTTACTGGAGTCTGGCTGCAGTTTTCTGGAGTTGCAGAGTCAGCCAAGCAAAGTGAAAGATCCTTGGGGAGCTAGGAAGTGTCATTTCCGTTCTAACATACTTTGGTCTACACATGTTACTCCCCATATGTTTAACCTGACTTGTAAATGAGATGATTAGCTACAGTGACTTTTTTTAACTTAAATATTTACAAGTAAGTTTGGTGCCTACAATGTTGGAAAATCACTAGCTCAACCTTGAAAATTTCCTTCATTGTAGATGAAGTAACGAAAAGGCAAATTAATGGTCTTTGAACACTTCAAACTGAAAAAGTAGGATATTTTGCCCCTTGGTTGAGCATGGCTTGCCTTAGCTGAACTAAGGAGGCCATTTAAGTAGGCTAAGAAGCCAACTAAGTAGAGTCATCTGTGACACTGGAACTGACTATTCCCTGGGCAGTGTTCATCCACAGAAAAGTGAAGTAGAGGAAGAGGGTCCAGGATCCCCTTTCACAGTCAAAAAGATATTGGGTGTCCATTTATTAAGTCCACCTGAGATAGGCTGGGACCTGGGACCCTTTGCTGCAGTGCTGCAATGCTTGCACCTGGACACACCTCTCCTTGAGCAACAAAATACAAAGAAACTATATGGGACTAAAAATAACTGCGTGCATGAGCAGTTGGGGCAAATTCTGGACAAGAAATACAAAAAGACCAAAAAACCCCAACTGCCACTTCTGAAGAGCTGGGAGCAAAAACAGGGGGTCTGGAGCAAAAGCACAGTACTGCTCATGCCCCCTGAACTCAACACCACCAGAGGGGTGAGCAAAACACCCCTCTGGCTTGAGCACTGGACACACCCCTACCCTCACCCCATATAAGGAACCAGCTTGTCCCCATCAGGGAGCAAATAAGCAAGGGAACCTATTACTTTTTCTTGCTCCCCCCACCTGCTGCAGCAGAGGCCCCAATAAAGCCTTGCCTGAATTTCATGTCTGGCCTCTAGTAAATTTCTATTGGTTGGGGAAGGCCAAGAACCTTGGTCAGCATCATACCTAGACCACAGGTGCATCTAGTTGCACAGGAAGTAGAGTGTGATTCCCACATGTGGTTGAAAATATAGCTTCTGGATAAATGTATTTAGTGTAAAATCAGAAAAAAATATTCTGGTTTCAAATGAGTATTTTTCTTTGCTAGAGAACATAGAATTCAAAACTATATGAAAAAATTGTTTCTTTTCTTCAGAGCTGTTATCTCAATTTTTAATTATATATTAACTAGTTTAATTAGTTAACATCTTTCTAATCTCTTAGAACATAAATCGGACCCTCTTTATTTTGGCGCACAATTGTATCCCCAGAGTCTTGTACACCATTGGCAAGCAGTAGGTATTCAACCAGTTTTTGGTAAAAAATGTGCATATTTTAAATTTTCATCAATGTCTACTAGCATGTTCTATATAATAATAATGTTTGTGGTAAGAGTGATGATTTATTCAAACTACAGCTACTGATCATAAATTTACATAAAGCATTGTGTTAGAAATGGGGTGATACTAGAATGTTTAAGATTAATTCCTGGGCCTCAAAGAGTTGACCATCTAGTTGAGAGAATAAGTATATGTGTAGAGATTATACAAAATGTGAAATATTAAGTGACAAGAGAACATATTAGTTGTAATTGTACATAGGTATTAGATAAACAGAAATGAAAGGACATCTTGATAAGGAGAACTACATGAGTAAATACATTGGAATCAAAGGAATATAAATCACAAACCATAAATTATGTTGCTAAGGATGATATAGCTTAGAACAACTGACAAGAGAACACTACCCCTGTCTATAAGAACCATCTAAACCCACTTCTTTCATTGATTTGTGTATTTAACTGTTGTAGTAGAAACACACATGATTCTCATGAACTGAAAGGATCTACATTCGACACTCACTAATATAATATTACCAGAACTACATGAATATTTCTTTTCTCACACTACAGCTAGCTGCTGTATCCTTTCAAACTTTTTAAATCTTTGCCAACTTAAAATGTTTGGGGGTAGAGGGGGAATGGCCTCTTGTTTTCATTTGATCTTTACTTGGGATTTATGTATCTTTTCATATCTTTATTCTTTCTTCTCTAAACATCAGTGCTTTTCTCATTCCTCCTTCTCCAATTTGTTTGCCAAAATCCTGGGTATCCTCACGCGGCTAGACAAATGGAGTAAAGTAGATAATAATTTTTAGAGAAAGGTAGCCATTTGTAGATATTTCCTACTAAGCAAAATGGTTGTTAGTTGTTGCTTATCAATGGGTTTGCTATACTAGTCACTAGTCACTAGTTTCAACAAATATTTTCTTTTTCTTTAAAATTTTCTCAGGCACACTTCTGGAAATTTTAAATTAATTCAGAACTCATTTAAGCCTTTGTTTTGGCAATAACTCACTAGTTCTGTTATTCTATATCTATTCTTAAAATTGATGTCAATTTGTGAAAACTATTATTTTAACCAAAAAAGTATGCAGTATATGAAATGAGTAATCTATTTTAAAAATAATATAAAAATTCAAAGTTAAATAAGAAAATACAACATGTTACATACGCTGAGAAAACCATAATTCAAAAAGAGTCATGTACCACAATGTTAATTGCAGCTCTGTTTACAATGGCCAGGATATGGAAGCAACCTAAGTGTCCATCAACAGATGAATGGATAAAGAGGATGTGGTACATATATACAATGGAATATTACTCAGCCATAAAAAGAAACAAAATTGAGTTATTTGTAGTGAGGTGGATGGACCTAGAGTCCATCACACAGAGTGAAGTAAGTCAGAAAGAAAAAAACAAATACCGTATGCTAACACATATATATCTGAATCTGGAAAAAAAAAAAAAAGGTTCTGAAGACCTAGGGGAAGGACAGGAATAAAGATGCAGACGTAGAGAATGGACTTGAGGACACAGGGAGGGGGAAGGGTAAGCTGGGAAGAAGTGAGAGAGTGGCGTGGACATATATATACTACCAAATGTAAAATAGATAGCTAGTGGGAAGCAGCCACATAGTACAGGGAGATCAGTTCGGTGCTTTGTGACCACCTAGAGGGGTGGGATAGGGAGGGTGGGAGGGAGACACAAGAGGGAGGAGATATGGGGATATATGTATATGTATAGCTGATTCACTTCATTATAAAGCAGAAACTAACACACCATTGTAAAGCAATTATACTCCAATAAAGATGTTAAAAAAAAAAGAAAATACATGTTAAGATGGGGAAAAATATTGAGATTTCCTTGATTTTCAAACTGAAGTACTTTTCTTCAAAGCTAATATCAAACTACTTAAATTTATATCATTTTATTAAAATATAGAATGTCCTATAAAGAAGATGTGGTACATATATACAATGGAATATTACTCAGCCACAAAGAAGAATGGAAAAACCTCAAAGTTAGCAGAAGGAAAGAAATCATAAAGGTCAGATCAGAAATAAATGAAAAAGAAATGAAGGAAACGATATCAAAGATCAATAAAACTAAAAGCTGGTTCTTTGAGATGATAAAAAAAATTGATAAACCATTAAGCAGACTCATCAAGAAAAAAGGAAGACACAAATCAATAGAATTAGAAATGAAAAAGGAGAAGTAACAACTGACACTGCAGAAATACAAAGGATCATGAGAGAATACTATAAGAAACTCTATGCCAATAAAATGGACAAGCTGGAAGAAATGGACAAATTCTTAGAAATGCACAACTGTGAGACAGAACCAGGAAGAAATAGAAAATATGAACAGACCAATCACAAGCACTGAAATGGAAACTGTGATTAAAAATCTTCCAGCAAACAAAAGCCCAAGACCAGATGGCTTCACAGGTGAATTCTATCAAACATTAGGAGAAGAGCTAACACCTATCCTTCTTAGGCCCTTCCAAAATATAGCAGAGGGAGGAACACTCCCAAACTCATCTACAAGGCCACCATCACCCTGATACCAAAACCAGACAAAGATGTCACAAAGAAAGAAAACTACAGGTCAATATCACTGATGAACATATATGCAAAAATCCTCAACAAAATACTAGCAAACAGAATCCAACAGCACATTAAAAGTATCATACACCATGATCAAGTGGGGTTTATCCCAGGAATGCAAGAATTCTTCAATATAAGCAAATTAATCAATGTGATATACCATATTAACAAATTGAAGGAGAAAAACCATATGATCACCTCAATCGATGCAGAGAAAGCTTTCAACAAAATTCAACACCCATTTATGATAAAAACCCTGCAGAAAGTAGGCATAGAGGGAACTTTCCTCAACATAATAAAGGCCATATATGACAAAGCAACAGGCAACATCTCCTCAATGGTGAAAAACTGAAACCACTTCCACGAAGATCAGGAATAAGACAAGGTTGCCCACTTTCACCACTATTATTCAACAGAGTTTTGGAGGTTTTAGCCATAGCAATCAGAGAAGAAAAAGAAATAAAAGGAATCCAAATCAGAGAAGAAGAAGTAAAGCTGTCACTGTTTGCAGATGACATGATACTATCCTAAAGATGCTACCAGAAAACTACTAAAGCTAATCAATGAATTTGGTAAAGTAGCAGGATACAAAATTAATGCACAGAAATCTCTAGCATTCCTATACACTAATGATGAAAAATATGAATGTGAAATTAAGAAAACACTCCCATTTACCACTGCAACAAAAAGAATAAAATATCTAGGAATAAACCTACCTAAGGAGACAAAAGACCTGTATGTAGAAAATTATAAGACACTGATGAAAGAAATTAAAGATGGTACAAGTAGATGGAGAGATATACCATGTTCTTGGATTGGAAGAATCAACATTGTGAAAATGACTCTACTACCCAAAGCAATCTACAGATTCATTGCAATCCCTATCAAACTACCACTGGCATTTTTCACAGAATTAGAACAAAAAAAATTCTCAATTTGTATGGAAACGCAAAAGACCCCGAATAGCCAAAGCAATCTTGAGAAAGAAAAACGGAGGTGGAGGAATCAGGCTCCCTGACTTCATACTATACTACAAAGCTACAGTAATCAAGATAGCATGGTACTGTCACAAAAACAGAAAGATAGATCAATGGAACAGGATAGAAAGCCCAGAGATAAACCCACGCACATATGGTCACCTTATCTTTGATAAAGGAGGCAAGAATATACAGTGGAGAAAAAACAGCCTTTTCAATAAGTGGTGCTGGGAAAACTGGACAGCTACATGTAAAAGTATGAGATTAGAACACTCCCTAACACCATACAAAAAATAAACTCAAAATGGATTAAAGACCTAAATGTAAGGCCAGACACTATCAAACTCTTAGAGGAAAACATAGGCAGAACACTCTATGACATAAATCTCAGCAAGATCCTTTTTGACCCACCTCCTAGAGAAATGGAAATAAAAACAAAAATAAACAAATGGGACCTAATGAAACTTAAAAGCTTTTGCACAGCAAAGGAAACCATAAACAAGACCAAAAGACAGCCCTCAGAACGGGAGAAAATATTTGCAAATGAAGCAACTGACAAAGGCTTAATCTCCAAAATTTACAACCAGCTCATACAGCTCAATATCAAAAAAACAAACAACCCAATCCAAAAATGGGCAGAAGACCTAAATAGACATTTCTCCAAAAAAGATATACAGATTGCCAACAAACACATGAAAGAATGCTCAACATCATTAATCATTAGAGAAATGCAAACCAAAACTACAATGAGATATCATCTCACACTAGTCAGAATGTCCATCATCAAAAAATCTACAAACAATAAATGCTGGAGAGGGTGTGGAGAAAAGGAAACCCTCTTGCACTGTTGGTGGGAAAGTAAATTGATACAGCCACTATGAAGAACAGTATGGAGGTTCCTTACAAACTAAAAATAGAACTACCAGATGACCCAGCAATCCCACTACTGGGCATATACCCTGAGAAAACCTTAATTCAAAAAGAGTCATGTACCACAATGTTCACTGCAGCTCTATTTACAATAGCCAGGACATGGAAGCAACCTAAGTGTCCATCAATGGATGAATGGATAAAGAAGATGTGGCACATATATACAATGGAATATTACTCAGCCATAAAACGAAACGAAATTGAGTTATTTGTAGTGAGGTGGATGGACCTAGAATCTGTCATACAGAGTGAAGTAAGTCAGAAAGAGAAAAACAAATACCGTACACTAACACATATATATGGAATCTAAGGGAAAAAAAAAAGAAGGTCATGAAGAACCTAGTGGCAAGATGGGAATAAAGATGCAGACCTACTAGAGAATGGACTTGAGGATATGGGGAGGGGGAAGGGCAAGCTGGGACAAAGTGAGAGAGTTGCATGGACATATATACACTACCAAATGTAAAATAGATAGCTAGTGGAAAACAGCCACATAGCACAGGGAGATCAGTTCGGTGCTTTGTGACCACCTAGAGTGGTGGGATAGGGAGGGTTGGAGGGAGGGAGACGCAAGAGGGAAGAGATATGGGAACATATGTATATGTATAACTGATTCACTTTGTTATGAAGCAGAAACTAACACACCACTGTAAGGCAATTACACTCCAATAAAGATGTTTAAAAAACAAAAGAGAGAATGGAATAATCCCATTTGCATCAACATGGATGGACCTAGACATTACCATACTAAGTGAAGTAAGTCAGACAGAGAAAGACAAATATCCTATGATATCACTCATATGTGGAATGTAAAAAAAAAAAAAAAAGATACAAATGAACTTATTTACAAAACAGAAACAGACCACAGAATTCAAAAACAAACGTATGGTTACCAGAGGGGAAACGTGGTGGGGTGGGTCAGATAAATTAGGAGTTAGGAGTTTGGGATTAACATTTACATGCTACTATATATTTATAAAATAGATAATCAACAAGGACCTACTGCATAGCACAGGGAACTCTACTCAATATTCTGTAATAACCTATATGGGAAAAAAATCTAAAAAAGAATGGATATATGTTTATGTATAACTGAATCACATTGCTGTACACCTGAAACTAACACAACATTGTAAATCAACTGTACTCCAATATAAAATAAAAATTAAATTAAAAAAATAGAATGTCATTTACATTCCCTAAACCTTGAAAATTCTCTAAATTTGCTAATTTCATAGTAACATATTTCTGAAACTATGTAAACTTTGTTCATATCCATGAATATTATTTGATGGCCTTTGTATAGATATAACCCACTGGTAATTCCCACATTCTACTCTTCTTTTATTCAAAACATCAGTCATCTGGATTTAGTTTTTAAACTTCCTCCCCTTTTTTCCTTTAACATCTCTATCATTTACACTAATACATGGCTTTTTTTTAGGGTCACATTTTACTACATAACAGAATTCTTTTGTTTCTTGCTTATTGATTCCTTTTTCTTGTTTTTTAACCACTTCACAATAATTACATCTTCTTTAAAGACTAGTGGAACTTTTTTTAAAAGATAAGTTGAAGAGGGCTTCCCTGGTGGCGCAGTGGTTGGGAGTCCACCTGCCGATGCAGGGGACATGGGTTCAAGCCCCGGTCTGGGAGGATCCTGCGTGCCGCGGAGTGTCTGGGCCCATGGGCCGTGGCCGCTGGGCCTGCGCGTCCGGAGCCTGTGCTGCACAGTGGGAGAGGCCACAGCAGTGAGAGGCCCGCGTACAGCAAAAAAAAGATAAGTTGAAGTATAAAAACCGGTGATTTGGCTGCGTGTATTCCCCTAGTGACTCCTTTTCGTGTATCACCTTAAAGCCTTTAAAATGTGTGTAAAAAAATCACAACATGATGCGGACTTTCACAGTTTTTCAATTACTACTGAAAACCCAGGAATGTTAAATTCACAAATGCCAAAGAGTAATCATATAGTCAAGTTCAGGAGAAGGGCAGGGAGTTCATTGGTGAATCTGGGTTGGAGGAAAGGGGAATAACGTCTGTTCACTATTCTTTTGTGACACAATGGCACATAACCATGACATTGGGGAAAAGTTGTGGATTAAGGAAAACATTTTCTCACTGAAACTTTTGGAGCTCTCTTTTCCCAAGCATTCAGGCTCCAAGTAATGTTCCTGTTTGCACAGCAGCTACCCTTCTGGCTTTTCAGTATATCCCTAACTAAATGGTGTCTACTGTCTCTTCCAACCAATTAGATAAGTGAATCAGATAACTCTGCTGCCAAAATAATGTCTTAAATGCAGCTGCAGTCAGACCACTCTACACTTTGATCCCTTTATTGTTTTCTCATTGTCTGTTTGGTTAAATAAATTTCTTTGCCATATATTTTATTCACACCAAGCATCTTATGCCTCAGCTACAGTGGACTACCTGCCGTTTTTCAAACACATTTCATATGAACTTTCAAGCTTCAGTGCTTTTGAACATATATTCCATCTTCCTAGAACAAAATCCTGATCAAATGTCACTTTTTTTAGAAGGTCTGTAACCTCTGCAGCAATGTTGGTCATCCTTTTCTTAAGACTTTAATTAGAGGATGAACTACATGTTACTGCAATCTTTCTGTGAATGTCTGTATCTTCCCAATGCTGTAAACTCAAGGAGAGAAATTATATTATGTCATCTTTGTGTTTGGAATATAATAGATATTGAATAATGGCTAAATGACTAATATAATGAATTTATATGACATTTTCCCACTAACTGGAGCTTTTCAGGGAAAATAACACAAGATTTCTCCAGCAGAGAGAATTTTGAATTCTATGCACTGCTATTTGAGGAGGTATTTTTGATTTGGCAGTTCTTTCTGGACCTCATAATAATAGATTAGCATAGGTTTATTTAAATTTAAGGGCTTTTAAAATCTGATTTTAACCTACATTGCCTCGCTTCTTTGCTTAGTCATTAACTAAACCTTTCCTTAGATAGTTATTTTTATAAGAGAAAAAAAGGTTATAAATGAAAATCCACACTTAATTAACAATGGGTATTTTTTATATCTATACATTTTAGTTATTAATATGATGTTGGGGCCTAAATTATCTAGAAAATAATATTCCTTCAAATTAACTGACACATATAAATGCTATAATAAATCTGCTAGAAAGATAGTACAAAATAAAAAGCCTCATCAGAAAGATGACAGCTCTCTTTCGAACAGTTCTTTTGAGTAGTTTGTGTAAAGAGTATGAATGCCCCTAAAATCTATAAAAATATTTTGTATCATGACAAATAAAATATTCAAACTATTCTCATAACCTCTTTTAGCAAGAAAAATAAACTTAACAGTCTACTAATAGTGATAAATATTTTCCCCAGTAGTTTATGGCTTACAATTAAATTATACTTAAAAATTTACAGTGTTTTAAATTTGAAAATGCTTCAAATATATTACTGTCATGGATTCTTAAAACAGTCTTATAAAGTAAGCTCAACAATTTTTGGTATTATCTTTATTTTTTACATTAGAAAACTGAGACCATGAGAGATTTGGTAACTTCCTCAAGGCAACATATACAACATGTCTTCTAGGTTTGAATTTAAATTAATCCATGATATATTATGGGGATAAAGGTCTCTCTGACATTTTTTACTTGGTCTGTCCATGATTTTAATAAAAAGGTAAGAGTTTATTCAACTCTAACATATATATCTAAATGTCTAATTTAACATTTTATTTATCTTTTAGATGTAAAAACCATATTCAATTTTCAAGTTTGCTCTCAAATTCTTCCCAATTCCAATTTCATTAGGGGACAGTCTTAAGTTTATACAAAGCATTTAGAGAGATATCCACATTTCTAGGAAAAGCATTGAATTTAAAGAATATAATATTTTACACAAACATTTCATTCAATTCGTATGCCAGAGCATTCCATTTTCCTGGAAGATCGAACATCTCCCCTCAATGTTCACACTAGTGCCTCCTTTGTGTTCTATTCATCCCTTTGTTCACATTTTTTCACCGCTTTGCTGATTTCTTCTGCCTTCAGAAGGAACCATAGTTCTACTGACCAGCTGGGCTAAAACCAGTGTTTCTAGTTTCCATTCCGCTGGTTGAAAACAGCTGTCTCCTCTGTTCTCTTCTGGCTGCAGACAGTCCCTACCCACCCGACCCCTCCCCTGGGGATTTATCCATTCTGGAAGGGCAGACATAGGATAGTTCAAGCGCCAGTGTGATGTGGCCTGTATATCTGATAAAGGCTATTCTACCTAGACTGTGGTAGCCAGATACGTTCACTTTTCTGACACAAAACCAGTGTCAGAACACTGTGGTTCTGATTATCATGAACTAAAATGACAAAGATTCTGTCCTTTTGGTTCTTGCCTCTCTCACTTGACAAGCGCTATGTCTTAAGAGTACCAGAGCATCAACCTCTGAACAGGAGTCTAACACTTGTGGAGTAAGCCATCACTCTCACACCATCTACCTTATGATGCATATCAGCATACTGAAACGGATCAGAGAAGTGGGAGACAGCAGTCTTACTCAGAATGGAAACAGAAATAAAGCAGGAAGCAAGAGAATGGACACAAAGCATTGTCTTTTGAAAACTTCTTTGTTCCCAATTTCCTAGAGGTAGAGAGGGAAACATGCAAATATGGCTATCAACTAAAACAAGACCTACAGCTTCAGTTTTTTCAAAGGAAGTAGAGATCTCTGGAGATGACAAACCTATCTGAGGCTCAAGGCTTCTATTCCTCTGTTTTTGATACACTGGCGGAGGCCTCTAGACAGATAGCCCTCTTTGAGGTTGTCATGTCACTCAAAGAATAAAGAATTGTTTTTCCCTAATAGTATTTTCCCAGAGGCGCCATATCTTTTTTTTTTTTTTTTTTTTTTTTGTGGTACGCGGGCCTCTCACTGTTGTGGCCTCTCCCGTTGCGGAGCACAGGCTCCAGACACACAGTCTCAGCGGCCATGGCTCACGGGCCCAGCTGCTCCGCGGCATGTGGGATCTTCCCAGACCGGGGCACGAACCCGTGTCCCCTGCATCAGCAGGCGGACTCTCAACCACTGCGCCACCAGGGAAACCCCGTTTTGTTTTTTTTTAATGAATAAAAATTATTTAGGTAAAGTTCAGGAAACTTTCACAATTGTCTTATAAATTTTTAGGAAACATATATGGCTTATTAAAGTTTCAAAATGATCTATAATAGTTGTTTAACTCCTCACGTAAAATGTCTATTATAGCTTTTGTTATGATTGGCTATTTAATCATATCAGAATACAAAATTTACCAGTCTAGAGAGTCCATTAAATTGGAAATAATTTGTTCAAATAATTTAAGACATCACTTTTAACTATGAAATTATATTCTAAGAATTATAATTTTATCAAGTCTCAAATTGACCTATTATCTAAAAACACTTAATTCATAGCCAGTAAAGCAAAAGAAAGAAGATGCAAAATGATAGAAACATTTCTTCCTCAGATTCTGGATCTTCAGAAAATTCATGTGAAGAATTCAGTCCAATAGGGGACTCCTTTGAGGAAATGACTGTAGGTAGTGAATTCTGGGTTTGCGCAAGGCTGACAAGGAAATGTCTTAGTGGACAAACTTTTACCAGTGCTGGTGGGGCATGGGGCTGGCCAGCAAAATCCCCCTGTAGAAAGTAATCGGAGGTGGAAGGCAGTCTTCATATACTTCCTGGAGGAAGGTTGTGGGGAGGAAGGAGGACCTCCTCTCATCAGTTTCCCCCGTTGTTCATTCCTGCTATGGGCCTCCAACTTTGTGATGGTGTAGAGCAAGAGAGCTTGGGCCAGGTGCTTTGCTTTCAAGTAAAAGAGGTACATAGTGAAAATGCAAATTGCCAAAAGCATCTTTAGTATGCTAAAGTTCCACTGGACTTCATTTTTAAGGATACTGGATCGTCTGTTCCACGGGCAGAAGGCACGTAATAGATTATGAGTCCTGCTAGTCCAGGTTGATGATGAGAGACGAAAGCAGGAGTGAACTTTCTTGCCATACAGAGTAAGAGCAGGAGCAGAAGTGGAAGTGCTAGCTGGTCAACAGTGGACATGGATCCTAGACGCCCAAGTCCTCTCAGCTAATGTCCCTTACTAGCAACTCAGAGGATTCCCTGGTCCTTTGGGCCTCCGCCAAACACCAAAATTGGATTGCTTCTCTAAAATTTCAAATTTAACATCCACTTCAGTTAATTTTGGTCTACTCTGTGTGTTCTTTGAAGTCACTGGTATTTCTCAGACCAGCCTGTGCTATTGTCCACATATCATATATTTTTTTATAAGGGGCAACAATGCAGATTTTTTATTTTTTAATTGTCTTTTTGTTTTTTTATTTTTTAATTTTTGGGGGCTGAATGTGTCAAGTTTAATAACTTAAGTAAACTAATGTATCTTAAATTCTTTTTTTTAATGTACCCTTTATTTTTTTATTTTCTCAACATCTTTATTGAAGTATAATTGCTTTACAATGGTGTGTTACTTTCTGCTTTATAACAAAGTGAATTAGCTATACATATACATATATCCCCATATCTCTTCCCTCTTGTGTCTCCCTCCCACCCTCCCTATCCCACCCCTCTAGGTGGTCTGAAAGCACTGAGCTGATCTCCCTGTGCTATGCGGCTGCTTCCCACTAGCTATCTATTTTACATTTGGTAGTGTATCTATGTCCATGCCACTCTCTCACTTTGTCCCAGCTCACCCTTCCCCCTCCCCGTGTCCTCAAGTCCATTCTCTACGTCTGCGTCTTTATTCCTGTCCTGCCCCTAGGTTCTTAAGAATCATCTTTTTTTTTTAGATTCCATATATATGTGTTAGCATATGGTATTTGTTTTTCTCTTTCTGACTTCCTTCACTCTGTATGACAGACTCTAGGTCCATCTACCTCACTATAATTGTCCTTTTATTGAAGTATAGTTGATTTACAATATTATATTAGTTTCAGGTGTACAACATAGTGATCCAATATTTTTATGGAGTATACTCCATTTAAAGTTATTATAAAATATTGGCTATATTCTCTGTGCTGAACAATATACACTTGTAGCTTATTTATTTTATGGCTAGGAGTTTGTATCTCTTAATTCCCTACCCCTATTTTGCCCCTTCTCACTTCCCTCTCCCCAGTGGCAACCACTAGTTTGTTTTCTGTATCTATGAGTCTGTTTCTGTTGTGTTATAGTCACGGTTTGTTTTACTACAACGCAGATTTTTAAGAAACAAATTATTCTTTGTTCTTTTCTTTAAGTTTTAGTTTGATTTTTTGGTAGGTATTCTGCTCTTCGGGGTTATGGTTCCTGTTTCTGTCTGCTTTGCAACATCATTATTCCTCTCTCTAAGCCATTCTTTCCCACTACAGTTAGTTTACCGGGGAAGTCATTTCTGTTGTTGTTGTGTGTTAGTTAATTAGTTTGTTTTTTTCATTTATTGATATGGTTCAGTCATTAATGTAAATTTCTGATGAAGCTTTTGAACCTCACTTTCAATCTCTGCATTTTCTGATTCCAAGGATTCATTCTTGTTTTGTAGAGCTGTGACATAAATCATAATTATTTCTTTTATCTCCTCCAGTTTACATATATATGTGTGTGTGTGTATATATATATATATTATATATATATATATATATATACACACACAAACATGTAAATTTATACACACACACACTCCCAGGAAAAGCCTGCTCCTTCTTCTGTCTGTTTGGCCTGAGCCAATCTAAGCTGTAGTTGAGCTGGGTATCTGGGATTTGTGAATTATTGAGGTATTCTTTTTACTATTTTAGTTTTCCATGCCTCTGACAATCTCTCTCCAGTTTGCTACCCTGCCCCCAACCAGTTATAGCAGTACAGTGGATGAAAGGCCTGTAGGCCTTGGGTGAGCTTCCTTAGCTCTCCTTCCTTGCCCCAATCTTTGTTAGGCCATGGCCCTGCAGTTGGTGAAGCTCCTCTGTGGTCAATGCTACAGAACTGATTTTTGATGGAGATGCTTTGGAATTCTAATTCATTTCTCCAAGCCTCCTGTGACCATTAATAGCTTGTTAAAAATTGTGCTAGTTCCTCCTAATTTTTGTCTAATGCAGACAGTTTCCTTCTGCTGCAGTACCCTTAGGGATGAAAAAAATCATGAGATTCTTCTGCTCTGGGAAAGGCCCTTCCTTTTCTGGAATTTGCTCATTTAATTTTGTATCTTCAGTTCTCTGAGGAGTTAAAAACATATGACTTTTTAGCTTATCTGGCTTATCCTCAAGTATTCTTTTAATAAGCAACTCCTCATAAAGTCTTTTTCTTGATTAGGACAACTCTACCTACAAAAATATTGATTCAAATCAAAGATGAGATAATAACGATTTACTTCTCAAATATTTAAACCACCATCAATGCTGATCCTTCCACAAGTGACTGGGTCAATAACAGCACTCCAAATTATTAAATAATCAGAGCATATGTATGAGTCTTAGATTTTACTTAGTCTATTTATCTAAAACCTAATACCTGTAAAGTGGAAAAGTCTCCAATCTTAATATTCCACATATAATATTGCACTGAGGGGAAAGTGAACAGTGTAAGCTATGGGAGGGTGAGTAAACAGATGAATCTATACCATATTCTCCTTCCTAACTGATGTCTACTCTATTTTTCCAGTCCTTGAGGCCACTTAGAGTTCAACTTCATCTTACAATCAATATCCAATTCATCAGGAAATCCTGCTGGTCTCCATCTTTAATATTTCTCCATAATATAACCATGACTCACTAAAACTACTGCTATCACCTTGGTTCAAGTTACTATGATTTCTTACCCAGATTTAACTAATATGGTTTTAACTCATCTCCATTCTTCCACTCTTGCAACCTTGCCTCCTTGCCCACCCCCAACCTACCCTAACTAGACTAACTAGAGGAACCTTACTAAAATAAAAATCAGATAACCTCATTTCTCTACACAAACCTTACACTATCTCCTCATTTCTTTTGAAATGAATGCCAGTTACAATGATCTAAAAAGGTCCTCATTGGTTTCCTATTCCTGCCCTCTTCTTTCAGCAACAGCCATACTGCCTTCCTTGTTCTTTGCACACGCTGTGAGCCTCCTGATGTAGGGGGAATTCGCACTCGATGTTCCAATTTTCTTTTTAAAATCTCTCCCCCTAAATATTCCCATAGGTCTAACACTTACCCTCCTTCAAGTCACAGTTCAGACATAGCCTTCTCAGTGAGGTCTATCCTAACCATTAAACTCCAAGTTTCTTCTTCCAAACAGGCATTCTAAAACCCCTCACCTTGTCCTATATTTTAAAAATATTCTATAGCATTTATGACCTTCTAATATACTATATAACTTCCTATTTTATTTTTTATTATATGTCCTCTCAGACTAGATTGCAAACTTTACAAGAACAGAATTTTTTCTCTGATAGTTTGAAAGTATTTGATAAATAATAGATATAGTAAATATATGTTGAAAGAATGAATCTAAATGAGGGAAAAAGCTAGTCAACCAGTCTATTTCTTGTGTGTAGGTTCAATCAAAATATATACCAACAGATATTTTTTCCCCAAATTTAAACTTTAGTTTAAGTTGATGGTTTTTAGTTAAAATTCCCTTAATAATATTTATTTGTAAAAATAGCAATATAGTTTTTAAAGGTTATAGTGCCCTCTCTATAACCTTTATATAGAGAGGTCTATATATATAGACTGTCTTCTATAGTCCTACAGGAAACCAGGGCTCAGAAGGAAGACCTCACAAGACAGAAGAGGTTTAATCAGAAAAATATAGGCTCGAGTAGCACTGTTTTTTTCCTCAGAAGAGATTCATGTCACTCCAGTGACGTGAATAGGTGCAACTCTTTGACTGACAAGAATAGCAATTGTATATTGATATCTAGTCAAATCCTGGCATGGAGATGGTACTTGATAAATATCTTCTCAAATGAATGGGATTAGGAGGGATTCACTCAAGGCAATAAAAGAGCACAGATACAACCTTATTGTCTCATAACTGTAAAGGACCCAAGAGACTATCTATCCTATTACTCCATTTAAGAATTTTGCCTAAGTATAACCAACAACAAGGAAAAGGTGAGGAAATCATAGCTAACTTGCTGAGAGGTCAGGTAGCTGTTTCAAATGCTAGACTACAAAAGCAAAAGGAAAAGGTTAAACCCTGACTAAAGAGTGGTACATTCAGCAGTCTCCTCTTGAAAATATCTAAGGATACGCAGTGGTCATCTTTAGCTATCACTATATAGCATGGTCTTTTCTGATGGGAGGACGGGGTTTGAAATGAGGATTAGAATATAAAGGCAGCAAGAAAAATGAAATTTCCCTAGAAAATTTACCCTGAAAAAATATTCCTATTTACTCATATATTACATATATATTGTATGTTACAATAACATGCATGGGAAATGGACAATGTACATATGCAAAACATGTAAAGATATATATATATAATATGTGCTATAATTACAATCATACTTTTGTATCTTTAAACACTAGAAATGTTTAAACATTGAGAATAAAGTGAAATAGTGATTATTGAGGGCAGGTTCTCCCTTTGGGCGTGTGTTCATTGAATGAAATGGCTATACCAGGAGTGACTCGCAGTGCCAATACCATGCCACTGTTTGAGTCCTGTTTTGTCAGATGCTATTGACAAGGCATATCTTCTTTATCAGAGTGTGACCTGCATTTCTCCTCTCTCTACTCTCTAATCTTTTTATCCGCATTTATTTTTTTGTCCTTTTGCCACCTGCTATATTTAAGTATTCTGGTTTTAACTAAAGTGACTGCTTTGTCTTGTTCAACCCTACTCCTTTCCTTTGGCTGGGAAAGCAGTTTTACTCACTGCTATGGGTAATTCATTTGGGTTAATTTACCCCCTAGTAACTGACTCAGGCTTTTATCACACATTCATGTTTTGTTTGTTTGTTTTTTTAAGTTTCCTTTATATTTTTTGCTTTTTATTTTACTTTGATTACCAGGGGAAATAGGCAACATATATTTGCCTGATCAAATAGAACATTTAAAAATATTTGGAGATATATGAACTGCTATTAAAGCAGCAGCAGAAAGAGCTTAAAGATGATCCCATCTGACTATGTCTCAATCTGGTTATAAAAACCGGTCAGTGAACACACATATGCACACACGCTTCAAATGTACCATGCATTCAATCGGAATCAAGACATTGCAACCAGAGTTCATGTTACTGCTGTAATAATGGCAGATGGTCGTAGTTGTATATTCTACTCAAAATTAGTAGGTATGGAGAAAAAGAGACGTTTATTAACTGGAGGGAGGACATATTCAAATAAATACGTTGCCCCATAAAGTGCCCCAGTGCGAGTATGATTTAAAACATAATTATGGTTTTCCATTACTGTAAAAATTTTTGGGTAACAAAATTAAAGTGTTAATTTTTAGAATAGGCTCATGCTCTCAGCATGGAAATATCTGTGTATTTTTAAAATAAATTACATATGAAATAAAGCTGTAAATTGTGTAGATATATTCTAGGCATTCAACTTAAGGTAAATAAAAAAATTAAAAGTAAATGACATTTAGTTGATGTAAATAGAAATCACTATTGTTTCTCTGTTATTCAAGGGAATGTGGACAGAAGGAGTGTGTTTTGTAATGCAAGATAGTTTTAGTATGCCACATTGGGGAAAATATATGTGGTTATTGTTGGTAAGAAAGCAATAATAGTGAAATATGAATAAAAAATTTTTGGAAAGTTCCTAGATAATGGATTATGTTCCAAAAAACACACCTTAGTAACCTATAGATGTTAAAGAACAATATGTAATGAAATGGTTTTCATTGCCATTGATTTGTTGCCATGGTGACTTTTCAGGACGATGGGAAGGCAACATAGTCAAAGTGATTTAAATATGAGAGTCTGTGATCCAAACCAGAGATAAGTGGTAATTGGACAGAAATCAGGGGCCTCATTTTAATCTCCCAACATTCTATTTATCATAGCATTACATTTATTTTGATAGCTCTGTTTTTTGTCCACATAAATTTACAAATTCACCATGAATCCAGCTTTATGTAATATTCAAGAGAATAGTGTTCATTTAGCACAACTGATAACATTAGGGAACAAAGCCTGTTACAGCTCCTGGAGCACAGAATTTGTAATATCTGTTACAGGAATTGAATGAAATCTGGGGTGGCATCTCAGCGACATTTTGCACTATTGCTATGAATATAGCTTTTATATTGAGGCCTTGCTCAATTGTTCAGTTACAGAAAGGGCCAGAGAGATCATGCTGATTTCCAAAAGGAAAAAGAAAAAAAAAAAAGGGAACTACACAGACAAGGCCAACTATCTTGAAATACCTCCTGTTGCCCTAAAACATAACATCACTGAGTGTGAGAGGCTATAGGCTCTGTCTCATGGGGCGTGGTAAAGAAGGTTAGACAACTGAGATGCTTGTTTAAAATCTTCATTTAAAAAAAAAATTCTATATTGTGAAGGCTCCATGTCTCTAGAGAATGGAGACATTATATAGCTCATTACAGTTTATGCAGTATGCTGTCTAGGGACTCCATGCCCAGTTGGAGCTCTTAGTAGCAGAATCCTTTGCAGGCATTTTTTGGCAGAGAAAGTATTTCTGTTTAGATATGCTGTGAGTCATGTATAGATGGTTTATGAGAACCCTCTTTCAGAGGTGTCACGAAGTGGGCCACAGCACACAATAATAAAAAGAGCACTGGATGAGAACCAGAAAACGGTATTTCTAATTCTGGCAATGCCATTAAACCAGCCATGCAACCTTAGGCCGGCCTCAGTTTCCTCATCTGCAAAATGAGGACTTTGGACTAAACCATCTCTTAAGGTCTTTTCATCTCTGAAATCCTATGATTCTTTTCAGCATTATTATGTGTCTTTATTTTCCCAGTGGGATGATTCCTTTGACCAACTGGAAATAAAAGTAAAAGTTTATACTGAAAAAGGGAATTGGTAGGCAACAACTCATTTGTCTTACTATATTTCTTCAGAGACATTCTGGAGCATGTGTTTCTGTCAAATACGAGGTTTTCTTAAGAGAGATTTCATACTAACGCATATTAACCACAGTTTAAGCATTTTCTGAAAAAAAGAGAAAAAACCCCAGCACAGTCGTAAATGGTAAATTTTAAGTTTCACTACAAAATTATCAAAAGGCAAGTTTAAAATAAGGATCAAACTATTACAAATGATATGAAATATATTTGAAATTCTTCTCCTTCCATAAAATACCCTTTTGGGGGGGTTGTTCATTATAAAAAGTCAATGGTGTGGGAAAAAATGGGAGGGTGTTTACAAACCCAAAGTTAATTTGAATCTTTCAATAGCAAAATAATTCTAATATGTTTTATTGACTTTACTCTCTTTGTTTTTTCTTATTTGTTTTTTGCATTCTAATCTTCTATAGACTGAATGTTTGTATCCCCTCAAAATTCGTATGTTGAAACCTAACTCCCAATGTGATGATATTTGGAGGTGGGGCCTTTGGGAGATGATTGGGTACTGAGAATGGAGCCCTCATGGATGGGATTAGTGCCCTTAAAAAGATACTGCCAGGGAGCTCCCTGGCTCCTTCTGTCACGTGAGAACAGCGAGAAGATGGACTTCTGTGAACCAGGAAGCAGGCTTTCATGGGTCACCAAATATGCTGGCACTTTGATCTTGAATTCCCAGCCTCCAGAACTGTGAGTAATAAATGTTTGTTGCTTAAGCCACTCAGTCTATAGTATCTTGTTATAGCAGTCTAAACTGGGACAGAAATTGATACCTAGAAGTAGGGGTGCTGCAGTAACAAAGACCTAAAAATACGGAAGTGACTTTGGAACTGTGTAATAGGCAGAGCCTGAAAGAGTTTTGAGGTGCGTGTTAGGGAAAAAAAGCCTACACTGCTGTGAATAGACCTTTACAGGTGATTCTGGTGAGGCCTCAGAAAGAAAAGTGGGGAGCTCAAGTGAAAGCCTCAGTCTTCTTAGAGACTAGCAAAGTACTTGTGAATAGAATGTTGATGGAAATGTGGACAGTAAAGGCCATTTTGATGAGGTCTCAGATGGAAACGAGAAACATATATTGGACACTGGAGGAAAGGCAATCCTTGTTATAAAGTGGCAAAGAACTTGGCTGAATTGTGTTTGTTTCCTAATGTTTTGTGGAAGGTAAAACTTGTGAGTAATAACATTGGATATTCAGCTGAGGAAATTTCTAAGCAAAATGTCGAAGGAGTAGACTGGTTCCTCCTGACTACCTGTAGTAAATTGTGAGGAGAAAGAAATGACTTAAAGATCCAATTGTTGATATAAAAGGAAGCAGAACTTAAAGATTTGGTAAATTCAAAGAACTCCATTTCTTCGATGTCAGTTACTGGACCTCTATTGTGTTCCTCTGGTGGTGTCATGGTTCCCTGATTTCGTGATCTCTGCAGCCTTGTGTATGTGTCTGCACATTTAAGGAAGCAGTCACTTCTTCCAGACTTTGTGGACTGACTTTGGTAAGAAAAGACTTCACCTGTGGATGGGGACACACTGGAGTGTGCTGTGAACCTGGGTCTAGTGGTGTGGCATGCCAAGTGCAGGGATATGTGGCAGCCCTCGGTCTGGGGCGGGGGGGATAGGATGTCTCCTTGGCTCAAGCGGTTGGAGCCCATGACATCACAACTGCATGATCCTTGGTGGTGAGAGCTGTGGGAGGGGAAGGGGGTCCTCAGTGGCTGTGCACCTGTATGCTGCTGGCTCTGACTCCTGTCGCCAGCCTGCACTACTGTACTTGAGCCTGCAGCTCGCCCCTGCAGCCACACAAGTGCATGCCTGGCAGACAGCCCAGGCACCAGCAACTCTTCATGTACGCACATTGGCCACAGTCAGGGTCACCATGCATGGACCTGCAACCAACCCCTGCCACCATGCAGGCACCTGCAGCTAAGCATGTGCATACCGTTGGCTCCAGCACCAATGCCACCTTGCCACTGAACCAAGAGGTACCACTGAGGACCCCGCGGCCTTTGCAGTCACTTCTTCTAGACTTTATGGATCCCAGTATATCGTCTGTAACTAATAATAAATTAGTCTCTTCTTCATCTGAATTATTGCTTATATTTCTTTGTCTTCTCTGACTTAAAGCCTTAAAATTAAAACAGAATATTAGTAGCTATTGTGGGTAACTTCGTCTTATTCCTAATTTTATTGAGGGACTATTTAGATTTTTGCCATTTCACGTAGTGTTTGCTGATGATATCTAATGAAAAATCTTGATTATGTCAAAAGAAATTTAGTATATAACATATATAAACCACAGCTTAGGCATCTTCAGGAAAAAGAGAAAAAAATGTTATAAATGTTAAATTGTAAGATTCAGTACACAATTCTCAGAGAGCCTAACATAAGTATCAGATTATTTAAAGTGATGTGAAATATACTGACTCTCCCTTTTTTATTTATAGTCTGAGGAATTGCTGAAAAAATTCCTGAAATACTTTTTGTTGTTTTATTGCATTTTCATCCAAAGAGGTATAATCTAGCATCTCTACATTTGCAATACATTAAGTTTTATTTGTAGCCAGCTTCTTGTGTATGTTCCATAGGCACAACACAATAACATATAGACACAGTTGTGGATTTAAACTACATGTAGGATCAATCAAACATGGTATGTGCATTTGTCTGTATTAGATTGAACTTTTTCTTTTCGAATTAAAATCTTTGATGTCCTTCCTCCCCCTATCCCCACCAGGTCATTAGATTGTCAATTTTCTCAGAAAAATGTTTTTAAAATCCAATTTCTAAGGAAGATGTTTGTCGATTTAACATTTATTTTCTTCTGTGCATTCCCAGAGTACTTTGGTTTACACATCTCTTGTCCTACTGATCCTCTTGGTGGGTTGCACCATTTATCATTAAAATTATTCATCTTTTTACTGTTTAAGTTGTGGGAATTTTTTGTAGTTGATATACAAGTTGTGGTCTTTAAATGCCATCATATCTAATTAAAACTTGTTACCACTTATATGCCTATCACTTAATTTTAAATTACTTTTTGCTATTTCACTTTAGGTAAGTTTCTCCTTAGCAAATTTTACTGTTTTTATTTATTTATTCAAAATTGAGAGGCTTTATTATTGAATATCATATTAATCAACCCATTCCTTTTCATAAGTGACATATTTAATCTCATTTCTTTGATAATGTACCCTTTATCTCATATTTAAAATGCACTATGAATTTACTGTTTTTTTCTTTCTTAGGAAAATATTGTACGGTTTATCAAGTTTTCTAAAGTTTTATTTATCTTTAAAAATATTACTGGGCTTCCCTGGTAGCGCAGTGGTTAAAAATCCACCTGCCAATGCAGGGGACACGGGTTCGAGCCCTGGTCCGGGAAGATCCCACAAGCCACAGAGCAGCTAAGCCCATGCGCCACAACTACTGAGCCTGGGTGCCACAACTACTGAAGACCGCGCCTAGAGCCCCTGCTCCACAACAAGAGAAGCCACCACAGGGAGAAGCCAGTGCTCCACAATAAAGAGTAGCCCGCGCTGGCCGCAACTAGAGAAAGCCCATGTGCAGCAACAAAAACCCAATGCTGCCAAAAATAAATAAATTTAAAAAAATATTACTGTTCACAGCCACAATATTATCAACTATTTGGGATTGACCAACATTTTGAATATATTCACTGATCATCACTATTTCTCATACACATTATTTTCCACCTTGAAATGTTTTTTCTTATTTAATTTTTATTTGAGTAGAGTAGATCTTCAACTAATTATCACATAGAAGATTCATGAATCATGTGTACTATCTGAATTATTGAACGTTATATTGTGCTCACTCGTGCCCATAAATACAAATGATGTATTGGTTGAGCGTAGGTTCTAGTTTTCTAGTACTTTCTTCTCAAAGGTCTATAAATATTCTTCATTCTTTTCTAGATTCTAATATTGTGATGAGAATTCTAATACCAGCCTTTTTTATTATCCTCCAGAGGAAAAGGTTTATTTCAAAGCTAACAAGTCCTTGATGCCCTTCTAGACCTTTTAATAATGACAACTTAGAGTCTCTTAAAACCCTAAAGTCATCAATGTCTTTAGACTCTTCTTCCAGATCCATTAGTTAGATCATGTTTAACCTTGCTTTTTGAGAAAGGTGGGCAGGAGAAAAGATTAGCAGATGTTTGGGCTGCCTTCCTAAACTATATTTTCCTAATCCCCATAGCCACACATGATTGTTTAATTTACTATTGGAGAACAAAAATTCAGAGGTAAACAAATTCATTTTGTTTTCTTGTTGCAGTGATTTATCTAAAAAGTTAAACATGTATTCCCCACTTTTCTCTTTCCTATAACATGTCACATAAAGTACCAAACCAAAGAAACAAACAATAAAAATATAAAAAACCAAAAGGAAAGGATTTAAAATAAGTTGAAGTGCTGAGATCAGGGGATATTCTAGTTCTTGATGCTTAAGCAGGAATATTTTATAAGAAAAAAAGTTGCCTCAGATGTTTTTAAAAAAGAGATTTATTAGGAAGGAAGGAACAAAAGCAGTAGCCTTGAATAACAGCTATTTCCTGAGTAGAATAAATGAGGCGGAAACACAAAACCTTGATGTATAATTGTCAAAATTTCTTAACATGAATATAGTGATGGGTTGTTAACCATTTTCCCCCCACTGGCTCCGGATATTAACATTACTATGAGAATCCTCAGGATATTTTGTTTCATGTGAAGTATTAAAGCATCTCAAAATCCCTAGCCAAATGCAAAAGAAAGCAGAGCATAAAATGGCTCATCAGGCAGGAGGAATTTAAGTATGAATGACAATATCTACAGACTAGTAGACCTTGTGCTTGTCCTGAAATGGCTGGAAGTCTTAGGCAAATAATAAACAGCAAACACAAAGAAACTTGAGCTTGAAACTCATAGCTTTACAATTCCTCTCATTTTATGTGATTCCACTGAAAAGTGACTTAAGTATAGAATTTCAGAAAAATAAAGAGATGTTCCTTGACACAAGGTATGTTTCTGGGTACCTGATAACTCAATAAGGAGCCTTGAAGGATATCATATCTTGAGGCTGCCACAGAAATTTCACATAATCTGAAAGTGCCTGCCTCTGGCATTCACCAGACACGCAAAGACATTATGAGAAGGAAGCTAGTCTTTCCTTTATCTAATAACAGCTCCCCAGAGAGGATCCCAAAGGCACTAAGCCATGCTCACTAGATTCACAGGAAGAACTAGAAATTGTTTTTCCTTTTCTTTTTTAACTCCATCCTTTGTAGCAAGAAGTAAGTATAGTTTTTTCTCGTTGCCCTGCAATAACGCTTGGCTCTCTAGTCTTCTCTGATATATGACAAGATGAAAATATTTACCAAAATGAAAAGGGACCTTTGTTTCTTTTTTCATTGCAGATCATATGTCTCTCAGATAACCACATAAACACCTCCTGCTCATGTAAAAAATCAGTGATCACAGGTTATGAAAAAGAATTTAACACTTGTCTTTTGGTGTGCAAGAGCAAATATCATGTTACTGCACACTCCACTGTCAACATGTTTGATTAGGTAATAATGCTCATACAACTTGGAAGTAAGATGGAGATAAGTTATCATAACTTATTCTTTTATTTATATTAAAACCAAGACCCAGAGAGTCTGTGTGATTTAATTTCCCAAGATCATCATTATAACTAGTGATCAAAAATGCTAAGAAGGGATGTGAAAATATTATATTATTAACATTGGGGTTTTCTATATGTGGACCATGTGTGCTTGAAGAAAAATCTGGCACTAATTCATACAGATTCATTTAAACTAAATTCTCAGTTAATTCTGTATTTTAAGTTTCAGGTAGACTCTCCACCTTAACCTTCACCTTCACCATTCTTCTCAAGATTAGATCCATCTTCTCTTTATCATTATATTTAGTTTAACTGAATCTTTAGTGTCTCCAGTGTGTAGACATCCACAGAACTGTAACAGGAACACATTATCTAAGATACGTGTTATCGCTCCTTTAACTCAACATATAAAGCTATCCCTCCTGTCCCCCTCTACATCCCATCAAACCTTTGTCTGTATGTTCTCATCTACCACATAATGTCAGAGGAAAATGTCCTTCTTTAAAAGCTAACCCTGAGCTATTTTGTCCTTTCTTTATTAACTCACTTGTTCTATCATTAAATATCTTAAAATCTTATTAGTATGTCCCTTTCTACTGCCTCTTTATACTCTGTAATAGCAAAACTACAGTTCTTCTGTTTTTCAAACCTTCCTTTGGCTTTCTTGATTTTACACAAGAAACAATTTCTCTCTTCACACAGCATTCTATTAAATCATTTGACAGTATGTTTCCACAATCCCCTTTCCTCTGCAACTGGCTCCTGAAGTTTTTAATAGACAATACTTTCTCAATATCCATTTGGTAGAATTGACCACCCAGAAAACACAAAGATCTATTTAGAATTCTCATTGCTTCCCATTAATTATTTCTCTGGAGTTTAATATATGAAATCATGTAATACAAATTATACATAGCCCTTAATAACAAGGAAGTTACAGGATGTGGTTAATATCTAATAAAGGGCATTGCTTATGTTATACTGCAAATAATTCTTGGTTTAAGAGACTGTACTGAGCACAGATCTCCAGTAGCACTGGATGCTCTTGAATACCATCTACCTCCTGAATTTATTCTTCCCACAATTTCCAAAACACTATTCTCTTCTTGATGCTCCTATTATTTTATTACCTCTTTCTTTATTTTAGTAACTTCTCTCCATCCTCTGCCCCTTCATTTTGGCTGGTAAATGATTCTAGATTTTGTGCTTTTCCCTGCTCTCCTTATGCTGTGTCACTCTTATGTTGCATCATCTAGCATCTAGATGTAGATGATTTCTCTAGCTCCATGTCTATCATCTATGGATATCTCTATCATCATTTCACACAGGACATATTTTCAACTCTATTAAGATACACTACAATATATCCCAACTGGATATTCCCTTTTTGAATGTACTCCTAGGGATACTTAAAATCACTTGAAATAATTTCTGCTGGTGTGTTTCTGAATATATATTTAATTTTTGTCACCTTACTTTTGATTTTGAAAGAATGTTTTTAAATTACTTTTTATAATAATGTACAATATTTACCTGGTTTCAAAGTCTTAGGTGACTATCCTAGTCCTTTAAACCTATTTCCTCTTATTCACGACCATTTTTAGAATTTTATATATAAGCAAATATATTATTTAAGAATGTTTATATTTTGTCCTAGATATTATCTATACACTAATGCTTTTATGAAAACTTCTAGTTTCTTCTTTGCTTTTTGGGGGGAGGGGAAGTGAAGACTATTTCCTATTTTTTCCTGCCTATGAACAATATTGAAATTAGCTAGTAATCTCTTTTCCCCTTCTCTCCATCTCTGTACTATGGAATTTTAACTACTTCTAGTTAATTCCTGTAAGTCAAGCATTAAGCTTATTCTACTTTTCTTATACCCCCCGCCCCACCCCCACACACAGAGTGTTGCAGTTTATTATGTGGATATTGGAAAGTGGTAAGGAGAAGTAGAACATATGTAAATTTTATAGAAAATAATTTGGCTCGAATTGGTCATTTCTCTGCCAGAAAATCTTCACATCGACTTTAGAATAACAATGCAACTGACATCATGCTGCAATATTGGGTACTAACATAATATGTGAATTATTTACTGTTTCCCACAGCCCTTCTAGATCTTACTCTTTTCAATAACATAGTGCACAGAATTTTGTTACGTTTTTTAGTTTGTTTAATGGAAATAGCTGTGACACGGAGATACTGCATTTGCAAATTTGGGGGAAGATGTCTACAGAAATGCATACTGAAAGTTACAATAGGAACAAAAAGTGTATGTCTTTGACATTTTACTTGCCATGGATCCAGAAACTTCATTATACTTCTGTATGTAACTTATCAGAGATGGTATTTAATAAGGAAAGAAACTGGATAAGTGCGTTTCAGTACCTTTAATTCACTTAAAATTAGCCTATTATTTTCATTATTAGGAGTAATTTCATGAGAAGTTTTATTCAAACCAGTTTCCACAACAATGGAATACCCCAGATACCTATTAAGTAAGAAATATTATCTACCTTGAACTGTTTGTACTACATGCTATTACTGCATCTTCCCCTGAAAAGATCTTTTTGCTTTTCAACCATCGAATGTTTCATTTCCAAGCTATTTCTAATTAGAATTTTAGTAAAATAGAGGGCAGCAATCTGTTATTTGACACTTACACTAATGGAAGAAACACCTGCTTGAATTACATTTAGTATCAGTTAATAGACTCTTTTTCTACACTTTTCAAATGACTCTGTTTAGAAAACCATTTCCTAGGAGAAGCATTTTCTGTACTTAAGTCATATTTGTATGTATATATTCTTATAAAACAGTTAAAATAATTACACTTTATCACCCTCCATTCCCCTTTTACAACAGCCCTTCATCTTTTTTTTTTTCCTTTTCTAAATTTCAATCTTGGGGCATGAATATCATGGTATTATATTTTCAAGGTAATTTTTTATTTTGTTTCTTCCTTGCTATCACTTAAGAAATGGCCCAAAGTAATTTGATACCTTGCTATGAGAAAAGTTTTGATGCAACTACCTGAGAGTTTATATCAAGTTGGAACCATTGAGGCATGTGTGATTGAGTGCCAGTGGGACAGGTTCTGGCACAGTCATATATTGTCTTCATTTCATGCATTGTTTTATTTAGGTTTGCTCTGCCACCACAGTGCGGGAATGGCCAGAAGGAAGAGACTATATATTAGATGCATTATGTAATCCCACTGTTTCTACTACAGATTTAGGTGACATATAAGATAATCAACCCTCCTTCCCTTCTTCTCCTTGATCACTAATCTCTCCACAGCTAATCCTTCTAATTCTTTTCCTATACACGTCTAATATTTGCAAACATAGAGCTTATAAAATAAAAATTGGATATATATTTTACACACACATATGGACATAAATATATTTCTATAATTTTTTTGCTATTTTTAACCTTATTTATTTCATTTACTCTGAAATGGCTGCAAATTATTTCACATGATGTTTGTCTGAATTGTATATATACTAGGGGACTAATTTTATTTTTTGCAAGTAAATGGCAATTTTCCATAAATTATTTTTTACAGAAAAAATTATGCATACCGATGCTATGAAAAACTCAAATGCCAAAATATTGGTCAATGACAGAAAACTTTCCATCTCACTTAAAGCTATTCATAGAATAGTCGAGCATTTATTGAAATTCTACCCTTTTAAAATAAATTATATTGTACTTTATATGAGAGTTTTTTTCTGAATTCTCTAATTACTTAAAAATTGTTTCTATACTTGTCTCAATAACATATTCATTAGTTTTATGGTATAAGCATATTTTTATAGCTTGTGCTTAGAGAAAGTTTATACAATTTGCCATGTTCCACAAGAGTGATGCTTTACCACTTTAAGATTGTTTCATGTCTGTCAATAAAGAGCAACATTTTTATTTTATTTTTTTTCATATAGGGCTTGCATCTTTCTTTTGAAACTTATTATTAACTATTTTGTGGTTTGGATGAATTCTGTGAGTCGTTTTTTTTGAAGATTTTCATCATTCATTTCTAAAGATTTTGTTATCTTTGTTTTTCCATTCCATTCAAATTAAGATTTTATTTAGAAGAGAATTTCACTTTAAATATTTTTTGTGTATATGTTTTTTGGTTATTTTTTCTTACATCAACTTCTAATTTTTTTTATTGGGTTTTTGCCAGAAAATATGAAAGGTGTGTTTTCTATACTTCAGGTATGTTGCAATAATCTTGTGGCCTGATACATAGTTAATTTTCATGAATACTTCACGACATTTTAAAATGTATATTTTCTGTTACTTAAATTTTTCTTTTTGTCTTCTTGCTCCACTGATTTGTGAGGAGTGTGTTGTTTACCTATTAAATATGGTTTATTATTTACCAATTTCTCCTTTCGTTTCTATTAGTGTTTGCTCTCCTTTTTGAAACTCATTTTTAAGTGCATAAAAGTTACTTTAGTTTCTTGTATCTTTCATTCTATCATATTTTATTGTTACATCTTTTTCTTTGGGTTACTTTATTTCATTCATTCCTCTGGAAAAATAGTGTAAACCAGATTTTTTTCTTTTAAATTTATTTTTGGCTGCGTTGAGTCTTCGTTGCTACACGGGCTTTCTCTAGTTGCGGCGAGTGGGGAATACTCTTCGTTTTGGTGAGTGGGCTTCTCATTGCAGTGGCTTCTCTTGTTGCAGAGCACGGGCTCTAGCCACGTGGGCTTCAGTAGCTGTGGCATGCGGGCTCAGAGTTGTGGCTGAGTGAGTTGTGGCTCGCAGTGCGGGCTCTAGAGCGCAGGCTCAGCAGTTGTGGTGCAGGGCTTAGTTGCTCTGCAGCATGTGGGATCTTCCTTGACCAGGGATCGAACCTGTGACCCCTGCATTGGCAGGTGGATTCATAACCACAGTGCCACCAGGGAAATCCCAAACTAGAATTTTAAAAATCATAATATGATATTCCTTATTAAGGGAATTTATCCATATTCACATTTATTACTATCTGATGGACTTAACAATGGTATCTTATTTTCTGTAATTTATTTGTTCTCCTTTGCCACTTTTTTCTTTCCTAATTTTGTTGGATCTATTGAGGATTTTGAGGTGATATTTCCTCTTACTTGAATAATTTAGAATTTAAACAAATAATTTCTATTTTTCTGAGAGTCATCATTAAACTATCAAACATAAAATGTTAAAAAAAATAGATTTCTCATGACTGTTCAAGGTTAATCAGTATCTATAGACTATTTCCAAAGAAGACAAAAACCTCCCCTGCTCCCTGTTCCCTAAGACCTGCCACCCATTGCCATGCAGAGATCATCTATAAATTGGTTAATTTTAAAAATATAATGTCACAACTATTACTTTGACATATACTGGTAATTTGCTACTTTCATTGCTCCCGACTATTCCTTGTGTGGAGTGTATATTATTTATAACTGAGAAACTCAAATGTGCATAAATGTAAAGTTTTTTATAACTAGATTCATTTTTTATTTCAAGTCACGCATTCTAAGCAAGGTAAGAAATAATATAGTCACTTCCAGGTAAACTTGGTCAAATAAAATTTTTGAATTTTTTCTGCTTCTTTCTTTTCTGACTTAAATATTAATAGCTGGGTGGTTCCAAAGATTTCTGCATCAAACTGTAAACTACTGAATAAAAATTAAGTTACTGTTGCTAAAATAATAACTACTAAAGTAACGACATGGAGGTATATTATTTCTATTTTTTCCCATTCACTTGTCAACTATGAAGTAGAAATATATTTCATATTGATTTTTATTCTTTATTAAGAAACCTGTTTGTTTTTTTCTTCAGCAATTCATGAAAAATAAATGCTGAGTATTGCAACATGCATTATTACTCTGTAAGACATGGTTGCAACTTTCAAAATGCTTAGAATAAATATAGTTAATAAGATAAGAGATAAGACCGAAAAGTTAATAAATAGTGGCTTAAGTAATAGTGTAGAATATCAATGAAAAAAATCCATATGAACACAGATTACTTACTGTCACAGAGCATGGACTATTAGTGAAGTTCAAAAGCAGGAAAGACCATTTCCTCCCAGAGAATAAAGACTGCTGGAAGCAAAATCTAACTGTACATTGAAATACAGTAAGTAGAGGACAGAAGGTCTTTCTATGTGGATGAATTGTAAAAGTAAAGGGATAGAAAATAGTTCAGAGACAGAAAGTAATCCTCCATAATTTCCAGTGTAAAATTATCTTTTAAAGTGATACCTTTCTAAATTTAGAGATAGATAATTATGCATAGCTCTCCTTTGAGACACTTAGTGTCAACCTGACTGCTCCAGTCAGGCTAAAGCACAGCGGGTATTTCAAAATCATCTATTAATAGGTATCCAAAATTGCAGTACAGTAAAGTTGCGTTTAGTTTAAGGTGATGCTGTTGTGAGAGAGGTGTAACAGAGTTGTGCTTGAGACTAAATCATAGGAAAATAAATGGACCCCTGCTACTCTACCAACTGACTATGAATTTCAAAGGCTGCATGTACACTGAGTTTTAGACTTTTTGCACTAATGTTAATGGAATCAACATCTTAAATCCCCAAGTTGAAAACCTCCTACTGAATTTCATATACCAAACAATACTTTTCCAAAAGCGTTTTCCTGATAGAAACATCTTTGGAAACAATAATGTTTCTTACTTACAATATGTACCATCAAGCAGCCTAATTAATAATAAAATGGTAGAGAAAAGAAACAAAAGAATTATGACTATTTAATGCCATTTATATCTCATTTAAAAGATTTAACCATCACACTTCATGGGAATAAAAACAATTAGTGGAAGAGGAGACAAATACTGATGAAAATTTGAATACTAAATATGGGAAATAAAGGACCATGCTTATTGGTGCAGAAATGGAATAGAATGTATGCTTTCGTTGTAACAACAAATTAAAACGTCTTTAATGTTTAAGGGAGATGAAATAGCCAGATATGCAGCAAAGGTGGCACTTGCTACTTCCTAGTTATGTCAAGCACTTCTATTTACCTAACAAATATTATGTTAACCTTCTGTAATAGAAGTTACTAATTACTAATCTGGTTACAAATATAAATGACTAATCTGGTTACAAATTACTAATTTGGTTACAAATATAAAACCACAGAAAAATTGATTTACTTTTGTGAGTAATTTTGGAAGCAATTTAGAAGTAATAACTATTAAAATTAAAAATTAATGTATGAAACATTGCAAAAAGATAATGAGTTCATATTAGGCCATCAAAATGGTTGGAAATGAAGTAGTAATTTCAGTTCTCTGAGTCCATTTATTTGACAAATATTTGAATAGCTGAAGAGAGAGGTCTTTAAGACAGCATTATCTAACCTAAAAAAACAAATGATCTTCAAAATGGAGAAGGAAGTGACAGATGATAATATGGGTACTTAGTAGTCTTACTCAACACTGATCTATTTTAAAGCAAAATGGTATTTTTTCACTTTGAAAACTCCATTACAATTCTTATAGATTTATTGTTTACCATTTTTTTCTCTAGATTAGCCCTTTAAATTTAATAATACTTAGTATTTTTTCCAAAACATGCAATGGACAAACAGGAAAGTTAGTGCAAATGTGTGAGATTTTTGCATTTGCTTACTCTAGCTAAGAAAGGTAAATCTATATATTGAAACTAATATGTTGATAAAAAGAAGTAAATGTCAATTTTTCAGCTCTTGATATAATCTATATTTATTTTCAGAAGAAGAGCTGCATTTCACGTATATTTAGTACTTCGAAGCACTGGCTTCCTATTGTGCTTAAGGTGTACAAGTTACAGTTGGTATTTTGACTAGCCTTGATAATATACATCAGCTAAAAGGATGAATCCTGTAGTGGGCAGAATGGTGGTCCCAAAGAGATGTCCACATTCTAATCTCTGGAACCTGGGAACATTACTTTATATGGTAAAAGACTGATTAAGTTAAGGATCTTGAAAAGGGAAGTTTATCATGAATTACCAGGTGGGTCCTAAATACAATCACATGTATTCTTTTAAGAGAGAGGTTGAGTGAGTTTTAAAACAAGCACACAGATGAGAACACAGCACAGACAGAAGAGGAAAAGGCACTGTAACCGCACAGGCAGAGACTGGAGTAATACAACCGCAGTCAAGGAATGCCAACAACTATGGGAAGCTGGAATGGGCAAAGAACGGATTCTCTCCTAGAGTTTCTACAGGAAATGTGACCTCGCTGGTGACTTGATTTTGAACTTCTGGCCTCCAGAACTGTGAAGAGAATAAATTTATATAAATTTCTATTGTTTTTAAGCCACCAAGTTTGTAGTAATTTGTTATAGCAGCCACAGACACTAATTTAGATCTTTTTTTTTTTGGTCTATCTAAAATAACATCCCTTTGTGCCCTGTTTTGAATGTGAGCTGCCATCTTCTTATAGACCAAAGATGGGACAAGGAGGCAACACATGACCCAGGCTGTGCCATTAATATCTTTTCCTTCCTCACCCACGTAGCTTTAGTTGATTAGTCAGGCTACAAACCTGCCGAAACCTGAGATAATTAGAATATTTCTCTGAGAGGCTTCTTTTTCCCTTCTTAATTTAGAACATTTTGGTGTCATCCTCTCCTGGTGGAAAATGTTGTAAATGTGAGTCTGGGAGCTTCTGGTGACTATATTTTTAGATTTAATTCATGGATGAGTCCAGGTGAATAGACTACAATAGTGGATACCTACAGTGCCTGGATCAGAGAGCCTCCAGTACAAATTCTTAAATTATTCATCTTTGATTCATCTCTGCATCTTGAGAATGTAGTCATGTCAATCATATAGTAGGTATTTAATAAATATTTGATGAGCAAACTGTCTGTTTAAATCAGTTTTTCTTCCATGTGAATGCTAACTTTGCCTGATTACTGGAAAGCCTTTAAAAAGACTTGAAAATTCTAGCAGCAGACAGATATTTAGGGCAATCCCAAGTAAAGAGGTCAGACTTTTTTTTCTGGGAACTATTTTTTATTAATTTTTTTGGACAAAGAAGGAGCCACTAATCCAAATTTGGAAGCTGGGACAGGACACATTTCAAAAAACTTTTTTATTATAATTTTTAATATTATTTTCCTAAAAGTCTCAAGTAAGTTGATTTGTGAGGAGCTGGAGATGGTTAAGAGAAGTAAGAAATAACAAGCTAGAAGACAAAGGTAGCTTTTGTTTTCAATCTTAGAACCTCTAGTGTTTAGCTCTCCAATACCCTCACACTTAGATATCCATGTTTACCCTTTTGCAATACTAAATTGTAATGTTTTAGAAAACTGAAATGAGCCATAAGTGTTTGTTGAATGGGAGTTCATATGATAATGAAGTATGTTTTCTGAACTGAAAACAATCCTGCCATTGAGGCAGATTTTTTGTTTTAAAAATACGGACATTGGTTACAAAAATACACAATGTGTTAAATTCAAAATTACCTGGACAACCTGATATTTCTTACAGCTCTTAAGTGTTTCTGGGTTGATCCCAACTTAATGGAAATTATTCTAACCTGACTCAGAGTTAGACAGTGATGTATCCCCTCATCTCATCTATCGTTGCTACTTATATATCACTGACAGAAATAGAAGAATAGAGATGGACTCCATTACCAAGGTCTTGACATGTTATTTTAACTTACATTCCCTTCTCATGAAAAATTCCTATATAAATGCAGACAAAGTGTGCTGTACTGAAAACATCACATTAAGGCAAATGCTTAAGTAACATCAATCTTGAGGGATAATGGTTTGCACTGACTGGATAATTTTATTTCTAAAATCTGTGTTTTTCCCAAGAATTCCATGTTTGACTTAAAGTAGATTGTTTTATATATTAGATGAGTGATATTTTGCATATTTGGAAAATTTTTTCTTTCTCGAATAAGATTTAACTTTATAAACTCTGGTAGAGTTTTCCTAATAGCAGAGAATATCTTAAAGAACAAAGCATCCCAACAACAAAACCGAAAACAACAAAGAGCTTCCAAAATCATATTCAGTATATGATTGTATAGGAAAAGCATTATATGCATGATTTTTCAACTTTCACGTAGACCTCATTAGCATACATATTATTGGAAACAATAAATCAATGAGTAACATTTTCTACTCCAAATAACATATATTGACTGAGTCACATACATAATGAAGCATCTATCTGACATTTGCTATTAAGGAGGGAGGAGAAGGAAATCAAGAGAAATACCAGTTAGAGATATATTAGAAAACATACACAGTCCTAACTTTATTTCCTATTAATACAAATAAAAAGAAAGGAAAAATTGTTAGCCACATACAACTCATGTTTTTACCCTCCATATTAGTGACTATTTATTATTTAATTCAATAAGCAAACTTTAGTGAATATTTACTATATATAGTAATAATATATTTCTACTGTGCCAGGAGAATGGTTGGCAGATAATGTAAAATACGGTAGAATATTCTTTCAACATAAGAATCCTGCCCAAACAGTTCACCAAAATAATTAATTGTGTACTTAGTTTGCAAATATGTTTTCTCATTAATTTTAAAAATATTTATTGAGAGCCTATATTGCAGTGGGTTCGGGGAAGTGACAAAAAAAGTACTCTGAATGTAAGTGGAAAAAGATAGCTGTAGTCTCTAACATCATTTCCAGAAAACTTTTTTAGTATTACATTCTTTCTAGTTTTTTTTTCAATATGCATTGGCAATTTTTAATGTTTCACTTGTGCAGAGCTGAAATTTGCATTTAAAGGCATGGAAGGAAGGAAAGGCAGTTATCACAGCATGAATTCACAGATAAAAGATGCTGGATAAAATCATAGGACTGTTCCTCTTTAGTCTTAGGAAAATAAATAATGCGGTACTAAACTAGATGTCTATTATTATTATATTTCCATGAAAGATATCACCCAAATATCAGCTGAGCAAAAGACTTTCTGCCCAGATACCAAGCATGCACAGTTGATCCCACTTTGGAATAAATGCCCAGAAGGTACACATCACCAGTGGGTGGGAGCTCTAGGAACAAAGTTGGGTCTCATTCAGAAAGTGGACAGAGATTTGAATCAGTCAAACATGCAGCTTCAAAAACTGGAAATCTTTCATGACATTTGTTTTGAAAATAAATACAGGCTTTCTGTAGTGAGATTTTTTTTTTAATCCACACCCTCTTTAAGTTTAAAGATACTAAAGATAGTTATTTTTCGTGTATTTGAAATGCAATATTTTTATTTCATTTAAAAATATTAGCATCATAACACTTTGCTTTAAGAAATACAAATTTATTCTATAAATATGATAAAACGTCAGAGTAACTGTTATAAGTTTTAAACTATAGAAAGTTTCTGTCATTTTAGGGAGACTGATTTTCTCCATGTATGAAAAGGAAACTTTATTATGCAAGTATAAAAATATAATGTATCAGTATACTAACCTAGAAGTTAATGGCATTAGGACTGAAGAAAATGAGGACAGAAATCTTTAGAAAGTCTATCAAACATTTGTCAGGATTCTGTAATCATATAAGAAAGGTTGTTATTTGTGGCTCTGCAATTGAAATCAAATCTCATTCTTCTTGTGTATTTGCAAAATAATATCAGTGTTAATCTGTATATGCAGCACAAGACTCTAGAACAAGAATTTGGCCCTTTACATTTGAAGATATAGAAACTCAGATTTAATTTCTAGATTTTCCACAGAGATGACAAATGCTTTTTAACACTCTTCTATTTAATTATTTTAGAAAGAGGGATTTTCGAAAATCTTTGAACCAAAACAACTAAAGATTACTCTTCCTTGTATATATGTGTCTAATTCCTTTAAGATTAGTGGGAGTTATGTGTGCACATTAAGAAAAGACTATAACCTAAGCCTCAATTTCAGACATTTCCTTAAAACACTTTTTGAGAGCTTAGCTAGAGTGGCTACATATTTTTCACATACACTTATGCGCAAACACTTCCAAAGGAACTGCACTTACTTTAAAAACCTAAAATCACAGAAGCATGTTACATTAACCAAGTTCAATAAAAGACAACCACAAATGGAATGCAAAATATCTTTTCAATCTTTCTGTAATCACTTCTAAATGTGAAACAGAGCCACCTGGGGCTGAAAGTGTATTACCAGTCATTTTAGTAATTCAATTATTTGAAAAATATAACTACTGGAAAAATGCTGTAGACACAAAATACCAAATATATATACTGTACAAGTATACATATGCATATAAATAGAATTCACACTTTCAAGCATATTGTCTAAATACAAAAGAATAGATGAAGACTGCAGTGCATATCATCTACATATTATTCACATATGGAAAATCTTGTAATTAGGGCTAAAAGTGTAGTGAGCTTCAGGTTTACAGCAACATTTAGTTCTCTAGCTAAAACCTCTATCACCTTGAAAGTGTAGATGACATTTCAGTATTCCCTAAGTGGTGCTATGTAATCTTTCCTCTTTCCTCGTTCTTCCTAATTTCCAGCATTTTATTGTTTTTGTTACATTTAAGGCTATTGGTGTACTTAATGTCCTTGTAGAGTCAATTTTTCTCTATAGGAATAGTTAAAAAATACCATGACCATCTTGAGAAAGGTCAGCAGTGACAGTGCTATCCCTGTCCTTGCACACATTTGCAGGGAAGAATGAAATTGATTAGTTAGCCAAAACTTATTTCTTAAACATCTATTGATGCCTCCTGCTGTGCTAACCACTGAAGACAATACACACAAAAAGATAGCTTTTATTACATGGTTTCTGCTATATACTGTTTATTCATAGCAAATGAACATACATGAAATAAAGACCAACTAAGGATTAAAGCTGAGTCATAAAGATGATAAAAGCAACAGAAGTTTAACAATTAGGGAGATGACTGTGGACTATAGTAGCCATTAAATAATTCATGAACTAGATAGGGCTCCCCAAATGGGAGGAAACAGAGTAATGGTGTGAGAAAGCAATGAACACGGCATGTGTGAGTGAAAATAGATGAATCTTTCTGGAACAAAGCATTTATTATGCAACGTCATATGGTGATATATAAAGAAAAAGGTAAAGATAGAAATGATTACGAAGGGGTTTGAAATGCAGAGGTATCGGGGAGGAAATAAGGAGCCAATGGAAACACATTACATTTTGTTTTATAGTCATTCATCCAGGTGTATAAGAACAAATAGAATTGAGTAGGATGAGGCTGGAAACAAGAAAATTAAGACCATTGTAATAATATGGATGTGATACAGTCAGATCCTGGTCTCGGGTGAAATTAATGGTAATTGCCAAAGTGTGGTAAATATATACCCTTGATTATCTGCTAACCAAATTTTTTACCTACTTATTTAGGTATTACTCAGTAAAATAACTAATGAAAATTTTTTTTAATTTAAATTCAAAAACATGGTAAAATAAATTCCTAAGAGTTTTCAAAAGAAGTTTCAAGAAAGAACTCTTAAGGGTTATCATTATTCTAGAGTGACTTAAGCAATATTGACGTAGAGGTAACATTGCCACAAACTCTAGGTACTGTGCAATATTTCCTTTGCTGTCTGAGTTGATTATTAATCACAAGTACTCAAAAGAAAGTTGTTCTTTTGACTAGAGGAGACTTGTAGGCTTATAGGCTTTTATTTTCCACCCTAATATTTACACTTGAGGATAGGAACTCTTTAGTTAAGATGGAAGAAATAATATGGAAAAAAAGTATAAAAGTGAAAAAGGGAACTCAAAACTAAAACAATGAGAGTAGAGCAGGAAAGCCAAGAGAGCAAAGGAGATTTCACCTAGGTCTGGAGGCTCTGGGTATTGTGAAAAGATAAAGGAGGCAAGAAGATAGATAGAGCAGAAAGAACACTGAACTAGAACTGAAACCAAGTTTCAGGTTTCATCTTGTTTGTGTCCAGGGGTAAAAGCAACTGCTCATCGTAAACTAAGAAACCTAGATTAGCTGATTTCTAATTGTCCTGTTTTTATTAAGATCTATCTATCACACTTCAAGAAACAGAAATGCATCCATGTTAGTTCAGATAATGGGTTTAAAAATTGCCCAGGGAAGTAAGAGGCACGTGAACAATCTCAGCAAACTCATAGCTGAATCTCAAGAGAAAATGAAAAAGCATTCCTCCATTCAAAATACAACAGGAATTTTAGTAGTCCAAAGCCTGCTCTTGACTCTTAAACATGCCTGTGGGTTGCTAAGCTTGTGAGTTAGATTTTCCCTATCGGCTCTATGTCTACTTGGTTTTCTCCAAGTCTTTTTTCGAGGTGGGGAACTCTGCCTAATTACGTCTTCAACTCTCTTTATGGATTCAGTTTCCTCATGATTTATTTTTTACTAATACTTCTTGCTGTGCCTCCCCCTTTCCTGCATCTCAAATTTTTTCAGACACTATGTTAAATGCTTCAAATATATTATCTAGAATTTTCATAGTAATTCCTATCCAGTTTATTTTTGGCATATTAGAAATATAGAAATAATTTGATAATTGTTCTCTTAGGTGCCCAAGGCAGAAGAGCTGTTATTAGACAGAGCTAAGATTTGAACCCCTATCTTTCTGAACTTAAAGGCCTACTTTTCAATTTCTCCCTCCTTCCCAGCCCACTTCCTTCTTCACCTTCCTTTATCGTGGTTTTAAAGACAGTAGTAGAAGTTATGAAGTCTATTATCTACCCTAAGGGAATATTTTGATGTTGCTGACAAGAAAGCTACCGAGATTTATGAGAGTAGCTGGGGATAACCAGATATTATAAATCTCTTTAAGCCCACTCCAGGAGATAGTAGATAACCTCACAGAATTCATCCATCTTAGCGTTTGCTAACGCTCCTGTTCTATGGAGAAAACGGTAAAACCAGAAAAAAAATCAGGAATGTCCATGGTAGCAATCTTAAAGACATGGGGAATAAGTGACATTTCAGTAAAATTTTCTGGATACCAGTATTCAATAGAAGGGTGAGATATAAATTTAGCATGTATCTGCCAAATTTCTAAGATAGTTAAAGACAAGGGAGTTAGTGAATTTACCCAAAAATATACCATAATTAAAAGAGGGAAGGCTGAGAATGGCAACTTAGAGACATCTGTATTTAATGGATAACGAAGCGGTACCATGAGATTAAGAATAATGTGATTCAGGAATGGGAAAAGTGAGAGTAGCAAATTTCAAGAAGAATCATTAATCATTACGTCATATACTACAGATATGGGATAAAACGAAGTTTAGTTTAATGATACAAATATGCCTTGCCTCTAGATATTTAGAAAAATAGTAAAATAGGCTAGAAGAATGTTTGTTTTTAAGTTTGTGAAAATGAAGTGTGTGGAAATAAAATGCTACAGTTTCAATTGATTATAAAGAGCACTAACAGTTGTTTTAAAAAAGGTAAACAAAGCTCTAAGTGTTAATTAATCTAGGTCACTGTAAAAAGAATAGCTCTGATATTCTCAGTGATAGTCAAAGTCAATGTAGAATAATTCATTTTTAAACTATTATTTCAAACAGGAATGTAAACAAGATGCCAAGACTTCTGGATAGAATGACATTAGAAGGAAGATTAAATTGAAGGTATTTATTTACTATTGGGAAGAAGACAAGTGATATGTTAGAAGGACAGAGCAATGGTTTCTAACATGGTATTTATTCAACAATTATTTCTTGGGCACCTGAGTGAGAGGATTTAGTGAACAAGACAAAGTCTTACCCTTGAGGATCTTAGAGTGATTCATAAACACATTAACAACAGCAAAAAAAATTTTTTTAATTTTATTAACATGTTATCAAAGAAACAGGGTAATGAGAAAATGAGTGACTAGGGTATATGGCTACATTGGCTATTGTACTTAAAGTCTTTCTGAGGAGGTGCTATTTGGGATGACACTAAAATAATGAGAAGGTAGCTGTTAGCTTTCTAGGGCTGCCATAACAACGTAGAAAAGACTGGGTGGCTTAAACCACAAAATTCTATCTCCTCACAGCTCTGGAGGCTGGAAGTTCAAAAGTAAGATGTCAGCAGGGTTGGCTTATTTTGAGGCCTCTATTGTTGACTTGTAAATGGCTGTCTTTTCCTTGTGTCCTCACATGGTCTTTCCTCTGTGTCTGTGTCCAGATTTCCCCTAAAAAGGACACCGGTCATACTGGATAAGGTCTACCTCATTAACTTCAATTACCCTTTTAAAGGCCCTATCTTCAAATACAGTCACATTCTGTGGTACTGGGGGATAGGGCTTCAACATATGAATTCTGGAGGGACACATTTCAGCCTATAACAATAACCTATGAAAAACTGGGCAACAATATTCCAAGCATTAAAAACATCTCTGAGAAAGGAACATACTTAATATGCCAAAGGAATTTCAAGAAGGCTGTCATGACCAGAGCATAGCAGGAAGAAGGCAGGTGATGGGACTGAATTGGCAGCCAGGGGCCCAATCACATAGGGTCTTAGAGGGCACGATAAAGAGTTTGCATTTTTACCTTATTTACAGTGGAAAGCAAGTGTAGGAGTAGAAGCAGGACATAATCTAAATTATGCATTAATGTGCCCTCTGGGCTTTTCTGTGAACAGTGGAGTATAGGGCAACCAAAAGGAAGGAGATAATTTAGGAGCTGCTATGGTAAGTAGTCCGGATAAAAGAATACGGTGTCTTGGACTAGGCAACTGTAAACTTTGTGAGAAATTGTCATATTATCCATTTAAAAATTTTTTTGGAGGTAAAGCCAATGGAATATTTGACAGATTAGATGTTGGATTGGAAGAAAATGGAGAAATTAAAAGTAGTCATTCAGTTTTGTCTCAGCTTTTAACTTGAAGACAGTGACATTCTGGATTACTGTAAAAAAAATTAATAAGGAGTGTGAAAACTGTATAGAAGTAGATGTAATACAAGTTTAGGAAAATTTTTTTCAACTAGAATTGTCCAACATCACAATGGGTTGTCTTATAGGAAAATAAGTATCTGTCAGTTGAACTGAGCAAGGGACTAGGGTGGGATATAAGAGGAAATCTACTCCTTTCTGATTTTAAGACTGTATGATTGAAATAAATCTAATGTTACTAGAGATAATATTAGAGATGGCTTATAGGCTTATGGATATAAACATTTGTTGTGATTTAACTATCACAAAATATTGATAACAGTGCTTTGGGGAACAAATTACAATGCGTGAATATCATCAATGCAATTACATTTCAGAAGATCAAAATTTTAATTTCTAAAATATATCATGGAAAACTTTCAATTAAGCCACTATTGAGTAAGTGAATTTGTATATTCTTTCAGTGTAAGGAGAGTAAGTTTATTTATCAAAGTAATGTTAATGGTAGATTATTCATTGAGAACTCTGAGGCTCTATCATTGTCTCACTTTATTCACTATTAAATACTTGCACTGTGCCATGTATCTGATGCCATTAATTAACGAAGTTGGCTGAGAGACTAAAGCTTCATTGTGGCCCAGAGTGGAATGCTAATTTCATTAGTACCGGAAATTCAAGACTAGATGGGGCTGCTTGGAGCAACCATCATAAAACGACTTCGTAGGACCATAGTGGAGTCTCCTTATCAAGCACAATAGAAATATAGGAAACCCTATAGACGACACCAGGGAGTATTTGAACAGTTAATTTCTCCCTGGGGCATAAAAATAGAAACCCGAAATGCAATTTTTTACTACCTTTTGAGATTTCATTATATTTGGCTCATCAGAAGGTCCCTGTGGAACTCATCCCAGTTACCTAGTGTGGCAGTCAACTTAATAAATGTATCTTTGCACTGGCTTTTCCCCCTCTGTTTTGATCTCCCTAGTGATCATATGGTGCTACTTATCTATCAGATATAGGTGGACTTAATTACCCTAATGGGCATCATGGGCAGAATGGCAATCAAAGTGCTTTGAACTACAGGAATCTATGGTGATGGTTAATAGATCATAATGTTCCTAGTGGGGAGAGGGATAAACAGCTATCTAGAGTGATTTTGACTTATATAACTAAAAATTACAAACTGGCAAGCAGAAGGCAAACTACAGCCACCAGAATGGAAAGTTGCAATCCTTCACCAGGGTAAAATTACCAGGTATACAATGAAGGTGCTACCCTGTGGAATATTCTATAATATGAAATAGACATTATAGCGAACAGGAGGGCATTTTAGAAAAACACCCACTTGTTTTCTTTACAGAAAAGAAGTAGATAAGAGACAGTAGACTACATGTTTGTAACAAGAAAAAAATTATTTGTTAAAAGTAGGTCACATTTTAACCTTCTATGTATCTATAAACAACTGATCCCACTTAATTAATAAAGCCACCTATACCTTTGAAACAGAATTTTCCCTCAAGAGTTATGCAAATTATTAATTTTAACAATATTTTACAAATGTGATTATAAACTTCATGTTCAAAAACAAATGAATAATGCATTGAGGCATGTAAGACACTAAAATGAATATATTATTTTTTAATTCTTTGTTGGCAGATTTTATTGAAATTGCTCAGAAATAATTAAAAATTTGGCAAAATAGCTACAATCTTCAAACTGCAGTTGCTATTATAATTATAAAATGTTGAGGTACCATGTCATTATTCATACCTATTAGAAAATCAATACCATGCTTCACAAGAGGCAATATAGTTGTAATAATTTGGAAACTCAAGTTTATAAGTTATGAATCATAAAGAGTTAATTAAATGCATTCATTTTTTAAATGAATACATTTTATTAGCCAAAATACACATTTTACTGTTTATTTTCATGTAAAAACACAGAAAAACTTAGGAATTTAATCAGGAACGATAGAAATACAATCACTTTTTCTCCTGCCATTTTTCTTTCAATATCCTAAGATGTAAAATTTAATATACTTGTGTCATTACTATTATTGTCCTCTATTTTCTATTTTTATAATTACAGCTACGCAAGACGTTTTTATAATAGAAGCGTTTAAAATTTTTATGGCACTTTTCATCTTATCTGAGTTATAACTAATTAAATAAGTAATTAATCCATGACATCTCTAAAGTAGTATGCAAGCATCCCATCTAAGTTAATTACATAAATTAAGAAAGTAAACATTACACTACAGAAATATAAACACTGCAAGCTAATCTAGTCAGATGGAAGTGGTTCCATTAAGCTTCCAATTAATCTGCCAGGAGATGCTATAAAGTGTATAAAAGAGGAATAAACAGAACAATAAACAGGAATAAACAAAAACAGCTGAAAGTTCTTTTAGAGTGTGTGTGTGCATGCATGTGCATGTTTGTGTGTAAATTTGCACAAAATGATAGTACTCGTATTTTGAAATAATTTCTTCATCATAATTGTAGCACTGAAACAGATATATGTGTCCAGTTACTGAGAAAGTAAGTCACCCAATATGTCAATACTTAGCACGACATAGGTAATGCAACACTGAAAAGAAAGTCAGTCTTCAGCTTATATCTCTCAAACAATAATATATACCCAAAAGTATATATTGTCTTTAGCATCCTCTAAACATTATTCTGTTTGAATGAATTTTGGTAATATTTAATAATGAGAAAACCCTGATTTTTCATCACTGATGTCTTAAAGTACCTGAGGAGATGGCAAAATACCCTGGTATGAACTTATATTCTCACTTTGTCAGGAGGAAAACGTAGTGACTTTCTGCGAAACTTTTAGATAAAATCAGCCCAAGGTATTCAGACACAATACAGCATCAAAAGTTGTATAATTTGTGTCAACACAATTTTTATTTTTACACATTTCAAGCTAATTGCAAAAAGAAAGTGAGATTAATAATGACTTGATAGTTGCATTAAAATATATTTTGGGGAAAAGTACCCAGTAAGATCTCACTGCTCTTTTTTTTTATAAGATGTTGGGGGTAGGAGTTTATTAATTTATTTATTTTATTTTTTCTGTATTGGGTCTTCGTTTCTGTGTGAGGGCTTTCTCTAGTTGTGGCAAGCGGGGGCCACTCTTCATCGCAGTGCGCGGGCCTCTCACTATCGCGGCCTCTTTTGTTGCGGAGCACAGGCTCCAGACGCGCAGTCTCAGTAGTTGTGGCTCACGGGCCTAGTTGCTCCGCGGCATGTGGGATCCTCCCAGACCAGGGCTCGAACCCGTGTCCCCTGCATTAGCAGGCAGACTGCCAACGACTGCACCACCAGGGAAGCCCTGATCTACTTGCTTTTGATGAGTTTAATATGCAGTCGTATTCAAAGTTCTTCACATTCTTTTCTTGCAATCCAGCACAGGTAGTAAACGCTGGGTCATATTTTAAATAAATTTCACTGATTTGTGAAGATTTTTTATTGTTAAGGAAACCAGGAGAATGACCTAACATTTCTTTCACTTCTGATCATTAAATTGATAAACTAATTTTCTCACTTGGTGTTAGGTGTGGCCATGTAATTGAGTTCTACCTAGGCTTGGCCCATGAAAGTATCTATGGGCTTCCTCAATTTGCTTTTCCCTTCCTCGTCTAGTTTGTGAAGTTTGATAAGGACTGAATGATGACTCATGCAGCCACAAGATAGAAGGAGCTTAGGTCCCTAAATAAAGCTCATAGGACAGCCACTCTGCCTATTTTAATAACCAATCAAACTCCAAAATCTTCTGTAATATTGGGCTAGTACATATTTGGATCTATAATTGTTCCAGGTCCTTGGTATATCCTAAATAGCAAATGAGGTAAAAAGAAACAAAATAATATTCTGACTGATAAAACGCATATGAAATAATATCTGTATTTAGGAATACAGAATTTGAAATTGGAAATAAAATACCACTACATTAAATAAGGCACTAAGTAAAACAGTTATGTGCAATCAGCAAGTGGAGTTTATTCCAGGGTTATTTTTGTATCATATATGTAAATATTTAATTGACAACTCCTCTCATATTTCTGAGTCATCTTAAACTAATAATGTCCATAACAAAACTCTTATTTTTCTCCAAATATCTGCTTCTCCTTCAAGTTTTCCCCTTCTTTGTTGGTTAATCTCCATTCCATCAATTGCTCAAGCAAAAATGACGGTATCATCTTTGACTCTTCTAGTTCCCTCACATCTCATATTTATCAAAAGGTCATGTCTGGTCTACTTGCAAAATGCATCTGAATTCTGACCCTTTCTCATAGCTCTTCAATCACCACTCTGTTCCAAGATACTCCCATATCTCACCCCTATTATTTTTTATTAACTGGCCCTCATGCTTCATCCCTTGCCTCTAGAGCGTGTACAATAGTCAGAATAATCTAAATATAGGTTAGATTGTCATTCGTCAGTTCAATGGTTTCTAACTCATTTAGAATAAAAGCAGAAATTCTCCAGTGGCTCACAAGGACCTATGTGACCTGTACCACTCCATTCCATCTCCCAGACCTCTTCTCCTGCCCCACTCCCTTGCTGAGCAGGCTACAGTAATTCTGTTCTCACTTCTGTTTCACTAACAAGCCATGCATGTGCCTTTGTTAGGATATTTCAACTTGCTTCTCTCTCTGTCTTGAATTTTCTTGCACCATGTACCCACATTTCTTACTCCTTCTCTTCATTCATATCTCTAGTCACCTTGTATGAAATAGCTACGATTTTCTTTATATTTCTCTTATTATGCCTTGTTTTTCTCCATAGCAATTATCATCTGGCATATTCATTACTTACTTATATGGCCTCTTCACCACTATGTTGTAAGCTCCATGAGGCCAAGTGCTTTAGGTTGTTCACTTGAATAAGTGAATAAGTAAAAAGATAGCTTAATATTAGGAAACCTATTAACATAACTTATCACAACAATGCATGGATCGATCAAAGGAGAAAACCCTTATGGGAAGTTTAAAAACTGAAAAGATATTAGAATTAAATTCAGTATTACCAATAAAAACTTAATAAGCTAGAACATAAGAATTCTTCCTTTATGTGATAAAGAACATTAATCTTAAAATAAAAACTACTGTACTGAGGAATACTGACACAGAAGAGGCATCCACTTTAATTTCAGAAGCTAGCTAAAGATGTCCCATTTACCATTAAATTTAACATTTGTCTGAAAACTTTAACCAATGCAGTATGGATCAAGAAACATAAATAAGAGAAAGCACAACCACAATTTTTACACGATACGTTAAACTGGGAAAATCCAAAAGAATTAACTGAAAATATATTAGATATTTGGGAAGGCAGTTGGAGATATCTCTACTTTTTTCTTCCTCTTTTCTGCTGATGAAGATTTTGTCACCATAATTACTTAAACTGCTTGTCAGGGTCACCAATGACACTCACTATTCCAGTTAAATGGCAGTAGTGATTTCAGAACTCACAACTACATTTTTGCCATCTAGAGAGAGAAAGCGTCTCTCCAAAATGATTCCAGAAGTTTTCTACAAATATTGCTTCATCAGCAAGCTCATGAGAGGGTTTCTGGACAAATCCTTGTATCAGATCGGATGGAATGTGCTGCGTGGTTTAAGAAAGATGGAGTCTACTGGTAGAACTGAAAGCACACACGCTATGTTGAAAAAGGGTCAAGCGCTCTGGAATCAGAGTACTTTTTTTTTTGTTTTACAAGAAAGGGGATGTTAAACTGAGGGGTTATGAAAATCAGTGATGTATGCTATATTTAAGTTAAAGCCACTAAGTGACTTTAATCAATTACCTGTAATGACACAATTATAGTTCCCCCAAAGCAGAGAGATCATTAAATTTTATTCCTACAGCCCAGGGGATAGCTGATCTCCTATCTTGTATGTTTCCTTAATGAATAATTATTAGCAAACTTTGTCAAGCACTTAAAATTAGTCTTCAATACGATTAATTTCCTTGACTTTGTTCTGGTGAATAAACATTAGAGACTGTAATAACAAAAATAAAGAAGAAATCCCTACATAAATATATGTTGAATATGAAGTATACAAATGTTGAAAATGATAATTTCCAGGCCAAATATAATAAAATGCTTACTATGAAATTTTACAAGGACAAAACTATATTTTATATTCAAAGATTTATTTTGGAACTCTGTTTCTCAGGGTAACTATACAAAAAGTAATATCTCTATATTATAAAAATGGGAAATACAAGACAGTGCATTCCTCATTCAATACAAATTGCTTATTTGAAAATAGTTTCCTGAGATAAGGAAATTCAGTTGCCTTCTTTATTAAGAAAGCTGATAGAAATTCATATATTAAAAAAAGGAAATACAAGACTATCATGTTAATTTAGACTCTAGCAGAAGTAATGCTCTTCATTATTTTTTCTTTGAAATAGATACTGAATTTATAATAATACATGCATTAACTAATATTAAAATTTATATTAATATCTGGATATAATGTTCATTTTAAACTTACAAAACTCCAGGAAAATTGGTCAAAATATTCCCCACGTGAATTAAACTTACCACCGAATAAAACTGCATTTTATTTAATCTGAATACATGTTGACGCATTTTATTTAATCTGAATATATGTATTCATATTTAATCTGAATACATATTAATCTGAATACAATCAGTGCTACCTATTATGATTATTTTTACCACCACCGCAACCATACATCTTTACTATTATTGCTATTACTAGTACTACTACTGCTATAATAGTCACTACTTATGCTGCAAGTATTAAAATTGTGGTTATTCACTAAATAATTTATATTTTTCATTAGTATTGCAGTGATTTCTCTCAAGCTTTCCAGATCTCACCATTCATCCTTTTATATACATGGGTGTAGAGGAAAAAGCAGTGTTAGAAACACACAGATTTTGGCCGGTTACTACATATTTAGCTTTGTTTTAGTACTAAATTTTCTCTGAGCCTCCATTTGTTCCTACATATTTAGAATGTAATAATAATATTTATCTTTTAGTTTGGTGAAAAATAGTAGGATAATGTATATGGAATACCTAGATCTAGGAAGTGATAATGTATATATTATGCTTGAAGATCAATAAATACTAATTTATTTTTTTCTTATCCAGGCAGCTCATTCTTATCTTCCTGTCCCTATTTTAAGATGTTCTTGACATGGTGATTTTCCATTTCTTTCATAATTTTGTATATTCACATTTGGGTATTCTCTAGATCCATTAATTTTCTTGAAACAAAGAATCTGAAAATAGCTGATATGATATATATTCATCAATGGTAGGACATTTTGCAACAATTCAAAGTTATAATTAATTTAGCATTTATTCTTTTGTTATATATAAATCCTCTTTCAATAGAAATCGCTTTAAATATTCTCCAGACAAAATGTGTTGAACTATATATTAGTGAATTTTTATTGGCTTCATGTCACTAGTCAGATTTTGAGGTTTATCTTCCTAGACTCCTAAATTTTAATGATAATTTACTGATAAGCAAGACTGTAGTACTAAAGTAAAGAGGTGATATGTATAATATAATTGTTTTTTCAGTCTTTACAACACAGCTATTAAGAAAACATTCAATTTAATTAAAAAAGAATAAACAATGTGGGCTGTATATTATATACATAAAATGTTGGATACATTAATATTGTAGCTATAGTTAATAGTATTCTTCAAACATCAACTATCATGTACCCTGTTTAATTCAGTTATAAAAATCAAACCATCTAGTATAATTTCAAGTCAGGATAATACTAAAGGCAGTAAAATTGTATGTGGCACAAATGATTAAAAGGAATAATTCTATAATTTATTTTATTATAAGACATTGATCTCTGTCTGGATAGCTTTCAACACCAAACTATTTCAGGAATTGCCAGTCTGTGTAGGTTCATGAATTTTTTACTGAAATGCTGAAGTTTAAAAAAAGATCTTTCTATCCTGAAACTAACATCAATGTATTTAATGAGTACTCAATAAATACTTTATGACTGACTGGCTGGAACATCTGAAATCGTTGCTTTATTTGGTGGCAAATATAATAGGTAGCTTTTAATCGGATGGAATGAGCAGCTTCATGCTAAGTAGAATATGAACTTTCCTTTTGTCAATATAAATTGATTCTAAAGTTCAATAATGTTTGGACTTTTTTTTTTCCCAGAAGTTTTCTATTGAACTTTTGTCCTAGAATCACTCTTCTTCCCAGTTCTTCCATAATCCAAGGAAATACATCAAACAATTACACTATTTGCAGAAATTGTCTTGTAGGTAAAACACAAATGAAAAGTTGACAGCATTAACTGCTATTATTTCCACTTTCAAAAGAATTCCAAATTGCTATGTCAAATTAAGTAAAATTATGCATTTGTCTCTACTTATAGCACCATTCACTTTTTTTATTATCTTGATAGACTCAGTTTCTTTACTCAGTCTACATATTTTCTTAGCTCTGGAACAAAGTGACTCGTTCTCTACAATTCTCTACTTGGGAGAATTATCTGCTGACTCTTTGAGATTTAAGTATTTTTCTAAGTGTGTAAAAGAACTGTCTTTGTTAATTGTTTGCTCATAGCCATGCTTACACAATTTTGTGCAAAAGACATATAGAAAGACATGAATACTAATTGATTTTTGTTCAATTATACTTGTGGTAGATAATATTAATAGTGATAAGTTGGGAGAAGCTATTAGAAAAAGCATGAATGAATACTAGAATATACAAGGTACTTTTGCAACATAATAGAAATGCAATAGCATTTAGGGATAGAAAATGCAATAGCAAAATGGAAGAAAAGTGTTACTTTGAAATTCACTGAAGGAGAAGCCTGAATGGCTAATAAGCGTACAAAGGGATATTCAGTCCACCGATAATGAAACAACTGAGAACTAAAACAATAATATTATACTGATCAAATCTCCAATAATTTAAAAAAATCCAGTACTATCAAATTTTGGTAATGTTTGAAACCAGTTAGCTTCATCAACTGCTGGCTGATATGCATACTGATGTAGTTTTTTTGTATAAAATTTGCTGATCTTTAGTAAAATTACGTATACATACACCTCATGACCAAGAAACCTTCTGTGTGTTCTTCAGAAATGCTTGAGCTTAGGCTCCTGAAGAAGTGTTTATGTAGCAATGTTTGGGGTAGAAGGCACTGGATTAGAGGTAGCTTTGGTGTCCATATATAAGATAACTGATAAATGTTATAAATGCATGTATGCTATGTAGCAAAATTGTTCTTTAAAATCATATCACAGAATTTATTTCTATAAAAATCCTCCAATATGTAAACACATAGAGACACAAATTAAATCAGTGGTTGCTGAGGGCTGGGGGTAGAAATGAGGAGTGACTGTAAATGACCACACTATTTCTTTGAGGTCTGAAAGAAATGTTCTAAAATTAAATTGTGGTAATGGGTGCATAACTCAATTAATACAATAAAATTCACTGAATTGCACAGTGAGAATAGGTTAATTTTATGGCATGTAATAAGGTTGTAAAATATGGAATTTTAAAGACAAATTATAACACAGTACTATTTGTCTTTGCAAATATATATACAAAGGCAAATATGTACATATATACGAGATTCCAACATATCTAACATATTAGCAACTACTTTTAAGTGGATTCTTAGAAAGAGAAGGAAAATAAAGTATTGGGGTTAGCCCAATAGGACAGCACATGTGTGACACAGTATAGAATAAGGAAGCCTTGCATGTACAAATAATGAAGTGCCTTAAACTCACAAAGATTAACCTAACTCTTGTCTCTGGAAAAAAATTAAATACATAAAGCAGCTATCATATATGGTATTTGATGAAAACCCAGGAGAAGACAAAATTTTTTAAAATAAGTTTTGAGAATTCAAAGTGCTGTGCTGGTTATTGCAATGCCCAGAAAGGTTTGGAGGAGAAGGTAATGATTGTGCATACACTGAAGATTAGAACAACACAATGAGCTATGTAGATGGAGCAGACAAGTCTTTTATGTGAAAACTATACATTCTTCATTGTTGTTATCATACTTGCGTGCTCTTTCATAGTTATCAAAAGCCAGGAGGACCCGGAGGTTTACAACTATTTAAATGACATGTCTTTCTTTTTATAATCTCTCAGAAAATAGCCTTTAATCATAAGGCTCATAATGACCACTGCTTCTTAAAAAGTATGTTATGATAGGAAATTTATTTTAAACCTTAGGTTATTGGGCATACTGAAAGAAATAAAAGATGATGCAAACAGATGGAGAGATATACCATATTCTTGGATCAGAAAAATCAATATTGTGAAAATGACTATAATACACAAAGCAATCTACAGATTCAATGCAATCCCTATCAAATTACCAATGACATTTTTCACAGAATTAGAACAAAACATTTTACAATTTGTATGGAAACACAAAAGACCATGAATAGCCAAAGCAAGAAAAACAGAGCTGGAGGAATCAGGCTCTCTGACTTCAGACTATACTACAAAGCTACAGTAATCGAAACAGTAAGGTACTTGCACAAAAACAGAAATATAGATCAAAGGAACAGGATAGAAAGTCCAGAGATAAACCCACACACCTTTGGTTACCTAATCTATGACAAAGGAGGCAAGAATATGTTTGGCATAAACATTAAATTTTTTTACATTATCTGTATATACATTCATGGATGTCATGATAGCTATTCTACACTCTACACTCTTTCAAGGAGATTCACATATTTCAACCATTAACCTATTACTCCATACACTACATATATCCTCTTTGTTTTTTCCCCATGTAAGTCTGCTAATAATAAAATATATCTCCAGTAGGTTATGATACAAACACAATGCAAAATCTCTTCTACAATTACCATCTATTGGGAAAAATAGCAGACAATGTGCATTTAGAAAATACAGATTGATTGCTTTGCTCATTTTTATTTGATTAGATTGCTCTTTAATTGTATCTGAGAGAGTTTAGAGCAGAGAGATTTGGAATATATATTTGGTATTATAGTAGTCTGTCACCCATCAAAATCAAGTCACTTTTTAAACCTCTGGATTTCTTATTTGTAAATAAGGACATTCCTACCTGTCCTGTCTTCTAAATTTTGGAGGCATTTGGAAATAAATGAGTTTATGTGATAGAGTATCTGAAGATCTTTCCCTCATTGGAAAAGTGCAATAGTCTAGATGGACAAATCATATGCTTTTGCATTCTCTAAGCATACTCAGGGCTACTCTAATGGAGTCATAAACAGAATTAAGTCAGTGCTTATTACATTGACTTATTACACTTATTATAATGCAGGTCATTCTGTAACTACTTATGTTGCCTTCTCCCCTTGTAAATGGATTTATGTTCCTTTTACATAAAGATCAAAAAGGAAGCTAGAATTCACAATAAACAACAAAATTTGGGTTTTAATAAATCTTCTTTAGTAAACATTCAGGTAAGTAAAGGAGATGAAGTCTACCTGAGTGGAAAAAATCTGAAAGAAAGTTATTAATGGTATTGCTGTGGCTCTTTTGTAAGATTCATATTCAATTAGGAAAAAAAACAAAAACAAAGTAGAACATCTTATATGGTGGAGAACTTAATGGTATGCAATTTAGCTCTTAAATCTAGATTTTATTCCAAACTAAACAGATTTTATTCTCAGTTTAATTTTACTACAAAAAATCTAAGAGAAACACAAAAAAGTTTAAGTGTTGTGTTTGAATTTTCTATTTTTCTTAAATTCAAGAAAAGAAACCAACATATAAACAGGTAAAATAATCCTAATTATGTTATATATGACTCTATATAACTCTCACACTTGTGATCATTTTTGTTTTCAATTATGATAGCCTCTCATTTAGATTCAAATAATATTTTGTTTCTTAATATTCTTGCTGAAATTATTCACAAATATAATTCCAAAATTGGTTTTTTGATTAACTAGTAATTTTTATTCCATATTTTTTCTTGGACAATGCTTTGTCAAGAATATTATGAAAATATATAACTTTGTTAATACTTACACTAACTTCAAAATTTTAGCTAAGATAAATTTAAAGTTTTTAATTTCTTGCAGAATCCCCACAAGATTTAGATGGGAAAAAAATCCTTTTTTGATATGGTGTGTTTTTTGTTGTAATTAATGTTTTATAAATTCAATGACCTTCTCACCTCCAAAAAACTGTTTTATATTTTTTTATCAAAGATTCTTATGTCTGATAAGAGTATAGCTCATTTTTCTATTTTTTCCTTTCTTACCCTCACTAATGAAACTGGTAATAGTTTTGGACCCCAGGCCATTTTTTCATGTAGTTACATCTTGTCTTTTTATAAAAGAAAATTAGAAAACCGCTAAGTGTTATAGATATTAATGGTTGTTAGAAAAGTATAATAAAAGACTCTCTTTCGAGAGCTTTTATGTCATTATTCATGAATTACTAATGCATTCAAAGGAGTAGAGCGCTGATCTCCAAGCCTAGGATGATGGACAGTGGAAAGGGAAAGAGAGGCTAAGAGAAAGCTGTTTGTCATATGTGAAGCTCTAATAACAGGCTTGCCTATAATGAAGTATTTTAGCTGAATTTAGAAAAAGACACTTTTACTACATGTGAGGTTATCATTCATGGCATCTCGAATCACCAAGGGCAAATCTGCTGGATACCTTTGTATAACTGAATATTTTTAAAGCCCATTAACAATACAAATTCCAGAAAGGAATAAATAGGACTTAGGGGGATTTCCTTGGTGGTCCAGTGGGTAATACTCCGTTTTCCCAACACAGGGGGCCCGGGTTCAATCCCTGGTTAGGGAACCAGATCCCGCATGCATGTCACAACTAAGAGTCTACATGCTGCAACTAAGAAGTCCACACACGCAACTAAAAGATCCCGCATACTGCAGTGAAAATTCCGCAAGCCACAATTAAGACCTGACGTAGCCAAAAAAAAAAAAAAAAAAAAAAAAAATAGGACTTAGGTAATGCCATGAAACTACACTTTTATTTCCTTCCCACTACCAGATCACATACATGTTACTCAAGTTGTGGGCACTAAAAGAATCATAAATAGGGCTTCTGTATTTGTTGTTGTTCTCTGACTATAAGCAAAGGAAACACGACTCTGCGTTAACAAAACATAACATGAGTTTATTACAAGGACATGGAATAGCTTCCAGAATCCCAGGAAAGACTGAAGATCAAGAAGGACAAGATCCCAAAAAGTTTCTGGTATCATGATGGGAGGAACTAATGGGCAATCTCATCAGTATAACCCCATTGTTCCTGATATTTTTGTTTAAATGTTTTTCAGTTCACAATTCAAGTTCTGGAGAGAGATAGCCATGTGATCATCAGAGGAGAGTGTGCGCATGACCTTATTTGTAAGGTTGCATGAAAAGGTTGACAAGTTTAATTACCCAAGGGGGAATATTGAGATAGTATTGTTTTTTAAAAAAAGGAAATGAATGCTGGGAAGATAAAAAGAAAATTATGAACTATACCTGGACTCTTAACATCCTTCAGGTCTATTTGAGTGTGTGTAATAATTACAAAAGCACACTGACTATTTACATATTGTCCCTAAGCTGGGACAATATGTAAAAATATGCCTCAAAGTAAGACTGATTAGAATTTGGCCCTTATAGAATGTCTGTACTGTCTTTGATCTAGCAGCACCTTAATATCATGGAGAAATATACTAATTTACCACAATAGAGTGAATGATTTTCAGATTGAGATGATGTATCAATAAATTAATCCCAAGCATATCATTGCTAAGCTAAAATGAGCATGGAATCTGGACACAGATTAATTACCAAGTAAATGTTTGAGGAATCATGGCTGTGACTAGCTTGGCTTAGGGATACAGTCTAACTAAAGAAAGATTATAGAAGAAAGCAATTTTGTTCATTGGGACTAAAATAGTAGTTCTGGCTTCTTCAGAATAATTCAAGAGTTTGTATTATAATTGGAGAATCAATTTTGCTTAATTTTTAAAATAGATTTGCAATATACAAAGAGAATTAGATTCTGCAAACAGTATTGCTTAAAATGAAAAGAGTGAACGCCCTGGCGGTCTAGTGGTTAGGACTCATACTTTCACTGCTGAGGGTGTGGGTTTGATCCCTGGTCACAGAATTAGGATCCTGCAAGCCACAGGGTGCAGCCAAAATAATTAATTAACTAAAAAAGAAAACGAAAATAAGAGTCAATACAATAATCACCCCTTAAGCCTGTTGTATGTATCAGTCATTCATCTATTCATTTAAGAATGAATGAATCTTTTTCATGTTCCAAGTAATGTTCTAAAACCGGGGGAGGGGCTTCCCTGGATGGCGCAGTGGTTATCCGCCTGCCAATGCAGGGGACACGGGTTCGAGCCCTGGTCTGGGAAGATCCCATATACTGCGACGCAACTAAGCCTGTGCGCCACAACTACTGAGCCTCATGCCACAACTACAGAAGCCTGTGTGCCTAGAGCCTGTGCTCCACAACAAGAGAAGCCACCGCAATGAGAAGCCCGCACACCGCAACGAAGAGTAGCCCTCACTTGCAGCAACTAGAGAAAGCCCGCGTGCAGCAATGAAGACCCAAGGCAGCCAAAAATAAATAAATAAATAAATAAAAACATGGGGTATATTTGGTAGTGGTGGTGGGAGGGGACTCTTTCTTCATGGAACTTTAATTCTACTGGAGAAGATACAAAATAAATATCCCCATGAATTTATGATATAATGCCAGCTAGTTGCATGTACCATGAAATAAAAAGCAGGTAAGGAGACAGAATAAAACAGGGTTGGAGGTAATGTGGAGGAGAGATATTTTAGATGGAGTGATTAAGAAAGGCATCTCTAACTATCATCTGAATAGAGATGACAATAAAGAGACCAGACAAGCAGTTAAATCACAAAGATATTATCTAACCTGAAAGAGTTGGTCAATTAACATCTAATATGGCTTCCTTATTCTTTAAGCATTCCATTACCCAGGATTCCATTGCCTTATTTCTTTTCTTATCCTACAAACTTTCCCCAGAACTTCTTATCCACTCATATTAACTATGATAACAATGTACAAATTCCTATCTGGTATCCTGATGTTCCTTCCAAACTTCAGACTTTTATATTCAACTGCCTGATAGATAGGCTCAGCAGGAATGTTCCAGAGACACCTGTTATACAACCTATTAATGCTGAAAGGGACTGTTTTCAGCATCCTCATATTCCTCTATTAACTCAGTAACCAAATACAGAAACCTGTAGCCATCCATGACAGTTTTTCGTCATGGAACTATAAGTCTCTATTTACTCTTGAATATTTCTTAAATAAAAAAGCAACTTCTGTCAATTACTACTTTCCCTAAGCCTCTATAATCTCTTACTTGAACTTTTGCAGCAGCTTTTAAAATGGTTACCTAGGCTTCAGTTGAACATCCTCAAGTCTGTTCTTACACTGCCCTTATTGAGATAATTATCTATAGGACTTTGTTTTGCTCCTTCTCAAAACCATTCAGTGGCTTCATACTGCCCAAAGGATAAAGTCTAAGCTCCTTATATGACATTTTCATATAATCAAGCCTAATTTTAAGCATGGTCTTGTGACTAAATCTAATAAATACTAGTTTTTCAGAGTTTACCTTAAACTCGCAAGAGCTTTTAGGAAAATCTACCACGTCTTGAAACTCTCCTTTTGGATTCTATGTTTTCATATTTAGCAAACACATGTAAGTGCTACACCCAGATTCCTTCTTTTTTTTTTTTTTTTTTTTTTGTGATACGCGGGCCTCTCACTGTTGTGGCCTCTCCAGTTGCAGAGCACAGGCTCTGGACGCGCAGGCTCAGTGGCCATGGCTCACAGGCCCAGCCGCTCCGCGGCATGTGGGATCCTCCCGGACCGGGGCACGAACCCGCGTCCCCTGCATCGGCAGGCGGACTCTCAACCACTGTGCCACCAGGGAAGCCCCCAGATTCCTTTTGATGGCTTTTATCATTTCTGTTTACCATCTCTCCTTTCCTATTATTCTTGTTTCTAACTTCCTTCACATGCAATTATAATTTGAGGCCACTTGCAGGCAATTAGGGCTCTTTTGCAAAGAACAGGAAGTACCTGGGAGTTAATGACCTCATGGAACAGAGCTTGGCAAATACCCTGTGGAAGTATAAAAGCCCAACTTATTTGCATTGAGTAGGGAAAAATTCTGAGGAGCAATTCACCTTCAGATCTTTCCTAAGGATTCAGGCTATAGTGAGACTGCCTGAAATTGTACACTTGGCTCCTACTTCCTCACCAGTTTCTCCAGGATCACTTTTCTAATAAATCACTAGAACATCTTAAGGTCAGCTTCTAAAGATATAACCTAAGACACCACCCTCTCCTATTTTCCCTCATACCTTCTGGCTCCTCTTCACTGCCCTCTGTTGCCAGCTTTTCCTTCTCCCTCCAACATATAAATGCTGAGTTCATCAGCACTTAATCTCAGATGCTTTTCTCACTGTCCCCTCCCTATGCAATTTCATCTATTCTGATGGCTAATGCTAGAAGCAATTTTTTCCCTTTCAACTTAGACTTTCCTCTGAGCTTTAGACAATATATCTAATACTCTCCTCAATATTCCCACTTGGATGTCTCACAGGCAAGTCAAACTCAATATATCTCAGAATGAAAAAAATAATCTATCTCAACTCCCATTCCATATATCGGGTGATCACACTGTGGAAGAAAACCAACCAAGAATTTTTAGCATAAGAATCTATCAACAAAAATGATAGGTAAGAGAAGGCTTCAAAGGGGCATTCAAACTTGGGGGAAGAGGGTGGAAAGTTGTATTGGGCTACTTTCAGGAATAGATAATCTTTTCATAAGGATTAGCAGCCATTGAACAATCTGGTTTGTATCAAGAAGGGTGAAGAGACAGCAGATAATTTATGTGGAAGAGGACATGGGAGGAAGAGCTGAAAAATCAAGTATATGCAAAGGTCACAATGGAAAATTCTCAGTTTTTCCATGTCTCACAGCATCCTTCTCCTAGGTCTTCATGACATTCCTTTATCTCATTTGCTTCACCCTAGAGCAATTCACTATATTTTTCCTGATTATTCTAATAATCTTAAAAATGGTCTCTATATACTGTGAACCTTCTATAATCTATTTTATAATGTTTTATTAAACATTTAGTAATTATAAGATAATATAAAAGGCTATAAAATATATAAAGCTAAAATACTAAATTGCTCATTTCTCCATCAGCTGGTTTAAGAAAACCTCTATATGCTTTTCCCTGATCCTATTCAATTTTGTCTTTACTCGGCCATGACCACTTACCCAACTTTTAGCTTTAACATTTGTTCTCATGCTGTCCTTAAAAGATCATCATTTCTGTCTTTATCTCTAAAATATATTGTTTATTTTTCCTGTGCTTAAATATAAAATAATACTGTAAGTATTATTCTATGACTTGTCTTTTTCAACTGACATTATATTCCTGATATGCATATATATTATGTAAAACTGTTATATAATATTGCATTGTTTATAAATGTAACACAAATTATTTAAAAATTTTAATGTTGGCAGACTTTTGGAGGTTGTTGCTTTTTAAAAATTAATAGATTAATGAATTAATATTTATAAATGTCATTTCCATGAACATTTCTATATATGTCTTCTGATGTACACATTATAAGGGTTTCTTCAAATACTTGAGTTGAAACACTGTGTCTTTGGAGATATAAGTCTTCTGCTTTACTAAAGGGTGCCAAATATTTTTCCGAAGGATTTGTACCAATTTCATATTTATAATCCTAGCAATAGTGTATAAGAAATTCTCATTTTCTTCAAATTTTAGAGTGTGATCTAATCCATTCCTCATCCTGCAGCTACTATGACCTTTTACAAATGCAAATCTGATTTTATGGTTTAATCCTAAAATCCTTTAATGGTTTCTCATTGATTCTAGAATAAATTCTAAAAGTTTAACATTGTCAAAGGATTCTTTTGCTCTGACCACTCCATCATTTAATATTTTATAACCCTCTATCTCCACACTGGCCTTAAGTTTCTTTTTTCTGCCCCAAGACCTTCATACATGACACTTTTTCCTGGAACTCTTTTTTTTTCTACATCTTTTCCTGATTAATTTGCTCCTTTAGTGTCATTTAAATGTCATTTCCCCAGGAAGCTTGTTTTGACTCCTTAGAGTTTATTAGGTCCTTTCATTAACTGTCATTATATTATATACTCTTTTTTCTAAATACAGCATTTATCACAAAAATAATTAAGAAATGTTACATGTATTTTTTAATGTGCCTGCTAATAACCTTCAATTTCAAATGAGCTCAATTACAGTCTCCTGTTCACAAAATTATTTGGAACAACTAACAAATATTTTCAACAGACAGTGCTCATTATATATGTTGAGTGGGAATGGCTAATCCCTATATACACACACACATGCACGCATTATACTTTATATTATTTTTCATTCCAGAAGTGGTAGGTTATTATTCAGCAAATATTCATGTCCTCCCTACGTTCCCAATTTCCCCAGCTTCTAAATGAGGAGGATATTCTTCTGTGCCATTGATATTCATCTTAGCCATGAACCACTTTGACCAATGGAATGTGGAAGGTATGATGAAAGCTGAAACATGAAACGTGCCTACCCTTTTAGGCATGCCGTCTTGCCTTCTACCATCGCCATGAGAAAGATATGCTTTAGCCAGCTTGCCAGTCCCTTCAGAATATGGGAGTCATATGAGGGAGAACTGAGGCAAGTATAGATCGGCAAATGCCATCTGATCCATAGACTGGGATATAAGTGATTCTTTTTGTAAGCTTTTTGAGATTTGGTGGTTAATTGCAGGTAGCAAAAGGTAACAGGCACACTAAATTCTTAAAAGAGATGAAACTATTTTTTTTGCGGTACGCGGGCCTCTCACTGTTGTGGCCTCTCCCGTTGCGGAGCACAGGCTCCAGACGTGCAGGCTCAGCGGCCACGGCTCACGGGCCCAGTCGCTCCGCGGCATGCGGGATCTTCCCGGACCGGGGCACGAACCCGTGTCCCCTGCATCGGCAGGCAGGCAGACTCTCAACCACTGCGCCACCAGGGAAGCCCAAGAGGTGAATCTTTTAAAAAGACGCTGTATGGTCAGGCCAACCAAGATGGTTGTTCTCTTGTTCTCTGTACATCCTCTGACCAGTGCCTACTTAGCACCTACACGTTACTCACCTGACTGACCTTCTTACATAGTTGCCCCAGGACCCAGCTAATGATTGGTATAACTTTAGCCACCTAGATAGCTTATCACAGGGGCAGTGAGGGATGTGCCCATCTGCTGGTTTCCCCAGTAACCGATGAGCCAACCTGACATCAATTCCCCCTATAACTGGTAACTTTCCCTCCCCCAGCATGAAAACTGCCACCCTGTCCTTCACTGCGGTCAGCCACACACAGTGGGGTGTCCCTCCAGGACCTTGCTGCAGACAAGTAAGCTGCCCCTATCCATTAAACCATTGATGTCCCTCTTGCTGACTCCGGGCTCTTTCTTCAGTCTTGAAGCTGGGCAAGTACGGGCCTTGTAGGCTTGTGAGGTGCAGCCCAACAGACACAAAATTAACAGAGTTAAGTTTTCTCAAATAATTATCAGTAACATAAAATGAATCCAATTTAGTTTGAAATATAAATAGCTGCTCAGATACTTTTTCAAAATAACTTAGATGAGAATAAAATATAAATTTAAACACTGGAAACTTTAAGTGGTGGACTTCTTTATTTTAGACTCTGATTATAAGCCTTTTACTTCATAAATCCTTTTATGTGTCTTCAGTAAGGGCCATGGCCATTATGAGCTATCACTGACAATTTCTCTTAACATTTTAAGGGCCAGCTTTAAACTGAACATTTTCCATTAGATGTATAGAAAAGGTTTTATAATCCTTTTCTGTGATGACCCCTACTTTTCAAAGCTGAAATATAAAATACTCTTAACCAATTACCCCGTATTCCTAATGTCCAAGTTTAGCTTTTTCGTCACAAAGAAAAAGAGCCATTTAAGTTTCAGAGGTAGTGAGTATATCATAACTAAAAGCATATTATTTAAGTCATGCAGATAACACAATTCAAGTGCAAGATATATCTGCTGGTTAAAGTAGCTTCTGCAATCTGGAAGTTATCTCCAAACTCCTAGACCAGCGAGAGTGAAACTAGAAAAAAAGTCTTTCTACTATAGCACAATACAAGGTTTATACCAGAATTTGCCTTCTTTATCGTGAGAGTCAGCATCCCCTTTTTACAGGGTGGTGGTCTTGTGCTAGGATCCAAACAACACTCACATGCAGAAGGAGGGATTCTAAGGAAACCTCATAAACGTTATGACCTGTCTCCCTGGCTATAGTCAGTCCTTCTAGGGATAAACTTCTGACTCATGCCAGGCTGATTCTCTCTCTGAAAATTTAGGATTAGAATTCAGGGTTAATAATTAGATCTACTGTCTACACCTAGAAGTCAAATGATATGAACATGAGCACTTTACAGTGGCCATGTGGATGCTGAAGCCAGGAAACAAGGCCATGTGCATAGAAGAAAAGCAAGCCAATACAGCAGATACGCAGAGATTGCAGATGGAGCTTCTCATCTGGTTTCCAAAGAGCTTTTCAGTTCCATTTACCCCTTTATCAAGAGGCCTATGTACACATATTTCTTTTCAAGTACCTGTAAGGAGGAAAGACTCCAATTCTAGGTTGTCCATTTGCCTGTCAAACTTACCTGTGATCGAATGAGATAGTTCACATCAAAATCTAACTTCTATAATCTCAACAACTGTCTGGTAGAAAATGCCTCCACATATTCCAATTTTGCTTTCTCTTTTCTCCAAGCTGAGGTTCCCATGCAAAATCTAACCTTTCTCAGCTGAATGTATGCTAGGAGACTGTATATATTGATGGTTGTAACTATGTTAGCAGTGATGGAGGGAAACACTGTAGTACACTCTGTTTGTCTGTGTGGGAGCAGGGGGTGTTGAGATTATTAAAATTTAAGTTGTTTTTTTCTTTTTTATAACCAAAGGATATTGCTACGGACTGAATTGTGTCCTTCTACCCACCCAATTCATGTATTGAAGCTCTAACCCCTGAAGTAACTGTGTTTGGAAACAGAGCCTATCGGGAGGTAATCAAGGAGATAGGACCTATAGGAGAACATATGGGCAGGGCACTGATCCCAGAGAATTAGTGTCCTTATAACAAAAGACACCAGAAAGCTCTCTCTCTCTCTCCACATACCCACAGAGGAAAGGCCGTGTGAAGACACAAGCAAGAAGGTGACTGTCTAAAAGCCAGGAAGCCAGCTCTCTCATCAGAAACCAAATTTGCAGTCTCCTTGATTATGGACATTCCAACCGCCAGAATAGTGAGAAAATAAATTTCTGTCGTTTAAGTCACCCAGTCTATGGTATTTCATTGTGGCATTCCAAGCTGACTGATACAGATATTTAACAAATTCCATGTGTTAAGGGGGCCTATGTCTACCTGCGAGTCCCAGAATTCACAGTGAAGCTGGATAACAGAGCAACTTGTAAGTTTCTATAATTTATGGCATCCAGGTGAGACCATTAGGGGAATGTAAATAGGAACAACCTTGCATGTACTTTAGACTTTCTACATAGTATTGATGACCGGGTCCATATTATGCTTAGAATTCAAATTTTTCATTTCAGGTTTAATATACGATCATTGTAGGGCATGCTAATGAATGTTCTTCTACTTCAGCAAGTGAAATATTTCTTTTACCAGGAAAGCTATATGCAGTGAAAATGTTGATAGCTTCCTCTAATTGAAACTACATTGCTGGTTATATACCCTCAAGTACAAGTCTTATATCTACTTTTTTCTACAGTGCTAAGAATCATGACACTATTATTAAATAGAGACAAAATATTCTTCAGGTCAGAAAAAAATTGGCGTATGTGACCAAGAAGTTTATGTATTACATATCATCACAGAGTTGTCACTCTTGTGATATACTGTAGAGTACTAAAAGCTATTGTTCCCATGAATTATAACCCCAAATACCTTCACTCTGAAGATTCATTTTATCAGGGAACTCGGTATTATACATCACCACTGTAATGTGTAACATATTTTCAGTGACATATCTTTATGGGATGCTATAGGCTAAAGTAGAGTAATTATCATAGGAAGGTTTTTACAACAGATTTTATGTTTTAATTTCTATGTTCAAAGTTATCTAAGTTGTCTCTGTAACAAGAATGTTAAAAATCCTCTTAGGTTATATTGTAAAGTCAGTCCTTAGGGATTTAAAATTATTTTCAATCATTAAGAGGTCTTTTATGAGAAAAGAAATCATCAATAAAACAGAAAAAACCTTCAAAGCATGCTCTTCATTTTACATTGCTTCAGCTTGTGACAAGTGGCTGTTTAACAGGAAAACAAAGGAAAGAAAAATCTTATTTTCTCCATTTTGCTCCACTAAGGTAACCATAAGCAAATGCAGAAACAAAGCTGTTTAAATGCAAAAGTCTTGCTAAATCCTCTGTTAGGCCCTACAACATTTAAATGTTGTCTAAATATTTTAAACATAATAAGAAATCGCTATCTATAACTTATATGGATACCCACCTCTAGCTTCTGAGTTAATGTCTGGCCTGGCTAGCCATTAGTGGTTAATTAGAAGTGACATGAGAGATCCAACATTCAACACAGACTTGATTTTTCTGGTTTAAGAGCCTAGTTACTTTATGCAAATTGGCAGGAGACCATTATCAAGCAGCCCTGGCAATCAGTGTTTAATTTGTTGATAGCCTTGACAGTCATGGCCAAAGTATAATTGGCATGGGCCCTGGTGCAAAAAAATAAACAAATTGCATTGTGCACAAAACTAAATAACATAATTATCAACAATTAGACATTAATTAGGGGGTAGCAGATTCCCAAACCCTTCTGAATTTGGCCAAATCTAGACCTAATTATATTTTGATGTTGTGAAAATATCCATGTTGCTGAGATAATCAAGTGTTCAGAAGGTGCTTCCTATAGATTTTGTATTTCATAACGGATTATCATGTCAGGAAATTAAATATGTTTATATTTGGCAATGATCTAATAATTACAGAAAAATTAGTGAGGTGGGATTCATGTTAATTTAGTAGTAATTTATCTACATTACCTATTTTTATTTGATCACAGGAAAAGACTGGTACACAAAGAAATGTATATAAAACAAAGTCTCATTGATGAATATATTAAAGAGACAGGAACAGCAAGAGACAGGAGAAAAAGTTCAATAAGTACCTTCCACTATAACAAAGAAGCTCCATCTTAGACCCCAGGGGAGAACTGTCACAGCACACTGCCAGCCACAGCCTTGATAATAGGTTTGTGCTATCAGGTGGGGCATGATAAAGTATTCATATGAAAAATATTTTAGCACAAGAAATATTTCATTATAATTATTAATGAAAAAAGTTCACAGCATCACTTTGAGACATGAGAATATGTTACAGATGTTCCTTCTGATCAGAAACATAGCTGAAGAATATATGCAAATTTCAACAGCTTAGCAATATTTGAATAAACATTTCCTTATCCTATTCCTATGATCTGAAGACCTGAGACAGTGATCTCTGGGTTCTCCTACCAGCTAGTCACGGTACAATCCACCTGTTCTACTTGTGTATATTCTAACTACTTGTGACTACAGGTTATTCTGCTCAGAAGACCACAGGTAAAATGAACATCCATGCTTGCTTGAAGGAACCCACCTGTTCTATCTTATTTCTCACTTCAATGCATATCAATTTGTTCAATTACCTAGGGAGTGTGGACTCTATTCTCTGAGGGAAACAAGACACAAATTTTTTGTTGTTGTTTTTACATGAGTCCTCTTGATTTCTACACCTCACCTCACACACACTCTTCTGTATTGATAATCAGAAGTTCTATCTATCTATCATCTATTTGTTTATTTATTGAAGCTATTTTTAAAGTATTTTAAGTAGAATATTATTTTAGGACTTCTGCTGCATGTTCTCTTACTCTGTTTAAATGTCTCATAGAACTTGCAAGTTATACAACCTAATGTCACCTTGTGAGTTCTCATCCTAGACAATATAGCATTGGGTATTTGTTAGCATTTCCTATTCCGTGAAAGCTTCTCTTCCCATGAATTCCACAACACTATTTTATTCATTGGATAAAAATTTGGTGGCTTATCAATAGTTATCAGCATAACTTAAACGTTATTATCATTGAGATTCAGAGCTTTTAAATTTGACAACAATCTACCTTACTTGATACTGCCTTTGCACATTCTAATCTTATTTTTTCCAGATTGTAGCATGCGCTTATTTATTTATTTATTTTTTGCGGTACGCGGGCCTCTCACTGTTGTGGCCTCTCCCATTGCGGAGCACAGGCTCCGACGCGCAGGCTCAGCGGCCATGGCTCACGGGCCCAGCCGCTCCGCGGCATGTGGGATCCTCCCGGACCGGGGCACGAACCCGCGTCCCCTGCATCGGCAGGCGGACTCTCAACCACTGCGCCACCAGGGAAGCCCAGCATGCACTTTTATATCCATTTGCCTTTATCCCTGCTGTTTCTACACCTGGTGATACCTTAAACTTTACCTGCTCTGTAAAATCTACTACATACCTACTGCACAACACTCAGCAGACAGACTAAGCCATTGGCCCATCTAAACAACAGGGGATGGAATCTTTGTCTTTATTGTGCCTAGGAAAAAAGGTTTTGGCATATTGGGAATTATGAAATGTGTGTGTTTGTGTAATTTTTATTGATTTGTTTTCAACTTGAAGTCCATATGTGTCTTGGATCCAGAGAATGGTGGGTCTAAGTATCGAGGTGTCTGAGGCTAGGTGAAGTGAAGGTGAAGAGAAGAAGCAAGATGGAAGAAATACACAAAAAAATTTTAAATACTACAATTTTTCCTACGGTTTAGGATAGTGTTTTTCTCCTAAATGGCATGTACCTGCATTAAGTATGTCTCTCTCTTTTTTTTTTTTGCGGTACACGGGCCTCTCACTGTTGTGTCCTCTCCCGTTGCGGAGCACAGGCTCCGGACTCGCAGGCTCAGCGGCCATGGCTCACGGGCCCAGCCGCTCCGCGGCGTGTGGAATCTTTCCGGACCGGGGCACGAACCCGTGTCCCCTGCATCGGCAGGCAGACTCTCAACCACTGTGCCACCAGGGAAGCCCCTACTATGTCTTTTTTATTCATCACATTTTTACTGTTACTGTTTTTGTTTATAGTTAAACAACTGTGGCAGAAATTTCCCTCCCAGACTGCTCTCCCTAATCAGAAATGTCTGTTCATTTTCATTGTGGTGATTAGTTAAGACAATTGCTGCCTTTCACTAGATCTGGATCCAGAGAGAAACACACGTAAAACTCTCGTTTCAAAATCATTAATTTAATAATAAGATGCTTACATTAATATTGCGACTAGCTTGTCACTTCTTTGCTAGTTATGTTCTGAGCTCTTTTTTTTTCTTTTTACAGCCAGACTGTCTTGCAACAATGTCTAAGTTATCTGATTCATAGATCCCTATTTATTCCTGACCAATACCAATGAATTCTGCTCTCGCCTTTGAGATCTCACCTCTGTTATGAACCTGCTCTCTGATTTTTCTCCTGAACCCTTAGTCCGACCTGCTTCCTTGTTACTTGCTTTATCCCATCCAGTATTCTTCACAACCTAGGATTATATTTGTTTCTATACTGAAGGCTGCATTGACAGTCACTTAAAACTTACCCTGGCTCAGCAGCAGTAGCTACCCAATTCTGGCAATGATACTTACATCAATATAAGGTTTGAAGGAGAGATAGAGTTATGGTAATACTTTGTGATGGGGAATGACAATTCTTGGACAAAACAGATAAGCAGTCAATTAGCACATTAGACTACAGTAGTACCCCCTTATCCATTTTTTTTGTTTCAGTTACCCACGCTCAACCACTGTCTACTTTGACCCTAGACGTTGTGTCTTCTTGCCTTCCAACTACAAAGAAAATGTCATTTCTCAGGACTGCAGGCTTGAAGATATTAAAAGTGGGTTATTTATCTAAGTTGCACCTAAGTAAGAATATTTTACACAACTTGAGAATGGGGCATCTCCAGAAATCCCAAGATATTCTTGAATTAGGAGAAAATTACCTTGACAAACAAAATGGCAATTTGATCTGATGGTTCCCAAATGAGACAACCAATGCATTCACATCCAAAGTGCACTGCAATGTGAGATGAGGCATATGCCCTGCTGAGATAAGGACCTGTTGGGCCTTTGCCTGTCTTAAAAGTACATTTCTTCCAGTGAGCAGAGATTGGATTTCTCTTTTCAGCTGCAACTTTTCTGCTAAAGTTATGCTGGAGAAGTATTTTTCAGAGAGAAACATGAAACAACTAAACAGAATGATGATGAGAAATCAATGATTGAAAATTCCAGTGATTTTAGGGGAATGGAGTTTATGTTGGCCACTCAAGCATAGTGATGATTTTCTAGTGGGAAAAAGAGGACTGGAAATTGCATACACTGTGATAGTCTGGTGGCAGAATACAAAAGAAATTCTTTGCAACAGCATTTAAAATTCTCTCAGGAGTATAAACATTATATCTTCCTTGCTTATGGGCAGCAGGGAACATACATACAATATGAGGACATACAATATGAGGACATACATACAATATGGAACATACATACATATGGAACATATATACAATATGAGGAAAAACTGCCAAACAGAAGAAACTTGCTTATTTCCTCTTTGTGATCCCAATTCAGTCTATAGATTCTTAGGCACTATTCCCACCCTAGACAAGCTGGAGATAGACCTAGGAGGCACAAACATATGCCTTAGAGGAATACCCCCAGAAAAATCTGAAAGTTCAAAAGAAATAAGAAACTATGTAACCTCTAATCCTACAGAGAAGGAAAACTAATTCTCTCCATAATTTGTTTTAGATACAGCATTTGGGAAGTTTGAAATAATTGGTTTGTGCATTGTAGTTTATAGTTATGTCATGGGGAATTAATTAACTAATATAGTTTTAAAATTATAAAAGAGCAAGGGACACCAAAGACTTTATAGTCACTTGAATTTACTGAATGAAAAAAGTCACTAAAACTTCATTATAATGAAATTATTTAAAGAATATTGAATATCATAATAGTTATTACATTCTAAATTTTAAATAAATAATATAAATAAGTAAATTTATAAATAATAGCTTTTAGGTAAATTTTAAAGAATATGATTTGAAAGAAGTTAAGTTAGGGTGATTGGACTGGATTTGATAGGTTTTATGTGGAAATAGAGGAATGTATTTTAGAAACCAGTGACTTACTTTAAACTTCAGTCCAGTTATGATTCCGGTTTTTCCCCTTTTTGATTAAGAATCATATCCTTCTATTTCTAGAATTAGGGATGATTTTAGCTATCTTTTCTATTTAGAAAATAACACTCCAAAGAGAACTTCCAACTTTTCAACCCATTGTAGAGAGGAGAATAGGTATGGCAAAATTGTTTGGTTTCTCATAAAATTATTTTTTACATTTTGTTACTGTTGGAATCTCATTAAGCACATTTAAAATATAAATAATGTATTAAGTTAACTGAAATTTCCAAGAGTGTAATATATTTATTTCCAGCCTGCAGCTTTTCATATGCAATAATAACATATTACAGTAGCCACCGACCTGAAAAAATATCACAATAAGCTCTACAAAAAGGACAAAGAAAAGTTTGTATTATTGAACAAGGAATATCAGGAAAAACAAGAAATCAAAAGATGCTCAAAAATATTATAATGTATTTTTTTAATATAAAGATTTTCCTCTTTTTAGCACTTCTTAGCATAGGTAGAAATTAAAGTCACTGATTTCTTGTTAAAAAGTAAGGAGAATAGTCTTTTCTAAGAGCTCCTGCCAAATGAAAAATTTTTTATTTCTTGAAAACTCATCACGCTTCAAAACACCTTCATATGCAAACATGTAAATCCCACATACTTTTAAAATTGAGACATTCTCTCTGTCTTTGGTTTTTAGCAATTTCAGGTTTTATTTGTATATATTCTACTTGAGGTACATAGCTTTTCTTAACTCTGGAGTTTCTCTTTTCATTCATTTGGGGAAATTCTCAGCCATTGTAGCTTTTTCTTGTTTCTTTTCTTCTCTTTTCTTCCCTCATATTGCCTCATTTCACCTCACCTGACCTCATATTTTCTTACCTCCTTTCTCTCAATCTCTCTCCTTTCATTCTGAGGATCTGGAAGATATGCTAAAATTTTTCATTATAGATGCATCTTATATGCTCTTTACTGTATTTTCAATATATCTTTCTCTCTGTGGTTCAGTCTATTTCCTAATGACCTGTCTTCCTACTCACTAACCCCTACTCCAGCTATATCTTAAACGTGTTCTTAATGTTAGTTTTAGAATTACTACAAGATTCATTTTATAAATTCCAATTTTCTGCTGACATTCTCTAACTTAAAATATTTTCTTGTGCATATTAATCATTGTTATTTAAATACCCACATGTAATAATTCCAATGATGATTGCCATTTAACCTCTTGGTTTTCAACATTTAGTTCTGCTTCCTATGAATTTGCTAATTTTTGATAGAATGTTGAACACTGTGTATGCAAAATTATATAATTTGAAGTTCTGCATGTGGTTATTTTCAGTAAGAGAAAATTTTTTTTTTTGTTTTAAATTTCTGGCAGGCAGTACAGTACAGTAAGGGAAGACCAATTTAATCAGTCTGGGATAGAACTGATTCAAAGCTGGTTTCTGCCTTTAGGAGAGGATTTATTTGGGTCTGCTCTGACCCCAACTGAAGCTGAAGTATTTACCAGAGCCCATCTTTTTTGGCAGGTCCTGAACTAAATGCTTGTCTCCCCTGCTGTGAAATTGGCAAACGCTCTCTTCAGCTTCCTCAAATTTTGGCTAAAGTTTAAAAATCAGATGCTTAGGAAGGTGCCAAGTATTAGGCTTCCCTCTCTGTATTTCTCTTTTCTTTCTGTGGTCTTGGGCCTCAAGTTCTCACTGCCCTGGGAGACATCAATCCTGATTTTCACTTTACTAGTCTCAAGAGACTGTACAAAGCTCTGATCAATTTCTCAGCACCTTCATTTTTGCACAAATCATTAAGGAAAAAGTGGCACAGGAATTTGGTCTCTGCTCAGTACAGTTCCCTTTTCTGCAGGATCTTAGTTTAAGTGCTGGCTGCCAACAGAGTTCTCCAATATTTTAAAATATACGTAGAGATTTTTTTAAAAATTAGCTTTCATAGTTGTTCTTTATAATCTGTTCTCATGTAAGATAGTTTTTCCTTATTATATTATAATGATTGTATTAGGATATTTATAAAGCAAAGTGTTTTATAAAGGTAATATTGGACACTATAAATTATAAAAGAAACTCTTTTGAGTAATCTCTTATGGGTTAATATATTTCAGTTCTTAGCTCAATAATCATCTTATAATATGATAATATGTATTCAAAAAATGAAAATACTAAAATATTTAAGATTTATTGGTTCTATCTTCTGAAAAGATATCTATTCTACCATACATAGATATAAGTATCTATCTTCATTGATATATGAGAAAGTTGACAAAAATAACAGAAAACAAATATCTGAAACTGCCGTAATTTTTGTCTAATGCTTACAGGAATTAGAAAGCTATTTTACTATATCTAGGTGCAAATCTTTTTCTATTTCACCTGCCTTCTATCTCTCACTCATCTCTCTCTGTCTCTCTGTCTATCTATATATATACACATACACACATATACAAATATCCATATATAACAATAGCATGTGTGTGTATACCAACTATACACACACACACAAATACACATACACACATACCAACAAGGAACATATAAAGGATAAAAAAGCAGTTGCTTGCAACAAACTTTTTCATCTGAATAAAGAACATTTTTGTAATGGCTCCTCAAACCAATATTGCCTGTTCTTTTTCTGCTTAATTTGAGGAATTTTTCTTTGAGTGCCTAACGCCAGGTTCTTATACTTTGTGTTTTGATATTGTACATTGATTTTACCTGTATCATAAAGCACCCTAATTTCATTTATTTAAATGGCTTTATTGTTAACTCTATTTCTATGACCTAAAATATTCTATAAGCTAAGGGAAGCCAAAAGATAAAAATGAAATTCTGAGAATATATTTGGAAATAAATAACATTTTCAAATATATGGGCTTTTGGGAAGATACCAAAATAGTTTTAGATGTTTAAATAAATAGTTTTGCCATGCAAATCTGATCATATGTCTTTATTGACCATGATCTTGTCTAACACAGGAATTGGAAGAAATCTGAAGATAACATATTGACTAAGTTATATACATTTCAGTGAAAAGTGCAGTGACAAAGTCTACCAATTATTTTATTAGGCAAGTGGTCTGACAGATTATGGACAGTTTCTGATAAATTAATTGTTCTATCCATGCAATTGTTTCTAATTATTTCAATTCATTGAACATTTGGTTGATTTTTAACATAATGACTCAAGATGTCCAAACTTTAGCACTTTGTACATATGAATGTTTAGTAAAAAGCAAAATAATAAATGAGGATTTGAATAAGCTGTCTAACCAAAAATTCAATAAGGTAGCTTTAAAGAGTTTTGTCAGTACAAACTGCTGTTTAAATTAAGGAAATTGTCAATTACGAATGCTGTCATCATTCAAACAACTGTGAACTGATATAACTTGAAACAAAATCTATTACATAGAAAATCAGTGTGTTTAATTCAGTTATTAAGATGATCTAGGACCTAAAGAGTGAATATTTTGTGGGGTTTTTTCTAAATTTTAAAGTTGTGACTTGTACCTTTCACCAATAGTGACAATAATCTTTCTTCGGTAACTGAAAGTTTTATGTGAAGTCAGCCAAATTATTCTGAGATACAACGTTCTATGTATCACACAAACACACACACACTCATAAAAAGCACCCCGTATTTTTAATTAATTGTACAAAGATGTGTATACTACATATAGATATGTAGATATCTACATATCTACATATAGATATGTAGATAATTGTATTATATTTGTTATTAATTTACAACTCTTTACTTTGCAAAGGGCAAGAGTGGTTTTCTTTCCCAAGATATATAATGTGTATATATTCACAATACCTATATAAATATAAAATATACTTTGGATGGGATTTTTATAGTAGTTTATAAACTTTTCTCTTTTTTTAAAGTAGAGGTTACAGTTAGATAGATAGAAAAATAGATGATATTACATTTTTAAGTGGAAATACTGTAATCTATTTTGACTGACAAAAGATGATGGAGTCTTAGAATTACTTTTAAGTGTAGACAGGACACCTTGCTGTATCAATTGAAATGTCTAAGTGTAAGAGTGAAATCTGATAAACGTTAAAAATAATTTATTGTTTGAGAAATATACACTTTTTATTGCTTGGCAGTTGACCAGAAACAAAGGCCAAAAACAGGTAAATTTAAATATGTGAGAATAAGTGGTTCAGTAAATGGGAATTGTGAAGCTCAGAGCATGGATCCATGTTTGGCATTTCATTCAAATAGAATCAGAATTTTATAGGAAACTATATTTCAAATGATGCATATTCAAAACAGTAGCTAATGCAATTAAGTTTAGTAAAATATTTTAAACATGAAGTTCCCAACGTGTTGTCACCGTGATACATTCAAAACCAATCAACAAGCATTTAATTGGATTATACAGTCTAAGTGGATGTATAAATACATAACCAATCACGAAATTCTGCAACCAAAGTTGTTTCCTTTTGTCAGTAGGGTCTAAAGGCCACTGGGATACTTTTTTTTTTCCCAATCTCTATTTTATTATAAAACCCCAAATGAATATTTTCCATGATCTAATTTTCTGTTTACAATGATTATGGTGTTTGACATTCTGATCTGTCTTTTTCATTATTTTTGTTATAACCTTCTCTACAGTTATAAAGCATTATGTCTTTTTAGATGAGTTTATTATGAAAATTATTTTGATGAGTTTGTATGATGTAGTTTTCTCACATTTTCATTGTTCATGTGCACAGAAGTTTCTTCCTATTCTATCAAGTCTTCTCATTTTACTATGATATTTTAGAGGCAGTTTGAGTAGTAGTTTATAAACTTTTCTTTATATTAATTGTGAAACTCTTGTGGGTAGAATTTATTCTTTTGACTACGAATGGTGGTTCGCAATGGACTGATGCTGTTATGGTGCTCTTATAGTTATGATTTGAGAGCATTTCTCTGAGTATTAGCTTTAACTCCACCCATTTGTCCCTCTGTAATGCTCAAGCTTCAGCACATCTCCATTCTCAGGCTGAAATTTCCTGTTTCCAAGGCATCATGGGTATACAACAGAGTATGCCACAAAGAATATTGGACTTTTGTAAGCTTGGCTATCACAAATGTGTAACAAATTCTCTATTCTGTGCCAGAATCTGCTCATTTTACTTCACTGGGACTTTCAAAGAACAAATGCCATCTGTGTGAAATAAAGCACTATTGAAGGATTTAATAGCATAATTCGTAATGGTTATATCTTGATGATCATTCCAAATTGATCTGTTCCAAAATTTACTCAGGCTTAAAACATCCTGATAGACTACTGCTGTTGCTGCATTTCCAGATTTTTCTTCATGTGGCTATTACTTTTGATATGCCAATAGAAACTGTATTGTTAACAGAAGAGTCTGAACGCTCATGAGAACCTCAGGGATAAAGGAGCAGTGAGTAGAAGTTGGAGCATCAAGGCTTATGACAGAGGCAGGAGGTAGTGGAAGCAGAGAGAAAAAGGAAGGATCAGTGGTAGAGATGATGGTGTTAAGAGACAATTTAGGAGAGGAAGTTGGAATTTATGCCTTTTATAAGCTGCATGCTCTGAATTCAGTGCAGAGGTCATTATAATTTTGTAAAAAGATTTTTAAAAAAATATTTTCCAAGTCATATTTCATCATTCATTCTGTCATTCATTCAGTATATAGTTAACATGTATTTAAATATTATGTTACCTGGGTCTGTTGTAGACATTAGAGATACATTGGTAAAAACAAAATGTATTTAAAACAAATATCTTTCTTTATGGAGTTTGCATTCTGGTCTGTAAATTGGTATGTGATAGATTCAGTTTTGTCATAATTATTAATATGATGCATGCAAAATACTCAGTAAAATGCAAAACATGTAAATGTTTATTTCTAAATAAATGTAACATTGTTATTTTTGGAGAATGGGTACCATTAGTACTACATCAGAAAGCTACAAACTTAAACACACAACCACCTGATAAAACTTTCCACTTAATATTTTTAAAATTGTTTTAAAATTGAAGTTAAAGTTTACACACAATAGCAAATGTGGAGAAGAAGGAACCCTCATACACTGTTGATGGGAGTGTAAATTGGTGCAGCCATTGTGGAAAACAGCAGAAAGGTTTCTCAAAAAACTGAAAATAGAACTACTATATGACCCAGCAATTCCACTCCTGGGCATATAGCCAAAAAAACCAAAAACACTAATTTGAAAAGATACATGTATCCCAATGTTCATAGCAGCATTATTTACAACTGCCAAGGTATGGAAGCGACTTAAGTGTCCATCAGCTGATGACACTGTATGTCTACACACACACACCCCACCACACACACAGTGGTATACTACTCAGCCATAAAAAGAACAGAATTTTGCCATTTGCATCAACATGGATGAATTTGGAGAGCATTATGCTAAGTAAAATAAGTCAGAGAAAGACAAATACTGTATGATATCACTTATACGTAGAATCTAAAAATTACAACAAACTATAAATAAAACAGAAGGAAGCAGACTCACAGATATAGAGAACAAACTAGTGATTACCAGTGGGGAGAGGGAAGTGGGGGAGGAACAATATAGGGGTAGGGGGAAAAATGAGTTATTATGGGATTATATGAAATCATGTGTGTCAAACTTTGAAAATTGTAAAGTACTATAGAATTTAAAGAATCATTTAATTTAAAAGTTTATATAAAATAAAATGTATAGCTCTTAAATGTTTATTAAGATGCATTTTGGCACATGTATACACCATGCAACTAATCACCAAATCAGGATACAGAAAATTTCCATCACCAGAGAGTTTCCTTATGACCCCTTCCTATCTAACTCTTCTTTGCATAGGCAATCTACGTTTTTATTTCTGTCTCATAAATCAATCTGGCCTGTTTCTTAACCTCATAAAAATGGTATTATATAGTATATACTCTTTTGTGTCTGGCTTCCTATGCTCACTGTAATATTATTGAGATCCACCCATGTTGTCAATGTATCCATAGTTCATTGCTATATGTACTACGGTGTTAAATTTCATGAATATATTACAATTTATCAATTATCCTGTTAATGGGCATTTGGTAGTTTCCAGTCTTTGGTTGTTAACTATAAAGCTCTCTGAACATCCTTGTACAAGTAAATTTATGCACATCTTTTTCATTTCTCTTTGGTAAAAATCTAGCTACATCATGGTGTAGGTGTATGGCTTACTTTATAAGAAACTACTAAATGCTTTACTAAAATGGTTGAAAATATTTTATGCCACCAATAAATTATGAGAGTTCCTATCCACAGTTTTGCCTGTTGTCAGTCACTTTAATTTTAGACATTCTGGTAGACATAATGTCATATCTCATTGTAATTTTAATTTTAATTTTCTGGCGACTGAAAAAGTTGAGCATCTTTCCATGTTCTTATTCAATATTTCTGTAGCATTTGCCCATTATCACCACATTTGACTTTTCTTTATGAATTTTAGATACAATCCTCTTTGTCAGAGAGATGCATATCAAATATTTTCTCCTAGGTGTGGCTTGTATTTTCAAGGAGGTAAAGTTATTTTTTCTATGTGTTTTTCCAACTTTATGATTTTAAAAGCTTTAAACTTACATATAATTCATCTTAAAATAATTTTTGTATGTGAAGTAAGTATTTATGTGTCCCATTAAACTGTGTTGGTGCCTTTGTTGAAAAAAATTGACTATATATGTGTGTATCTACTATAGTCTACTATGTGTAGACTTGACTCTGTTCCATTGTTTTATTTGCTAATCCCTATGTCAATAACATGCTGTCTTGATTAATAAAGGCATATAAAAATCATGAAATCAGACAGTGTATGTCATCCAAATTTATGATTGCTTTTAGCATTGTTCTGACTATTCTAGGTCATTTCTAATTCTGGAGTAATTTGAGAATCGGTCAGTCAATTTGTATCAAAGTGGCTGTTGGGATTTTTATAAAGGTTGCTTTGAATCTGTAGAATAATTTCAGAAGAACAAACATTTGAACAATATTGATCTTCCAAACCATGAACATGATTTATCTTGCCATAGATTTTCCTTAATTTCTCTCAGAAATGTTTTAATTTTCAGTGCAGATATATTGCATTTATGATTTTAATGTTATTGAAGATGGTATTTTGTTTTAATTTAATATTCTAATTGCTTGTTACTATTATGTACAATTGTTTTGTTATATATTGGCTGTGTATACTGTGAATTTTAAATATTTAATATTTATCATATTTTTTATACATCTTTCAGGATTTTTCACATATCCAATTATGTCATGTGTGAATAAAGAATGTTTTACTCCTTTCTTTTCAGTTATTGTATTGAATTTTCCCTTTATATTCTTGCCTGATTGCACTGGAAAGACCTCTAGTACAATGTTAAATAAAATCATGAGAGCTCACATCCATGTCGTGTTTCAAATTTTAGAGGAAAAGCATCAATATTTTGTCATTAAGTATGATGTTAGTTATAGGTTTTTCAGAAATATACTTCATCAGATTGAGTTTTTCATCTATTCTCATTTTATTGTGAGTTATTAATATTTATTACATAGATATTAAAGATTGCTGAGTGATATATTCATAAAGACTGTATTCCTATGATATTTTTCCTATATCAATGTTGCAACTTAGATTAATTACTCTTTAAATAATAAACCAACCCTGCATTCCATGGATAAGATCCAATTAGTCATGATGAATTATGCTTTTTAATTATTACTGAATTCAATTTGCTAACATTTTCTCAGAATTTTTAAAAATCTTTGCTTGTGTTTCACTGAATTTCTAGATATACAGGTTAATATATTTCACAAAAGCTGTCAAATTTTGATCCAGTTTTTTCTTTGAATATTTTTTGCCCTGTTTTTTTCTCTCCTCTCCTTCAAGACCACAATTACTTAGTTATCTTACTTGATATTTTCCCACATATCACTGAATCTCCATTTAATTTTTAAATTTTTTTTAAAAAGTCTTCAATTTAGATAATTTCTATTGATCTGTCATTAATTTTACTGACTGCTTTTTCTCCCATGTCAAAAATGCCATTTAGCCATCTAATGAATTTTCTTCATATATTGCATTTCTGTTTCAGTATGTGTTTGCTTTTTTAATACCTATTTCTTTGCAGTTTCACCAACTGTTCCTTAATATAGCTATATTTTAACTCCTTAAACATATTGTAATAGTTGTACTAAAATCACTTTTGCTAATTCAAAACCTATCTCATCTAGCAATCTGTTTTTAAACACTGCTTTTGCTGCTAACTATGTAATACAAGTTTCTGTTTTCTCACAGAGCTAGGATTTTTCTTTTTAATGCTCTGTATTGTGAATGTTACTTTGACTGGAGAGATCTTTTTTTTTTCTTTCTTTCAATGGCACTGATTTTTCTTCCCTGATAGGCAGTAACATTTCTGGCAGATCTTCCTAACTTTGTTAGGCTTCTTTTTTAAAAACCACTTTATTGAGGTATGATTGACATACAAAACTATACATGTTTAATGTATACAACTTGATGAGTTTGGAGATAAATACACATCTATGAAACCATCACCACAATCTATGCTTAGTTAGGATGGGTGTATTTCTGTTGTCTCCTTAATTCAAGGGTTATGTTCTGATTAAAGTGATGTCCTTATTCCAACAGAATATTCTGGGTTCTCCAGCGAGTTCCCAAGACTAAGCTGGAACTCCAGTGACATCAGTACTGTATGACCTCTAGTATTTCCTTTCAGATCTGAGCTGACCAGCAGCTACTCTCTTCTAGGTCTAGCAGAGAATCACCATGAACATATGAAGCCCAGTTCTCAGTTGAAGACTCTCAAATACCTCTATGCAGAATTTTGGTGTCCTTTCTTTGCAGAGTTATGTCCCCTCTATTATTCTGATCAAATTCTAGCTGCTTCAGCAGTTCCAAACTCTGATTTCTGCCTCAACATCTCTGCAAACCAGTAGTCAGGCAGAATGCTAGGTTGAATAAGGAACTTGCCTTTAGTTTACTTCTTTCAAGACTATTGTCCAAACTAGAAGGAATACATATAAACAAATTCCTTAATGCATTACAGTTAACCTCTAGACTAACAGAGATAAAGATCATAGAATCAAAAAGACAGAGAGACAAACAATTCAAAGGACCAAGACATAGTAGCATACGTCTGAACAAAAATGTATTTCAAGAAATAGATTCAAATAAAAAATGTCCTAACAAACAAAAACAGAAATTTTTTCCACCTGCAGATCCTCACTACAGGAAATTTTGATACAATGAGGTATTTAGTCAGAAGGAAAATTTTACTAGAAAGGCTGAGAGAAAAAAAATGAAAAAAGAATGACAAAAGAGAGTGATATGTGAGTAAATTTAAATAAATATTGATGATACAATATTTATATGGAATTACAAGAAAACCTGTGCATGGTAAGAATAGTATTATTCAAGTTAAAAAAGTATATTCTCAATTGATACCTAAAAAAAAATTGAACTACCTAAAATCAAATCAATGATGCAGTTCATTCTGAGCTTTTCCTACAAATCTTATACTTGACTAAGATGACCGTAATGTTTCCCTCAGTTTGATGAAACTTTTAGAATGGCTTCTTTTTGTTTCTTACTTGACCTCTCTCTCTCTCTCTCTCCCACCCTAACAGAATCCATGTGGCTTAAATACAGAGATCTTCTCTTTTCTTAGGGAATTTACTTTAGAAAATTTGTAGTTAAAAAGTTTTTCTCTGCCCTTTTGAGATGTAAATCTTTTTTAAAAGCCTCTTGCCAAGTTTATACCCTAAGATTGATCTCAAGGACCTGGGAGGCATCCCTTTGATATGGAATCAAGAAGATGGGCTCCTAACCAACCCCCAGTCTCTGGGAAGGTAAGAGCTGAATGAACTTCACTGGGCCAGAGCCTCACTCCAAAATGTGAAACTACCTTCTGTCATGAAGATAGGAAAAAGTTTACTTTTCATTCGGGAAGGGCCAATTAGCAAACACTGTTGGTCTTTATCCCCTGCCTCTCTTTAAATTCTCTAGCCTTTTATTTCAGCAGAGTTGAATTCAGACTGCTGTCAGAACTCTATCCCCCATTATAATAGCCTAGAATAAAGTCTTCCTTACCTGTTTAACTTTACCAGTGCAATTTTTGCTTTGGCATAATTATAATCCCTCAAACTCTGAAGGTAGTAACATTTTGGAGACTAAACCTCTAGATTCAATTTAATCCAAAATCCAAATTTCAACTATGTAGTTAATGCTCTTGAGTAGCAGATTATCACCAAACTAGGTCTATTCATGTGGCTAAAAAGAGGCTATGCAAATAGAAATAAATTTGGTAAGAACCTATAAATTCACTATTTGCTTCTTTAACAACTTGATGTTTTAACCTCAAAAATTACTTTCCATTTTTCATTTATATATACCTTTTTAATCTAAATATTGCATTAAAATGACATTACATTATTCCAATGAGAGTACTACTATCAGTATGCCTAAAAACTTTGCATTAATAGATTTTTTAGTAGACCCTACCTATAATTAAAGAAAATAGCTTAACAAAAGCTGATGATATTCTGTGCACGTAATTCTTAGATGAGTTCATATTTCATACCCCCCGATATTGTACAATATTAACAGCATATATATTATTTTTTCTCTGAATATAGATAACATTTAATGGAAGTTTCAAGAATTATATAATTAAAAATTAAAGTGTGTTAAGGTCAGGTATCCTTCAGAAAAAAACAAATCTGTAAAGCTTAATGAAGATAAATCTACATTGTGATTTATTAGTAGAAATGCTATCAAAGCCATAAACTTATCATATTCCTTAGCCTTTGGAATTATTTTCTTCTAAGGAAAATATTAATTAAGGGATATTATAACTTCTGACCATTTTTCATATGGCTGTTATATTTAGTTCTAAATTGCAGTAACTGGGCTTCCCTGGTGGCGCAGTGGTTGAGAGTCCGCCTGCCGATGCAGGGGACACGGGTTCATGCCCCGATCCGGGAAGATCCCACATGCCGCGGAGCGGCTAGGCCCGTGAGCCATGGCCACTGAGCCTGCGCGTCCGGAGCCTGTGCTCCGCAATGGGAGAGGCCACAACAGTGGGAGGCCCGCGTACCGCAAAAAATAATAATAAATAAAATAAAAGTAAGCAATATGTTCTGTGGATTCAGCTTGACATGGTTCCCCCTGGACTTCAGGGGCTGACATCTCCTTTACCAGCTCAATGGCTGAACTCCTGGAATATTAGCTTTGTGTGATGAAGGAGAAGAGAATTTGTGGCTGGAGGATAGCTTTCTAATTTACTCGAGATTTTCTGATAACTTTGCCTTTCTGGTTTTTGGCATCAGTGATCTAAACTGACAGATTAATTGGGGGCAGAAACATGCACTTGTCAGGTTCCTTCCAAAAGTGGGTCTGAGACCTAATGCTGCTTCCCAAGAACAGCTGCTGCTCTGCCTATTCAAGGCCACCCCTACTGGAAATCGCTGCGATAGACTGATGGGTTCAGATGCAGACAAAATGACTGCTTGGTGGTAAAGTCATGGCAGTACCATATGGTAAGTCAAGGAAATAAATAGAATTGTGTTACTTAATAGAATAGTTTTAAATCTCACAGTGAATAGAAATGGTGGATATTACCACACTGTGTTAGTTCACTGTTATATGTAACAGTTATGTCATCTTCTCCAAACTCAAAAGAACAACCATCATAAGAGTTTATGTTTAATGGCCCTTCAGCACAGATTAATTAAAAGAAACTAGCATAACAATCTGAAAATGCACTGAGACACTAACCATTTCTTATTCAAAAATTACATGCATCCAATATTCACATATTCCATATATGGAATTGGATTGTATAGTATGTGCTTGACAAGGGCTTTTGCCCATCCAAACCAAAGTTAAAAGTGAAGGTGACAGACCCACCAAAGCAGTTCGAAAATGAGAGAAATAAGATTATGTTGTGATAAAGAAAATTTTTAGAGAAGTTTCAGGTTTCTTCATCTCTATGTGACTGCCTAAAATCAAATTTCCATCACCCCGTTACTGGACTACTCTAAGTAGTTTTTCTGCTTTCATTATGTGCCCATGTAATCCATTCCCCTCCTGTGGGTCTGAGTGATCTTTGCAAAAATTCATCAGGCTACGTTGCATCCCTTCTTAAGTTCCGGTTGCATTCTACAGAGTATCGCACTCTTCCATAGGCTCCCAGCTCTACATCATCTTCTCTTGGTCCCCACCTCTGTGATGCCATTTCTGACTACTCTTCCAATTACTCTTTATAATTCAGATATACTGAATTTCTCTCTGTTTCTGTAACTGTTCAAGCTCTCATTTCTGTGTCTTTACATTTCCTGTATTCTTAGCCATAGACCCTTTCCCTTCTGGACTGTTTTTCATTCTCTGTTAAGATCAAATCACCAGAGAGGCCTTCCCCCAGCAACCCCCATTTAGGTGTCCTAGGTTAATCAGTTCTTATTATAGTACCCTGTTTTATTTTCTTCAGAATACTTATTACTATCTGATTTTTATTTCTAGTCCACCTCCACCCACCTTTTGAATGTTTCATGAGGGTGGAAACATTGTCTGTCTTATTCATTGCTTTATTCCCAGTGTCTAGAACAATATTTGAAACATAGTATATGCACAATGAATATTTGCTGAATGATAAATATTAAGTTTCTTTCATTTGGACCCAATAGTCTGACTCTAACTTTAGGTCAAATTGCATCATATTGATAGAGGTAGAGTAGGATAATCAAATAGTTAGTTCAGAAATCCCACTAGGGCATTGTAGATAGAGAGGGAACTTTAAGGGGCTTTGGGAAACCGCAGTAAGTTAATGATAACTCAAGAAAGCAATGGGAAAATCCTGAAACAATGTGGGCTTACTTGACTCATAAAGCAGGGCAAGCCACTTAGCATCAAAGCCAGACAGGCTTGCTTAATAACAAAACCAAGCTAACTTGCTCAGCAACAAAACCATGCAATGGAGCCACGAGGCATGCCTCAAGACAATAAAAACAATAGCGGAAAAATAAAGCCTACATCCTGCTCAGTGATGTCAACAAGTTAATGACCCCTGGGACATGCTCTCTGTACAAAAACAATAATTTAGGGAAAGGTGACATTTCAAAGTGAAAGACCCTCATTATACTAAGACCTGAAATAATTTTTTCAGAGCGCCATGACAGTCCCGGATGTGCCAATATAGGGTCAAAAACTCCCCTGCCCGACATGTAGGAGGAGTTAATGATGGAAGACTGGAAGAACGAGGAAGAAAGTGGTCTTCTCTTCCTTCCCTCTTTTCCTTTAATTCTAAAAATGTAACCCACTAAGTACCTGGGGCAGTGCAACACTCTCCTGCCCACTTGTAAACCTCACAAGTATCCTATTCTAATAAATCACTTCTTATCCTAATAAATCACTTCCATCACTTTGCCTCTCACTGAATTCTTTTCTGTGCTGAGACATAAAGAACTGGAACCCCTCGGGGTCCCTGAAACCTCACCTAGCGGTTTCAATATCAGTTTCTTGTGGATTCTATTCTCAGATTCTGTGACCTCAGAGGGTTTTCATGATTTACCTTTATTTCCTAAGCCTGGAAGAACTCCACACTAGATTTTATTATGGAGTAGGGATTGTTTTCTATGAGAATGCTATGATTTACAAGATCCCCCCACAATGCATTCTGGAGTAAGTTAGGGTATAGATGTATTTCAAATTAAAAGTAGATATATGGATGCCATTCCTGGCATCCCTTTTCCCACAAGCTGTGTGTTTTGTATATGTAAGTTTGTATGACTTAATTTCTAGGTTTCTTTTTTTATCAGTTTCTGGCACTTTCTATGGTTATATCATAATGAAAAAAGCAAGATCCTTCAACAACAAATGGGGTATCTTTGCATCCTCCATCTTGTTCAACAATATACACATACACACACATAAGTCAGAAATAGGAATTTTCAAAGAAACTGCTCTCATACAAATCACACAGGTATAATCCACAGTATAAAAACCAAAGATATAAGCTGTCTGAGAAAGGAAAATAAGACACCTAAAACACACTTCTCCTTTTAAAAAGAGAATCAGCTTTAATTTAAGTAAAACTGTAATGCAGATCATAGAGAACTGAAAATATATTTAAAAATCAGGTGTGGTACTTCAAATGTATCCCTTTACGCAGATACGACAGCCAAATTTATAAGCTTTTAAACTAAACAATGAGCATTGGTTAACTGCAAATCAAATTGAAACAAAGTTCTCAAGTAGAACTAAATTTAATTACACTCTGTTCTCCATCAAAAGTGACAGATTTTTCTATTATATTTTCCTGACATTGAATAAAATAAGAAAAAATGGCTTTTATGGTCACATTGTTCTATTGCAAAGCCTCTTTCTATCCATCTAAATTATACCTTTATATTTGTATGGAAGTCAAAGTTTGAATAACATGTTTGAGTTAATTATGGAAAACTATAAAAAAAAATCTCAGCTAGCTAGAAGATGAATTATACTTAATTTTAATCTCTTCAGAGATAATTAAACCCAAAATGCACTTTTAAGATTTTGGAATTATATAAACATTATTACTCCTTTTTACCTCCTAGCTTCTGTTGTTATTATTGTTGTTGTTGTTTTCTAAAATCTACACATACCACGGTGGAGATTTGCATTTTGGAACTGGCTATTTCAACTTGCAGTCTCCTTTGTGCAGATGTTACCTTTGTGCAGATGTTACCTTTGTGCAGATGAAGTTGAAATAAAAGTGCTTCTAATAGTTTCCAATTTTAAATACAACATATAATTCTAAATATAAATTTACTTTGCAAATGTGTAGGTACTCACTGAATTAAATTTTGGTGTGAGGGAGAAAATAAAAAAGAAACAAAATCACCTGCATGTAATAACAGATCTATGTAATTTTATAATGCGCAATATTTTCTGCATAGCTACTGGAGATGTAATACAATCATATGAGGAATACACAGTCTGTTGGCAGAAAGGAAAGAAGTACATGATATGATAAGGGCTATGGTAGGAGCAAGTTTAAGGTTTGTACTAGGAGGACTTGCTGGAATTTAAACTGAAGTTTAAAGAATGGTTAAAAGTTACATAGTTCTTGGGACTTCCCTGGCGGTCCAGTGGTTAAGACTCCATGCTCCCAGTGCAGGGGGCATGGGTTCAATCCCTGGTCGGGAAACTGAGATTCTGAAAGCTGTGCGGCACAACCAAAAAAACCCCCCAAAAAACAAAATAATAATAATAAATGACAATTTAAAAGGTATATAGTTCTCATATCAGAACAACAGAACTTTCAAAGACCTCAATGTGAGGTATACTTGAAGAGTAAGAAAAAATTCCATATGACTGGAAGAAAGTATGAATAGGCCTTTCTGGGGATCTGTATGTACTGGTGAGGAACTATCAACTCCTTTCCTCATTTCCCTTCCTTCCCAATACCTGGAAATAATTCTGGTAAAAGTTTTTCTCTATCTCCTTAAGCCTCCAACATTTCCTCTCTCCTCTCAGACTCACCTGATATCTTTGTTATTTCATTGAGAAAATAGGAGAAATCAGACGAGAACTTTTTAGATTACTGCCCTCCCACCTCAATGCAAATCACCAAGTCAACCAACCTACCTACATACTCAACCACATATCTGTCCTTCTTCCTGTTAAAATGAAAGGGTCACGTGCCTAAGACCAATTCCTCTACTTAATGGCCTGGGTTTCAGCCCCTTACACATATTCCTGGACATCCATTTTGCAGATGGCTTCACTCTTTCTCTCTGTGGTGGGTGTTTTTTTTTTCTTCTCTACTGTACTGTTCACAACAGAATATAAATATTATGTGATGTCTCCCACCTCAAAAAAGAACGTCTTCTGACCCCAGAATCCACTCTAATCCACTCTAGTGTTCCATTTGTCTGATCCCATTTACAGACACACACACTTACATACATATACACACACGCATACATTATCTCAAAGGTGGTCTATATTCATTATTTCACTTCACCTTCTCCCACTCTTTTTAAAACTCTTCCTAAATAAGCTTTGCTCCCATTACTCTGTTAAAATTCTTTTCTCAAAGCCATTAATGGACTCCACGTTGCCAAATTCAATGGTCTTTTATCCAGTCCTTAATAAACTCTTCCGCTTTTGATACATTTCATCACTACCTCCTTCTTGTTTTCTTTACTCAGCATCAAAGATATAATTTTCTTCTTTTTCTTCCTTTCTCAATTAATACTACTTTTTAGTCTCCTTTTCTGGTTCTTCCTCATTTTTCCAACCTCCAAATAATGGAGTGGCCCATTACTGAGTCTTCAGCTAGAATCTGTACCTACGTACTGCATCTAGAATTCAAGTCCTTCACTTCACTTGCATTTCTACAATCTTAGTCCAAACCACCATCACCTCTCACCTGATCTACTACTTTTGCTCTTGCTCTTTTCACTACATCCACAATGGACTTCTTCTATTTCAGCATGTGCCTACTTCCAGGCATTAGCTCTCTGTGTCTAAAATATTCTAACCTTGGTGTTTGGATATCACTTCTTTGACATGTCTGATCAAAAGTCACCATGTTAGAGAGATCATGATATAACATACTACCTAAAATCACAATTTTCTCCCCTCCCCTTTTCCCGCTTTATTTTCTTTCTAGCCCTTGTCTTGACTTGATTTTATTATTTGTTTGTTATTTTCCACCTTTCACTAGATTACAAAGCACCAAAAGAGCAGTCTTGTTTCTGTTTTCTGCTATATTCCCAGCGATTAGAATTCTGCCTAGAACAGAGTTGCCACTCAAAATTTCTTACTAAATTATTATCTAACAAAATCATTGTCTCACAAAATGGGATCTAGGGGAGGAGAAGATAATTTGGTACTCCAAGACAGGTGGGGCAAAAACAGAATAAAACTGAGAATGAAACAGCCTTTTGCATGCAGTTGTGTTTATTAATATGTTAGGATTCTAATAAGGTATTCAAAATTTCACAGTCTTTAGAAACTAATTTGGATTTACCTACTTTTCTTTTGCCAAACTTAGTTTGTCTTCATTTGCGGTAGGGATGGCAGATGGGACCTTTTTATTTTTGAAAATACATTCCTGATGGTAAAGTGTTTTAGGCATAAAATGTAACATCTTCAATACCTGTTTCCCTAAATCCACGTCCTTTCCCCCCAAACACTTATAATCTCACCTTTCTGACATACACACACGGTTGTTTAAAAATGTTCTGAATCCCTTGATGACAAGATTTATGCACTCATGTTAAATCTCCTGAATCTTTAGCTTCACCAGACAAGCACTGCTTCCTTTGTATTACAAAGAAAGGGTCAGTTGCATAATTTCATGTGTTTTAAAACAAGTCAAATTATTTCAGGACTTACGTTTAAAGATTAAAGTTGGAGTGAGCAAATTTAGGATAAATATTAAAAACTAAATCCATTTCCTTAGGCCCAAACAGGGTTGCCACTAACATGCAAAGGTGGCAGGAGAGAGTTCAAAGAAGATCTAAGAGAGATATTTATGTTCTGACTGGAGCCCGCGGCATATTTAGTTTTTGGATAGAAGCTTGATACCTGACAGTGATCATTTCCCTACCATCAATCAAGAGAATAAATTTATACTTTGTATCTTGAATCTCTTCCAAAGTTCACACTTAGAATTTCAAAGCCATCATGTGCTCAGGAAACATCCTTTAAGACTGGGGATAATGGGATGGAGAGACAAATAAATAGAAATGAGATGCAGAAGTAGTCAGAGCATAAATTATTTGGACCAGGGTACTTCTGACTACCTTCATTGGTTTTTTAAAATATATATATATAAGCAGGTACATGCAGTTTTTTAAATAACAAAACCAATCAACTGCTATACAGAAAATTTGCAAAATAGAAAAAATACATGTAAATTCAGCACCATGACAAAAATACAGTTATTGTTTTAGGGTAATTATTCTAAATTTTATTTATTTCCCATGCATTTTAAAAGCTTGTATCATTTATGTTTCTTATCATGCTAACGTCAGAATAATATACGAAAATGCCTTTCCGTGGATCACCTCTGCCTTTTTAGGACCTCTAGTCTCCTCAAATCCCTTCCCATCTTGTTTTGTTTTCCCCAGGAAGTGTTTCAAGTGTATGTATGAAATAGTCTTCTTGCTTCCATTTGACTTCTATCATTTTCTTCCTCACCAGTATTGGCTCATGATTTTGATACCTTCTGAGACTGCCTATGCCACTGTTCTTTTCATTCCCATGGCTTCTGAAGCCTGCCTTAGGCACTAATAAGGCTGAGATGCTGCTGTGATGTCCTCTAAAAACACATCCCAGAGGAACGATTCCCTCTCACAGCTCAGAGAGCGTCTATTTCATATTCCAATGAGCAGCAATAGTACCTCTAGGTAGAGACGTAATGTCCTAGTCATCACCACTGCTGACACACTTTTCTAAATGTTAATGTGTCTTATGTTCCCAGTGCCTCACTAGAAGATTTCATAAATATTCCTGCTTTATAATAGCATCTTTCCATTTGGACTCAGGCACAAACTTCCTCAGGATAAAATAATTGATATTTCAAAGGACTTAGCCCCTCATGTAAATGAATTCTTGATAGGTCCAATATGGCAGTTCTGTTATCATGCATCGGGTTTCAGTATTTTAACATGTAATATAGAATAGATTTTCAAATTTAGGTCCTTGCTAAATATATTTATGATTATAGTACATTAGCCTGGCTGTTTTTACTTAACATTACATAATTAGCATCTTTCATGAGTTTGTATTTTAATGTAATATTCATAATTTTTATAGTTTAGTATATGTGTTTGAGAGAATTCAGTGCAAAAATAGGGGTATCTGATCCAAATAATCCTTTCTCCTTGAGTGTTAACATTATTTTGTGTGTATGGTAGAGGAAAAGAAATAAAATAATAAATGTTTTGGTGTTACTATTCCATAATGGAGTTAAATGATGTAGTAGTACAGCTAGAAACATGAGGCAGAATCTTTCCTTATCTTAATATTAGACTAGAAGTTCATGTTCTAATTTTCTGACTCATGACTTTAATATTCTCCATGTACCTCTCTCTTCAAGTACAATAACATGTTGTTTCAGTAAATCTTACGCATGACCTCCTTGTACAGTTTGTTCATTTCAACAAATATTTATTGAACTACATTATGCGTTGAGCACTGTGTTAGATGTTGCGGGTACAAAGGAACAATAAGATAGGGTTCCTGCTCTGAGCCACGTGGCTCGTTTTCTCCGGAAACTGTATATCCACATCCATCACTCCTATCTACTGACTTTTTTGCAGACAAGGGAAAAAATCTAATAGAAAATGAGAATAAAACCAGAAGGAATCAATTAAATATTCCTCAGGGAAACTTATTAGAATAGAAAAAAGATGAAGATCAAAAACATCAATAGCTTAAAATTTTACCTGAGTGGACCGCTATTTATCAATAGATTATTTTAATTTAAAATGCCTTTTTATGTCTTTTTATACCAAATCTAAAATGCATGCAATAAATGCTTTTTTAAAAAATATCTATTTAAACCAATGGAATAAATATTTTTTACTTGAAGTAAGAAGAGCCTTTTGAACTATCAAAGAGAGTTTCTGGAGCTTTCTATTAATCAGTGGAAGCATTTAAAGCCAGTATTGGTGGAGGCTGTGTCGGAGGGAGACAAGAGTAAGCTCACATTCACAGGATTTGTCTGCACTCTAGTAGAGAGAATACTGAATTTTCCCTTTGAAACAGAAGGAGTAAGGATTTGCATTTTTGACACTGATTCCTCATGCCAATAAACCCTAATGTTTTCTGTTTATGTATGTAAGACTCTTATTTAAAACAACAAAAACATTTAGTCAGCAAGGAACAGTTAGATGTATGTCACTACAACATATATATATATATATATTCACCACAGCTTGGAGAATTAATTCTCGTTAGGATCAGCAAAGTCAAACTAAACAAACAGAGCCTGTGAACTAACTCCTCAGGGAAGCAATCTCCACTAGATAGTGAATGTTTCAGGGATTATCAAAACCATTGTCGAGAAAGTGTGAACTTGTGCTTTCTTATGTCCAGAGGGATCATGAAATGTATAAAGATTAGGAAAGAGTAAATAATTAGATGATGCCTTTCCTAATTTTGCTTCATATACTATAACTAGTATTATCTATAAATCAATGAGCAACCTGAATATTAATGACCATCGATGTTCAAATATATTAGAAAGCAAATGACAAATAGTTATAAATATTGAATAATTAATTGTAGTTGTAACCTCTCACATAATGATACAGGCACATGTGTTCACAAAATACAATCTAGATGACTCTTAAAACATGAATTATAAGAATAATGAGTAAAAACAAATATTTATATTCATATAAAAATTTATTTTAATTTTATTTTTTTTTTCTTTTTGGGGAAAATAGCCTAGTTATAGAAACCAGAAATTATAGTTTTGTGCCTAACGTATTGGGAGAATATGGGAAGCATGAAGATATTTCAGTGGATGTAAACACATGTAATTCAAAATTACACCAAAATTCAAATTGGGAATTAGAGACTAAGAATGGAGAATACTATGTGTGCATTTGTGTGTTCTTTGTTCTAATTCTTAATTTAGGTTGGTTATATTTCAAATTAATACAGCAAATATTTTTCAGTGGGAGCCATGATGTGGGTTAGGTCTCAGGGATAATGGAATGACTACCACATAGTTTTTGCCTGTAAGTAGCTTGCAGTCTAGTAATGGTACAAAGAAGCACATAATCATATACAGTTATCTCTTGGTATCTAGTATCTGAGGGGGACTGGTTCTAGGTACTCCCCCGCAACACCTCCACAGATACCAAAATCTGCCAATGCTAAAATCCTTTATATAAAATGGTGTAGTATTTGCGTATGAGTTACGCACATCCTCCTGTATACTTTAAATCATCTCTAGATTACTTATAATACCTAATACAATGTAAATGTTATGTAAATATATGCTGGTGAATGGCAAATCCAAGTTTTGCTTTTTGTAACTTTCTGTAATTTGTTTTCCAAATATCTTTGATCTGTAGTTGATTGAATCATGGAGGATGCTGAAACAGAATAGAAAGGTCTGACTGCAAAAGTAAAAACAAAATGAGCATCATAAAAGATTTTTAAAAAGAGTTGCGTTTTCCAGGGTAGAGCGGAATAGACTTCTGTCAGGAACAGTCAGGAAAAGCTTCATGGCGAAAGTGATGAAGGACAATTTAGTTTATACAGTAGGAAACAGTATTAGACTTAACTTCTATAAGCGAATTATCAGCTTATATATAATTTATAAGAAAGCACAGTACTAAAAAAGCGTAATATGGTGTGTAGAAGTATTTTCAAGATGAACAATACAAAATATTGTCCTTATTAAAGAGAGGAGAGAATACTTCCACTCTTTTACCTCCATCTCTGCCTATCCATGCCCTGGCAAGTTCCCATGGGGAGAGAAGATGTTAATCTTATTGATCAGAATGTAAAACAGTTTAATTGCTCCTCATTAGAATGAAAGCTCCTGATGAGGGCAGGGATTTTTGTAGGTTGTATTTACTGATATGTCTTTAAACCCTAGAACAGTGCCTGGTATATAATAGGTACTTATAAATATGTACTGAATGAATGAAAAGGCACTAACAATGGTGGCTATGATGCACTTTTAAGTGGTTGTTTACATCTATCACACTGTGTGCTCTTTGAAGGTAGGAACTACTTCTTAATTGACTTTTATAAACATATAGATGTGTTGAGAAATGTTTAATGCTTTGGAATGATTGGATGTCAGAAAAAAATATTAATGAGGAGCCCCACAAGCTACATGAAAAGGGCAAATGTCTTGGCATTTCAAATAGAATAAATTTAAGTCAACAAGCTATCAAACATTTAAAGGAAGTCAAATAGGTTTTGACCTTTTCAATTTCATCCATCCTTTAACCCAAAGGCATTATTAGACTTAAATTACAATGCTTGTATAAATGAATTTCAGTTGAACTAGTTATCTTTGTGAGAAAACAAAATGTATCCAGTGTCAGTTGATCTAACTATGTGGTAGAAAATAAGAATTTGTCACAAAGGAGAAGCTGATGATGCCAACTTATTGCTTTTGCTATTGCACGAAAGGACTTGAAAACACAATAAGTTGCACTTCCATGTGTTTATTTGGGAACACTGCAAAAGAAAAAAATCTAAGCAACACAAAAGGAATTTCATCTTTGCCATTTACCGGATGAAGCAAAGGATTTTGAAGAATTTCTTTCCCCAGATTTGTAGCAAAGATGTCTCTGGAAATTTGACCTTTAACAGATGACTATCCACTTCAAGCACTCTCCTTTTCTTACTTTCTTCTGAATTTACTTGCCAAGCAGGAAAAGTAATTTCCATTACATTATGAACTGGTCATCCCCTCCCTTACTGCGTTTTCTCAGGGTCAACACAATCTTGAGCAGTAATGGATGCCTACTACAGTTGAGGTGGTAGAAGGACCTGCTCAAATTGAAATAAAACTCTATCTTAAAATTTATGCCTGAAGTTTAGTATCATTGATGGTTCTGGTAATCACATATAATGTGGTAGAAAGCTATACAGATTACAAATCAGATATTTCCCACTAATAGAAATTTTCTAAAACATCCCCTTTAGCCAAATTATTTGCATAATAAGTGGCAAGATAATATTTTCATGCTACGTGGCTTGCACGATCTTGGTTCACGGGCCAGGGGTCAGGCCTGAGCTCCTGTGGTGGGAGCACTGAGTCTGAACCACTGGACTAACAGATAACCTCAGACCCCAGGGAATATTATCAGAATGAAGTCTCCTGGAGGTCCTCATCGCAGCACCAAGACCCAGCTCTACCCAACTGCATGCAAACTCCAGTGCTGAAAGCCTCAGGCGAAACAACCAGTAAGACAGGAACTCAGTCCCACCCATCAAAAAAAAAAAAAAAAAATGAGATGACAAAAAATGTGCTACAGATGAAGAAGCAAGGTAAAAAAACTACAAGGCAAAATAAATGAAGAGAAAATAGGCAATCTACCTGAAAAAGAATTCAGAGTAATGAGAGTAAAGATGATCCAAAATCTCAGAAATAGAATGGAGGCACGGATTGAGAAAATACAGGAAATGTTTCACAAAGACCTAGAAGAACTAAAGAACAAACAAACAGAGATGAACAACAATAACTGAAATGAAAAATACACTAGAAGGAATCAATAGCAGAATAACTGAGGCAGAAGAACGAATAAGTGACCTGGAAGATACAATGGTGGAAATAACTGCCAAGGAGCAGAATAAGAAAAAAGAATGAAAAGAATTGAGGACAGTCTCAGAGACATCTAGGACAACATTAAATGCACCAACATTTGAATTATAGGGGTCCCAGAAGAAGAAGGGAAAAAGAAAGGGTCTGAGAAAATATTCAAAGAGATTATAGTCGAAAACTTCCCTAACATGGGAAAGGAAATAACCATCCAAGTCCAGGAAGCACAGAGAATACCATACAGGATAAACCCTAGGAGAAACACACCAAAACACATATTAATCAAACTGACAAAAATTAACTTCAAAGAAAAAATATTAAAAGCAGCAAGGGAAAAGCAACAAATAACATACAAGGAATCCCCATAAGGTTATCAGCTGATTTCTCAGCAGAACTCTGCAGGCCAGAAGGGAGTGGCAGGACATATTTAAAGTGATGAAAGGGAAAAACCTACAATCGAGATTACTCTACCAGCAAGGATCTCGTTCAGATTTGACAGAGAAATACAAAGCTTTACAGACAAGCAAAAGCTAAGAGAATTCAGCAGCACCAGACCAGACCAGCTTTGCAACAAATGCTAAAGAATTTCTTTAGGCAGGAAACACAAGAGAAGAAAAACACCTACAAAAACAAACCCAAAACAATTAAGAAAATGGTAATAGGAACATACATATTGATAACTACCTTAAATGTAAATGGATTAAATGTTCCAACCAAAAGACACAGTCTCGCTGAATGGATACAAAAAGAAGACCCGTATATATGCTGTCTACAAGAGACCCACTTCAGACCTAGGGACCCATACAGACTGAAAGTGAGGGGATGGAAAAAGATATTCCATGCAAATGGAAATCAAAAGAAAGCTGGAGTAGCAACACTAATACCAGATAAAATAGACTTTAAAATAAAGACTATTACTAGAGATAAGGAAGGACACTACATAATGATCAAGGGATCAATCCAAGAAGAAGATATAACAATTATAAAGATTTATGCACCCAACATAGTAGCACCTCAGTACATAAGGCAAATGCTAGCAGCCATAAAAGGGGAAATAGAGGGAGGGAGGGAGGTCCAAGAGGGAGGGGATATATGTATACATACAGTTGATTCACAACATTGTAAAGCAATTATACTCCAATTAAAAAAAAATAATGCCTTTATGTTACTAAGTTACTGAAAAACCTCAGAATCTATATATTTGACTTCTGAACATGTGATACATGATCGAAAGTGTATTTATATATTTCTTATTTGAAATTCTATTAGACTTTCCCAACTCACATAAACTGTGGAATTTGTTATTTTCCTTTTAGTAGCATTATAATAGTATTATTTTGCATTTGTGGGAATTTTTAGTTGACAGTGAATATACACATCAATTATATTATTTAATCCCAAACAAAAACCTTCTAACAAAGACAAAAGTTATAGGAAGTTAGGAAATTAAAGCTTAGAGGGGGTAAGTGACTTGCTAAAGTTTGCCAGTTTCAACAAGATGGTCTTACCTCTCTGATTATTTCTGTTGTGGAAAAATTTAAAGTTAAGAATTCTACATGTTTATTTAACAAATCAATATTAGCTCAATATTCATTCTTTTTCTGGTGCTTGACTAAGACAAAATTCACAAATAGGTTCAAAAAGTTTCTTCTCAAATAAATTAAACATAAGTTAACATAAGATATATCACCAAATGCCTTACTCATGGTCAGATCTGGAAAGAAAGGCAGTAAGGCAGAGTATTTGAGCACACAGAGTCTGAGTCTTGGTTTGAACCCTGACTAGGCTACTGACTGTATGTCCTTGGACTATTTATTTTCTCTGCTCTTCAGGTTTTTTTCTTCATATGAATAAGGTAAAAATTACACTTATTTCCAGGGGCTGTGGTGTGAACGAATGTAGTAAAACATGTACAAAGTTTAGAAGAGTGCCTACCTATTTGATATTTTAATCTAGTGAAAAGCCAAATAAATAGTAGTCCCCTACTTATGGTATTCAGTCAGTGAATATGTGTGTACATATTTATGTCTATCAAGGAGAAAAAACAGAATTAATAATTGGCATCTGGATAAAGGGAGACAATGAGTTTCCATGTGAGAAGGTGAGAATTTTTTGGAATGTCACCATTCACTAATACAGAACACCTATGACTGACTCCTGTGGGATGTTCTTTGATGTTATGTAGAGAAACACTCCCTGATGCTACACAGCAGTCCATATGTGGCATTACCTATAATGATGGATAAATATCTAATAAACTCTAGAAAAACAGCTGTAATCTGCCAGCAGTGGAGTAGGGACTCAGTGATACAATTGAGGGATCTCGGTTATTCTTTCTTACATTTTTAGATCTAGATTTACTCTGTTGTATCATATTTAGTGTAATCTTAGGAATTTTGCAAAACGAACGCCTTTGATGCTCAATGTGAATTAAACATGTTTTAGAAAGAAAGCGCTATGTTGCAGGAAACAGTTTTCTCTGTAAGCCACTTATATGCAAGTCTGTTTTCAAAGAGCTAAGTTTTTCTGATAACGTTTCAGTGCTTGCACCATAAGCAGCTAGGAATCTGGAAGCAAGCCAGGTGGTTAGTACTCAACACATTTAAAGCAAAACCAATATTGTAGGCTGGCAGACACTTTCATGTTAATGGCACATTAGATTACTCCTCAGACTTTTATTACAAGGACTCCAAAGGTGCAGCCTTTGATAGCTGACAGTCTTGCTGTGTTTCAAGGAGTGCAACCTTTAATCTCCCTCTGAGCTGTTAGGTTTCACAGTTGTATCACCACGCCCTTGAAGGTTTGTTGGTGAATTCCAGGACAATTTCTTTGTGCTATGACTAGAACGAAGGGTGAATTAAGCATCCTTGATAATGGCAAAGCAGAAGAATTGCAATTTCATTTATTTTATAGTTTCTTCTTTTTATTATGATTAGAAATTCCATTTCTAAGCATGTATGGTATAAGCATCTAAAAATATTCATAAATTTTGTTTAAATGACTCAAAAAATAACTGATTTTTTTCCTTTGGAACTATATATAATCTTTCATAACAAGTTTTCTCTGTGAAATGAAATTATAGTAAGTATATGTATAAATTATATTTCTAGCATTTTTTACTATCAAAATCAGTTAAAGACAACTCAGGTATGTTCTTTTTATTCCATTATGACTTCAAGAGTTTATGACTTATTTTCTAATATATATAGGTTTATCAGAAGTATTTTGTAATTCATTAAGCGCTCTTATCTGAAACTGGATATGCTACTGTCACTTGATACTTAATCATTTATTTGCTGTATTAAAAGTAATCATCATGGTAGGAATCATAAAAACAATACAATGGCATGAATGTCGACTAAGATAAAAATTTCTTATATAATACATACAATTCACTTTGAAAAATCATCTAGTTTAGTTTGTTATAAAAATCTGTACAGTTATGAATTATGTACCTATGAAACATGTACATATATGTATATATATGAATTCTAAAGATAATCTGAAAATAATATATTTAAATAGAATTATTTTAAATAGAAAGTGATATAACCTCATCCTACTGGTGGGTGAGGTAATCAACAGGATGTGTCTGCTGGTTGACCCATGAGCTGGACCCAGACAATCAGAGGTTCCTCACCCCCACCCCTGTCCCTGGAATGAGTGTTCTTGCATTCCCTGTACTAGAAACTGCCCAAGGACATAGCCTTGAGATAGCAATGTGGTTTTGAGACCACCTGGATGGTATACATGACTGAACCCAGTTAGGGCCTCTATATAAACTTTTAACTTTCTGGTGGGTGGCCGTGGAGATCTATTCATCTTGGGGCTGCCCAAGATAAGCCTTGCAAGTAAGTTGCCTTGTTTATTAAAACTGCCACCTACCAATCTAGAATTATTTGCCTCTTTCTTCAGTCTCTCCATGCCCTCTGTGTACAGGGGCAATTTGCAAACCAACAATCGTCGAGCTGCCCAGGAGAACAAAGGAATGAGTATTGGGAAAGAGGCAGCCACAGGGGAAATCCTGAGTTGGCCACTGACCTCTCTGTTATGAGGGGTGGCCCATACACTAGATGCTTGTGGACCACTGCATGAGTACGGATGCCCCCGGAACTAGCTGCTTTAATGTGTTTGCTTGAGAAACTGTACATTGTGCACTGTGGCAAAAAAGGAAAACTAATGACGGTTGCAGGGGTTGGCCTTCACTGCATGTAGTTCGGCCAGCTACCAATGCCCAACTAGAGGCTGAAGCTTGAATTGGAAAGTTGGAATAAAAACTGAAGTTATAGAAGGACATGCAGGTGTCCTCTACTCTGTTAGCTTCAGGGCTAGCGGACGAGATAGGAGAGCAGAATAATAAGTTGGAGACCTGGAAATTTACACACTGTTGAAGTTTAAGATTCAAGCACTTATGACCAAAGTAGGACATTAAAATGTAGAATCCCTGGGGAAGTAAGGAGAGGGAAGGGGAGGAGGTTGTGGTGATTGATAATGAAATAAACAGAATGGCCCATTCCATCCAACACTTAATACAAAGAAAAATTTTAAACTGTGATTACCCTAGATTTCTGATAATAAAAAAATATACCCCAAAACTCCAACAAGAAAACTTTCATTCTTTCTCTGTCTCTTGAAGTTGTAGATCTTATCATATCTGTGAATTGTAAACACTGCCTACTTGAGATTGAAAAAAAAGGGCAGGGGGGGATAGGTTTTTTAAAATACAGACTGTTATAAAATTCTGTGTTTTGTCAAAATAATTTCCTATGTTTCATGTTGTCTTTATCAGGTCTTTGATTACTTAAGAAAACAGTCTTCTCTAGTTAAAAGAGCTAAGCTTTTTTTACAACTATATAACTCTCTATGTTTGCCTTTAAAGTCTTCAATTGTCTTTTTGGTTAAATGGATAACTAAATAGTGTTGCCTAATAATCTATGATCTCATTTAATCAAGTATTTTAAATCATTTGATCTTTTTAACAAACTTCCCCAAAATAAGATTCTAAATGAAGTCTTACTGATCTTGAACTAACTTTGGGATTTTGCAGCAGGCCCCTGGAGCATCTCAAAAGATGTGTTCTCTCTCCTTATAAAAGAGAGATTATCAAACTAAGTAGGCTTATTTAATATGTTAAATTACATGGTAAACATTGCCAAATAAGAATAATGCCAAACTTTCTTTATAATATATTTATAGGACATTCCAAAAAATCTAGTCTGTCCTGGCATAACGTTATCAGTCATAATTTTAAAGTGTAGGTCATAGAAATAACCAAATTTCCTTGTCAACTGCGTTATAATGAACTCTCATGAGATCTTTAACCATGGCTATTTTTAAGTCTTTTATCATTTACAGACAATTATTGTTTTACTCTGATAATGTGTTCCTACAAGAGTGCTTTATCTTTGAGAAGATTCCTGGAAAAGACCCTGATAAGTTTCTAAAAACTAAGATCACGTGAAAGGGGCAACATTGGACCTTTCAATTGCTTCCCCAGGGCTACCTACAATATGTCGTGGGATGGTTACTCAAGATCTGTCCTTGTTCTCCCTCCCCACATCAATAAAATAGGCTCAGGACATTGATGATATAATGCTAACAAGTGAAGACTTGGCTCTGCAGCAGGTCACTTTGCAGACTGCTAAAACATCTGAGAGGGAGAGGATGGGTGGTGAACCCACAGAAAATTCAAGGCCCAGGCATAGCCAGAAGTTTTGGGAGTTGTTTAGTTGGATAAGACACACTGTGTCCCAGAATCTGTAATTGATAAGATTCAAGTCTATCCAACCCCTAAATATGTGACAGAGGTACAAGAGTTTGTAGAGATTCTGGGGTTTTGAAGGACTTTTATTTTCCACTTGGCACAGTGCCTCCATTCCTTACACCAACTGGTAAAGAAAGGGCACATATGGGACTGGGGATCAAAACAAGCTGCCTCTGAGAAGGCAAAAATACTAGTGAAGCTCTGAGCATCTCCCATGCAGCACTACCCTTTGAATTAGATATGTCCGTGACTCCAGATGGTATGGGCTGGACACTGTGACAGGGACAACAAAAGGAGTGAGTACCCCGAAGATTTTGGTCTCAGGTCTGGTAGGGGACAAAACCCAATATATCCCCACAGAGCAACAGCTTCTAGCAGTGGACACAGAATGCCTCCGTAGAGCCTCTCACAAAGGAACAGCCTAGCATGGTAAGAACTTCCCTTCCTATCAAGGGGTGAGTTAAGAATATGTTCCATTGACTCACCTCTGCCATGGCTCAAACTACCACATTGACTGAGTGGCCTACTTGCAGCACAGGAGCACTCTGTCCACCAGCCCACTGTCTCTAAAACTGCAGGTGCTACTAGGCCCTGAAGAGTATGTAGATCCTCCAAATACTCCCACCCCTATTCCTATGGCAGCCCCTGTGGCCTGTAGAGAGGGAGTGGGGGAAATGCCCTCTGATGTTTGGTATACAGATGCCTGGGGAGAAAAGGAGCCACCACAGCCAATGGGCTGAATGCAGAGCAGGTTGGCTGGTTATCACTAATGAGCTCTGGCTGTTAACCCTTTCTACTGACAGTTGAGCTGCTCTAAAAGGGTTAACCCTATGGCTCAGATAATGGAAAGCTGAGGGGTGGATGATCATGAGTAAGCCCTTGTGGGGTCAAGATATGCGGAAAGACATTTGGGTTCACCTGCAAGAGCCCAGCACAGTCCTCACTGTCGTCCACATTCCGGCTCATGAAGCATTGACACCCCCTGGCAATCAGGAAGCTGAGGTCCTAGCCTGGGAATGAACTTTAGCAACTGACACATCAGTAGATACAGCAGATTGAGAGCATAGGAGGAGTGTCCACTGTAGTGCCTGCATAGGATGGTGTGTTGCCAAGGATGCCAGATTGCCCTTAAGATACAGTATCTTGGTTAATGCAGTATCAGCACGTCCTATGTGTTCTAAATACCACCCAAGATAACTGTCAAAGGAGTCTGGTGCCATCCACTGGAGTTCCCAACTGATGAGGGATTGGCAAGTTGAATATATCGGCCTCTTTCCTCTGACTGAGTGTTCTAAACATGCTCTGGTTTGGGTAGACACTGTATCTAGCCTAACCCAAGCTTTCCCCTGTTGCCACACAAACCAGGCTACCACCATTAGGAGGCTAGAAGAGCTGAGTACCATGCACAGAAAGCTTCATCAAATAGACAGTAATCTGGGTTCACATTTCAGAGCTCATAATATGCAAAACTGGGCAGAACAACATGACATGGAGGTTCCATCTCCCCTATAATTTTCAAGCAGCAGGGCTAATGGAAAGAAAAAGTGGAATATTAAAGCGGCAGATCAAATTACTAACAGGTAAAACCACCTTGGCTGGGTGGACTAAACTACTGCCCCAGCCTCTAATACATTTGAATGATCAACCAGTGGACCTGTTGCCCCATATACCAGACTGGGGACCCTGGCCGAAACATCCAATACCATAAAGGTATAGAAATCCCCAAAAAACAGCCACTGTCCTGACTCTTACCATGGATCAACGTGTTATGTTGTTGAGAACACCAAGCCCCATCATGCCTGAGAGAGAATTAGCCACTGAAATTTACGAGACGTCGCACCAGAATAGGTGAGTTACTTTGCACCACTGGGTGAGAGGAAACTGCTCCATGTCCACTGTTGCCAGCCAGACCTGTTAAAATGCATTATACTTGAAACGGAACATGAACTATTGAAGGAGGGGAGAAAATGGGGGTCCTGGTCTGGCATATCCGACCCCCATTCCATCATCTCACACCAACACTACTGCCTCCACCGGCCAACATGTATCACATGCAAACGAGGTCAAGTTCCTAAAGCTGCCAACCTCCTTTTCTTCAAGGCCAGGTGGACACATTCTGTGTTCCACTGGTACAATCATTTGGCCACTATCTTTGTCCCCTCCACCGGCCTGGAGGATATTAGAGCACACATGGAAGCCTTTACTAAATTCCCCCAACAAGCCTCAAGTGATAGCCAACAAAGCCTGTCCGTACTGAATACTAAAATGTCTCTAATAAAAAAAGCTTTCCTCCAAAATAAAATGGCCTTGGACATTCCTACTACCCGGCAAGGATGCGCCTGCATCATTATTCAAAGAGAACGTTGTATGTTCATACCTAATAAGTCAGTCAATGTGTCATCTTTATTAAATCACATAAAAACACAAGTAAATGCCCTGAGTGATCTGACCACCACCTAAGGGACTTAGTAAATCAGTGGTTTGGGTCATGGGGCTTTTGGTGAAAAACAAATTGTTACTGATTTTGAAAATCATTATCTTAATGGGTTTTCTCTTACATGTGTCTATGCTGTTGCTGTGGCATCTGCCTCCAATACAGCCAGATAGCTGCCCAAACTAAGCTACCTCCATACTAATAAAAGCCCTTGCTGGCAGCTCAGGGCACACTGCAGAAGAGAGGCCATATGAAATTGTAAAAGCTGGTCACGAGGGGTAAAGTATTGTAGGAGGTAATCAAGAGGATGCGACTGCCAGTTGGCTCTCAAGCTGGACCCAGATAATCAGAGGCTCCTCATTCCTGCCCCCACCCCAGCCCTGGAGTGTGCATTCACTTTCCTTCCCCACACTAGAAGCTGCCCAAGATGCAGTCTTGAGAGTACTGTGGCGTTGAGACCATTCGGATGGACTGAACCCAATTAAGCCTTCTACATAAACTTTTAAGATATTAGCAGATCTACTTGTCTGATGGCTGCCCAAGACAAGCCTTGTACGTAAGCACCCTTGCTTATTAAAGCTGCCACCTGCAATCTGGAGTGGTCTGCCTCTTTCTTCAGTCTCTCCTTGCCCTCTGTGTACCAGGGCCAATTTACAAGCCAACACTTACACTGATATAGAAACATCATTTTGGGGAAAAAATTACAAGCAAAGAAAACTAAGGATGTGAACTGATTTTCACAAAGTGATAGGCAACCCAAGATTAATAGACCCAGTCCTTTTACGGCTTCATGTGGATGTCTACTGAAGAATGACTGCACGCCTAACATTGCACTTTGCATGCACACTTGAGGGAAACTTGCCATCAAGTACGAATCACTCTGCTGAGTCAGCATGATGCTGTGGTTTAAGTATCATTCTAAATGCAAAATAGGTACCAGTCTGTGTCTGATAAACAGTATATGTAAAGTCCCAGTTTGTGCTGACAGTTCTTGGGTACATAAGTCAGAATTCTTGACAACACAAACATCAGTCCAGAGCTCTTGGCCAACACCCACTGTCTGCCTACTTAGTGCCCTCTCTTTCTCCCTTCACATTAGTCGCTTGAGTTTTGTCTCCCCTAATTTATTTCTAATTCGTTCCTAAACCCATGCTAATTTGTATTCTTCCCACACTACTCCACTGAATCTGCTATTCCCAAGATCACCAGTGACCTCCTTTTTGCTAAAACTGATGGACGCTTCCCAGTTTGTTTGTTTGTTATTTTTTCCCTCACATGAACTGGTACTACATTGACACTATTGCCTCCTCCCACCTTCATGAAATATTTCTTTCTCTTAACTCTTTTTATATTACTTTTCTCTTAGCTCTTTGTCTCCTTATTTGGGCTCTTTATTTCCTTCTGCCTTTCCTAAGTGTTGATATTTTCCAAAGACCAGTCCTTAGTTCTTTTCTGCTTAAAAAAGGCCTCTTCTCACATTGCTGTGATATTTCATCCATTTCCATAGATTTATTTATAACCTTATGATTCCCAAGACAGCTCTTTCTCATGAACTTCAGTTTACTGGAATAATGCATATTCTTTTGACCCTCGTTGCTCAAATTCATCTACTGCCCTTCTTCCCCATGCCATGAGCCACATGCCACAGAGGTTCACGTCATATCATCTGTCTCCTCAATAACTCTTAACATACACTTGACTGACATCTACGTTCGAAAGTTGTCTACTTCCATTTCATCAATAGAAAATCAAACAGGATTTTTTTCCCTAAAATATAAACATATGTCTGTCAATCCTTTAATATAACTGAAACTCTCCAGCGACTGCCTCCTTCATATGGGTAACAGCACAAAGTTCACACAAGGCTTTACAAGGTTCATTTTTGTAATATTTCCTCTCCTCCTTGCCAACTTCTCCATCCTCACTTTTCCCCTGCCTCCTTGCTCCCAGCCTCTGTTGCTGAACTATACAATGTACTGGCAGAAGGCAAGCAAACTCCTTAATTGGTAAACCATCTCTAGCAATTATTTGTCAAGATAACCAGAGCTTCTTAGACTCATGGCTACAGAATGGATTTGCTCATATTAAGCCACACACTTCTGTTACTTCTAGCAATCAACTTTCACATTCTTTGAAGCTGAATTTGAGATGGTCTTCTGCCAATACATTGCATAGTGAAGTAATACAAAAGTCTGAACATATAGGAGATATGTTGAGCTATCTGAAAAGAATAATCCATGATCGAAGGAAGTTTAATTGTCTTGAGTGTTGCTTTGTTCTATTTTATACATTTTCATTAATTTCTTTGTTTATTTTGCTACAATATTTGATGTTTTCTATTATAATCTTCAATTTTACCAAAACATAAAAAAGGTATTACCATGCAAATGTGGGCACATGCATTCTACACTGTTAGAGAGTTTATTTGAATTCAGCGTACATGGTTTCAGGGTCAGCAGTTACAAAGCTGTTGCTGAAGGGACAGTTCTAATTGTGCCAGAAGATTTGGGCAGCATAGGTATAGCTTTGTGGCAGATCTAAACTTGTATCATATGCCATCCTCAAATTCTTAAGCCTTTATACTTAATAATCAATATTCCATCCAGCACAATAATAAATCATAGAATTTTTTATGGTTACAATTAAGGTGTACTTTTCAGTTACAAAAAGAATGAAAAGGTTACTGGAGAGGTGATGTGATTTAATGAAAAGGCCATTGAACAAGAAGGAAAGGCTCTCAAGTAAGAACTAAATGTGAAAGCCTTTGAAGAAAGATAAAGTATTATGCAAACATAGTATTAGTATTAAAAATCTAAAATGGGGGCTTCCCTGGTAGTGCAGTGGTTGAGAATCTGCCTGCTAATGCAGGGGACACGGGTTCGAGCCCTGGTCTGGGAGGATCCCACATGCCGCGGAGCAACTGGGCCCGTGACCCACAACTACTGAGCCTGCATGTCTGGAGCCTGTGCTCCGCAACAAGAGGCTGCGATAGTGAGAGGCCCGCGCACCGCGATGAAGAGTGGCCCCCGCTTGCCACAACTAGAGAAAGCCCTTGCACAGAAACGAAGATGCAACACAGCAAAAATAAATTAATTAATTAATAAACTCCTACCCCCAACATCTTCTTTAAAAAAAAAAAATCTAAAATGTTCATTTCTAGCAGACCTCATGTGTTCTGGGGCTATCAGGATAACATTCAAAAAGTGTTCAATACAGGCAGTAATATATGGTACCGCGGGAAACACTGAGTCCCAGATTTCAACTTCAAACTTGGAATTTATTGCTTTTGTGATCTTAACGGTTGACCCTTAATATCCTTTCTACACAGTCTTTTAACTTTGTCTTTATGTAGTGGTATTCTGCTGATGTTCTTGTCTTTTTCCTTTAGGAAATGTCCCACAGTAACTGCGCTATTGAAACTGGACGTGTTCCAAAAGAGTTGTCAGAGACCATGGCAAACTTTGATTCAACCTCAGTGGAATAACTGCAAGGTAACTGTCCCAAAGTCATCACTTTCTGGATGCCTCAATAAATCTGGCCTTGATAACATGAAAATGTTCCTTCTTGGGAGCCTGTGGAGGAAGGAACATGACTACATTTGCTGTAAAATACCAAATTACACAGAAACTTCAGAGAGCAGGTGAAAGTCTTCAGAAGTTAATATGAGAAGGCTTATATGTCTTTTCTTTCCTTTTTCTCTTCCCTTTCTTTCTTTCTTCTTTCCTTCCTGCTACACTTGAGCATGTTTCAAAGAAGTATGTTTTACAACTGACATTAATAATATTATCTGTTTTTATTTATTTCATCCCCTTTCCAATCGAAGTTCACGAATCTCCATAAAAATGATCTAATTAATCCTTAGAACACCCTTATGTGGAAAGCAGTGGAGAAAATGTTACTTACTCTCTTACAAAGTGAGAAAAATAAAGTATAAATGCTTCAGGTGAGGTGCAGTTAAGACAGTGGGAGAGGGCTTCCCTGGTGGTGAAGTGGTTGAGAGTCCGCCTGCTGATGCAGGGGACGCGGGTTTGTGCCCCGGTCCGGGAGGATCCCACGTGCCGCAGAGTGGCTGGGCCCGTGAGCCATGGCCGCTGAGCCTGCGCATCCGGAGCCTATGCTCCACAACGGGAGAGGCCACAACAGTGAGAGGCCCGTGCACCGCAAAAAAAAAAACCAAAGAACAAAAACCAAACAAACAGTGGGAGATCCAGGTGTACTACTAAGGTTTTGTACTTCTTTCCCCCTTATTTCATTTTAATAATAGCATCTTAGTTCTCTTGCCTTTTTTCACTGATTAAAAGACCTTGTCCCTCTCTCTCCAAGTAGAACATGAGATACTTGAGGGCATGAAATTCAAAATACAGCTTTTTCATTATATTTCTAGGGCCTAGACTCATGTACATAGAGATTAATATGTATTAAATTGAATTAAATTAAATTATCATTGTTTTTCATTTTAAAGGTACATGCATTTTTAAATTCAAACATTACAAAAGGGTTATACAATTAAAAGTAGGTCTCTCCCATGCAGATACACAGTCCCTGACCCAGAAGCAAATGCCAATAACATTTTCTTGTCGTATGATCTTTCCAGACACTTTCATGCATATTAATGAATGAGTGTGTGTCTTAGTGTTTGTATTCATATTTGAACACTCTGAACAAGTGAGAGAGCAAATTAATACAGTGTACTAGATTTTTTTTAACTTAACAATATATATTGGATAACTCTTTCTGTAAACTTTTCATTTGGAAATCACTCCAAATTTGTATTTTTAAAAAGTAGCAGGAATAAAAATAGTATAAAGAACATCAATATACTCTTAACCTAAGTTCAAATATTACTAACATTTTACCCTGATTATCATTTGTTTAATCTTTTTTTCTCCCTCCCTTTCCCTTTCTCCCACTCCTTCTCTCCCTCTTTCTCCCTCTCTCATCATTTGAAGGAAGTTGCACATACCATGGCCTTTTACTCCTAAAAATGTTGATCTTTAATTCCTAAGAATAATGATATTCTCTTACATAACCACAGTACAACTCTCAAATTAAGTAAATTTAATATTGATATAATACTTTATAATAATACGTGACCACATTCCAAGTTTGTCCATTGACCAAAAAATATTCTTTAGAGAATTTTTACTTCTACAATATAGCACTGAGTCTAGGATGAGGTATTGATCATTTAGTTATTATATCTCTTCTGCTGCTTTTATTTTTTTAATTTTTAAATTTTATTTTATTTAATTTTTTATACAGCAGGTGCTTATTATTCATTTTTTACATATTAGTATATATGTCAATCCCAATCTCCCAATTCATCACACCACCACCACCTCACCACTGCTTTGCCCCCTTGGTGTCCATACGCTTGTTCTCTACAACTGTGTCTCTATTTCTGCCCTACAAACTGGTTCATCTGTACCGTTTTTCTAGGTTCCACATAATATGCGTTAATATACGATATTTGTTTTTCTCTTTCTGACTTACTTCACTCTGTATGACAATCTCTAGATCCATCCACGTCTCTACAAATGACCCAATTTGTTCTTTTTTATACTTCTGCTTCTTTTAATCTGAGTCATAGCAGAGTCTTTCTTTGATGACATTAGTAATTTTGAGGAATAAAAACCTCCTTGTCCCTTCTTTAACTGAATGTTCCTCATTTTGGATTTGTCTGTTGTTTCCTGATTAGTTTTAGATTAATGATCCCAGGTAAAAATAATACACAGGTAAATTTATTCTTCTCCGGGAATCAAATCTGGGGATGCGTAATAGCCATCTGTCTTTCACTGGTGATGATAATTTTGAAAATTAAAACAACAGTCAAGGGCTTCCCTGGTGGCGCAGTGGTTGAGAGCCCGCCTGCCGATGCAGGGGACTCAGGTTCGTGCCCCGGTCCGGGAAGATCCCACATGCCTTGGAGCAGCTGGGCCCGTGAGCCATGGCCGATGAGCCTGCACGTCCAGAGCCTGTGCTCCGCAACGGGAAAGACCACAACAGTGAGAGACCCGCGTACCGCAAAAAAAAGAACACTACTGGGGCTCCCCTGGTGGCGCAGTGGTTGAGAGTCCGCCTGCCGATGCAGGGGACACGGGTTCGTGCCCCGGTCCGGGAGGATCCCACGTGCCACAGAGTGGCTGGGCCCGTGAGCCATGGCCGCTGAGCCTGTGCGTCTGGAGCCTGTGCTCTGCAACGGGGGAGGCCGCAACAGTGAGAGGCCCGCGTACCGCAAAAAACAAAAAAAAAACAACAGTCAAGGTGTTGCCTGATTTTCCACTGTAATGATTCTTTTTGTTCTCCCTTGCAACTCATAAGCAGTCTCTAGGAGCGAAAATATACAGATGTCCTGCTCCACATCAAAAATTCCCCCTTAGATGCAGCATCTATTTGTGACTTGCTTGATCCAATCTTTACTATTTTGGAAGCAAAATGACAATTTTCCAATTTTCACTCTCTCTCTCCATTTACCAGTTGGTCCTCTGCATTCTAACATAAATAAGAACTATACCTTCTCCCCCATTTATTTATTTATTTATTATCTATTTATTATTGATGTGGACTCATGAATTCCTACTTTGTTCAATAGCTTATAATTTATTACTGTGCTTAGTTATTTTGGTCCTCACATTTTCCCAGACTGAGTCAAGATTTTACTCTTGAAAGTCTAGGAAGACCACCCCCCGACCCCCTCAAGAGCAGAGCTGTCCTTCTAAGAGGACAAGGCAACCAAAATCAGCCAATGAAGCTTCAGTGGCAGTTGAGTCAGGGCTGGCCTCAGATCCTAGACCTGCTTGACTGCTGTATGTGAGAAAGCATTCTACAAAGTGTCAACCAAATGCCAAGTGAATCTCCCCCAGGTGGTTCACCACATGGCCAACCAGCCTGTTCTGACAGTGCTGACAAGCCTTTCGCTTCATTCTGACTAATTGTCTGGCCTGGTCCTACCTGAACCTGCTTGGTCAAACCAGCCCTCCTATCGTCGGAGACTGAGGGACAGGAGGAAACTGAGAAGAGATTACTCATGTTACTGAAGGTGGCCTCCCAGTGTCTCAGAAGTTATCCCCGCTCCACTGCCCACGCTCTTCTTTTTTACTAGCCCATCAAATCGCCCAGCTATCTCCTTTTGACTGAGTCTTTTACAGCTTCCTGAGACCCTAGGAAGAGCAAAACTCTGATTGAAATCTGAGTTTTCCCCAGGGCTTCAGCTGCGTTTGGGCCTGTTCCCCTTTACTCTGTGAATAGTCCAAGGTGGTCATAGCAATGCACCCACTCAGCTGAACTTCAGAGAACATGTGGCAAAACCCCTCTAGTTGCAGGAGGCTGCAAGACAAATGCAAAGAACACAGCAGTCCTTTCCAGCTCAGTGGCCCAAAAGCTGTCTTTGCCAACCACTGATGCTACTTCAGGTTCAGTCTCTCTTTTCACCTGAAATTGCATCACTTCTCTCACTTAAATGATTGAGTGAAGCCCTCATGGTCCTCTCAGATTCTCAAATGTTGGTACCTTTTTCACTGTTTCTCCTCCTGCGTGTTCCACAGGTACTGACTTCTTTTTTAATCCTGTAGTTTCTGTATATCAGGACACTTGACTTTGGACTAGAAGTTTCAAGAGCCTTTACTGATTTGGTTTGATTGTCAGGGAAAGAATTTTAGAATAAAGTATTAGGGTATTTTGAGGCATATAGAAAGGATAAAAGGAGAGGAAAAGTGGCGGGGGGAAGCTGCTGAAAATCTAGCTGTGTCAACAAATCCCATCTGTAAAACAGCCCCTTAGCAATGGCTTGTGAAAGGCAGTAACCCCCGCTCACCACTTCCACACACACACATACACACATCCTTCCCAGATCCTTAGGGTTTTTGCTGGCCTCTCAGAGCTTTCAGCAATACAGGGGTGGGGGTGGCGGTGTGTATGGACTGATTCTAGCTGCTAAAGGGGCCCAGGAACGGGAAGCCTCTCAGGTACTTTGCCTTATTAAGCAGAAGAACAACAATGGTGGCCCCAAGCGATGATATCGGCAATGTGACTCTCAATTGCCCTCCTCTTGATAATGGGCTGAAACTAGGAGTCCCTAATCCAAAATGTCTAATGACAGTCAAGCACCACAGCCCTTGCTCCAGTTCCCCAAACCCACAATAAGTACACGTGGCTACAGTTTTTCCTTGTTGAGAAGTTGGCAGGAGGCAACTGGCCATATTTCTGGCTCCAGCGATCACTTTCCCTTGGTTACTGATCCACCCTCCTCACTCAAAATTAGCTCTTCCCTGTGAGCTCTGCCACTTGCAAGTTTAGAGAGTTTTGTAGAAAGTCTTTACAAATGCTTAGGCGGTGGCATCTGAACAGTCACGCAGAGGTCTGAGAATATTCTGTGATTGCACCCTGTGGTACGCACGTCCTAAGGCGACCCTCAGTGAGTCCGATCCTTCTGTAATTCCCTCCCCTTGAGTATGGGCATAACCTGTGACTCACTCATAGCCAAAAGAATATGGCAAAAGTGATGGGAAGTTACTCCCACAATTATACTGTCACTTAAGACTCCATCTTGGCAGACTTGAGCAAAGACTCCCCTGCTGGCTTTGGAAAACTAAGCAGCCATGTTGGGAGAGCCCCCTGGCAAGGAACTGAGGCAGCTGTAAGAGCTGAGAGCAGCCCCCAGCTGACAGCCAGCAAGAAAATAGGGACCTCAGGGGCTTCCCTGGTGGTGCAGTAGTTGAGAATCTGCCTGCTAAAGCAGGGGACACGGGTTCGAGCCCTGGTCTGGGAGGATCCCACATGCCACGGAGCAACTGGGCCCGTGAGCCACAACTACTGAGCCTGCGCGTCTGGAGCCTGTGCTCTGCAAAAAGAGAGGCCGCGATAGTGAGAGGCCCGTGCACCGCGATGAAGAGTGGCCCCCGCTTGCCACAGCTAGAGAAAGCCCTTGCATAGAAACAAAGACCCAACACAACAAAAATAAATAAAGAAAGAAAATAGGGACCTCAGTTCTACAGCCACAAGGAACAGAATTCTGCCAGCCACTACAAGGGCCTGAAAGAGAACCCAAACTCCAGAAAGGCACATGGCTACACTTTTACTGCAGCCTCTTGAGACTCCGAGAAAAAGATCTTTCTAAGCAGTGCCTGTATCACTGACCCATTGAAACTGTGCAATCATGTCTATTGTTTTAAGCATCTAAGTTTGTGATAATTTGTCACACAGCAATAGAAAACTAATATATTCCCCAGGGCAGTAAGAACATCTCCCAAGGAGAAGAAAAGAGGGACTAGAGTCTAGCCTAGCCCCTGTGACTTCTATTTGCAGCTCGTCAGGCTCCTGCATTCTTCAAGTTCCCAAACTGGTTCCAGCAGGTAGCACTGCTGGTGGAGTTTATTTATCGTTTTTTTCACAGAGACAAATTAAGTCAATAAAAATAAAAGAAATGTAAGAGAAGAGCTTCTGAATATTCAGGAGAGCAGTGGGTTGCATAAGGCGTGCCCACATGACCACAAGCAGAAGCACCCATACGATACCTCCCAGAATACTTTGCTTTGCCTGATGCTGGGCTGTCCTTCACTGACCAGTCTTCAGGCATGTTTACACCAACCAGAAAGGGGAAGATGGTGACCCATACAGCAGCTTTCGGGCTGTGCACAATATCTCAAGATGAAAGCTCTTCCTATCAATGCTGTGTGGCAGAAGAGGGACAGGGATTAACAGAGAAGTGAGTTCCACTGCCACCCTCTGAAGCACCTCAGACCTAGTTCTGCTCTCCAATTACCAGCCCCCAAATTAAGCTGTAACAGAAAAGTCCTTTCAGATTATGGCTCTCCAAAGGGATCTAAGTGTAGGGTCTCTCACCATCTATTCATTTAATCACCATTTAATGATCTTCTACTCTATGTGAGCACTGCTGATACAGCAGTGGATAAAAGATATGAAATCCCAAAACATATGGAGTTTTGAGTCTAAAGGGAGATATAGAGAAGAAAATGGCAATTAAACTATATGATAGGAGAAGTACAGGTGTTGTCTGAGCACAAAAGAGGGACGCCTCCCCACTGCAAAGTGGTCTTAAGGAATCCCTATACGCCACCAGCAATGACATCTGAACCGAGACGTGAGAGATGAAGAGCAATTGACAACACAGAGTGCTCCAAGCAGAGGGAATATGTAACTAACACCCAGAGGTGAGTTTGAGGAGCAGCGGAACTGAAGCATAGAGTTTGTAGGTTAGTCCTAATAATAAGGTGCAGCAGCTATCCAGCATGTACTGGATACTATTGTTATGCTAAATGAATGGTATATATCATCTCATTTGATTCTCATAGCATCCCTCAGGTGAGACAACTGAGATGAAGAAAGGTTATGTGCTTTGCCCATGATGGTACTGCTGGTAAATGGTGAAGCCAGAAATTAATGTGCAGCTGATTGGCTTCACAGTCCACAGCCTTAACTCCCAACTCTCATACCCTAGTCTGTAGCTTAAATGAATAAACCAAATTGTGGGCCTTCAGGTCAGGCCTCTATTCTTCACTAATGGAGCCACTAACCCAACATACAAGTCCAAATCCACCTCAGATTCTGGAACTCCTCTGACCTCAGAATCTCTGTCCAACCCAAGAGTTCTTGCTCAAAAGTGGGGACAAGCCAGCCCTCTCCCAGTTATCAGGTCCCTTGTTAGCAAGCCAGGTTTCCACACTGAGGCTCTGCTTCCTTAGGCTTTTTGAAAACTAGAATCTTGTCTCTGAATTCAGTCCCCTTACATAGATTCCCACTTCTTAAGACTTCAGACACCAGGCTTTGCTTCTTTTTTGGGGGGACTTTTTCCTATTTTTGATTTCCTGAATATCCTCTTATTGCTTTTAGGTTCTTTGGAGTCTAGTCTCCCTCAATGGAGTCTGACTACAAAACATTGCTGAAAGATCCTCTTTATGACATGGAGGGGGCCATGGATTTCCCTAGGCATAGTATTGTGGACATCTTTTCTCATTTCAAAACCCCCTTTTGACTGCACTGATCTCTGAATCTACGGTGCATCACACTCCTCCTTCCCTGTAGGTTGCTGGAGTTAGTAGTCAAATTCTGTTGCTTTGTTTTTCAGGCTATTTTGGAAAGAAGAAAGGTATCATTTCTCTCCTAACTAGAATATTTAAAGACACCTTGCCCTTTCCCAAAACCACAAGAACAAGTAAATTAAGCAAAGTGGTTTTTTCTAGGCAAATCAGAAATCTCTTCTTAAGAAGAATTCTCTAATCACTGTAAAGCTACAAGAATAAATAGCTCAATGTGTAGCCAACTTTGAAAACAAAATTTTCTAACACTAAATGTATATTTTTGCATATGCAAAGATACATAATTTTGTATGTATATACATTTATTTTACACTCATATTTGCATATTATAGTATAGTAGTCTCTCTAATCATACAGATTTTTAACCCATATGCACTGCGTATTCTCTCTTTGGGTTTCAGCTAATTTCTCCAACTTCTTAAGGTATGGGAGATCCCCTATTTAGCAGGCTGTGGATACCTCCTGGCACAGCAGTGCTTCTTTTTGAATAGTGTCTGGCTTTCTGGAGGGCCCAAGTCTTAATGTCAAGGGGTTTATTTGTTTATTTGCTTACAAAGCAAGAGCTGCTTATTGTCTATAAAGATGCTTATAAATATTATAGCTTCAATTAAAACAATAATTTTTATGAGAAAAAATTAGCTGCTGAGTAAATAATCCCCACAATTTTCTATATTTTTGGATATATTTCTGTCCTTTTTTTAATGATGATGATGTTTTAGACATAATAACTAGGTGTACAATATCTAGTTATTTATTATGAATATGTTTGGTAAAAGTTATGAAGACCGATTTAAAAGGGTAAATGTTACTTAACATTTCACATATCCATCCATGGAATAAAGTTTTTCCATTTATGAAGGAGTCATTATTTGACAGTTCTGTTCAGCAGGTCTTTATTCCTTTTCAGTTCTAAATTGCTTGAAAATGACTTCAATTCCTAACACTCAATTTCTTGCTGGATTTCTTTCTGTCTAGCATCTCAGACTACTTTCTTTAAGGCCACCAGTAACCTTCTCTTCAATTTAAAGTACAGTTTCCTTTTTTTCTATATTTTGAGCCTTTCTGCTGCCTTTCATATGTTGGCCACTGCATTCTCAATTACACTTTTTTCTAGTTTCACTAACACTGCTTACACCTGGTATAAGTTGTACATGTGGTTACTCAATTTCTATACCCTTTGCAGGGTCGACACTTCTTCGTATCCATCAAATTTCTGTGCATTCCAAAGGACCTTTGCTATATTTATATCACAATTTACAAGTAGATATTGATAATATTTTTGTTGCTTGGCATGTAACTCAAAGTGCACAACCTATGAGTCATCCACATATTAGTGACAAGGAGGCTGCAGAGATGGGCAAGTATTTTAATACTCTAGGAAAGTCCATTCAACTTTCCTTTTTGTAATTAAGATTCACTAGCATCTCAGTGCCTTCAGTTTTCTCTGGGGAAAATACAAATTTTGCCAGCTTCTAAGTGCCTATACCATTTATTTAGCTGCTACCCTTACCCTAGATATTATGCCAGATGCTGGAGATTCAGTGGTGACTCAATACAGACTCGGCCATTATTTTCATGAACCTTAAAGTCTAGTTGGGAAGACTGGAATTAAACGTTTTTATTAACCAAAAAATCCTGCAACTGCAACCCTTGCAAGTGTTAAACATTGTTCTAAAAGCTTATACTAGGAAAATTTGACCTGGTCAAGGAACTCAAGGAGGACTACCTTAAGGGTGTACCTCACTAACTGAGATTTGAATGACAAGTAGGAATTCAGTATGTGAAGAGGAACCTGCTAACCAGAAGGACTGGCATGAGCTAAGTCTCAGTGGTGGGCCAAAGAAGAGATTATAAGAGAAGCAAAAAGAAGGCAAATGGTGTGGAATGCACAGAGTAACCATGCTGGACTTTGTAAACTATATTACTTTTGTCATTATCCTGCAAGTAATGGAAAGCTATCAAAGAATTTTAGATGACAGGGGATAAAGAGGGGCTATGGGGAAGCGGGGGGAAAGAACTGTCATGTTCAAATTTATTTTTCCTGCCTAAAGATTTGTGTGGATTCCCTACACTAAATACTATCTTTTCCTTCCTGATCTAAAGTTAGGAGGCTGTTCTAATAGTTTAGATTTATTTCTTTGTGTGAATCAAAGGCCTTTCATTCTGAGTCTCAGTTTGTTTGGCCTCCTCTTCACAACCTCTAAACAGTGGAATTCCCTAAAGCTTCCTCTCTAGTTGATATCTTTTGTCACATTGGTTTTGCATGTCAATAATTTGAAGAGGGTCATTAAATATCTCAACTCCAGTCTTGTATATCCAATAGCTACAAAGGTATACTTGTATATTTTCAACAGGCAACTCAAACATAGCAAATCTAAAGTATACAAAGAGAAAGAAAACCAGTTTCTGCCCTCCCCTCAGATAGTCAGGCATTCACTTAATAAAAATCTGCTAAATCCTTTTCCAGGCCATGGGTATTCAAAGAAGAATTAGGTAGAATCCTTGACTTTAAGGGAACAAAATATTCTCTGCAATTAGTTATCATATTCCCTATGATTAACTATCACAATGCTGTATGTTAGTGGATACTTTTGTTATACTTTTTTTTTTGCTTTCCCTAAAATGTTTTCCTTTCTGGACCACCACCTCTCTAATGCTTCATAGCTCCTGTTCATTTCCTACCCTCAAGATTATTTCTCTTCCCTAAAGTTATCACGTGCACCCATTATGTGATACTGCCCTGAGAGTTAACACTAAAGATTTGGCAAGCAGGAAGTAGCTCTGAAGAAACAGGCAGGCAGTTGTCTTGCATTTCCTGAAGTGACCTGTCTTATTGTCTCCTGTGCCCTGCCATGAAGACCCAAAAAACCCAAATTCTTTTTTTTTTTTAATTTTTAATTTTTTGGCACGGGGGATCTTAGTTCCCTGACCAGGGATTGAACCCGTGACCCCTCCATTGGAAGTGTGGAGTCTTACCACTGGACTGCCAGGGAAGTCCCAACACCCAGATTCTTGATGCAATGTCAACACCACACTTATCTCTGTATCTCCACCACCTACCAGAATGCCTAGAGCACTGTAGGTGTGGGAGGCTATAGACAAAGCCTAATTGATTATGCCCCCATTGAAAGCCATCTCTTTCTCCATATTGGAAACTCACCATTATTGTATAAGTGAGTAAACTTGGAATAACAGTTTTAGGGACAATCTTATGAGACAACTATGAAACTAGTGTATGGACTTCTCTAATGCTCAGTACCTCTTTCTCTCCCTCATCTCCCTGTACTAACTTGTGTTTACCATAAATTACATGCCACCTAAATCATAGCAAGCAGTGAATGAGATCGTGCTTCATTTTTCTTTTAAAATAATTGAAAAATAAATAGCCTTTATATAACGGCGTTTAAGTAATTTTAAAAATAACTACAGTGAATTGAGTCATGTGATAAAACAGGGGAGTCCATTCCTCTGCATCTTCGAGCTGACCCTAGCCAATTATGGAAATATTGGGTCATTTAGGATCAGACATTTCCTATCTTTAGCTGATATTTGATCAAGACCATCAGGAGTAACTCAGGGACAGGAGGGACCTTCAAGATAGCAGAGGAGTAAGATGTGGAGAATACCTTTCTCCCCACAAATACATCAGAAATACATCTACACGTGGAACAACTCCTACAGAATACCTACAGAATGCTGGCAGAAGACCTCAGACTTCCCAAAAACCGTGTGGCTGACAGGGTCTTGGTGCTCCAGCTGGGTGTCAGGCCTGAGCCTCTGAGGTGGGAGAGCCGAGTTCAGGACATTGGTCCACCAGAGACCTCCCAGCCCAACAAAATATCAAATGGTGAAAGCTCTCCCAGAGATCTCCATCTCAATGCTAAGACCCAGATCCACTCAATGACCAGCAAGCTACAGTACTGGACACCCTATGCCACACAAGAAGCAAGACAGGAACACAATGCCACCCACTAGCAGAAAGGCTGTCTAAAATCATAAGTTCACAGATACCCCAAAACACACCACCGGACGTGGTCCTGCCCACCAGAAAGACAAGATCCAGCCTTATCCACCAGAACACAGGTAACAGTCCCCTCCACCAGGAAGCCTACACAACCCATTGAACCAATCTTACCCACTGGGGGCAGACACCAAAAAAAATGAGAGCCATAAACCTGTAGCCTGCAAAAAGGAGACCCCAAACACAGTAAGTTAAGCAAAATGAGAAGACACAGAAATACACAGCAGATGAAGGAGCAAGGTAAAAACCCACCAGACCAAACAAATGAAGAGGAAATACGCAGTCTACCTGAAAAAGAATTCAGAATAATGGGAGTAAAGATGATCCAAAATCTTGGAAACAGAATGGAGAAAATACAAGAAACCTGAAGAGCAAACAAACAATGAAGAACAACAAAATAAATGAAATTTAAAATTCTCTAGAAGGAATCAGTAGCAGAATAACTGAGGCAGAAGAACGGATAGGTGACCTGGAAGATAAAAGAGTGGAAATAACTACCGCAGAGCAGAATAAAGAAAAAAGAATGAAAAGAATTGAGGACAGTCTCAGAGATCTCTGGAACAACATCAAACGCACCAACATTCGAATTACAGTGGTCGCATAAGAAGAAGAGAAAAAGAAAGGGACTGAGAAAATATTTAAAGAGATTATAGTTGAAGACTTCCTTAATATGGGAAAGGAAATAGTTAATCAAGTCTAGGAAGCACAGAGAGTCCCATACAGGATAAATCCAAGGAGAAACACAAAAACACACATATTAATCAAACTATCAAGAATTAAATACAAAGAAAAAATATTAAAAGCAGCAAGGGAAAAGCAACAAAAAACATACAATGGAATCCCAATAAGGGTAACTGCTGATCTTTCAGCAGAAACTCTGCAAGCCAGAAGGGAGTGGCAGGATATATTTAAAGTGATGAAAGGGAAAAACCTATAACCAAGATTACTCTACCCAGCAAGGATCTCATTCATATTCGATGGAGAAATTAAAACTTTTACAGACAAGCGAAAGCTAAGAGAATTAAGCACCACCAAACCAGCCTTACAACAAACGTTAAAAGAACTTCTCTAGGCAGGAAACATAAGAGAAGGAAAAGACCTATAATAACAAACCCAAAATAATTAAGAAAATGGTAATAGGAACATACATATCAAAAACTACTTTAAATGTAAATGGATTAAATGCTCCAAGCAAAAGACACAGACTGGCTGAATGGATAATAAAACACACCCTGAATATATGCTGTCTACAAGAGACCCACTTCAGACCTATGGACACATACAGACTGAAAGTGAGGGGATGGAAAACGTTATTCCATTCAAATGGAAATCTAAAGAAAGCTGGAGTAGCAATTCTTATATCAGACAAAATAGACTTTAAAATAAAGTATATTACAAGAGACAAAGGACACTACATAATGATCAAGGGATCAATCCAAGATGAAGATATAACAATTATAAATATTTATGCACCCAACACAGGAGCAGCCCAATACATAAGGCAAATGCTAACAGCCATAAAAGGGGAAATCCACAGTAACACAACAATAGTAGGAGAATTTAACACCCCACATTCACCAATGAACAGATCATCCAAAATAAAAATAAATAAGGAAACACAAGTTTTAAATAATACATTAAACAAGATGGACTTAATTGGTATTTATAGGACATTCCATTAAAAAACAACAGAATACACTTTCTTCTCAAGTGCTCATGGAACATCCTCCAGGATAGGCCATATCTTGGGTTACAAATGAAGCCTTGGTAAATTTAAGAAAATTGAAATCATATCAAGTATCTTTTTTGACTACAACAGTATGAGACAAGATTTCAATTACAGGAAAAAATCTGTAAGAAATACAGACACATGGAGGCTAAACTATACACTACTAAATAACAAAGAGATCACTGAAGAAATAAAAGAGGAAATCAAAATATACCTGGCAACAAAGGACAATGAAAACATGATGACCCAACACCTATGGGATGCAGCAACAGCGGTTCTAAGAGGGAATTTTATAGAAATACAATCATACCTCAAGAAACAAGAAAAATCTCAAATAAACAACCTAACCTTACACCTAAAGCAATTAGAGAAAGAAGAACAAAAAAACCCCAAAGTTAGCAGAAGGAAAGAAGTCATAAAGATCAGATCAGAAATAAATGAAAAAAAATGAAGGAAATGATACCAAATATCAATAAAACCAAAAGCTGGTTCTTTGAGAAGATAAACAAAATTGATAAACCTTTAGCCAGACTCATCAAAAAAAAAAGGGAGAAGACTCAAATCAATAGATTTAGAAATGAAAAAGTAGAAGTAACAACTGACACTGCAGTAATACAAAAGATCATGAGAGATTAAACTAAGCAACTATAGGCCAATAAAATGGACAACCTGGAAGAAATAGACTAATTCTTAGTAAACCAAAATGTTCCGAGACTGAACCAGGAAGAAATAGACAAATATAAAGAGACCAATCACAAGCACTGAAAGTGAAACTGTGATGAAAAATCTTCCAACAAACAGAAGCCCAGGACCAGATGGCTTCACAAGTGAATTCTATCAAATATTTAGAGAAGAGTTAACACCTATCCTTTGCAAACTCTTCCAAAATATAGCAGAGGGAGGAACACTCCCAAACTCATTCTATGAGGCCACCATCACCCTGATATCAAAACCAGACAAAGATGTCACAAAAAAAGAAAACTACAGATGAATATCACTGATCAGCATAGATGCAAAAATCCTCAACAAAATACTAGCAAACAGAATCCAATAGCAGATTAAAAGGTTCATACACCATGATCAAGTGGGGTTTATACCAGGAATGCAAGGAATCTTCAATAGATATATATCAATCAATGTGATAAAACATACTAAAAAATTGAATGAGAAAAACCATATGATCATCTCAATAGATGCAGAAAAAGCTTTTGACAAAAATCAACACCCATTTATGATAAAAATCCTCCAGAAAATAGGCATAGAGGGAACTTACCTCAACATAATAAAGGCCATATATGACAAACCCACAGCCAACATCGTTCTCAATGGTGAAAACCTTGAAACCATTTCCTCTAGGATCGGGAACAAGATAAGGCTGTCCACTCTCATCACTATTACTCAACATAGTATTGGAAGTTTTAGCCACAGCAATCAGAGAAGAAAAAGAAATAAAAGGAATCTAAATTGGAAAAGAAGAAATAAAACTGTCAGTGTTTACAGATGACATGATATGATACACAGAGAATCCTAAAGATGCTACCAGAAAACTACTAAAGCTAATCAATGAATTTGGTAAAGTAGCAGGATACAAAATTAATGCACAGAAATCTCTTGCATTCCTATACACTAATGATGAAAAATCTGAAAGAGAAATTAAGGAAACACTCCCATTTACCACTGCAACAAAAAGAATAAAATACCTGAGAATAAACCTACCTAAGGAGAGAAAAGACCTGTATGCAGAAAACTATAAGACACTGATGACAGAAATTAAAGATGATACCAACAGATGGAGAGATATACCATGTTCTTGGATTGGAAGAATCAACATTGTGAAAATGACTCTACTACCCAAAGCAATCTACAGATTCAATGCAATGAAATCCTTATCAAACTACCAATGGCATTTTTCACAGAACTAGAACAAAAAATTTCACAATTTGTATGGAAACACAAAAGACCCTGAAAAGCCAAAGCAATCTTGAGAAAGAAAAACGGAACTGGAGGAATCAGGCTCCCTGACTTCAGGCTATACTACAAAGCTACAATAATCAAGACAGGATGGTACTGGCACAAAAGCAGAAACATAAATCAATGAAACAGGATAGAAAGCCCAGAGATAAACACATGCACATATGGTCACCTTATTTTTGATAAAGGAGGCAAGAGTATACAATGGAGAAAAGACAGCCTCTTCAATAAGTGGTGCTGGGAAAACTGGACAGCTACATGTAAAAGAATGAAATTAGAACACTCCCTAACACCTTACACAAAAGTAAACTCAAAATGGATTAAAGACCTAAATGTAAGGCCAGACACTATTAAATCTTAGAGGAAAACATAGGCAGAACACGCTATGACATAAGTCACAGCAAGATCCTTTTTGACCTACCTCCTAGAGAAATGGAAATAAAAACAAAAATAAGCAAATGGGACCTAATGAAACTTAAAAGCTTTTGCGCAGCAAAGGAAACCATAAAGAAGGCAAAAGGAAAACCCTCAGGATGGGAGAAAATATTTGCAAGTGAAGCAACTGACAAAGGATTAATCTCCAAAATTTACAAGCAGCTCATGCAGCTTGATATCAAAAAAACAAATAACGCAATCCGAAAATGGGCAGAAGACCTAAACAGACATTTCTCCAAAGAAGATACACAGATTGCCAACAAACACATGAAAAGATGCTCAGCGTCACTAATCATTAGAGAAATGCAAATCAAAACCACAATGAGATATCACCTCACACCAGTCAGAATGTCCATCATCAAAAAAACTACAAACAATAAATGCTGGAGAGGGTGTGGAGAAAAGGGAACCCTCTTGCACTGTTGGTGGGAATGTAAATTGATACAGACACTATGGAGAACAGTATGGAGGTTTCTTAATAAACTAAAAATAGAACTACCCTATGACCCAGCAATCCCACTACTGGGCATATACTCTGAGAAAACCATAATTCAAAAAGAATCATGGACCCCAATATTCATTACAGCTCTATTTACAACAGCCAGGACATGGAAGCAACCTAAGTGTCCATTGACAGATGAATGGATAAAGTAGATGTGGCACATATATACAATGGAATATTAGCCATAAAATGTAACAAAATTGAGTTATATGTAGTGAGGTGGATGGACCTAGAGTCTGTCATACAGAGTGAGGTAAGTCAGAAAGAGAAAAACAAATACTGTATGCTAACACATATATATGACATCTAAAAGAAAATGGTTCTGCAGAACCTAGAGGCAGGATAGGAATAAAGATGCAGACATAGAGAATGGACTTGAGGACACGGGGAAGGGGATGGGCAAGCTGAGACGAAGTGAGAGAGTAGCACTGACATATATATAATACCAAATGTAAAACAGATAGCTAGTGGGAAGCAGCCGCATAGCACAGGGAGATCAGCTCGGTGCTTTGTGTCCACCTAGAGGGGTTGATAGGGAGGGTGGGAGGGAGACGCAAGAGAGAGAAGATATGGGGATATATGTATATGTATAGCTGATTCACTTTGTTATAAAGCAGAAACTAACACACCATTGTAAAACAAGTATACTCCAATAAGTTATTTAAAAAAAAAAAAAAGAGTAATTCGGACTCTTTCCCAAACTCTGATACTCTCCTCAATGTTGTTATGTGTGACCCTCCTCAGTATTCTTTAGTAATTAGTCAACCTACTGGATATCAGTCATACTTTAAAGTAAATTAATAGAATGGGGACTCTAATAATGAACAATCTTTGAAACTTAATGAAGTAGATACTCTTAGCCTTTCTTCTCCTTTGAAGGGTTAGACTGCTTTATATAATTCCAAGGTAATCTTGCTTCCAGTATCTTTTAGAAAACATTCCACATTTACTCAAAACCACAGCGATCTATCCCAGCACGGACTTTCTACAGTATTTAAATTTAGAAAAACTCAATATAACCTTCTGGCCAAAGCTTATACTTATGCAGTTATGACCAGGTTGTTCCTACTGGGTTTTTACAAGCAGTATTTGTTCTGATAATTAGTTGCTAATTAGCTTCTCCTCCTCCTTGCCGCCAGTCATTCCAAACACTGGTCTTTATCTGAACACACTGTGCTTTCTCCTCCTGTTCTGATATTGTCCTTACTAGAGCCCCCTCTGTCTGAAATAGCCTTTGATGATCTCTGCCTGGAAAATTCTTTACTCATTTTTTAGAAGTCAGCTAAATGATAGCTTCTTTTGGAAAACTTTTCTGAATTTTCCAGGCAGAATGAGTCACTTCTTGTCTACGTTCCCTCAGCACTCCATGCATGCCTCTAATGTAACTTATCGCAATATATTATAATTATTTATATTCAACTGTGTGTTGACCTCTAGACCATGAGCCCTTTGAGAGCAGTGGTAGTGGTTTGTTCATTGTTGGCATGTCATAGGTGCTCAATAATTGTGTGCCTATGCTTTAAAGAATTTGTGAAATAAATCAGAGTATTTAGAAGGAAAAATAACACCTTAGTGAAATAACTGGATTATTCAATGTTTTACACATATATTAACACCTTGATTCTACAAGATTGTGAACTGTGGTGAAATTAATATTTTTATCCTTTTCTGTTTATACCTCTCAATGTAAGTTTAGGCACATGGTAGACGCTGCACTAAAACAAAGCAAAACAAACTACATACACACAACACACACACAGATTTTAAAAATCAGAACACACTTATTTTGCCTTTCAGGGTGTGTTAGGGATTCAGAACAGCATGATATAGATAAAGGACTTTAGCCTACAGGGTGTGTTAGGGATTCAGAACAGCATGATATAGAAAAGGACTTTAGCCTAATTCTATCACCACTTCATCACTCATGTGAGAGAACCAGCTGTTGGCTGTTGTGAAGTAGGAGAGTGCTGACCTACCTACATATCAGGATAAATAAAACCTTTTAAACTACAGGTTTCAAACTCCAAACAACTCACAACAAATAATGGAATAACAAGTCAAAGGCAAAGAGAGTAAAGTAGAGTAAAATTTAAAAGGTAAATGTACAGGATTTTCCATTTGTGTTATACACATATAGGTATGTTTATACATATATATGTGTGTATACATACACACACACACACGATATTCCATATCATGTAATTTTAAAGCTAGAAAAAGCTCTTAAAAGTTATTTAATGCAGTTTTATTTAATTCATTTTTATATTAAAAATGTGAAATCTAACACATATCAGAAATCTTATATGTATCATAGTAAGTGATAAGGCTGTATCTAATACTAAAATCTCCTGAGTTCAGTATCAAGTTTTAAAGGGTCATTAGTACGATTAGTTCCCAAAGTTTTTGTGTTTGTGCTATACCAGAATTTTAGTGTTTGTAAAACTGGTTTTTAATGAAACTCCTGAATTAATTAAGACACACACACACACACACACACACACACACACACACACACAATACTAAGCAAGTCAGTAACAATAAAAATACTAAAAGGAGGCAACACCGATTGAACATATACTATATGCCAGATACTGTTCCCAGTGTTCATAAGAATTGCTCACAAAATTTTCTTAACAACTCTATGAGGTAGGTACTTTTATTTCCCCCAGTTTTTATATGAAGAAATCAAGGCCTGAAAGGGGTGGAGCAAGACATTGTACTCCGGTAGTCTGGTCCCAGAAACCATACTCTCACCACAGTGCATGCAAAACCAATAAAGAAGCAAACAAAAATTGTCTTTGAAAGCATCTGCTATTTGTTGCTCTGCTATTTGCTCACCCATTCAAGGTCTCTGATGCACTTAAAATTGAGAACAGTTGCTGGAACTGAACCTTCCATCATGCCTTTTAATCAATCACAGCAGATTTTATCATGCTTTACTCCACATTATAAATTTCACCCAGCTCTGACTTGGCAGTACCAATATGTATACTCTGTTTTAGCAAAAATACATTTTTTCACACTAATTCAAATGCTATGGTACACCTCTGAGAGTTACAATGTGCCATGGCATAAAGGCAGAGGGTCACTTCTGAATGAAGATGGTGACCAAGACTGTCCTCATACTCAGTGCCTTGCTGCTAAAATCAGTATTACAAAACAATCCTCTGATTTTAGTAGAAACTTACATTTAAAATATCGACTTTGATATCAGTTTATATTTTATATATCATAAACATTAGCAAAATTAACTCTGGAATATTATTAGGTAAAATTAGCTAAATTCAAGGCCTAGTGTCTTGTAAAACTTTTTGGCAAAACATCTATGGCTTAATATCTCTTGAATTTAGTTAATTCATACTCATAATTATTACATTCTAATTTTACTCCCTCATTCTGCACATTTCAAATGCACATTAGCAAAAGGACTAAGTTCAGGGATATAATTTTATTATTATCTAATATTAACAAGAGTAAAATATTTTGTGCTAAATCAAGTTTGTGCAGGCAACTTTGAGTTGTTTTACAGTTTATGTGTATGTCACTAGATACACTCTTCAGTGGCTAATTAAATGATACCATGTAAAAATGGTTTATCTTCAACTGATAGGTTCTGTGTACAGACTGACTTTCTCTGAGGAGGTTAGATTTCAGGCTTCTTTTTTTTCTTTTAAATCACTGGGCATCTGTAAAAAATTCAAAGGGTAGTAAAACTTACTTTAAGTTCAACTGTCCTAGGAACTAGGATTAATATATGCTAAACTATTGAAAAATGGGTGTTAAATTTCTGTTTCACTCTACTTCGCTTTATTGAAACATAGACTACTATCATTTGGAAGATATTGTTAACTTTTTTTTAATTAAAAGAAAGACAAAATTCATCCATTTCTCACTCTCCTATTTATACTATTTAAACTCTATCTAAAGCCAAACAACTGTAAACTCAATGCATTATGACCATCAGGAACTCTATTATAGAGGATAAATATAAAGCTAGATTGCTTGAATGTACTCTACAATACAAGATAACATGGTCCAAAAATGCTCTTTTTGGAATCCATTGTAATTTAAGCATTTTATTTTTGTAAAGTTGCATTGATCACATTCAGAATAAAATATAAATTATAAAATAACTGATAGACATTTTCACAATATCCAAATGTAAAGTTTTACAAATCTGTTTTAGATTAGAACATACCTGAGAGCTTAAAGATACATAGAAACACAAGAAATGCAAATAAGTCCATCCTTTAACTCATGTTTCCTGTTTCCTAGCAAGTTCTTTGATTTACTCAGCCACACCTTGAAATACACTCTATATTTTTTGTAATTTAAGAGAGGAGAGCTTACCAGATAGAAAAACATATAACATGCACCAGAGCAAGGATCTTTTATATCGTTCAGGTATAAATAAATCCCAAGCACCTAAAGAGTACATGACACAGAGTAGACAATAAAATAAAACTAGTAGTAGATTAGTTAGATAGCCAGATATATGGAGGGAGGGAGGGAGGGAGGGAGGGAGAGAGAGAGAGAGGGAGAGAGGGAGAGAGGGAGGGGGAGAGAGAGAGAGAGAGAGAGAGAGAGAAAGATATTGATTGATTGGGGGCGTTAAAAATTGAAAAACCTATTTCTGAGTCTTCTCCACTTATTGATTTACTGACTGGGTGATCTTTGGCAACAAGTTAAAACCTGTTAGTCTCTGTTTTCTTAGTAGCATAATATCAATTACCTTATCACATATCAAATGTTAAGAATGAATGATATTATGTCCATGAAAACAACTGTTAAAATTTTAAAGTACTTTTAAGCATTATGTTTATGCACATACTATATACACCTGAATAGCCATGAATTCACTAGTATAAGCCTACACTAAGATGACATTGTGGTTACTCTGTTATGGGCTTAACTAAAACGTTGGTCATGCAAGTCCAGAATTCACACTGTTAAGGCAAACATAAAATTCATCACACATCCAAGTACTTCAATGGAGAAAGTTGAAAACTAAATGGAATCATGTATTCAATAATTAAAAGACACCAATGAAGGTGCTTACATAAACTGAGTTCTAGGAGAAGATTAAGATATCTAAGAGGGAAAAAAAGGGTGTTATTTTGGAATAAGTAATAACGTAATATGAGGAACAATTTTCAAAAGAAAACAATATGTCATCCTCAGCCTGTGGGAAATGCAAAGAACTTCAGAAGGGATAATAGGAATCTTTCTATCATTGTGTACTTTTTCCATCTCTTCTTAAGACCAGTAAAACCTGTCACTTGGTAACATTAATTTTGCACACCAGTTACAAAGAATCGGATAAGACAATGTGAAGAAGAAAAATGCAAAAAAAAAAAAAAAAAAGATAACTTAGACAAAGGACATATGTATTAGAAAGGAGGCAAGTAACATAGCCATACATGTAGCATCATGCATCTTTCACCTATGGTGTCCTGCACTAAGAATTCTTCCTATGGACTTTGTGGCATGGAAAATTGCTATGATCCCATTGCTGTCCTCTCTTTAAAAAAATAAAATTAAAAGCAAAAACTTTCTGTCAAGTCTACCATGCAGATATCATATCAGGTATATTCATGTTGTACAAAGTTGTTCAAAGGAAAACAAGGAGATAAACAATTTTAACACTGTAATCACTACCAAAGCAATGCATTTGTGATTAGAGGCTATAATACTGAGAAAATCATTTATACACAGCAGAAAATACAATTTTAAATGTTTAAAGTGTTAATTGACTGAGTAAGAGTTTCTTCATTGTTGACAGAACGATATAAACATATTTTTAGAGAATTAATTGTTGGGAAACAAATGCTTTCCCTTGGTCAAGATTGATCACCTGTGAAAATGACAGCATCAATACCTTTGGGTTATTCAACTCCACTTTGAAGTACTTAATGGAAAAAAATATCATTTCAAAGCCATGGATCATTATGCTTTCAAGTTCATATATTAAAACTTTTGAATTCCCACTTTTAGATTTTTAAAATTTACAGAATGCACCAACATAAATCTCCCTGTAAAAAATTAACCCCAGATGCTTGTTTGTAAGCTTTTGAGGTTTGGTTGATTATATATTGTCTTGGCTGAGACAACAAGCTCAGTTCTTTGGATTCCATTAATATACATCTGACACTTTCTATAAACTCAGTTTTGTTCAGACCTGAATTGACTGAAGGAGACAAATTGAACAACAGTAGTGTCAAGCACTGCCAAACAGGACTGGGCTGGTAGAAGACAGAGAAGTGTGACATAGCTGAGAAGCCCCTGCCGTCCCTGAGCACAACTTAAGCACCTCCAAACCCTGATTTCTAATTATGCAAATTACTGGTTCTCACAGGCAGAAATATTCTATGTTAAAACACAGTAAAAATACATCTGAAAAGCATGAGCATATCACAGCCTGATGGCAATCCATTATTCAAAAGTTTTATTACCCTAGAAGAGGTGGAGATGCTATTAAAATAAAACATGTTCTATTAAATAATAGCTATTTACACTTTTCTGTGTCTTCATTTCATAAATATCTGCATTCGACTTTGAGATAACAATAGTCTGCTGCTTTTTCCTATGATAATAGACAATATTTGAGGAGTTAAAAGTGTTTTTGAATTCTTCATTTGGTAGCATGTGAACATTCTCAGTCAATTAAAAGCTTTTATTGTATCTGATTTTTCATTAAATTAAATTCCCGTCAGATTTAATCATCTATGTCCACAGTAATTCAACAGCTGTAAACATATTTGTTGTGTTACAATACTATAAGGATCCTCAGGTGTAAATATCACTACTACTAAATGATTAAATAATTGAAAGCTTTAATTTCAGGGCTTAAATATTCTGCAGATAACATAAAACAGAATTTATGCATTCAAAAGCACTTAATACAATAAATGATTTTAACATCTCTCAATTCCAGGAAAAAAAACACACTGTTCTTTAAAACTATTTGCCATTATTATTTCCTTAGGTTAAAAATGATAAATATGAATACAAAATACTACAACTTCATTTCAGAAGCTAAAGCCTTTGCTTACTTGGTAAATTCTGTTTTCCCATATAGATACAACTTTGGAAAACTGTCCCAAAGAAAACTGTCCCAAAGAACTATCATTTAACAATTAGAAACTTTGACTCATTTTAAATTTATAGCAACACTACCTGCTTGACCATTTCTACTTCTACTCTTCGCTACTAATAGTAAATTATAAAGAAGTGGAGCAGAGTGTATACATATCCATACATATTTAAAAACACATTCAAAATAATGATCTCGTAATAGAAGTTACTTTCCTTTTCCTAAAGAAAAGCTGAATTTACCTGCCATTCATTTTCTACTGCAAATTAGTTTGCCAGGTCCACATTAGCATTCTCTTTTAAATTCATTTTGCTAAATCCACACTTCCTTTTAATACTGCTAAACACTGCTCTGATTCAAAGCTTACCAAATAGTAATCCTGTTCAACCCTGACACCAGTTTCTTATACTGTTTCCCCTGTTAAACACATTTACCTTTATTTTGAAAGAGAAGGTAAAACAGAAGAGGCTCTTACCAGAGACAGGGAAAACAATTCGTTCAGCTACGTCCAACAGTGCTCTGTGCAGCCTGGCAGTATGAGTGATCCTTGGGACTCACACAAAAGAGAGATAATTGGCTCTCAATGAAGAGATGTAAACATCCATCATAATGGCACTGGGGGCTGAAACTGAACGCTACCTCAGCTCCTCTATGTACTCCGACTGGAAGATGATGTCACAAACATCATCTGGGTGTACTCTCATTGGCTTCTGTTACCTGGAATCATATCTTAACCCTAAACTGTCAGCTGCAAATTGAAATGCTCATCTCTGACTATAATTTTTGCTGAAAAGTGGAGTGAAAGTGATGCTGGGCTACCAGAGGATAGAAAACTGAAAATACTTTCCCCCAAATATGTTAAGAAAAACTTACATAATTAATTAATTAGGATCTATGGGAATTTTATTCTCCAGATATGTTTAATAAATAGCAGTATTTATAAAAGGTATTCCACAGAATGGATATTAAAGGTAAAGATTAATACAATCACAACATCTGGGATTTAAAATCTTCTAATTACTTTGCACTGATTTTACAGAACCACCCCACAAGATTAAGAAAGTAGAGTTGAGAAAAATTACAGTGTACACAACTGTACAGTGGAGCTTTTAATCAATTTGGTCACAGCAGCCACATGTATTGTAAAATCTAATAAAAATTAAAAAATGAAAATGCATTTTGCTCTCTGAATGTTAAACAGTATCCCCAAAGTTTTGTGTCATAAAGCTTAATGTATGATATATTAAAAGCATAACATCACTAAAATAATAATGTTAAACTTGGGTTTTTACAAAGAGTAATTTATAAGTCACTGGAACTGTAGACAAGCCCATTTCAGTAACTGAAAGCTACTTTATAGTAGCCTTTATAGTGCTGTTCTCTTTGAGCACAAATGGGGAATAATTATCTATCCCTTACCCTCTATCCTGACAAAAGCCGCAGACTTCTCCCCAGGCTTAAATCCAGTGGGAGAGGAGGATAATGGGCTAAAGCTGGTTGCAGCAGCTTGCTGCCAGAGGGACAAAACTACAATCACCTTGAAATATATCCAAGCTTTCCCCACCAAAAGGAGCTGTCAGCCACATAACTGTGAGATGCAAGAATTACCAGAGCTATTCAATGACCAGCTCCTTCTAAATCCAGCCCAGTCATATCCCAGGGCAAGCCCTTTGAAAGCTGTGCGGCTCAGCATGCAAATAGTACACCCACCTGGAGAGACAGTGAGAGAAATTCTCTGCATCCACCCCCATCTTTAGGGAAAGGAAGGTCACCAACAGTGCCCTTGTGTGCCATTATGCTGGTTCATGTCCTTCTGAATAATGGATTCAGGGCAAAGTTGTTATAATCCCTCCACATTTCCAATGACAGAAAATTATTTTTATTGTATGGTACAATGAGAGTTCTAAAAGTTGAAAATATATGAAAAGACATTTTCATAGGCCACATATTCAAAATTCCCTTCCAAGTCCTGACTTTCATGACCATTGGCTTGATTATTTGATTACTCTTAGTAGCAAGTTAGTATGTGATACAGGGGTAAGAGTTTTAGATTTGGGTTCAAAAGCCCCAGCCCCCAATCCTCACTCTATCACCTACTATCTGTAAGAACTTTAGAACATTAATAACTTTCATGTATAGTATGAGAATGACAATGCTAATTACACCAAAAAAAGTTGATATAGGGATTAAATGAGGTAATATATAAAATACATTATGTAAAATAAAAACTATTACATAAATATAAGATGCAATTAATATTATTGTTGTTATGCAAAAGATCAAATGTGTTCATTTTAAAGGCATTTGGGTAATTTAAAATGAAGAGTCAAGTCAGTGCCTTCAAAATAATTAAGGAAGAAATATGATTATCCTAAACGCTTAAAATTTCAACTAGAAAATAATGTTGCAAATTAACTTGATTTATAACACTGATTCACTCAGTGGTCTCTTTTTGAACTTGTTGCCCCTCCTGGTATTATTCAGAATTTAATCATATTAGTCAAGTTCAAGCATCTAGATTCAAGAAGACGATTTGTCAAACTGTACTTTGGGCCAACGTGAAAGACACTGTTCATTTATTTCTGCCCCAAAATGTGGGAATTTAGATAGAAATGTGTATTAAAAAAAGATTCATTGCCATGCAAAGTGACATAAAATTGAATTACAGATCAGAAAGATGAATTTGGACAATGGGAATGTCAACTGTATTTCTGGTAGACAAATGATAACACTAAGACATTGTAACGGCTAAGAAGATATGTCATGGAGAAAATAGTTATGAAATAAAATATGCTCCTCCATTTTATATTTATATAAAATTTTAATGGTATAAATATTTAATGGCAGAGATGAATAACTAGCAAAATTAGATTATATCTTGTTGCATGTAGAAAGTATGCTGATATATACACCATTCAGTTAATTTTTAAGATAAATGTATATTCTGGTGATTTGAGTAAACTCACGTTATAATGTTTATTTTGTTTTGCACTTGTTTGAGCACTGCCATGCCAAATAGACATAGGACAAAATGAAGACTGAGAAATAGAAATATTCCTAGTTCTTTGAAAACACTTTGTATCAAATAACCACATCCTTCACACAATTCATTGATAAGTTAATGCCTTGGAAAAGGGTCCTAGTTTTGTGTTAATAAAATAAGATTTTTAAGAATATAGATTTCTGTACTTACATATTATACAAGATCAAGACTAATTAATGCACCAGTAAAATTTTAAGGGAGTTCACTTATTAAATGTGAAAGCATAAATGTTTGAATTGTGTACAAAATAGAAAAATGAATGGGATATAACTTAATCCCTTGGAGAATGAATAGGAGATAAAGAAAATGTAGCAGAAATATTTTAAAATAATGTTGGCTTACAATAATGAATGAATCTTTACTCCATACATTAAGTCAATTTTAAATTTTAGTGCAATTTACTAGGATAGAATTTATACTCTAGTTTCAAATAATTATATCTACACTCAAGGAAGTTTCAGATAAATATAGAATATCATATATCATATATAGAAATCAGTGAGATTAGTATAGTATCTTACACATAAGAACAGAAAAAGTATATTTCCTTATGGGCAGTAATCATCTGAAATTAATGATGAGTGTAAGTTATGAAGTTTTTAGTAATTCTCTGATAGTGCTTCTTTAGGAAAAGTAGAGGTATTAAAGGTCAGGGCCTTTCAGTGATTTATTTGTAGTATGTCCTTTTAGAAAGTCTAATGATACTTGAACATCAGTCTGCAAACTGGGTTAAAGCCAAAGATAAGATAGCGAATATGCAATGTGAACATTGATGATCAGACATAAAAATTCTTACTACTATCATAAAATAGTATTAGTAAAAAATACAACCTGATTACATAATGTAAAAAAAAAAAATCCTAAATAAATATGTTAAAACATAAATATGTTAAAACATAAATATGTTAAATATGTTAAAACATTAAGGGCCTGCAAAAAAAAAAAAACAGAATGGTGTCATTTTTTTGAATATACTGCTTATTACATACATGTAGAAAAGTAAAATACACTTTTTTCCAGAGTTAAAAAAGATCTCCAATTTCATAAAAAGGGAAAATAACAAACATCACATTTTATATTGAATTTACCAACATTGTTTCATTATTTATTACATTCCTCCCACTAAAATGGCCTGCTAACACTTGTGAGTTCCAGAGAAAAGACAATTATTTTAACATTAACAACCATGTAAAATCTTAATATAAAGGGGGAAAAAACCCCACAGGAATTAATCTAGGCTCTATTTTGAGTAAATTTATATTAGTGAATGCTTTCTTATTTGAAGAACATGGAATCTATAAAAATATTTTTGATAAATGAAGTAGAAGATGTTTTATACTTCAGCCCAAGTATATCTCAATTTTATTACTATACTTACATACTAGTATATATTTCCCAGGAGTTGAAACCATTGCAGTATTTAATTGCCTGACAATTATTTCTGTTACATCAATTTTGTGGTTAAACTAATTATTTATATTATCAAAACAAATCAGCACTAGAGGCTAATTAAACTGGAGAAACCATCCTCCAATGTTTCCCAACCTACATATTAATAAGGTTTAAGTTAATGCTAACTTTAGGAGAAATAAACATGTCCTTCAGGTGATAATTTTATAGGCAGGACTCCGAAATTTAAACAGGTTTTAAATTCTTGTGAATATTATTACTTACTCTGAGCAGTTAGGAATATTAGAGTATAGCACTTTACTGTATCTTACAGCATCAATAAAAGGCCCATTGCTGAGTTATCCACAAGATGGCAGCTCAGTTTATGTGGCCACTAACACTCTTAATACACTAGTTCATCTTGTTGTTGTTATTATTTAGAGAAAAATAATATATAAAGTATATAAAAAACTTACATGTGTGAATGCTTATATTAGGTAACTTTTCAGTTTAAGAGCAATAAGTGGTTAAAATTTGTTAAAACCAACTGAAAAGCAGGAATTATTTAAATCATTTTAAAATGTGTCACTTCAAAACACAGTTTTTTGCTAACACAATGTCCAAATGCTTCATCTCAAACATATCTCAGAGGTTAATCTCTTTATAAAAAATCATTTTATTTTGTTTCATAGACTTCTATATTGCTTTTAAAAAATGCAAACAATGTTCACAATAACTTTTTGAATCAATGATAACTCTGTGGTATGGTAAGAGATACCTGAGAATAAATTTTTCCATCTACTAAATTCTAGGCATAACCAACTCTGATAAGAATATCTATTTATTGACCTTGATTATAGTCCTTTTTTATACTTAGTCGTCTTCCCTGTTATTTTTTTCTTTATGTCTACCTTAAATCTATTGTGTGGCAGCTTTAGTGCGTTACCCTTTTCTGTTTCCTGAGTAGAAAAAATTTTGAAAATACTTAGAATTATTAGGCTATATCACCTTCTCTTCTGAGAATAAATATCCCCAAGATATTTAACTATGGTTATGTTTCAGTAAATTTTACTCTAGAGAAGAAGAAAATGACTAAATAAAAGTAAAGAAAGGTCTCCCCTCTTGCATGTTAAAGAAATATGAATTCTTAGAAATGAAGATAAGAAGCCCATGCTGTTTTAGTGATTCAGAACACTTTTAAAATGCAAACTGAAAACATTAACTTACTATGGAAGATATCTAAAGTGAATATATACTCTAATTTATTTTTACAGATTTCCTTTGAACATCATGATTAATCTCTGTAAGAGACCTAAAAATCAGTGGGCAAAAGGATTTGTTTTTCACCATGTTCTCTGAATAACTGTATTTTCTGTTTTCATACTGCTCCACAATTAAGGGTACTTCACTTGCTTTCTTATAAATATGTTGCTTTGTTCCTGATATAAAATTTTACAACTTCACTCGTGACTTTTTTCCCTTTCATCTCAATTTCCTTGCCTTTGTCTCATGTTACCCAAATTGATCAAATCAAGGCTGTCTACCACTATCTTGACAAATAAGGAACAACATTAATCTCACAGGAACTTAGTATTGAATTTAGATCTTGATGAGGAGCATTTGAATACAACCACCTTATATTTGACAAGAGAAGGCAGCTATTTATGTAGAACCCATTGGGCTCAAAACATTGCTCCACATGCATGGATGTTTATATAAGAAAGATAATGGGAAACAGATTACTAATCATTGTACAGTATTTTACCATGCCATAACTTTGTGGTAGAGACTCTTCAAATCATTCAGAGGAATCCACATTACTATAAGGGGGATTAGGATTATTGTAATAGTAGAAGATAGAAAAATTTCATCATCATCATCAATAATTTGAGTGTTTAGTTTGTACTAGACATTATGGTAAACACTTTTCATTGATCATCTAATTTGTTGTTTTTGTTTTGTTTTGTTTTCTGCAACCAGTCCCCAAGAGAGGTTAATGTAAAGACTTTCAAAAGGGCTCTTAAATATACACTATAAAACAGTACCATGTTTAAAAAAAATTTTTTTTTCACATAATTATTGGAGTATAATTGCTTTACAATGGTGTGTTAGTTTCTGCTGTATAACAAAGTGAATCAGCTATACGTATACATATATCCCCATATCTCCTCCCTCTTGCATCTCCCTCCCACCCTCCCTATCCCACCCCTCTAGGTGGACACAAAGCACTGAGCTGGGGCTTCCCTGGTGGCGCAGTGGTTGAGAGTCCGCCTGCTGATGCAGGGGACACGGGTTCGTGCCCCGGTCCGGGAGGACCACACATGCCGTGGAGCGGCTGGGCCCGGGAGCCATGGCCGCTGGGTCTGCGCATCTGGAGCCTGTGCTCCGCGGCGGGAGAGGCCACAACAGTGAGAGGCCCGCGTACCGCAAAAAAAAAAAAAAAAAAAAAAAGCACTGAGCTGATCTCCCTGTGCTATGTGGCTGCTTCCCACTAGCTATCTATTTTACATTTGGTAGTGTGTATATGTCCATGTCACTCTCTCACTTTATCCCAGCTTCCCCTTCCCCTTCCCCATGTCCTCAAGTCCATATTCTACGTCTGCATCTTTATTCCTTTCCTGCCCCTAGGTTCATCAGAACCTTTTTTTTTTTTTTAGATTACATATACATGTGTTAGCATACAGTATTTGTTTTTCTCTTTCTGACTTACTTCACTCTGTATGACAGACTCTAGGTCCATCCACCTTACTACAAATAACTCAATTTTGTTTCTTTTTATGGCTGAGTAATATTCTGTTGTATATATGTGCCACATCTTCTTTATCCATTCATCTGTCGATGGACACTTAGGTTGCTTCCACATCCTGGCTATTGTAAATAGAGCTGCAATGAGCATTGTGGTACATGACTCTTTTTGAATTATAGTTTTCTCAGGGTATATGCCCAGTAGTGGGATTGCTGGGTCGTGTGGTAGCTCTATTTTTAGTTTTACTTTTCAATCAAAACTGCTTAATTGAATCTCAACTGGGAAATGCCAAAATATAGGGTCTTACTATGAACTGAATATTTGTGCCTCCCCCTCACACTCAAATCATATGTTGAAACCTAATGCCCAATGTGACGGTATTAGGAGGTGGGGCCTTTGGGAGGTGATTAGGTTACGAGGGTAGAGCCTTTGATTGGGATTAGCGCCCTTAAAATAAGGGAGACCCCAGAGAGCTACCTAGTCCTTTCTCCCATGTGAGGTCATCTATGAATCAGGAAGCTTGCTGTCACAAGACACTGAATCTGCTGGTGTCTTCATCTTGGCCTTCCTCATCTCCAGAACTGTGAAACATACATTTGTGTTGTTTATAAGTTGCCTAGTTTATGGTATTTTGTTATAGCATCCCAAACAGACTAAGGTCCCAACCAAACTACTTACATGAGAATCTCTAAGTATGGGGGATGGGAAGCACTGGTGTATGTTCCTCCCTATATGACTGTCTCTGTCGCCAGGCTTAAAAATTGTTGCCAAAATCTTTGCATACGTGAGTCAAAGGTTTTAATATATAATATCAGATTTTATTGAAACAAGTAAAAAGTGTTCTAAAAATTTTAAGTGAAATCTGTGAAGGAAACAGGGCATAGTTTATATGTCAAACAATACTTTGGAGAATGAATAAGGAAAATCCAGATTACTAAGGTAAAGTGATGAACATCACCTATTTGGTAAGTTTGAGGAAGTAATTGTGATGGAGCATGATCAATGGTAGCTGAGGAAGACAAAAGGATAAGAAGTAGGGGAGTGATGGGAAAAGGAGAGGATTCAGCCTTCAGAGATGGCCCAGCAACATTGGAAGCTAGTCCTAAAGTGCCTTGATCTGCCAGGACAACACCTACAGACAGTGCTCTGCTGAGACAAGATTTCTTCTGCATACAATCTGGCACAAGTGATGCCCTCTCTTGACACAAGACAATACTGAGCTTCACCCTAAATGCCCTATATTGATACTTCCTTTTTCAAAGATCCAGGATGCATACAAGCCCACTGACTCAGAGGATGGTTAGTGGTTGTATGGAAGAATCCCAGTGTCTGTATTTAGGAGGGAATAGACTCTGTGAAAACAAACCCTATGACAGAAAAAATTAACTAATTTTTCTATAGCCCTCTATGATTTCATTGAATTATATTCATAAACCAAGCTTTGTGTCTGAGATATTCATTATTTTAATTATTCATGCTCAAATGTATTGCAGAACTCATATCTTCAGAATTAATCATTACGTCATCTGTAATAAAGCTGGAATATAATACATTTCTGAAGATACAAGTGAGAATAGTATCCTTTGTTATAGTCTGTATAATGAAATGCATATATTTATCTTTTTGTGTATACAATTAGGTAAATGTAATAAAAAGTTTTAAATAATTGTTTGACAGTTAGTAGGAAGCTACTTGTAGACCCTCTAAAGAACTGTAAGGATTATTTTAAGTGTTTAATTTAGTACTATGTATACCTATATATATACATATATATAATATACGATCAGTTTCTTTCTCTTTACATTTAAATTTATTACAATATCTACACTTTAAAATCAATTCTCTTATCTTTATTTCATAATGATCTGTAAGCAGCAGTTATTTTTTCAACTATTCATATAAATCTGACATTATTTCAGGCTTTTTTCAGAGCTGTCTTGTCTTCAGCAGTGTAGCACTAAAATAACTTCCTTTGAATTTGTTATTTTTTCAAGCTTTGTTAAATAACTTCCTTTGTATTTATGTACATTTTACTGTTTTTGCTATTAGCTACTATTAGGAAATGTATTCTCCACTACACTTTACCTGAAATGATTCAGTAACAGTGTACTCACACAACCATGGTCAACACAATAGGAAATGCCCGAGTGTTCTTTGTAGCCAATTTTTTTTAAAGGGGTTAAATTACAGCCATTGTTTCAGGACACTACAGAGAGGCAACGTGAATTAACGACCTTCGAGCAAATCTTGGTTGATCATTGTCCGGGAACTCATTTTTCAACTTAATCCATGAACTAACCAAAGGTAAATGATCGCTATAAAGGCTATAGGAACCTTAAGCTTTGTCAAGATAATTGACGCGTGGGTGTGATGTATGTGTGATATAACTGGCATATTTATCGATCATCTCTATCAGTCCATCTTTGAAATTGTAGACCTGGAAAAAATATTAACTCTTTTCACATTAAATCGGAAAAAAAATCACTAAGTGGACAGTGTGAAAATATAGTCAATAACAAGAAATTGTTTTTTCTGCAGGCTACCTGGTCCTGATACATTTGTTTTTGGCTGTGACTAGTAGAAGATCAAAACTCACTATTTGGCGAGTTTTGGCAAAAAACTAGCAAAAAATCCCCTTGGTATCCCAGGCCCTTCCACAATGATTCTTCCAAAATGGAGACAGAGTCATTTTTTCTGCCTTATGTAGTTAATGGAATGAAAGTCCCGGAAGAACACATATTTCTATATTGAAAGGACCTATAGAGGCCCCCCAAAAATGAAGGAAAAGGACCCACATCAAAACACATGATCATGAAATTTAAAATCATTGGGATTAAACAGATCTTTCAAGTCTGAAATAAGAAAAAAACTAGTCATGAAGAAATTCAGGAATCAGACCAACACCAGACTTCTCTACAATCAAACTGAGAAAGGAAACAACAGATGCTTGCTAAGTGATTTTCAACACAGATTTTTACTCCTCAACATTACCAATTAAGTCTGAGGCAATAAGTCAGGACATCTTCAGATACACAAACTCATAAAAATGTCACCTTCCACACCCCTTCTCAGGAAGCTGCTGCAGGATTGCTCTATCAGAGCAATGGGTAAAGCAAGAAAGAGAAAACTCTGAGTTCAGGAAATAGGTGATCTAAGACTTGAGAGAGGTCATGAGAAATTTCCAGTTGATGATGATGAAAAGTAATCTTAGGATGACAGCTAGATAGCAGGCCTAGACTAATCATGTACAAATTAGAAAAGAAAGACAGCAATCTCCAGGAAGGATATTTTAATAAAAATTAACTACAATGAAAGAAAACTAAAAGAGTATTTGATTTGTTTTCATATATTGGAAAGACATGTATTTTTCTGTGAGACTTTAAGCCTGAATTAGAGAGAAGTAAGAGAAAACTAATGACATCAATGGGAGATGAGGCACTTAAAAGGCAATGAAAACTAAAAGTTATTTAAAGGAAGGGAATTTACACCTCCTCCTCATATTCTACCAATAAATAATACAAATCTTAAGTTTTAAATGTGATATAACTATATTGGAATGGTAGGAAACATCAAAGGCAAAATTACTGCATTCAGGTTTCTAAAAATAACTGAGGGGACTTCTGGTTTCCAGTTCAGCCTGTAAGAACCTTGGAAGTAGCCACTCCATCCTAACAATTGAGAAACCAAACAAACCGAAAAATCAACATTTCTTCTTAGATCCATCAGAGAAATGAGGTCTTAGGGCCAACTGCTGCTTCCAAAGTTGGAGAGACTGCTAGGCAGATACAGAGACTCACAAATTACCAGAGCAGAAATCCACAAACTGACATAACTACAGGAATCACTGCCAGGGCAGGAAAACCTGCACTGTAACTGAGGAATTGCCAGAGGCTCAGCATGGATTAGTCTGAGAGACAAAAACTACAGTAGGACTTGTCACTGATGGTGGGAGGATGACATACATTTGTGACTTTTACTTCCTGGAGTTCTGCCAGGTTCTCACAGTGAATATCACTTAAAATTTTTTTTGCTTGTATTTCTGACAGGGGGAAGGGAAAAGGAACCATTCTGAAACAAATCAGAACATTCTGTTCTTCTTAACAAGGTCAGCCTTCTGGAGAAAATAGTTACTCCAGGGCCTAGCCTGCAGTGCTTTTGTCAGAGCCTAACTGATCTGGAGGAAGGGAAATACTCAGCTCCAGCCCCCTCTAGCCATGTCATCCCACTGACAGGGGGTGGGGGTAGGGCAGGACTGAGAAACACATGTGAAGGTCACAGTCAAGAGGCACAGGTTCACTAAAAGACAGAGATTTAATCTTAAGATTACAGAATGGTCCCCTTGCCCACATACCATATAGTCACATTACTAAAGGATTATTTATAGTAGTTCTTTTTACCCAGTATATTATATCTGGCTTTCAAGAAAATTACAAGGCATACTAAAAGGTAAAAATAAATAAATAAACAAAATAAACCCCCCACATTTTGAAGAGAAAGAGCAAGCATAAAAACCATACTCAGATATAGCAGGGATGTTGGAATTGTCAGACCAGGAATTTAAAACGTCTATGATTAATACACCAAGGGCTCTAATAGATAAGTAGACAACATGCAAGAATAGATGCCAATATTAGAAAAGAGCTGGTAATTCTAAGAAAGAACCAAAAAGAAATAAAAAACACTGTAACTGAAATAAGAAATGTTTTTGATGGACTTATTATTAGACTGGATGTGGCTGAGGAAAGAATCTCTGAACTTGAAGCTATTTCAGTAGAAACCTTCAAAAGGAAAAAGCAAACAGGAAAAAATAATGGGGAAAAAAAAAGAAGGCATAGAATATCTAATGACTGTGGGGCAACTACATAAGCGTATGCATAATGGGAATGCCAGAAGGAGAAGAAAGAGAGAAAGATAGAAGAAATATTTGAAGCAATAATAACTGAGAATTTCCCCAAAATTAATGTCACATACCAAATCATAGGTCCAGGAAGCTCAGAGAACACCAAGCAAGATGAATGCCCCCCTCCCACCCTCCACAAGCCAACATATGGGCATCATTTTCAAACTACAGAAAATCAAAAAATAAAAAGTCCTATAAGAAGTTGGGGGGAAACTTACCTATAAAGGAACAAAGATAATTATATCTGACTTCTCCTCAGAAACCATGCAAGCAAAAAGAGTGTAAAGTGAAATATTTAAAATGCTAAGAGGGAAACAAAACAAACAAAACAACAACTTATAATTCTATGCCCTGTGCAATTATCCTTCAAAAGTGAAGGAGAAATAAAGACATGCTCAGACAAACAAAAATTAAGGGAATTTGTTGCCAGTAGATCTTCCTTTCAAGAAATGTTAGAAGTAATTCTTTGGAGAGAAGGAAAATCATATAGGTCAGAAAATCAGATCTACATAAAGAAAGGAAAGCACTGGAGAAGAAATAAATGAAGGTAAAATAAATACTTTTACTTGTCTTATTCTTACTTGATCTAACAGATAACAGTTCAAAATAATAATGTTTCTGATTATGTATGCTCATATATATGTGATAGATGCACAGACAGAATATGTATACTTATGTATAAGTGAAATGAATGACAGCAATAATACAAAGGATGGGAAGAAGGTTTTAGTATTATTTCATTATTATAAAGTACTTACACTGTCTATGAAGTGGTATAATGTTATTTGAAAGTGGACTTGGATTAATTGTACATATATATTGTAAACTCAAGAGCAACAACTAAAAAGAATAAAACAGTAACTAATATGCTAAGAAAGGAGAGAAAATTGAACTATAAAATGCTGAGTTAACCACAAAAGACACAAAAAAAGTAGAAGACAAAAATAGAAACAAAGAAAAAGGACAACACAGGCAAAACAGCGACAAATAAACAAAGTACATCAATAATCACTTTAAATGTTAATGGTCAAAATGTACCAATTAAAAGACAGAGATTGTTAGAGTATATTGTTGTGTGGCTAATTAGGGCCTTTTTAATTGGAATGTAAAACGGGAATGACCATACCCTAATAGCATGACACCTACTCCTTTAAAAAAAAATTATAAAAGCTAACATTCAGTAACCCATGAAGTGCCAATTTCCTGATGGAACTATCTGACTCACAAATGATTTTTATAGCAGTGTGTGTTTCCACAGGAAATGATAAAGTAGACTTAGGTATGATCTACTTACTTTCCCTGGTTTCATCTAATAATAGAATCAAATTAGAGCAAAGAGTGTAAATCAGAGATTCTTGGGCTCAATTACTGGTTTTATACTTAATAATTATATCATCTTGGAAAGCAGCAAGTTATTTACCTTCTCTGAACAGTAGTTTCTAACTTACTTTAAGATGAAGTCATAATTGTAATTTATCTCCAAAGATTTTTAAAGTTATTAAAAGGAGAAATAGGTTTTGTACATTATTTAAGCCATTACTTAGCACTTGCTAATTGCTCAAGCAAAAGATAGTTTCTTTACTCCAAATCACATTATATTTTTATATAATAAATGATCCTTGAAACAGAAAAAAAATTATAGACCTCATATGTATACACAGTTGACCCTCAAACCACTCAGGTGTTGGGGCTCAACCCTTGGCACAAATAAAAATTTGCATATAGTTTATAATCAGCACTCCATATATGTGATTCCTCTGTATCTTTAGATTCAACCAGTCTCAGATCTTGTAGTCTATAGTATTCACTACTGAAAAAATTCAAAGTGTAAGTGGACCCATGCAGTTCAAACCCATGTTTTTCAAGGGACAACTATACATATTTTTTCTGTTTTAATAAAAGAGGAAAGCTTATTCGTTAAACAGCATTTATAAATACTTGTAAATACTCAACAGAACCAGGAGGGTCAATGGGGCATGTGGTAATACAATGACAGTTCTCAACAAAACTATCTATAGAAGAAACATCTGAAAACAGTTTTTGAGGGACTTATAAAAACTTGCCTAGCACTTTCTTGTGCAGCGTATACACTCATTAAATATTTATTGAACTGATTTGACATTTTAAGAATTAGCAAAATATTGTAAGAGATTATATATAAAAGAAAGTGTATCAATTTCCTTTCCATTCATTCAATCAACAAATATTGATAGCCTGACATTGTGTGAATTGCTATGATACAAACATGAATATGATCCATACTCTCGTCTCAAGGAACTCTCAGGCAAGCAAGTGTTTGCAACATTAAATAAAATATAGCAGACCAATCTTCTTATTGGTCAGTGAAGGTAAGCATGTTTACCTAGAAGGCTGATATGTCAAATGTTTGTTTTATACTTGTATTAATAGAAAAAACAACAAACAAACAAAAACAAATCAGTACGCTATTAGAAGCAATTTCCTGAGAAAAGCAACTTTTAAGATATATAATAATGCTGTGACTGATTAAGAGTAATATTTTGCAACCTGTATCTATAGTACTGTATTGATTTTCGATACGCACAACCAAGACCAAGAAGCATATCAAGACACTCAAACACCTTCTGAATCATTCTGGATTGATCAGATGTAACAGAGTTCATGATTAATTGAGAGGCATACCAAAAGTGTGTTGTACTTTAGTTGGATCTACACTGGAGGGAAGTAAGAATCACAGTGAGTGGGACCTGTAATGTCAGTGTATCAAACCCTTAACTTCCCACTCCTACCACCTCCATGCCTTGTTTAAAACCCTTCAGGCATTCTTGCTATTTTTAAAATAAGAGTAGGGGGACTCTTCCTAGGATGATTTCTATTGTCCTGTCTGATCTGGCCCCAATCTCTCTAGCCTCACCTACTACCAGCCTTCTTGACCTCACTCTTGCTATCTTTCTTCTCCATCTCAAATGATAGATTTTAGTTCCATTTCCTGCCATAATACCTTTTGCTACAGGACCTGCTTCTAAACTCAGACAGTTTTTTCTGACTAAAATGCCTTTTTCCCATTCTTCTTTTCATATTATTCCTTGTTATCACACTAAATGCCATCTGAACCTTCTATTATAGTCATGTTACATATTTTGGCTTTAGGTCTTTTATTCTGTTTAAATACTCTCTATCCACCCCATATTCCTTTTTTTCTAGATGTCTCTATTCATCCCTATCAGCCATCCCCTATTCAAAGAAGTCTTCCCTGACCTCCTTAATTAAATCAAATCCCTATTATATGCTCTGATTCCAGGTACCTTTCTTTCATTGCATTTATCATTGCAATAAATATTTTTATTTCTCTGACTTTTTGAATGTGTGAATCTTCCACTGGAATATAAAGTCCTTGAAAAAAGACAATCTGTCTGCTTTTGCTTACTAGGTTAGCTATTCAAGATGATTTTGTAAACTGAACAAATGTCTAGCCATTTCAGTATACTACACAAATATACATATAAGATTAAAGTCTTCGGCATGATATAGCTATTTATATTTAATTTCCTAATTTTTGGTATAATTTCCATTTTGTAATCTCTTTGGGAAGTAATTTCCACCTTATGTCAGAATTAGAGGAAAGATAAGCCATTTTAATATATTTATAACATTTGCAAAAATGCTTTATTATTGTATTTCAAATATATATATATATATATATATATATACATACACACACGCTTACACACTGAAAACAAAAAGCAAGTTTTGTATGTGTGTGTTTAGTTTGTTTGTTTTGCCTACACAAGTGGAGAAAACACTATGGACCCCCACTTAACTACAGCTCCCTACAAACATACACACCACACTTGCCTTTTGTATATATTCTGTCATATGTGTATATATATGTGTTTTTTCATTCTCACACCATGCTAAGTTTTTATTCACTCCGTGCCATTTTATTTAATTGTTGTGAGCCTTTAGCAGATAATCATGAGCCCTTAAAAAGAGTACTTAAAAAAATTGTAAAGAAGAGCACAAAGTTCTTATACTGTATCTGTTTGGAAAGAACATGCATAATATTTTTATATCATTAAGTGACTTAAAATATCTTTGAATAGGTCTTATCTAATCTACATATTTGTCTTTATTTTAATATTGAGATATAGGATTTATTTACATTTATTTCCAAAAATATTTAAATAAGATTTACTCTTTTTTTTTCCTGAGGGTCACTTCAGTTTAGCTCTGTTCACTAAGATCTACTTTTTTGATTACTGACATTTCTTGCCAGTAGTCAAAAAAATCCCAATTAACTACAATCATAAAATGTAACTGTTAGTACATTTAACTGTTAGTACATAAAATGTAACTGTTAGTACATTTTAGTCAGTGCTACTTAGGACAAAGGCAGTTTCTCAGTATTAAGTGAATTATAAACTCTCCAATTCAGTTTTCCTTTTTTTTGTTTGTTTTGTTTGTTTTGGCCTGGTTGCCAATTGTGTTAGAGATCTCCATTAATTTTTGCTTATCCCCTCATTTCTCAGAGGAACGGTTTTGCAAATGGCTCTACCTCCTTCATGCTAAATGACCTCACCTTCTGAAGACTCATTGCCTCCAGATGAAAACTTGAATATCTGAAATAAGCAATGATGGGATCTAGATTATATTGATAGGAAAAGAACTGCACTGGAAGTCAGTAAAGTTCTGCTGTTCATGTTTCTGAAGCTCTTTTGTTTCCATCCTTCTTGAAAGTGTTATTCAACGATTCTTATAGTTCCATAAAAATTGTATTGTTTTTATTGTGGTAAAATACACATAACATAAAATTTATTATTTTAACCTTTTTTTGTTAAACAGTTCAGTGACATTGTTATAAAACCATTGTTATATGTTTTATATGTTATAAAACCATAAAACCATTGTTATAAAACCATCACCATTATCCCTCTCCAGAATTTGTTCATCTTCCCAAACTAAAATTCTGTACCCATTAAACAATAATTCTCCACATCCTTTTCCCTCAGCCCACATCACTGTCATAGATTAACCCTTTAAAGCTTTTTGGCTACTGAGGTTTTACACCAAATAATGATGTAAAAAGTCTACCCAATTATAAACAAGAATTTCTTGGTGGGCTTCCCTGGTGGTGCAGTGGTTGAGAGTCTGCCTGCCGGTGCAGGGGACACGGGTTAGTGCCCCAGCCCGGGAAGATCCCACATGCCGCGGAGAAGCTGGGCCCGTGAGCCATGGCTTCTGAACCTGTGCGTCCGGAGCCTGTGCTCCGCAACGGGAGAGACCACAACAGTGAGAGGCCCGCGTACCGCAAAAAAAAAAAAAAAAAAAAAAAAAAGAATTCCTTGGCAGATTAACAAATGGCATATTTCAAAAGTGAGTTTTCAGGGACTGAATCAGAAGCGAAACCTGTGTTTATATAAGAATGCTTAGCCATCCTCTGTCCATATTACATACCCAGACTTGCTGGAGTCATCTTATTACATTAAGGTGATAAATCACATTGGGGTCAGTTTGCCTCCAAACATGCCAGGTCAGAATATATAAGTGGGCTTGAAAATCAATCTCTGCCTAAGAGTTAACACCATTCTCTGAAAAGGAGAATGTGAGAAAAGTGAACTGTTACAGAATTATAAGAATTCCTCTTAACAGAAAAGGCTTGGGTCATCAGATAGCAAAGATTGGCTGAAGTGTAGCTTATCATGGCAAGGGGCTCACAGACATTTTGATATGGCCACTTGGATCTTGGGGAACTAAAGCTATTTCAAGGAGTTGAAAAGCTTGTTCAAGGAAAACAAAGCTAACCTGTAGTCAACAGTTCATCCATCTTGGCTTAGCTTAATATAAATACCACATGTATTATTCAGAACAAGTAATAAGTGTCACTTGAAAATTAGAATGATAGTCAATAGCTAAGCTACTATATATATATATATATATATGCCTAAAAGCAATATGATGATATTCGTGAGAGTATACAGTACAATGGTTAAGAGTAAAGGTTCAGGAGCCATTCAGATAAAGTTTCCATTTTTCCGTTTCTCAACTCAATCTCTGTGCAACCCCATGAGAGCTTCTTCATCTCCCTAAAATTGCTTCCTTGATTGAATAAAGCCCAGCTGATAAAATTGTAGAAGGGTTAAATGAAATAAAGAATGAAAAGCAATTAGCACAATGCTTAGCAGTGGTAGTCAGATAATGGCCCCCAAAGACAGCTATGTCCTAATTGCTGGAACCTGTGAATGTTACCTTATGTGGCAAAAGGAACTTTACAAATGTGATTAAATCAAGGTTCTTGAAATGGAGAGATTATTCTGGATTATCTTGATTGGCCCAATGTAATGACAAAGGTGCTGAGGAGAGGAACGGACAAGGGTCACGGTCAGACAAGAAGGGTCAGGATGGAAGCAGAGGTTGAAGTAACATAGGGCCATTAGCCATACAATGAGGCAACCTCTGGAAGCTAGGAAAGGCAAGGGTTCTCCCCTAGAATCTCCAGAAGAAAAACAGCTGTACTGACCTATTTTAAACTTCTGACATACAGAACTATAACATAATAAATTTGTGTTGTTTTAAGCCATTAAGTTTGTGAGGAAACTTAAAAACTTGAAAGGTTGAGGAGGAAACCTTTCAACTCAGACAGCAGTAGGAAACAAATACACCAGCACTTACTTATTCTATAATAAATATCAGCTGATACTATTATTGAAAAATAATTTTTAAAAAACATGGTCAGTGCTATATAAGGAATCTTTTTTTTTAGGGAAAGGAATTATTTTTATTTTTAACTATATTTATATTACACAAACCCCTGCATATTATAAAATATTTGAAAAATATAAAATTATATATAATGAAAATTAAAACTGTTCTTTCCATTCAGGACCCATGACCTCCATTACAGAAATAAAGCTTTATTAACATATTCCTGTATATTCCTTCAAAATGTTTTAATGTAAAATACTTAGAGCCATTTTTTCCGATTTATGGCTTTATTTTTTTATTTTTTAGATAAAAAAATGTTAATCTTCTTTATGGAAGTATAGTTAATTTACAGTGTTGTGCCACTCTCTGCTGTATAGCAAAGTGACTCAGTTTTACACACACATACATTCTTTTTTAAAATATTCTTTTCCATTATGGTATATCCTAGGAGACTGAGCATAGTTCCCTGTGCTATACAGTAGGACCCTGTTGTTTATCCATTCTAAATGTAATAGTTTGACTCTACCAACCCCAAATTCCCAGTCCATCCCTCTCCCTCCCCACCTCCCCTTTGGCAACCACAAGTCTGATCTCTATGTCTGTGAGTTTGTTTCTGTTTTGTATATAGATAGGTTCATTTGTGCCATATTTTAGATTCCACATATGTGATATCATATGGCTTTTAGATTTTGGTATATAAATTTGTCTATTTCTCTCTTGCTATTTTGCCTTTGCTATTTGTCTTTGCTACTTACGTTTTGAGCCTGTTACTATTCTACACATTTGGGATTTCCAAACCTTTATGATACATTGACACTTTCATTGACACTTTCATCATTGTGAAATGACATTTAACAAATCTTTGTTACTACTTTTTATTATAGAGTTACAATAAAGTAATCGTGGAGTTAACCTTGTCTGAATTTATTAAAACCACTCAAGCTTTGTTATAGTTTGTGTTTACAAAATACAGCTTTTTCCATATTATTACTTTTAACTTTTCTATGCCTTTATGTTTAATGTGTGTCTCTTATAAACAGCACGTGGTTGGGTCATTCTTTGTTTAACCACCATGGCAATTTTTGTCTTTTAATTAGATATATTGTTCTTTTACATTTAACATAATCATTGACATAGCTTTATGTCCACTAACTTACTATTTATCTTTTGTTTCTTTTTTTTTCCTCCATTCCTGTATTCATTTGGGTTGAGTACATTTTATTATTCCATTTTATCTTGTCCTTTGTTTTTTTCATTCTGTCCTTTCATGCTTTTTGTGGTTTCTATATGAATTACAATATGCATCCTCTATTTAAAATAGTAGTCTATCTTGAAGGCTATTTTATGCACAATTTAAGAAACTTATATTGGTATACTTCAATTTTCCTTCTAGTCCTTTATGCAATTGTTATACATTTCATTCCTTCCTCCTGCCAATCCCTCTATCTATCTACCTATCTATCTACCTATCATCTATCAATTATGGCTCACAGATTATCATTATTTTACACAATCGATTATCTTTCAGGGAAATTCAAAAATTGATTTTAAAAAGACTTTCATACTTGCCACATGTTTACCATATTCAGCCACCCCCCTTTTTAATACAGATTCTAATTTCCATCTGGTATCATTATCAATTAGTCTAATTAACCTGCTCCAACATTCATATAGTGCACATCTGCTAGTGGTAAATTCTCTGAGCTTTTATTCATGAGAAAGTATCTTTATGTTGCCTTTGTTTTTGGATGATATTTGAAAGACACATTTCTGGACTTTTAATTATGTTTTAATTTTTTTCATTCTTTAGCCTTGATGATGTTATTTAATTGTTTTTTTTTTTAATGAAAGGTATGAGGCCTAGTTATCATTGTTCCCCAAGTAGGCAGTATGTTTTTCCCTTCTGTTTGCTTTTAAAATATTCTTTATATTTGGCTTTCAGCAGTTTGACTCTATTATGTTTATGTGTGGCTTTTTTTTTTTTAACTTTATCTTGCTTGGGGTTTGTTGTGATTCTTTAATGTACAGGTTGATGTTCTTTTTCTCAAATTCAAAAAAATGCTCAGCCACTATTTATTTATTTGCCCATATAATTTCCTTCTCTTTCTGGGATTCCAGTGACACCTATATTAGACTGCTTGATATTGTCCCACAGGTCACTGACTGTCCTTAAATTTTTAAAAATTTATTTTCTGTGTGTATTGGTTTCCATGATTTCTATTTTCCTATCTTCCAGAATGACTGATAATATATTTTACAATATCCTGTCTTCAGTTCATCCAGTGCTTGCTTTTTTTTTTTTTTTTTTTTCAGTTGGGATATATTATAGTTTTCAGTTTTGGAATTTTTATTTAGTGCTTTTTTTCATAGTTACCATTTCTCTACTGAGATTTTCCTTCTAATTCAATTATTATATTTAAAGTTTTCTCTACATCTTCATTTATAATAGCAATCTAAGATACTGAAGCAATTAATTCTGACCTGTCATCTCTGTGTTTCTCTCTAATGATTTTTTTCTTTTTTAGTTTTGAATCACATTTTCCTGTTTCTTCAGATATCTAGTATTTGTTATATGTTGTACATTGTGAATATTGTGTTGTTTAAAATCTGATTTTTTTGTGTTCCTTTAATGTATTGAGTGTTCTTCTGGCAAGCAGTCTACTGATACATCACCAAGATTATCTCCATTCTTTGTTTTTCAGCTTTTTAAAATGTGGTTCTAGAATGAGTAACCTTTATTCTAGGATAATTGGAACACTCCTGCAAAAGCTCTTCTGGATTGTGTGTTTTTTCTGAATTCTTAAAGAAATGATTGGGGTGTTCAGATGAAATGTGGTTTGTCATGCCTGTTGTGTTCTCCAGCTGTTCTTTCCTTTTTTTTTTTTTCAGGGCAGAACTTTGCAGAATACCCGGGGCAGGTGCAGAACAGCTCAGTCTTTGGCAAAAGACATAATTAGAACCCCTAGGCAAAGTCCTGGAACTTTTTATTTCTGTAGCCTGCAAGACCAATTCTAACCACCTTATCATTGTCAAACTCTTGTCTCTGCCTCTTCATTAAGGAGAGGTCACCATACTTTACTTGGACTTCACCTTCCTATCCTGTCCCACGATCAGGGAGACTACTCCAGGCACAAAACTGACACTATTGTGAAGTTTGTCTTGTGTTTCTCATAGTTCTCACATGTGTATATGTATATACATGATATATTGATTGTACATATAAATATTAATATATATAGTCAATTTCCATTATCCTCTTAGGAAATTATTATTCTTTCTTCTCTGAAACACACTGCAAATTTGGCAGTTTAAAAAGAAATGATTATATTTCCTATAAGAATAAGACAGAAGAGAATAAAAAAAGATTAAAAAAAACCCTTCACAATGAAACAAGCTCAGTTTCTTCTTAGCTGCCCTAACTTCTATGAATAATGATTAAATATAAAATAAAAAATAATAATAGTATTTTACATGCTTATGCTAATCCTGATACACTGGCCATTGGCAATGTACTGTTGGTTGTTTTTACATTTCCTAGCTACAGATGTATTCTGTTTTCAACTATTGGCCCAAAGCATAAACATCTCTATTTGTCTGAATAAATGCCTGTACGTGATATGTTTATAACTGTTGCAATACTCCTTTTCTTCACCCTGACAGTTCTGCAGAGATATAGTATAATACTGTATGGAATTCAAAGCATGTTCAACATTTTGTGCTAAGGCATTGCTGCTTCAAAATGTTTACAATTTGATCCTCTCTGTACCTACTAAATCTACTATATAACAAACATTACATGTTGCACTGAACTGTATGATTGAATTAAAAGTAAACACAAAGTTTTCTTAAGTGGGCTCAAACATAAATGTATTTGTATCATCTAAGTAAAACGCTGTGACTAAAGGGCCCAAAACTGTTTATATTAATAAGTAAAATACAACATAGATACATACAAATACATTATCCAGAGTTGGAAACAAACCAATAATTATACAATAGATTGTTCTTTATAAAAACTCTGAAAATATAGAAGAGAGAGAGATAAATAATAATAATTAAAAATGCCTATTAGTTTCCTGATTTGGAAACATATACAATATATACATATATATATACATCTTTCTCTTTACTTAGAGAAGATAAAAAATAATTAATGTGGTCCTTGCAAACCTTCTCTAGAGGCACTTGTTTTAGTGGGGATTTCACCTATTTCTAAAATCTAGTCCAGGATCTTCCTATTTATTAAAGGCTGAAATTTAAACTAGCCTGAGGAAATCTGCCAAAAATCATATCAGAAAACAAATCATATTTCCCATGTGAAAATACTTCATAATTCTCTCTTATTTCTCATGCTTATCATTGCTTAATTACAATAGAAATCTTATTATTATCAAACACTGATTAATTACAAGTAAACAGCAGAATAAGACAAAACCATGAACAATCATATATGCATGTATTAGGTATTTGTTTTGACATAAACAATATAAATGTACATTACAGTTTTTTTTCTTCAGTTTATAGCTAAGGCTTTTTCTTTTGGCAACACTCTGCTGATTAGAGTTCCATACAGTCTCTACCAACTAAAAACATACATTATAAATATATTATAACTTCCAATTTCTTTTCATTTTAGGTGGAAGAAAAATTTAATCAGAAAGTCCTAAGTGCATATATTTTCTAAACATTCACTGTTTTTAAGTCATTTTCACATAATGTAATATTAATAATTTTAGCAATTAAGTTTTAAGTTTTTCTAAATATTTGACCAAAATTTCATAGAAACAAAACCGTATTTCTTTTGTACTCATATTTTCTTAGTTTAAGTGTACAAAATTACCATAACCAGACCGTCTTGGAAAAACAAATTTGTGATCACACTCATTTGAGTCTTGGTAGGCATATAACCCAAGTGAAGGGAGCAGAAATGTACATTCTTGCCAGACACTAGCCTCCTAACCACAAGTGTTCAGCCTCCTATAGATACAAGTTGCTATATTTTGCTGAAGGAATGAAGGTGTTGATTAAGTTGGAGAGTCGTTTATGTGGAGGTGTGTTAAGAGAGTTTTTTTAAAACACATTTAATGTTATTTATTCCGTTAATTGTAATCTTTATAAGGGTAGAGATCTTGTCTGTCTTGTTTACCACTGCATCTCCAGTGTGTAGCATTGTGCCTTGTAACTAGCAAAAAATCAGCTAGTGTAATGAAGAAAAGCCATGATCAAGCAAGTCATTTATACAACACATCTGCACACAGAACGTAGACAACATACAAAATATCCAACATCACAGGAAATCAAACAATCATTTAAAAAACTATCCAACTATTAAGTTGACAATATAGAAAATAACAATAATTGAAACAAGAATGATGGAATAAGCACTCTCGTACATTGTTGGAAGAAGCGCAGATTGATACGCTGATTCACAGGAAACGATTTTACAGTTTGTGCTTAAAAGCCTCAAAAACATTAATATATTCTAAATTCTTCAGAGACATATATGAAGATTTATGTATAGAGATGTTTTTTACAGATATAGTCATGTTCATAAAAAAATTACAAATTGCCTAAATATCTAACAGAAGATTAAGTAATGTGACATATACATAATGAGATATTATGCAAGCACTGAAATCATGTATTTTTAACTATTTAATGTAATGGAATTACTTAATGGAAATGGAAAACTGTATATTTAGAAAATCATGTTTATTATAAAACACACACACACGGAAGAAACAACAAAATAGAAAGAACTTCTCTATTTGGGGGGTGATAATGTCTTTGGAAATTTTTGTTTTCTTTTTTATTCTTACTTTTCTTTCTTATTTTTTTCTGTAATGAGCATACTGTTTACAAATCAGGACAAAGATTACCTTAAAAGCCTTTTCATTTTAATTCCTGTATCAATTTTTTATTCTTTCAAAATATCATCAGAAAATGAATTTTGATTATTATATTTAGTGAACTGGAGAGAGGCTGTGAAGTTCTTTACACATTAAAATGCTAGCCTAGCATGACTTTTACTTATATTCAAGGGTGTCACATTTGATAAAATGTTAGCAGTAAAAAGAACATTAGAGATGCCCTAATTAAACCTCCATCTTTAGCAGTAAGTGTCCATGCACTATTTCCACATTAAGTTTTCCATGAAAGTGTTTTTCAAAACTGGCATGTACTTGTACTTGCCTAGGAAACAAGAACTAGAATGTAGAAAATAATACAACTAATGGGCCAAAATTCTTTACTCTAACAAGCATTTACATTTTAAAATGTGTCAGTAAACTGAATATTTATTAGGCATGAATACCTTACAAATTGACTAGTCATGACAGTTTGACAATAGTTTCCAAGTGGAAAATGATTTTATCCAGAGGAAGCTAAATTACAAAAAAATAAAATAAATAAGAACTTTTTCTACTGGATTATTAAAGTTTTCTTTGCTTTATTATGTTTTTTATTTGAGGTATTCCCTGTTAAGGCACTTGTTTTTCTGAGTTCATACCTAACCTATATTTCATAGCCTTCTCTGCATGTACATTGAGAACATATGACTGGAAATGACAAGTAAGCTTCCAGGCCCACCTATAAACACTCTGTAGCAATTTCTCCATTATTTTTTTGTCTCCTTAACAGGAATCATTGTAGGACATGTTTAAATATAATGGGGTTACTAGATTCAAGGATGCTGAATCTCTAAATCATTTTTGTATAAGAACTTCTCAGGAAACCTGTGCAATCAGGAACATTGGACTTTGGACTTTGCATGAGTGAGAGTAACACAAAAGGACTGAGATTACTTACTGCAGCAGCTAGCATTAATTACACCAACCAATATAAAAACCAGTATCTTGTGCTTCCCTGGTGGCGCAGTGATTGGGAGTCCGCCTGCCGATGCAGGGGATACGGGTTCGTGCCCCTGTCTGGGAGGATCCCACATGCCTCGGAGCGGCTGGGCCCGTGAGCCATGGCCGCTGAGCCTGCACGTCCGGAGCCTGTGCTCCGCAACGTGAGAGGCCACGACAGTGAGAGGCCCGCATACCGCAAAAAACAAACAAAAACAAAAAAAAGACAGTATCTTGAAGTGAGATGCTGATATAACAAAAATTAGAATATGTGACATTAACTTCGAAGTAGACAGATCTATTCAGTAACAGAATAAAGCAGGTTGGTTAATTGGTGATTACAATGAAAAGGCATTTAAAAACTCACTTATGGTAGTCTGGAAGGCAGTCCAAAGCTTACTGAGCTTGTAGATCTAGAGATGTTTGGAAAACATAGCTGTTAGTATTATTATTATTGATGGCTTCAGCAAAGTATTACAAGAAAGATATAAACAGAAAATAATTGGCAAGTTTAAAGTAGAATTGAAAGGGAACAGAAAAGTTTAGAAAAAGAAGTAAGAGATGGTATATTTATTTGAAGGACTTTGAAGAACCAAGACCCAGTGAGATTTCTCAGCTGCACAGTGTCTCAGATTTGGGCCAAAGATCAAATGAAGGACATATTCTGCCAATTCAAGCTTGACAGACTCAAGATTATCTGACTTTAAGTTGAGACAGAGAGAGGAATGATATCAAGGTAGCAAAGAAATGGAACATATTTGAGAACAAAGTCTGGAAGTTTTGGCTTCTTTTACATGAAACTGACTGGAAGCAAATAGTTTGCAAGTTTCTAAAATAATTATATTGCCAAATAGCCACAAGTCCATATTAAAAAGTCTTTGACTCTGCAATCCTTAAAACAACTTTTAGACACCCATATTTCCATGAGCATGAGGTGGGTTCTGTATGCTGGGTAGCCAAGAAACATACATTCTTCAATACCCACTTCAGATATGGCCCCAAAGGATAAGACGAAACAACCTTCACTGAATTTGGTTTTCTTAACACAGGAGTTCTTCCGAGGGAAGATAACCAGGCCTAATTGACGATCCTTCTTTTTTCTCCAGGAAGTGGGACTTTACAATAACTGCCTAGTTGTATCCCATAAATAACTTCTGTGTACCTTTTATTCTCCCATTTTCCAAATGAGAGTTGTTGAGATAATTTTGTCCCTGTTAGTAGGTATACATGGAGGATCAGGGGGCAGAAAACATGGTTTTTTAATTTTCAGATTTCAGAACCACATTTGTGGTTCTATACATGGACATGATGAAGACAACTGTCATCATTCAAAGATCACAGAACATAAACAAGATGCTGTGACTAGATAAGATTTGGGGTTATCCATTTGGGGAAGTTGAGAATATGGAAGACAGTGTAAAAGGAATATTTGTTGATCAGAAGGGTAGATTGTTGAAAAAAGATACTGCTATAAAATTATCAAACTCTTTCCATTTTATCCTGGATGCATAGCTAAAGCTACCTTTTTCAGCCTGCATTTCAATTAGTTTGAGATCTTATGAGTAACTTTGGTCCATAAAATCTCCTCCTTGATCCTCACACTTACTTCTTTAAGATGAAGATGGAGGCATTAAAAGATGGTAGGAACCTGTTTATAGGCAAACCACTCGGGAAGGGATGAGCAATAGATAAACTTTAATTGCATTAAGCCACTGGTACTTCTGGATTATTGTTATTGTTTTGTTGTTGTTGTTGCATAAGTTAGCATTAATGACCCTGACTATAGAAACACATTTTATTAAGAACAATTTCATCTTATAACAAAATTAAAATATTATTTTAAAGAAAAATATATAGTATATTTTAGATATAAAAATATAACAATATAAATATTTATATAGGATATATAAATGTAACAGTTATTTTAACTTACTACAAAGAGGTTGAACCTTGGTAATTTTTTATTTTGGAAAGACATCAACATTCATAATTATTGTGTCTATTATTTCAAAAAAACAAAAACAACAACAACTACTGCTCCTGTTTCAGCAAAGACATCAGGAGAGCTAGTCCATTTGGCAAACATTGATTTTCACTGGGGCCTAATTTTCCCCGAAATTCAAGGAACACACAATAACACGTGGATTTTGGACATGTGATTATAGGTGACTGTCTAGAAATAATTAATGATAACTTTGGAAGAAGCTGTCATCAGTACATATGATGTCTTTAAATTAATAACAGTTTATATTGCTCATATTTTTTTCCTCAAAGACTGCTGTTCCACTCTATTTGACCTTAATTGGTATAATTGATAACAGAGCTTGGAGTGTGATTTTAATCACGTAGGTACAGCCTCCCTGACAGAAGAAAATAAAATAGCTGCTGTGAATTACCTATTATTACTGGGGAGACAGAAAGGTAAAATAAATGACTGTTATTTTAACCTGAGACTTAGGGACTTCTAGATCATAACTGGCAATTTGTTAATGATTTTAAAGAGTTTGGGCTAGTCTCCAAACAATTAATGAAAGCTAACTGGTGTGTGATTTAACATAAAGGAAAAGATGAGAAAATTAGTTGGATACAGGGTAGAGATACACGCAGATGATCCAAGAAGAAGAGCATGTTTGAAAATATTCTAAACATCCGTGCGACCCCTAGTAAATAAGATTTTTAGGGCAAGCTGTTGAGCTCTTATTATTTGGATATTTAGTTTGAGGTAAAGACTGAAAATGATCTTAGTTATCAATGTGATTACTTCAGTTCTCATGGATTTGAACGGGTTGTTCAAGTGTTTGTGTGGGAGGTGCCAGAAGGGGTTGGATGCTGAGAAGAAAATAAATAGATATAGCTAACTTAATATTTAATATCATTTAACTATTATGAGATAATGAGCTGGTTATTCTAAAATAGCATTTTGCCTTTCACCTTTATCACCATGCTTTGGCCTGTTCATTGCAATTATGGAAACTCTAGAACTCAGGATTTTTACTTTCTTTGGGAATTGAGGAATGTTTACTCTCTCTTTCCATTGAGGAATTTTGAATTCTGGATACTGTGGCATTTCCTATTCCTTGTTTCATTGGTTTTTGCTACTTTTTTTTTTTTTTAATTTGGGAAACAGTCTTACTCTGTAAACCAAATTTTTATGGATCACTTTTCATTATTTGTTGTTCAGTGCAAAAAAGGGTCAGCAATCCACACCCCAGTACTGTCTCACTTTTCTTCTTTAATTCTTTGGCCCTAACTCCTGGTAACAGCATCTCCCACTATGTAGTGTTAACTCTACCAAGGCAGACAGAGACCAAGACAAACACTACAGGACCTACGAGTATACCTGGCATGTGGTACTTCAGAAACTAAAAAAATAAAAATAATTACTATGCAGCCCAACTGTATCTGAGACTCTTCTGGAAGCTCTTTTACTTAGTTAACCAATAGCAAGTCAAATCCCTTCTGTAAGTGATATCTTCCTCAGGTCTCCTGTCCCACTCCTCCCCTGGCTTTCTCTAATTCAAATCTCATGAAGCTTTATTTGTACTTTCCTATCTTCTTTCCTTTATCATAGGGGGAAAAAAAAGTCTTGTCCACACTCATTAAAGGTGCTTTTTCTTCCTAAATCCTTGTTTTTATCATTTTCCCATTCCAGAATTTCGCTGCCAAATTTATTCTCTTCCTGTCTGGCACACCCTGTCTCTGCACTCATTCTTCTCTGCTTGCAAATATTCACAGGGTTTGAATATTCTGAAAAACAAAACCAAAGGAGCAAAAGGTATTTTTTGTTGTTGCCTTTTTAAAAATTTTTTATTAATTAATTTATTATACAGCAGGTCGTTGTTGCCTTTTATGTCACTAACTGTGAAGCCTCAGATGGGTGAGAACAACAGACCCAGATGTACTGTAAAGTGAACGTTGTCAATTTTTTTTCTGAATTCATCACCTCGAGGGTGATAATGTGCTGTTTCAGGGCACACTAACCACCACTTGGGCAAGTCTGGTGTTTTCCCTTTCTTTGAAACTGCTGTTTAACTCAGGCTGGCCAATGGAGTGTTGGGTCTTCATGGAGCTGTTTATCCACGGGCTCAGGCATCTCAGAGGGAACTTGTAGAAACAACACCCTAGAAACAGCATTTCCAGGATTGAGCTAAACATGACTTAGAAACGCTCTACGGATGCCCCAGCTTGTGTGATTATAAAAAAGTAGACCAGGCAGTGCTTTCTTCCCCAGTTTTTCACTTTTCACTAGAAACAATCCAGCAAGTTTTTTCCAATTATGATTTACAGTCCTGATGTTAGAGCAGCTTTGGACAGTGTTAATCATTTGCAGGGAACATTGTTTTGTTTTTTGTTCTTTTGCTTTTAGTCTTTACATTAAAATAATTTTAACCTTAAAAAAATGTTATAAAAGTAGGAGAGAGGTCCCATGTATCCTTCACCAGCTTCCCCTGACCCACCTCCTAGAGAAATGGAAATAAAAACAAAATAAACAAATGGGACCTAATGAAACTTCAAAGCTTTTGCACAGCAAAGGAAACCACAAACAAGACCAAAAGACAACCCTCAGAATGGGAGAAAATATTTGCAAATGAAGCAACTGACAAGGGATTCATCTCCAAAATTTATAAGCAGCTCGTGCAGCTCAATAACAAAAAAACAAACAACCCAATCCAAAAATGGGCAGAAGACCTAAATAGACATTTCTCCAAAGAAGATATACAGACTGCCAACAAACACATGAAAGAATGCTCAACATCATTAATCATTAGAGAAATGCAAATCAAAACTACAATGAGATATCATCTCACACCAGTCAGAATGGCCATCAAAAAATCTAGAAACAATAAATGCTGGAGAGGGTGTGAAGAAAAGGGAACCCTCTTGCACTGCTGGTGGGAATGTGAATTGGTACAGCCACTATGGAGAACAGTATGGAGGTTCCTTAAAAAACTACAAATAGAACTACCATATGACCCAGCAATCCCACTACTGGGCATATACCCTGAGAAAACCATAATTCAAAAAGAGTCATGTACCAAAATATTCATTGCAGCTCTATTTACAATAGCCCGGAGATGGAAACAACCTAAGTGTCCATCGTCGGATGAATGGATAAAGAAGATGTGGCACATATATACAATGGAATATTACTCAGCAATAAAAAGAAACGAAATTGAGCTATTTGTAATGAGGTGGATAGACCTAGAGTCTGTCATACAGAGTGAAGTAAGTCAGAAAGAGAAAGACAAATACCATATGCTAACACATATATATGGAATTTAAGAAAAAATAAATGTCATGGAGAACCTGGGAGTAAGACAGGAATAAAAACACAGACCTACTAGAGAATGGACTTGAGGATATAGGGAGGGGGAAGGGTAAGCTGTGACAAAGTGAGAGAGAGGCATGGACATATATACACTACCAAACGTAAAATAGCTATTGGGAAGCAGCCGCATAGCTCAGGGAGATCAGCTCAGTGCTTTGTGACCACCTAGAGGGGTATGATAGGGAGGGTGGGAGGGAGGGAGACGCAAGAGGGAAAAGATATGGGAACATATGTATATGTATAACTGATTCACTTTGTTATAAAGCAGAAACTAACACACCATTGTAAAGCAATTACACTCCGATAAAGATTAAAAAAAAAAAAAAAGAATTTCTGCTGATAGAATGCGTGCTCATGGTAGAACACTCGGATTGTGCAGAGAAATCCAGGGAAGGATGTGGCAGGGCCCTCACCATGCAGCTCCCAGATGAAGAGGCTGCCTGTCTGCCTGGTGGTATCCCACCACCCAGACGACCACTGCTAGCGTTTCGGTGTATTTCCTTCTGTTTTTTTCTATGCACATACATACATATGTTAAAAGTCTTTTTCTATGCATACTTTTTTACATATGACATCAGATCAAATTTAGTATTTAAAAACTTACTGTAGAATAAGCATTTCCAGATATTGTAAACATTGTGTAAATATGATTTTTGAGACGCCTTTGGTGTTTACTTTGTGATATTTGATTCAGCTAGTGTTGATACGATAAAGAGTTGATGTTAGAGAGAAGTGAGTCTTTAAAATGTGAATTTTATTTATTTTTGGAATAAATAATACATTTACATGGCAAAAAGAAAAGAAAGAAAACATTGTTTTGGTCTTTTGCTATTACACTTCTAATTTTATATTCCTCTTTCCAAGAATTCATGGTTTATTTTGGTTTCAATTAAGTATACTTCGAAACATCTATCATTATTTCTGTTCTCTTATCAGAGCATTAGAGACATTTTGCCAATTTCTAATCCAATTGTCCTTTCTACAGATGACACATTTCCAAAATATAGATATAACTTTCCCCTCACACTTATTTATACCATCATGATAATCATTTCCCAGGCTCAAAAGTGTTTTAACTCATTCCTTTTTTTACCATATTGGGCAAGATGACAAATTTTCAAATTTTTATTTAAAATATTTCTGTTGGGTTAGGGTAGCTGAGAAACAGGCCCAGTATGGGACTGAAAGCAGAACCTGAAGACCCTCCCCCACCCCAAAAGATAGATATAATATCTTGGGTGCAAAAAGTGGCTTCAGGGGGACACTGTGATGATCTGAATGCATTAGTCTTTGTAAGGCAATGGGAAATATTTTAGTAAAGTTTTATTATCTCTGGTTTACAGTTAATTACATGCTGGGAAAAATGGTTAGTAATATACTTTCTATCCTCTACTTTTCTAAAGGCTATGATTCTTTCACCTTTAGTATCAACCTGAGCAGATCATTTTGATTGTTATTTTACAGATAAAAAATACTTATTTATAAGAACTCCCTTAACTTATTGCCTCCAAGATTGCAAATTTACCTGCATCTGCTCCCATTCTTTTCTCCTCCTTTTCTATTACAATGGAAGATACAACAATATTTTCTCAAGACTAAGGTAAATTTTTACACCTGGATTTAGAGTCCTTATCTCCCCTTACTCTACCAATTCATCTTAGGCAGGATTTCAATAAACTCTAGCCTGTACTGTACTTAAAACAAACAAAAATAAGTAAAACAAACAAGCAAGCAAAGAGAAGCCTCTCTCCAGATACCACATTTTTATCCCTCATTTCCTTTCATATGACAAATTTTTATAAGACTAATATATATGCACATTTCAACATAGATTTCTTTTCCTACTTATGGGTTTTCTCCTCCATTTAGGGTTCTTCTTTTCAATCTTTCAGAGGCTTTTATTCCTCCTATCTACCTATAGACGGTGTTATTCATGGTTCTACCAGGAGTCCACTTCTTTCCTCTGACAACATTCCCTGGTTAATCTTGTCCATTCCTACATCCAAATGTAGATTTTTTTCATTCAACAAATGTGTATTGAGTCCAGGTACTTCCCTAATCACTACTGATATGATATGAAGTAAACAAACCATAGTAAATATAGGTGGTGAAGTGCACAAGAAGAGAGGCAGAAGTTATCTTCTGTAAGGAAGACCTATACTGAAGGAACAGCTAGGGCAAAAACCTTGAGATGGATAAAAGCTTGGTATATTCTTAGGCCAAAAAAAAAAAAAAAAAAAAAAAAAAAACCTGGAGTAGTTTGACCCTAGAGACAGAAAGAACAGTATGAGATGACGTAGACAGATGTTAGATCATGGAGAAGGTTTTTGCAGAACTCTAGGTAAGGAGCAATGGTGATTTTACTGACCGAATATTTCTAGCTTTATGCCAGACTTACTTTATGGTTCATATTTCCAACTCCTTAGTGGCTATCACATTTGAGTAGTGCTCAGATGAAGTGAAAGAGTCAGAAACTGAACTCATCATCTTAACTCCTAAACATGCTGCTTTCCATCTTCCCTATCTTAGAACATGGAACCTCAAAGCACTTTGCTGTCTAAGCCACAAACTTGTGAGTCTTCCTTCATTTATTCCTACTTCTTTCTTACCCATCCCTCCCAACACTAAATCAACCATAAGTGCTATCAGTGACACTTCCTAGATATCTTTGTCTACTTATCAATCTAATTCCCACTGCAACAACACTTGTCACAAAATCTCTTCCTTCGATCATTTCAAAATTGCTCAGTTGGCCTTGTTCACTTCCAACCAACTCACCACATTGTTAGAATGATCCTTTGAAAACAAATATGATCTATATTAATAACCTTGTACAAAATTCCTTAACTACTTGCTATTCATGCTTTCATCCTGCTTATCTCTCTGTTCCTTAATTCCAAAGATCTAGCCATCCTCAAGGTACTATAGTTCCCTGAAAATAATTATAAATAATTTATTTAAAATATTATATATATAAATTTCACTGTGATACATGGACTTTTTTCTTAATCTGAATATTCTTTTAAAACTCAATTTCTAAAATTATAAAGATATTTCTGATAACTTTTATTTTGTATCATTTTATGAAAGTATAATAGTCAAGGGTTAAAATATTTTCTTTTAAAGAAGCCAGATGAAGACAAATTGAAATCATAAATTTCCCTTTTCTCCAGAAAAGAAAATATTTCCCAAGTGAAAAAAAAGAAAGGTTAAATCTACAGTGAAAAACTTGACAGAAGATATAACCCCAATGAAATGAATAGAAAAGATACCCACAGGGAGGCCAAGTAATACTCTATTTTCCCCATTGACAAGGTGACCTGGGCTTTTGAATACTTCACAAAATCTCTGAGTTATCAATATGTAAGAGTGATGACATTACCTTGTGAATATTTAACAATTGTGATGATTGTGTCCTGGAGTTTATTCCTGTAAAAATAAAGGTAAGTAGGGGGTGTATATAGCTCAATCTCTGAAGCACAGTAATACTGTAATTTTTCAGTTGACAGGAAATATGTGTATACATATATATCTACATACATACATATAGATACAAATCTTTATCAAAAGAAAATTTTTAAAATGAATTATATTTGGAATTTTATCCCATCTATCTGCTGATGTTTTATTTAAACTACATTTGAATCTATGAATATTACTTAGGGGAAAATTGTGGAATCGAGTTAGTTGCTGAAGGGTTAAGAACAAAAGTTTGAGTGTAAACTGTTTCCAAATCCCTGGCTGATAATGCTACCTATGTGTGTGGGACTGATGAGATGTCTATAGAAAATCACTCAGAAACCAGAAGAAGGGTCTATTTTTAAAAGATAGAATTGATCCTGACGAGATTTGCAAGTGTGCTGTTCCTTTGATTATGTTTTTTTTTTTTTTTTTGCGATACGCGGGCCTCTGACCGTTGTGGCCTCTCCCGCTGCGGAGCACAGGCTCCCGACCCGCAGGCTCAGCGGCCATGGCTCACGGGCCGCTCCGCGGCATGTGGGATCTTCCCGGACCGGGGCACGAACCCGTGTCCCCTGCATCGGCAGGCGGACTCTCAACCACTGCACCACCAGGGAAGCCCTGATTATGTTTTTTAACTTAGGAGATTTAGGAAAATCGAACTCAACTTTGAGAAAAGAAGAATAAAGAGTTGGGATTGCTCATCCTATCTATTTAGACATACTATAAAGCCATATTAATACAAACATTATGTTACTAATGCAGATAAATGAAACAGAATAGAGAGGGAGGTCATGTAAATATAATAACTTGATATATGATAAATGTAGCACCAAAATTCAGTGGAGAATAATGAATTTTAAAGTAAATGATGTTAGAAAACAATGGTTCACTACGTGGAGAAAAATATAAAGGTAAAGATAGATAAATGATGTAAGTGATAAATAGATAAATGCATGCATAAATATATAAATACATAATACAACTAATAGAAGAGAATGCAGGGCAGCATGTTTATGGTCATGGTTTAGAGAAAAGTGTTATAGAGCCCAAAAGAGCGAAAAACATTAAAGACAAAAAACAGATGGGGGTAACTATTTCAAAACAATGATTTCTATTCACTGAGGGACAAAGTTATGTAAAGATACATTTGCAACACAAAAGCTGATAAGAACTTAATATTTAGAACATTAGACTATCTCTAGTAAATGAAGCAAAAAAAGAGAAAGAAATTAATAAAAATGGACAAAGGCTAAAAAAGAAATCCAAAGAAGTAACTTTGAAGACAAACTCACTGATCTTAGAAAGTTCAATAGAATCAAATATTGTGAGGATATGAAGAAATGGAATTTTCATACATTACTAGTTAGTGTGTAGCCTTGTGAGATTTGGTTTCAAAGTACAAAGTCTAAAATCACTATGTTATAGCTGACTTTCAGTAAGACGAAAATCCAAATGGTTACTAACTATAAAATATTCCATTTAATTAGTCATGAAGAACAAAAATATTATAGAGATACAAAAACATATGTCTACACAGAGTATGCTGAGTTTTGCCAGTAAAGTTCTACCTGAAAAAGTATCTCACCAATGTTAGGAAATGACAATGTCAGTCAAAATTTAGAAATGGAGAGAGCTATATTTGTGCTTCAAGTTGGGTCACAAGGGACAAATAATTTTTAATGTATTATTAACTCTACTTCTCCTTTTGTTAAAATTTAATGTTTCCTTCTATATCAGATCTAACTTTCCGATTACAAAATACTTTCACATTCATGAGCTTGATAGTCATAGCTCAAATAATGAAATCACATAGTATTTAATGTAAAAGTTTTCCAAATTATACCTAAACTGTTTTTCATTAAACATATTATGCAATAATATAAACGGTTTTTGTTTTGGGACAATAAGGCCAAATTATATTTTACATATTGAGCTGTAATTACGCAGAAGAGTATATTTTACTTCTTCTGTGTGTAAACTCAGATGAAATTGTTCAGGTATTTAGCATTATGTTTTTATTCCCACTTACCTGAGTGACAATTACTATGTCAGAAGATTAAGTGGAAGGAGAGACTGAAAATATGCAAAGAATCTGTACCAAAAATCAATATTTAATAAACTTTGCATTTTAGGAAAAAAATGAGTAAAGGATGAATTGTGCCCTTTGCAGTAGGTTTAACTCAAACTTTTCAATTTCAGGCTTGAATTTCAATTTGCTGAGCAAACTTTCTCTATTTGGACATGCTTCTTCTCTTCTGGCTCAGCTCCATTTCTACCTATGCCTAAAGGATTTGTGTGACTTGGCGCACATTTACAAAGCACCCAGTGTGAAATGGCATTTTACTTCCCGTGCATTCATTTTTTTTTTTTTTTTCTATTCTTTTCCTTTGTTGTTAGTTAAGAATTGACAGGAGGGCTTCCCTGGTGGTGCAGTGGTTGAGAGTCCGCCTGCCGATGCAGGGCACATGGGTTCGTGCCCCGGTCCGGGAAGATCCCACATGCCGCGGAGCGGCTGGGCCCGTGAGCCATGGCCGCTGAGCCTGCGCGTCCAGAGCCTGTTCTCCGCAGCGGGAGAGGCCACAACAGTGAGAGGCCCGCGTACCGCAAAAAAAAAAAAAAGAAAAAAAAAAGAATTGACAGGAGCTTCACACTGAGATGAAAGTCATCAAGAATACCTATCATGGAAGGAAAACATACTGTATTCTATTAGAAAGTAAATTATAGCAGAAACTAGTTGTCTGCTCCTAACCATCAAGACATGGTCCTGAGATTTTTAAAATACATATATTTCAGAAACTCCACCATCTCTTAAATTAAAATAATGAAATTGAACGAGGCTATTTAAACCAGTTGACCAGAAATTGATCAAAACCTGTCTAAATATACAAAGTGTGAATTTAGAAATGAGGTGGGAAAGACAAAGAGTTGTTCTTTTATGGTAAGAACAGATTTGAAGTGATTGTTTTATACAAGAAGTGAACTACTGAGCATCCTCAAATTCCATACATAGGCAGCTTGTCAACATCCTGTTATTGAAAAACATTAGATTGCATTTTATGGTTTTATTTAGTATTATCTGCCATGGAGCACTGGCCCTCTCTCTCTCCCTCTCTGAATTTCTGTGAAAACTCAGTTGTACTTGCATTTCATGGACTGAGTATAAAATAAAGTTGCACTGCATAACACTATCAAATCAAGAGGGAGATTATACTATCTCCATCCATAACATTGAGATCTCAGTAAAACCCGGAAACAAATGATACTTGAAGTCACTCTAGGCAAAGTTGGAAATTTCAAGCAGAGGAATATAGAAACAAGATGCAGAAGAATTTACTTCCCCTCCATGTCCAGGACTGAACAGAGCTACTCTCTGCTTCTATATGAGAAAGACAGAAGTAGATAAAAAATTTGTGTTATTTTAAAACACATGCATTGTTTTAATAATATAAAATTGAATGTTTCTTCCAAATCAAGAACAAGACCTGATATTTAAAAGCATTACTATTCTTTGCTCATTTTATTTCGTAATTTCAAATTAATGCCACTAGCATGAACTTCAAATGAAAGTCACCTCTTTTTTTTTGCCAAAAACCACCCAGAACTTCCCATGAAGCTTATTTTCATAAATAACCCCAAATAACAATTTTTAAGTCATTTCAACACTTTTTAAGCACACACAATACTCTAGGCAGTCACCAGTCACTGAGATATAAAAGTTATATTAAATATGATCCTAAAATAGGGAAGTTAACAGTCTAAAAAGGGAGCTCTAAGAACAATTAAATCAATTCAAAACAGTGGGCCAATTGCTCTAAATGAAATATTTGCTGTGTGATACTGGGACTCAGAGACACCAAATCTAATCTGGTGAGGGAAAGAGGGAGCACTGAAAGACAGTAGCTCTTTTAAATTCTACTCCTCAGCCCTTTACATTTTATCACGCAGTAAATGTTAGGTCCTCATTAACTCATCCACACTAGGGGCCTCACTAACAGTGAGAAGTCTGACCATCTCAAAGCTTTAACGAAGGAAACAGGTCATGTTAAGCTGGCCTTTGTATCTCCGGGAGTCTTTGCAGTACTTTTCAAGATAGGAATCATTTATCACGAGCTCCTTTGTTTTTTAACAATATTGTTGCCAAACCTTGAAAAGTTTGCTGACCTTCACTCTTAAGTAGGATAAATGATTTCCTTGTTTATATTATCAACTTGCTTGGAAAACCTTTTTTTATCTTTTAGAGTGTAGAAAGTAAGTTCCAATCAGCATACTGTGATTATTATGAATTACAAATTAGTACCATTTAGGATACATTGTATTTAATGAGTGATGTGTTTCTTCGTACAGAAGTGGTTTTGCTTTTATGTTTGTGTACTGTCTCACCAAATGTATGGTACAGTATTTGCATGGCTGTTTCATTTTTTTGAAAGACATAATCTTCTCTACTTTCATTTGCTTTTTCTATATTGATGGATGGAGTGCTATACCACAGGATGACTGTACCATCCTGCTGCAAAGTGTTTCCACTTTAATAAATAAAAAATAAAGAAATGTATTCTAAAATGTCACATCATATTTCTTTTCTTGTCAAAACAAGCTTTTTCTCATTTTAATATTTCTCCAATCAAGTCTCATTCTAAATTGCTGTGGGCACTGGTGCAACTTTCCACAAAAAGGTACTATCGAGGTTTATGATGGATGGAATCTTAGATTTGATTAAAAATACACCATTTATAAGAATATTTACCTATTTACCAATAGGTGAATAAGCAACATGAACTCCTGTCAACTTTCAAAGAGAAAATGATTTATGCTCTATATTATTATATTTCATTAATCTTTTTTATTCACTTATGAAACTTTAGGATTAATCATACCTGAATAAAAACTGTTTCTTGTCTCAATCCCAACGTAGCATTAATATTCATTGTAATTATTCTTTCCTGAATCAATATTTTGTTCCAAAGTGTAAATACACATGGATTTAAACTTTCTGGTAATTGAAATAAGTTAATAAATGCAGGTTTTCTAAAATGCTTCAAATAAATATAAGCTTTGACACATCTGTTCACATAGGGTTGAACAATTTTTTAAAAAGTCAAGTTGTAAATAAACTTTAGGAGAATTTTATTGCCTCTGCTGTACAAGGATCTATGTTTTGTAGGAAATTGCCAATGGGAGAGAGGCAACAGGGACAGTCTTTTTGTTTGTTTAGCTATTTATTTATTTTTCTAGCCTGATCTTTCTACGCTTTCAGGAGATTAGGAAATCTGAGACTCCAAGCCAACCAGTGATCTCAAAAGCTGACACAGTTTTGCTACCTCTGTTTGTTTTGAGGGATAGTGGTATGGGGAATGAAAGCTAAGAGATCAAGAAACAATGACAAGTTTTACCCTGAGGAAAGGAGGTGAGGGCTTAACTCCTCTCACTTTGTGAGCTGCAAGCTTTTGTCATCAGCTCATAGAGCAGAGCTTCAAATTTTTTTCCTTAGTTATCTGATAATAATTTTACTTCCCTTTTTTTGCTCACATCTTTTTCCAGTACTCTCATTGTAACTCCTAACATCTTTATTAGGGTATAATTGATTTACAATGGTGTGTTAGTTTCTGCTTTATAACAAAGTGAATCAGCTATACATATACATATATCCCCATATCTCTTCCCTCTTGCGTCTCCCTCCCTCTCACCCACCCTATCCCACCCCTCTAGGTGGTCACAAAGCACAGAGTTGATCTCCCTGTGCTATGCGGCTGCTTCCCACTAGCTATCTATTTTACATTTGGTAGTGTATATATGTCCATGCCACTCTCACTTCATCCCAGCTTACCCTTCCCCCTCCCCGTGTCCTCAAGTCCATTCTCTACATCTGCGTCTTTATTCCTTTCCTGCCCCCTAGGTTCATCAGAACCATTTTTTTTTTTTTTTTTAGATTCCATATATATGTGTTAGCATACGGTATTTGTTTTTCTCTTTCTGACTTACTTCACTCTGTATGACAGTCTCTAGGTCCATCCACCTCACTACAAATAACTCAATTTCATTTCTTTTTATGGCTGAGTAATATTCCATTTTATATATGTCTCACATCATCTATATCCATTCATCTGTCGATGGACACTTAGGTTGCTTCCACGTCCTGGCTACTGTAAATAGTGCTGCAATGAACATTGGGGTACATGACTCTTTTTGAATTATGGTTTTCTCTGGGTATATGCCCAGTAGTGAGATGGCTAGGTTGTATGGTAGTTCTATTTTTAGTTTTTTAAGGAACCTCCATACTGCTCTCCATAGTGGCTGTATCAATTTACATTCCCACCAACAGTGCAAGAGGGTTCCATTTTCTCCACACCCTCTCCAGCATTTATTGTTTGTTGATTTTTTGATGATGGCCATTCTGACTGGCGTGAGGTGATATCTCATTGTAGTTTTGATTTGCATTTCTCTAATGATTAATGATGTTAAGCATTCTTTCATGTGTTCGTTGGCAATCTGTATATCTTCTGTGGAGAAATGTCTATTTAGGTCTTCTACCCATTTTTGGATTGGGCTGTTTGTTATTTTGATCTGAGCTGCATGAGCTAGTTGTAAATTTTGGAGATTAATCCTTTGTCAGTTGCTTCATTTGCAAATATGTTCTCCCATTATGAGGGTTGCCTTTTGTCATTTATGGTTTCCTTTGCTGTGCAAAAGCTTTGAAGTTTCATTAGGTCCCATTTGCTTATTTTTGTTTTTATTTCCATTTCTCTAGGAGGTGGTTCAAAAAGGATCTTGCTGTGTTTTATGTCATAGAGTGTTCTACCTATGTTTTCCTCTAAGATTTTTATAGTGTCTGGCCTTACATTTAGGTCTTTAATCCATTTTGAGTTTATTTTTGTGTATGGTGTTAGGAAGTGTTATAATTTCATTCTTTAACATGTAGCTATCCAGTTTTCCCAGCTCCACTTATTGAAGAGGCTGCTTTTCTCCACTGTATATTCTTACCTCCTTTATCAAAGATAAGGTGACCATATGTGTGTGGGTTTATCTCTGGGCTTTCTATCCTGTTCTATTGATCTATATTTCTGTTTTTGTGCCAGTACCATACTGTCTTGATTACTGTAGCTTTGTAGTATAGTCTGAAGTCAGGGAGCCTGATTCCTCCAGCTCCGTTTTTCTTTCTCAAGATTGCTTTGGCTATGCGGCATACCTATTCTTTTAAGGTAAATGTTCTAAGTTGTTGTTATTATTCATTGATTACATCTGTATTCTGACCTTTCAGCCTACAAACCATGCTGGCTTCTCTGAATTTCCTAATTGAAATACAAGACTTAGAATCTAATGGAATTACTTACACATACTTATAAACTGTTAATTCTTTAAAGGATACCACTAGCTGCACTGTGCCCATAGGATTAGATAAAATCAGAATCTTATGATAGAACTGCATTTGAAGATATTATTAATATTTCTCTGTATCTTAACTCAGTCTTTTATACAGCTGGGACTTAAAACCAAACCTTGTAGATAAACTCTGAAGAATGGTTAAAGTATGATTTTTTTTTTAAAGTAAAATTACTAACCTTCAGAGTTTTAAAAGAAATCAATCAAATTCAAGTCTCTGGCCTTATCTAGATATGTTACCTTAGATAACATTGACCCTCAGTTTCTGCATATTGTAATGCAGGCTATTATTACACTTTTACCGTCTGTATACAGAACAAAAAAAATATATTCTGTCTTGAACTTATAATGTTGCCCAAGATTCACAGGTAATTAGTATATTTTCTTTTTCACTTTTGCTATAACACATTTATTTTCAAAGGATTAATTACTTTAGAATTTTGTATTTTATGCTTTGTTACATTGCTTGAAACCAATATCTTCTTTCTTTCTCTTTCTCTCTTGATTTCTATATGTCTGTCATGTTTTTTCTATCTACTAGAACAGATGGTGAGCATTGCAAGTAAAACTTGAGTTGATAATAGGTTAATGTCTCAAAATGACACAAGGTGAGGAAGTTCTATTTCCTTATGGAATTTAAGTACTTTTAGGAGCTTTCATAACTTCTTTTTTTTTTTTTTTTTGTGGTACGCAGGCCTCTCACTGCTGTGGCCTCTCCTGTTGCGGAGCACAGGCTCCAGACACGCAGGCCCAGGGGCCATGGCTCATGGGCCCAGCCGCTCCGCGGCATGTGGGATCTTCCCAGACTAGGGCACGAACCTATGTCCCCTGCATCGGCAGGTGGACTCTGAACCACTGCACCACCAGGGAAGCCCCCATATCTTCTTGATGTGAAACTTCCATTAGTCTGAAGCAAGAGAGAAAATGAATGGCTTTGCTAGAACTATAGCGAATAAGCACAATCTTTGAGTGTATCATATTAAAAAAAATAATAAAAGTTGTTTTTCAGCTATCCGAAATATTTTTTGTTGGCAAATAGGCTTTCTTGATGCAGAGTTGTACAAGTTCACTCTTTAAGCTGATATTTATCAGTGAGTAAAGTTCTGCTGATTTTGTGAAATGAGTTGTTATTGGTTTTGGTGTTTTTATGTAAGAGTTTGAAGGAAACAGTCATTTCTGTAATCTACTTTCTATATGATTGCTTCTAAAGCTATTAGACTAAGAAGATAAAAAAAAATCTTCTATCAAAATGCAAAATATATACTTATTCCAACAGTCAAATCATTTCTACATCATCAAACATCCTGAGATATTTAAGAAGGAAATGACTAAAATTTAAATATTGTCACCATATCACACCTATCCACAATGGGAAATAAATCAAATATCATATGGTCTATGTTATGAGGTGAACTGTGACCCCTAAACAGATATGGAGAAGTCTTAACCACTAGTAACCATGAAAGTGACCTTATTTTGAAATAAAATTTTTGCAGATATAATCAAGCTAAGAAGAAGTCATTAGGTGAGCCATAACACAATAGGACTGGTGTTCTTATAAGAAGAGAAGAGACACAAATGCATTAGGAGAGACGACCATGTGAAATAGGGGCAGAGACTGAAGTGCTAAAGCTGCCAAGGGATGCTGAGGATTGTTGGCAAACCACCAGAAAGTAGGAGAGAGGCCAGGAAAAATTTTCCCCTACAGGTTTCAGAAAGAGCATGGTCCTGCCATTTCCTTGATTTCAGATTTCTAAGCCTTCAGAACTGTGAGACAATACATTTCTGTTGTTTTAAGTTACATAATCTATTAGTTTGGTAGGGTAACCTTAGGAAACTGATATATGCCATTGGGTCTATATTAAAAATAAATTTCATTTTAATTATGGTTTAAATTAGGTTTGGTTCAAAAGAGTACATAATGATGTCCAACACTTAAGTAAATGTAATTAAAGAAATGCTGTTATGCTCTATTTGTCTTCATAGGAATAAAGGCTATATTATGTTTAATAAGATTCTAGAGTATTCTACATAGTGATTTCAAATTAAATACCTCTTAAAAATAACATGTACTTACTTTTGTATAAGATTGTTTGCTTTCAGTCTTTGTGCATCATTTTTTTTTTTACCTTTTTTCCCCTCCAACTTTATTGAGGTATACTTGACAAATGAAAATTATACATATTTAGAGTGTACAAGATAATTTGATATACATATGCATTGTGAAATATTTACCACAATCAAGTTAATTAACACATCCATCACCTCATACAGTTACCTTTTTTTGGTAGTGAGAATGCTTAAGATCTACTCTTTCAGCAAATTTGAAGTATACAATATAATAGTATATTAACTATAGTCACCATGCTATACATGAGATCTGCATAATATATTCATCTTATAACTGAAAGTTTGTACCCTTCAACCAACATCTTCCCATTTCCCTTACCCCCAGCCCATGGCATCCACTATTCTACTGTTTCTATGAAGTTGACTTTTTTGTTTTGATTACTCCCATGTCAAACCTGTCTTCCCCATCTCACCAAGTAAATGATGCCCACTGTTCAAACTGTGAAAGCCAAAATCTCAGGCATCATCAGTGGAGGTATATTTCTTAATGTTTTGGCTGGCTTTTTTTTTTTTAACATTTTTATTGGAGTATAATTGCTTTACAATGTTGTATTAGTTTCTGCTGTGTAACAAAGTGAATCAGCTATATGTATACATATATCCCCATAACCCCTCCCTCTTGGCTTAAAAGGACTGGCTTTACTACGAGAGTCATCCTGCTGTGTAATGCCTTATTTTTACTGTGGACCTCTCCTTTACCAGGGAATGAGTAGGAAAATTTAATTTCTAAATTAGAACTTAAAAAGAAAATAAAACTAGAAGTTATAATAATTTTGAGAAAAGGATCTGGCAGGGTCTTATAAACCTAAAGATACCTCTGTCATATGACCGCAAAATTACAATCCTAGGTATTTACCCAAGAACAGTAAAAACATATGTATGCACCAACTGTCAAGAAAGCTCATAGCAGATTTAAGCAAAATTGATAAAAACTGAAAACTTCTCAAGTTGCCTTCAACAGAATGGATTAAAAAAGTAAGCAATATTCATATGATGGAAAATTGTTCAGCAATAAAAATGAAGATATTATCAATAAACACAATAGCATGTAAAAATCTCAAGAAACCATGCTAAATGAAAGAAGGTTACACAAAAGAGTACCTGTAGTCTGGTTTCATTGATATGGAGTTCTAAAAGAGGTGAAATTAATCAGGATTGTGGTTGCATCTGAGGTTTGGTGGGGGAGGAGACTGACTATAAAAAAGTATGAGGGAACAGGAGCTTCAAGATGGCGAAAGAGTGAGACACAGAGATCACCTTTCTCCCCACAAATACATCAGAAATACATCTACATGTGGAACAACTCCTACAGAACACCTACTGAACGCTGGCAGAAGACCTCAGACCTCCCAAAAGGCAAGAAACTCCCCATGTACATGTGTAGAGCAAAAGAAAAAGGAAAAACAGAGACAAAAGAATAGGGACGGGACCTGCACCAGTGGGAGGGAGCTGTGAAGGAGGAAAGGTTTCTACACACTAGGAAGCCTCTTCGCGGGCGCAGACTGCGGGTGACGGAGTGGGGAAGCTTCGGAGCCATGAAGGAGAGCGCAGACACGGGGATGAGGAGGGCAAAGCGGGGAGATTCCCGCACAGAGGATCGGTGCCGACCAGCACTCACCAGCCCGAGAGGCTTGTCTGCTCACCCGCCGGGGCGGGCGGGGCTGGGAGCTGAGGCTCGGGCTTCGGAGGTCGGCTCGCAGGGAGAGGACTGGGGTTGGCAGTGTGAACACAGCCTGAAGGGGGCTAGTGCGCCACAGCTAGACGGGAGGGAGTCCGGGAAAAAGTCTGGAGCTGCCAAAGAGGCAAGAGACTTTTTCTTGCCTCTTTGTTTCCTGGTGCGCAAGGAGAGGGGATTAAGAGCATCACTTAAAGGAGCACCACAGACGGGCGCAAGCCACGGCTAAAAGCACGGACCCAAGAGACGGGCATGAGACGCTAAAGCTGCTGCTGCCACCAAGAAACCTGTGTGCAAGCACAGGTCACTATCCACACTGTCCCTCCTGGGAGCCTGTGCAGACTGCCACTGCCAGGGAACCGTGATACAGGGACAACTTCCCTGGGAGAATGCATGGCACGCCTCAGGCTGGTGCAACGTCATACCGGGCTCTGCTGCTGCAGGCTGACCCCGTATCCGTACCCCTCCCTCCCCCCCAGCCTGAGTGAGCCAGAGCCCCCGAATCAGCTGCTCCTTTAACCCCGTCCTGTCTGAGCGAAGAACAGGTGACCTACACGCATAGGCGGGTCCAAATCCAAAGCTGAACCCTGGGAGCTGAGCGAACAAAGAAGAGAAAGGGAAATCCCTCCCAGCAGCCTCAGGAGCATCGGATTAAATCTCCAAAATCAACCTGATGCACCCTGCATCTGTAGAATACCTGAATAGACAACGAATCATCCCAAATTGAGGAGGTGGAGTTTGGGAGCAACGATATATATATATTTTTCCCTTTTTCTCTTTTTGTGAGTGTGTATATGTATGCTTCTGTGTTTGATTTTGTCTGTATAGCTTTGCTTTTACCATTTGTCCTAGAGTTCTGTCTATCCAACTTTTTTACTTTAATTATGTAAAAAAATTTTTTCTTAGTAATTATTTTTTAATAACTTTATTTTATTTTACATTTATTTTCTCCCTTCCTTCCTTCCTCCCTCCCTCCCTCCCTTCCTCTCTCTCTCTCTCTTTCTTTCTTTCTTTCTTTCTTTCTTTCTTCCTTTTCTCCCTTTTATTCTGAGCTGTGTGGAGGACAGGCTCTTGGTGCTCCAGCCAGGAGTCAGGCAGGGCTGTGCCACTGAGGTGGGAGAGCCAAGTTCAGGACACTGGTCCACAAGAGACTTCCCAGCTCCACGTAATATCAAATGGCGAAAATCTCACAGGGATCTCCATCTCAATGCCAAGGTCCACTTCCACTCGACGACCAGCAAGCTACAGTGCTGGACACCCTATGCCAAACAACTAGAAAGACAGGAACACAACCCCATCCATTAGCACACAGGCTGCCTAAAATCATAATAAGGCCACAGAGACTCCAAAACACACCACCAGATGTGGACCTGCCCAACATAAAGACAAGATCAAGCCTCATCCACCAGAACACAGGCACTAGTCCCCTCCACCAGGAAGCCTACACAGCACAATGAACCACCTTAGCCACTGGTGACAGACACCAAAAACAACGGAAACTGCGAACTTTGCAGCCTACGAAAAGGAAACCCCAAACACAGTAGGTTAAGCAAAATGAGAAGACAGAGAAACACACAGCAGATGAAGGAGCAAGGCAAAAAACCACCAGACCTAACAAATGAAGAGTAAATAGGCAGTCTACCTGAAAAAGAATTCAGAATAATGATAGTAAAGATGATCCAAAATCTTGGAAATAGAATGGAGAAAGTACAAGAAATGTTTAACAAGAAACTAGAAGAACTAAAGAGCAAACAAACAGTGATGAACAACACAATAAATGAAATTAAAAACACTCTAGAAGGGATCAATAGCAGAATAACTGAGGCAGAAGAATGGATAAGTGACTTGGAAGATAAAATAGTGGAAATAACTACCACAGAGCAGAATAAAGAAAAAAGAATGAAAAGAATGGAGGACTGTCTCAGAGACATCTGGGACAACATTAAACACAATAACATTTGAATTATAGGGGTCTCAGAAGAAGAAGAGAAAAGGAAAGGGACTGAAAAAATATTTGAAGAGATTATAGTTGAAAACTTCCCTAATACTGGATAGGAAATAGTTAATCAAGTCCAGGAAGCACAGAGAGTCCCCATACAGGATAAATCCAAGGAGAAACATGCCAAGACACATATTAATCAAACTATCAAAAATTAAATACGAAGAACAAATATTAAAAGCAGCAATGGAAAAACAACAAATAACATGTAAGGGAATCCCAATAAGGTTAACAGCTGATCTTTCAGCAGAAACTCTGCAAGCCAGAAGGGAGTGGCAGGACATATTTAAAGTGATGAAGGATAAGAACCTACAACCAAGATTACTCTACCCAGCAAGGATCTCATTCAGATTTGACAGGGAAATGAAAACCTTTACAGACAAGCAAAAGCTAAGAGAATTCAGAACCAACAAACCAGCTTTACAACAAATGCAAAAGGAACTTCTCTAGGCAGGAAATACAAGAGAAGAAAAGACCTACAATAATAAACCCAAAACAATTAAGAAAATGGTAATAGGAACATACATATTGATAATTACCTTAAATGTAAATGGATTAAATGCTCCATACAAAAGACATAGATTGGCTGAATGGATACAAAAACAAGACCCGTATACATGCTGTCTACAAGAGACCCACTTCAGACCTAGAGACACATACAGACTGAAAGTGAGGGGATGGAAAAAGATATTCCATGCAAATGGAAATCAAAAGAAAGCTGGAGTAGCAATTCTGATATCAGACAAAATAGACTTTAAAACAAAGATTATTACAAGAGACAAAGAAGGACACTACATAATGATCAAGGGATCAATCCAAGAAGAAGATATAACAATTGTAAATATTTATGCACCCAACATAGGAGCACCTCAATACATAAGGCAAATACGAACAGCCATAAAGGGGGAAATAGACAGTAACACAATCATAGTAGGGTACTTTAACACCCCACTTTCACCAATGGACAGATCATCCAAAAGGAAAATAAGTAAGGAAACACAAGCTTTAAATGATACATTAAACAAGATGGACTTAATTGGTACTTATAGGACATTCCATCCAAAAACAACAGAATACACATTCTTCTCAAGTGATCATGGAACATCCTCCAGGATAGATCATATCCTGGGTCACAAATAAAGCCTTGGTAAATTTATGCAAATTGAAATCGTATCAAGTATCTTTTCCGACCACAACGCTGAAACTAGATATCAATTACAGGAAAAAATCTGTAAGAAATACAACCACATGGAGGCTAAACAACACACTACTTAATAACAAACAGATCACTGGAGAAATCAAAGAGGAAATCAAAAAATACCTAGAAAAAAATAACAATGAAAACACAATGACCCAAAACTTATGGGATGCAGCAAAAGCAGTTCTAAGAGGGAAGTTTATAGTAATACAATCCTACCTTAAGAAACAAGAAACATCTCCAATAAACAAGCTAACCTTACACCTAAAGCAACTAAAGAAAGAAGCACAAAAAAGCCACAAAGTTAGCAGAAGGAAAGAAATCATTAAGATTAGATTAGAAATAAATGAAAAAGAAATGAAAAAACGATCTCAAAGATCAATAAAACTAAAAGCTGGTTCTTTGAGAAGATAAACAAAATTGATAAACCATCAGCCAGACTTATCAAGAAAAAAAGAGAGAAGACTCAAATCAATAGAATTAGAAATGAAAAAGAAGTAACAACTGAAACCGCAGAAATACAAAGGATCATGAGAAATTACTACAAGCAAATATATGCCGAGGAAATGGACAAATTCTTAGAAATGCAAAATCTTCTGAGACTGAACCAGGAAGAAATAGAAAATATGAACAGACCAATCACAAGCACTGAAATTGAAACTGTGATTAAAAATCTTCCAACAAGGGGCTTCCCTGGTGGTGCAGTGGTTGAGGGTCCACCTGCCAAGGTAGGGGATGAGGGTTCGTGGCCCGGTCTGGGAGGATGCCACATGCTGTGGAGCGGCTGGGCCTGTGAGCTGTGGCCATAGAGCCTGCGCATTTGGGGCCTGTGCTCCACAGCCGGAGAGGCCACAACAGTGAGAGGCCCACATACCGCAAAAAAAAAAAAAAAAAAATCTTCCAACAAACAAAAGCCCAGGACCAGATGGCTTCACAGGTGAATTCTATCAAACATTTAGAGAAGAGCTAACACCTATCCCTCTCAAAGTCTTCCAAAATATAGCAGAAGGAGGAACACTTCCAAACTCATTATACGAGGCCACCATCACCCTGATACTAAAACCAGACAAAGATGTCACAAAGAAAGAAAACTACAGGCCAATATCACTGATGAACATAGATGCAAAAATCCTCAACAAAATACTAGCAAACAGAATCCAACACCACATTAAGAGGATCATACACCATGATCAAGTGGGGTTTATCCCAGGAATACAAGGATTCTTCAATATACGTAAATCAATCAACGTGATACACCATATTAACAAACTGAAGGAGAAAAACCATATGATCATCTGAATAGATGCAGAGAAAGCTTTTGACAAAATTCAGCACTGATTTATGATAAAAACCCTCCAGAAAGTAGGCGTAGAGGGAACTTTCCTCAACATATTAAAGGTCATATATGACACACCCACAGCCAACATCTTCCGCAGTGGTGAAAAACTGAAAGCATTTCCACTAAGATCAGGAACAAGACAAGGTTGCCAGTATTATTCAACATAGTTTTGGAAGTTTTAGCCACAGCAATCAGAGAAGAAAAAGAAATAAAAGGAATCCAAATCAGAAAAGAAGTAAAGCTGTCACTGTTTGCAGATGCCATGATACTATACGTAGAGAATCCTAAAGACACTACAAGAAAACTACTAGAGCTAATCAATGAATTTGGTACAGTAGCAGGATACAAAATTAATGCACAGAAAGCTCTTGTATTCCTGTATAATAATGATAAAAAATGTGAAAGTGAAATTAAGAAAATGGTACCATTTACCATTGCAACAAAAAGAATAAAATATCTAGGAATAAACCTACCTAAGGAGACAAAAGACCTGTATGTAGAAAATTATAAGATACTGATGAAAGAGATTAAAGATGATATAAATAGATGGAGAGAAATACCATGTTCTTGGATTGGAAGAATCAACATTGTGAAAATGACTCTACTACCCAAAGCAATCTACAGATTCAATGTAATCCCTATCAAACTACCATTGCATTTTTCACAGAAATAGAACAAAAATTTTCACAATTTGTATGGAAACACAAATGACGCCGAATAGGCAAAGCAATCTTGAGAAAGAAAATGGAGCTGGAGTAATCAGGCTCCCTGTCTTCAGACTATACTACAAAGCTGTAGTAATCAAGGCAGTATGGTACTGGCACAAAAACAGAAATATAGATCAATGGAACAGGATAGAAAGCCCAGAGATGAACCCATGCACATATGGCCACCTTATATTTGATAAAGGAGACAAGAATATACAATGGAGAAAAGACAGCCTCTTCAATAAGTGGTGCTGGGAAAACTGGACAGCTATATGTAAAAGAATGAAATTAGAACACTCCCTAACACCATACACAAAAGTAAACTCAAAATGGATTAAATACCTAAATGTAAGGTCAGACACCATCAAACTCCTCGAGGAAAACACAGGCAGAACACTCTATGACATAAATCATAGCAAGATCCTTTTTGATCCACCTCCTAGAGAAATGGAAATTAAGACAAAAATAAGCAAATGGGACCTAATGAAACTTAAAATCTTTTGCACAGCAAAGGAAACCGTAAACAAGATCAAAAGGCAACCCTCAGAATGGGAGAAAATATTTGCAAATGAAGCAACTGACAAAGGATTAATCTTCAAAATTTACAAGCAGCTCATGCAGCTTGATATCAAAAAAGCAAACAACCCAGTCCAAAAATGGGCAGAAGACCTAAATGGACATTTCTCCAAAGAAGATATACAGATCACCAACAAACACATGAAAAAATGCTCAACACCATTAATCATTAGATAAATGCAAATCCAAACTACAATGAGGTATCATCTCACACCATTCAGAATGGCCATAATCAAAAATCTACAAAAAAGAAATGCTGGAGAGGGTGTGGGGAAAAGGGAACCCTCTTGCAATATTGGTGGGAATGTAAATTGATACAGTCACTATGGAGAACAGTATGGAGGCTCTTTATAAAACTAAAAATAGAACTACCATACGACCCAGCAATCCCACTACTGGGCATATATCCTGAGAAAACCATAATTCAAAAAGAGTCACATACCAAAATGTTCATTGCAGCTCTATTTACAATAGCCAGGACATGGCAGCAACCTAAGTGTCCATCTAGAGATTAATGGATAAAGAAGATGTGGCACATATATACAATGGAATATTACTCAGCCATAAAAAGGAACAAAACTGAGTTATTTGTAGTGAGGTGGCTGGACCTAGAGACTGTCATTCAGAGTGAAGTAAGTCAGAAAGAGAAAAAAAAGTACCATAGGCTCACACATATGTATGGAATCTAAAAAAAAAGGTCATGAAGAACCTAGGGGCAAGACGGGAATAAAGATGCAGACCTAGTGCAGAATGTACTTAAGGATATGGGGAGGGGGAAGGGTAAGCTGGGACAAAGTGAGAGAGTGGTATGGACACATATACACTATGAAACGTAAAATAGATAGCTGTGGGAAGCAGCCACATAGCACAGGGAGATCAGCTCGGTGCTTTGTGAGCACCTAGAGGGGTGGGATAGAGATTGCACAGGTGTAAAATTCAAGAAGTAATACATTTAAGATTTGTGTAGTTTATTTATTTATTTATTTATTTTTGTGGTACACGGGCCTCTCACTGTTGTGGCCTCTCCCGTTGCGGAGCACAGGCTCCGGACACGCAGGCTCAGCGGCCATGGCTCACGGGCCCAGCCGCTCCGCAGCATGTGGGATATTCCTGGACCGGGGCACGAACCCGTGTCCCCTGCATTGGCAGGCGGACTCTCAACCACTATGCCACCAGGGAAGCCCTGTGTAGTTTATTATATGGACATTGTATTTTAAAATAAGTTGTTAATAAATATTGACCTTTAAGTGATTATATACATGTTAAAGCTTTTACGAGGAAGTGTACTCGATGTCTACAAATATTTTTTGAAATATACTGATATAAAAGGAAGGATTGAACTATACGTAGATGGAAGGATAAATAATAAAGCAAGTATAGTAAAATATTAATAGTGGGTATATGTAAATATGGGTATAGGTGTACTATAAAATTCATAACTTTTTTCAGCATGTTTGAAAATTTTCATAATGAAATTTTAGAAAATTTTGATGAGAAAAACCCATACACGTAAATGCATAATCTCCAGAGTGTTTTCCTAATAGCTATAATGAAAAAATGTTACTTCTATTTCAGAGTCTTTCAGTCATATTAGTTTCTGAGCCACTTATCATGATTGTTTAATATATAAGATATCCATTGAATTCAAACCAGAAAACCATCACCTGAAATAAAATATTGTCACTAACAGATTCTACTAGGATGTCTGTATTTATCACAAGAACTGTACATTGTATACTATTGAATGCAATGCTTTACATTTACAGTTTTCTCATACTAATCATAAGATATTGATACAATATTGTAGTACATTTGCAGTTATTAATTGGAGGCACTGGGGTATATTTCATAAGACAAATTATATATTTCTATATTGCTTATAATCTTATTGTAATCTTATTTAATATACTAGGTATCACACAGTGGATTTTAAAGAAATGTTTGTGGAAGGAAAGAATGGATAAATGCATTCCATTCAAAATGATAGTAAGAACCATTGACATTTAGGCATCAGCTAGAACTAGTGAAAAATTTCCACCTAGATCAGATGGGGCTGGGGAATGATGCTAGACAGCTGCTTTTCAGAAATAATTTTACATTAAGTAAAGGGAGCACTCAGGTTTTTGGGTTTTTTTTCCCCTTTAGGGAAATTTTTTCCACACTTATTTTGTTTTGAGATATTTTAAAGGCCATATTTTCAGCTACTTGTTTGGGTATTATTTATTTTTTTAAATGAGTAATACCTAAAAAGGCATTTGAAAAATAAATTATGTGTACGTAGACACACACACAGATAATGCATACACAGGGCCTTTGAACACTTTTTATACTTGGATAACTTACTTTTCAATACCTTACTTTTTTAAAAGTGTGATACCTTTTATTAATTGTTAATTTTATGGATTCAAAAAATGTCTAAATTCCTATTTTGTGCCAGACACATATTAGAGCAAAAAATATAAATAAAATAGCAAATTTACCCATAGTGTGTTCAGAGTTTTCGTATCTAATTTCTCTCTAAACATAATTGCTGAATCTATATAAATCTTTGAATCTATATAAATCTCTAAAAGCTATGAAACAAATAGCAACTTCACTTTCACTTAGAGATCTGGGGAAGAGGGATAAAAGTGATTTTGTGTGTGTGTGTGTGTGTGTGTGTGTGTGTGTGTGCGCGCGCAAAAAGAAAAATCACCTAAGGACTTATGCAAGTATTTGTTTTTTGTTTTAAGAAAAGCTTGATTGTTTGCTTGGTCAGCAGCTTAATGATGATGGTAGTGATTTCAATAAATAAACCATTTAAAAAAGAAGAAGGATGACAAAATACAAAAAAACTGAGAAGTAAACACAGAGGCTTTTTTTTTCCTGCCTCAATCAAATACAGATGTCTTCAGGGGATAATGACATTTTATTTTCTTCTGTACTAATGTTTAGTATGAACTTATTACTGTTGATGCACTGTGCTAAGTATTTTTATAATCATTATCTTATTTGATATTCAAAATAACTTTGTGATATTGGATTTTTATCCTCATTATATATATATATTTTTAAAGAGGACTTCAAGGAGAAAGGACTTATCTAAACTCACAGTGGAGTTTTGAACTAATTCTGTAAGTAGAATGCTATATGCTTTTGAAGACACTGTTTAGTGTGAGTATTTGACTTAATAATAAAAAGATAAAATCTATTATTTATTAATACCCATTGTGCTTCCATAATACTATTAGATCTAGTTCTATCAAAAAGTTTTCATTTAGTCAGCTGCTAGCATAGTATTCAGGCAACTACCACATTATCCCAATCCTCTAATCTTTAAATTTCCTGCTGATCCAAAATAGAATCAAATAAGTATTTTGACCTTTATTTATGGTGTGGATCTGCTAATGTGTACAGGACTGAACAACAACCAGGATCAGTGAAGCATACCCAGCTAGCTCACTGATACTTAGCAACTCAATCTCTAGATACAAGTCAGTAAATGAAAAAAGAGAGTTTTCTAAATCAGTGGCTACAGTGTTTGAAACTTTCTTAGAAACAATAAAACCTAGGGACAAAATATTAAGAAATGACTGTGTCATTTATCTTTTTTCTTGATGACTTTATTGTTCTTCAGTAAACTGCCCAGATTCCAATAGACTCCAGAAGATGCCAAAATATTAAGAATAGTTTTATCTTTCTCACTCTTTCTCTTACACAGCTACACAGCTTGTATTAATATATATATACATAAATATACACACATATATAAATAATATCTATATCTATACCTATCTATCTATATATAAATGAGGTAGTATAAGATCCTCGAGGAAGAGGAATGGATGAAAAAATGGGAAGAAAAAGAAAAGGAAGAAAGGGTATAGGAACAGAGAGACAAAGGAGAAGCCTCAGTTAGAAGAATAAATATAATAGGAAAAGAGCAGAAAAAGGAAAAAGGATAGTATGAAGTAGAGAACCTATGAGCAAAGGGTAAAATGAGGTGAGTGAAGTGCAAAGCCAAGGTCTCAAAATCAATTTTCTGTTCTGAGGCCAGAGAGGTAATGCAAATAAGCAAATTGGAGGGACCGTAAGAAAATAATGTTCCTCTCTTTATGACTTTCTTCTCCCCACATTTGATAGAGAAATAAAAATTAATATTTCTGTTTTTAAAAAAGCAGTGGAATGCAGTGATTAAGAGCAACGTCATCCTTAGCCCTGAGAAAAGGGAATGGTGTGGCAAACCAGTGTTCACACTGGCTCCAGAAGAGGGTGAGAAGTAGGTACTCTGACTGTGGCCAAAATTGACAAAATTCCTGATTTTTTATGGATAAGCTGAAATCCAAATTTTATGAGGAATCTGAAATTTTGACAACTCATTCAAAAAATGTTTAAATCTATGTGAACACTCTCATCACCCCTTACTGACTCTACCTCTACCAGTTGGGAGGTTGGTCCAGGAGTACCTGATTGTATGCTTACTAGTAAAAAGATAAGGGGCAGGGGAGGATTTACCTCCAGCTATTCTCAAAGCCTGATGGACCCTGCTGTTTACTGTGCTCTTCTCTAGAACACTGTCCTATTTGTGAGATGAATGCATAGTTCTCTACGCACAGTTTATAAGGGGTAGCCTCATGGTATCACCCATTTTCTGCTTTCATCAATTATTTGGTTTCCAAAAGAGGTTTAGCCTTTTGCTTTGGTTTAAATTCATTTTTTAACTAGAGCCTCACAGTGTCCAATTCTGGCTTATTTGTTGTCATCTATTATCCGAGACCAAGCAAGTGAACTGAAGGAACGAGGGCAGCTATAGCCTAGTTCAAGGAATATGACCCAGAAGCAGGGCTACCTTCATGGCTCTGCAATCACAAGAGTTACAGAGCGTTCTCCAATCAGAAGGTGACAGAGAGTTTAATGAATGTTCTATGGCTGCAGTCTTGAAATTATTAATAATTTTATGTTTGGATATGTGCTTTGTAAGTGAAGTTTAATGGGACAATGGATCATGAGTCAGGGGCGTTGAGCCTTTGTTTACATGCCACACTGTCTTTCTTGGCCTCCCCCCATCTCCCTCCCTTCCAGAATTGGGCTCTTGTCTGCTCCTGTCCAGTTACCACTGCCACCCTGCACTCCAGCAGGGGCCTGGACACAGGCAAGGTGAGAGTTAGGGTTAGTCACATGAATCCTAGGACTGCATCAGGAGGCTGACTACAAGTACCTATGAGGCATTATGCTCACGTGGAAAGTATCCTCATGCTTGAGAGACATGGCATTAAGTAGAAAGTAAAAAGCTCTATGACAATTCAAGAGAAACCACAGAAGAAAAGACGTTTTTCTGCCTTTTGAACGAGTCCCACATTTTCATTTTATACTAGGTCCTGAAAATTATGTAGCCAGTTCCGTATATTTTATTACCAAGATATTTTATTCCTGCTTACCTACTCTTTCCCTTGCACCTTACAAACCTCTTCTCCTCTTCCTAAAACATGCAGTATCAAACAAAAAGTCCAGCAAAACCGGAGCATTTAAAAAAGTTGCGTTAAGAGAAATGGAAGGCAACTCCTTTTAGAATCAGGAATGACTCTACACCCCAAATCTGGAGAGTGTGAAAAGCAAGTGCCTGTGTAATGCTATCACTTTTTCTTTTTTTGGTAACATACTTGCTGTTCATTTTAGTTTTTTCAGGCAAATAGTGTGTATAAAGCAGAGCTGTGATGTACTCAGACAAATCTCATTCAAATCCCAATTCTGCCACTTGGGCAAGTTACTTAACCTTTCCTAGCCCGTTTCACTCTTCTATAAAATGATTATAATAATGGCCTTGCAGTGTTGTTCTGGTTGAACGGTATAACATGTAACAAATAAATTGTGTAATGCCTAGCATATGGTACAGGAACATTCTTCTAGAAAATATACATATACAACTTAAAGAATATTTTATATTTTAATATTTCAATTCATACATTGTAAACTCATTTTGTGTGAAATAAAAAGAATCTGTAATTTTAGTTGGAATGATCATAGTCATTATATAGTGTTTCTAAGGCTGTGTCCACTGAACCTGGATATGACCATCAACTGTCATTATGTGGAAGAGTTGAGATGGCAAAGAGTGTCCTTCAGCGGCAAGCCTAAATTTAATTCAAGGGCTTTGGAACCCCTGAGCCCCAAGCAAAGTGTTCAGAATCTTTCACATGCCAAAAAATTTTTTTCTTAGATATTGAGAATTTCCTTGATTGTTTTTGATATGTGAGAGTGTGGTTCTATATTAAGTCAATCAGCATGATTTAATAGAGTTAATGTAATGGCTAATTTTTATGATAATCAGCAATTACTAAAAACATAGTGCTGGATACCTTCTTCACTTTTAATATGGAGCAAACAATACTTGTGAAATTACAGCAGTTTGAAATATAATAAAATTAAGTTCCAAATAAGCTATAATTTCTTACTAGGTTGCTTTAAATAGTCTCTGAGAAATTATGGAGGGTACTGACAGATGCAGCATCTAATTCGTTCAGTCTTACAATGGAATCTCACAACTTAGGTCACAGCTGTGGAAAAACAAGTTGTGCAGAGACAAAATTTACTGCTATTAAAATTTCATGGTCATTCTCAATGGTGAATAACTAAAACCATTTCCACTAAGATCAGGAACAAGACAAGGTTGCCAATTCTTGCCATTATTATTCAACATAGTTTTGGAAGTTTTAGCCACAGCAATCAGAGAAGAAAAAGAAATAAAAGGAATCCATATCAGAAAAGAAGGAGTAAAATTGTCACTATTTGCAGATAACATGATACTATACATAGAGAATCCTAAAGATGCTACCAGAAAACTACTAGAGCTAATCAATGAATTTGGTAAAGTAGCAGGATACAAAATAAATGCACAGAAATCTCTGGCATTCCTATACACTAATGATGAAAATTCTGAAAGAGAAATAAAGGAAACACTCCCATTTACCATTGTAACAAAAAAAATAAAATACCTAGGAATAAACCTACCTAAGGACACAAAAGACCTGTATGAAGAAAACTATAAGACACTGATGAAAGAAATTAAAGATGATACAACAGATGGAGAGATATACCATGTCCTTGGATTGGAAGAATCAACATTGTGAAAATGACTCTACTACCCAAAGCAATCTACAGATTCAATGCAATCCCTATCAAACTACTACTGGTGTTTTTCACAGAACTAGAGCAATAAATTTCACAATTAGTATGGAAACACAAAAGACGCAGAATAGGCAAAGCAATCTTGAGAAAGAAAAACGGAGCTGGAGGAATCAGGCTCCCTGACTTCAGCCTATTCTACAAAGCTACAGTAATCAAGACATTATGGTACTGGCACAAAAACAGAAATAAAGATCAATGGAACAGAATAGAAAGCTCAGAGATAAACCCACAAACATATGGTCACCTTATTTTTCATAAAGGAGGCTAGAATATACAGTGGAGAGAAGACAACCTCTTCAATAAGTGGTGCTGGGAAAAGTGGACAGTTACATGTAAAAGAATGAAATTAGAACACTCCTAACACCATACACAAAAATAAACTCGAAATGGATTAAAGACCTAAATGTAAGGCCAGATACCATCAAACTCCTAGAGGAAAATATAGGCAGAACACTCTATGACACAAATCACAGCAAGATCCTTTTTGACCCACCTCCTAGAGAAATGGAAATAAAAATAAAAATAAACAAAGGGGACCTAATGAAACGTAAAAGCTTTTGCACAGCAAAGGAAACCATAAACAAGACCGAAAAACAACGCTCAGAATGGGAGAAAATATTTGCAAATGAAGCAACTGACAAAGGATTAATCTCCAAAATTTATAAGCAGCTCATGCAGCTCAATACAAAAAAAACAACCCAATCCAAAAATGGGCAGAAAACCTAAATAGACATTTCTCCAAAGAAGATATACAGATTGCCAACAAACACATGAAAGGATGCTCAACATCACTAATCATTAGAGAAATGCAAATCAGAACTACAATGAGGTATCACCTCACACTGGTCAGAATAGCCATCATCAAAAAATCTAAAAACAATAAATGCTGGAGAGGGTATGCAGAAAAGGGAACCCTCTTGCACTATCAATGTAAACTGATACAGCCACTATGAAGAACAGTATGGAGGTTCCTTAGAAAACTAAAAATAAAACTACCATATGATCCAGCAATCCCACTACTGGGCATATACCCTGAGAAAACCATAATTCAAAAAGAGTCATGTACCCCAATGTTCATTGCAGCTCTATTTACAGTAGCTAGGACATGGAAGCAATCTAAGTGTCTGTTGCCAGATGAATAGATAAAGAAGATTTGGCACATATATACAATGGAATATTACTCAGCCTTAAAAAGAAATGAAATTGAGTTATTTGTAATGAGGTCAATGGATCTAGAGACTGTCATACAGAGTGAAGTAAGTCAGAAGGAGAAAAACAAGTACCATATGCTAACACATATATATGGAATCTTAAAAAACAAATGGTTTTGAAGAACATAGTTGCAGGACGGGAATAAAGACACAGACATCGATAATGGACTTGAGGACATGGGGAGGGGTAAGGGTAAGCTGGGACAAAGTGAGCGAGTGGCATGGACATATATACACTACTAAATGTAAAATAGATTGCTAGTGGGAAGCAGCCACGTAGCACAGGGAGATCAGCTCTGTGCTTTGTGTCCACATAGAAGGGTAGGATAGGGAGGGTGGGAGGGAGACTCAAGAGGGAGGAGATATGGGTATATATGTATATATATAGCTGATTCACTTTGGTATAAAGCAGAAACTAACACGCAATTGTAAAGCTATTATACTCCAATAAAGATGTTAAAAAAAATTAATGTCCTCTTTTCAAGATCATGAAATCTGTGCCTTTAGCCTTAAGTAATACAAACTGCTTACTAAAGGATATTGTGTAAATCGGTTTATAACAGGTGCAGTATATACTATCACTCAAGTATAGACAAGTAATGATTAATAAAAGTCAGCAAAAGACCTCTAATGCAGTTAACTAAAAGCAGAACAAATCACAGTCTTACGAATGAGAAAAGCTAGGAGAAAAAATCTGAATTACTCTCTCATGAGCTTATGAAAAACTATGCAGTCGACAACAAACAGAGCTTATTTGGAAAGATGGGGCAAAATGGTTTTGTTAATATACTTTGCTCAATATTTGCATGTGACTAGGTTAACTAAATTACATCTTAGTAAGGAAACTAATATGATAAAGATAACCAGGTCCTAATTACCAGGATTATTAGAAATAATAATTTGGTTGGTGATAAATACTAGAAAGAAACAGTGATAGCTTATATTTTTCTAAAAACATTTTCCAAATGATCTACAATATCTATGGAAGGAGAGCTAGCACCATGAAATAGGATGCACAAGTGTGAATCAAGTTTAAGTCATTGTTGAAATTGTAGGGACCAAAGTAGTAGCTGAAATTAATTCCAGTTGAAATAACTAAATAAATCACTTCTGCTTCAATGAATTAAACCAAACCATATTTTTTCTAATTTAGGTCTATGTTTTCTTGTTCTATATTCAATGGAAATGGACAAATATTTCCTATATTTATTTCAGGAAGCAATACACTACCACCCCCCTCAGCTTTCTCACATATCTTTTTCAATCTTTTGACCCTATTCACTCTCCACTTTCTTGTAGAGATCATTAAAAGCTTAGCACAATAGAATGAAGTTTGTAGGATGCCTTTAACAGCACGGAGTAGAGGTGATAAAAATAGAGAATAGAGAAGAGAGACAGATAAGAAATAGAGTAAGAGATACCACTGAAAACTACAGGTGAAATCAATGAAAAATACTGAATCTAAAGTCATTTGATCTCTATTATGTGAAAACCATTGTGTTTGAATTCAAAAAATCTTCTAAAATCTGCCTGGTTTAAAAAATAAGAAAAAGTATAGTTAGTTTACTTTGTTTTCAGGGCTTTGGTTTATAAAGAATTTTAATGAATACCTTAAATTTTTTTCTCTCTCTTCTCCCACCAGCAACATGTGCTATCCAATAATGGTGTGATATCGTTGGGAATTATAAGGTAAACATTCAACAGAGAGATGGTAAGATTTAAAACTTTGAAAAAGTTTGGGAAAGATAAGCCTTGTCTTCTAGAATCCATGATAGTCAACAAGGCAGCTTAAACAGCATCAGACTTCAATATTTAAGGAGGCAATTTTCAAATATTCCAATAAAAATATAAGCATTTCATTGATATCACTGAATAGCACTTTAAAAGAAATGATAAGTAAAGATGACTGGAAAACTCTCAAGAAAAAATTTCTGAGTTGATATCAAAAAATAAATTAAAAATATTATAAACCCATTTATCAAACTCCATTTACAATAGCAACAGAAAAACTATAAGGTAACCATACTTAATTAACAAGAGATATAAAATATTTGTCCAGATAAATACAAAATATTACTGAAACAATTTATAAAAGATCTAAATAAAATTTTTTTTAATCCCCCCTTTCATGAGATTAGGAATTCACAATATTATAAAGATGTCTAGTCATCTGAAGTAGATCTATAGATTCAACGCCAATTCTGATCAAATACAAACATACTTTCATTGAACATGAAAATCTGATTTAAAAAAAAATAGAGAAATGTAAATGAAAACCACAATAAGATACCATTATTGCATTAGCTCAGACTGCCATAACAATATCCCATAGACTAAGTGGCTTAAAGAATGGAAATTTATTTTCTTTCATTTCTGGAGGGTAGAGGTTCAAGATCAAGATGTCAACATGGTTGGCTTCTGGTGAGGCTACTTTCTGGCTTGTAGAAAGCTGCCTTTTCTCTGTAACTTCACATAGCAAAGAGAGGGAGAGGGAGAGGGGGAGAGAGAGAGAGAGAGAGAGAGAGAGAGAGAAAGGGCTCTCTGATGTCTTTTTTGATAAGGATACTAATGCCATCATGAGGGCCCCACCCTCAGGACTCCAATGTAAACATAATTATTTCCCAAAGGATCCAAATTCAAAGAGCATCATGTTGGGATTAGGGTTAAAACAATGGACATTTTGAGCGAACACAATTCAGTCCATAGGAACTACACAGTTAATAAATTTCTAAATTTAAAAAGAAAGGCCATCTTGCAGGACTGAAACTTTACACCATTGTTTCAGTCATGCAAAATGAAAACGTTCAAGAGATCTGCTGTACAATATTGCCCTTATAGTTAACAATACTGTACTGTACACTTAAAATTTTGTCAAGAGGGCAGACCTCATATTAGGTGTTTTTTACCAAGAAAGAAAGAAGGGAAGAAAGAAAGGAAGAAAGAAAAAAAGAAGCAAGGATGGAAAGAAGGGAAGAGGGAGGGAGGGAGAAAGGAAAGAAAAGAAAGAGGAAAGGAAAGGGAAGGGAAGGGAAGGGAAGGGAAGGGAAGGGAAGGGAAGGAAAGATCATACCAGGTGCTGGTGATGATATGGAGACACTGGAACACTCTCACACAGTTTGCGTAACTATTTGGAAGTTTCTTAAAATTTTAAACATATAACTGGCTCTTAATTCAGCCATTCTATTTCTAGGAATTTACTTAAAAGAAATGAAAGTATATGTCTGTGCAAATACTTGTACATCAATGTTCATAACATTTTTATTTGAAATAGACAATAACTGGAAGTAAGCTAAATGTTCACTAACTCCAGCTACTGATCTAGCCCTCCTCTGTAAATAGCTATAAAACAGCACATAGCATTTAAAAGAATAGTTTTCAGACATTTGACTAACGGAGTTCAGGACTTTGATCCCTGAAAAATAAATGAGTTGACCCTTATGCATGTTGAATCTTTCTTCCTGGAAGGCCAACCAAGGCTGTAGAATAATAAAAACAAGTATGGCAGCCTTGTTAAGCTGAGAAAACTGAAATCAGAATTCAGGGAAGCTGAAGATAAATTATCACACATAAAAGATCTACGTAGTTAAAAAGCTCTAGAATTCTGCACTTGAGATGCTCAGAGGTAAAGAACAACCACTGTGAAAAGAAAAACAACGGGGGACAATAAACTGAACAGCTCTCTTAGGTGACGCAGTCCTGGGAGATGTTTGGGATCCAATCAACTATAGTGAAAAGATTTCATTGACTATTAGAACATTTAGTAACGTTAAGAAAGGGGTTACATTATTCCTAAAGTAAAGACTACTGTTTAGCCACACTAGCAAGTTTTAAACACAGGCTTTGAAAGAATCAAGCTGATTTGAAAACAAATTAACTCCCTGCCACAAAATTCAAAACCTTTAAGAAAAAATAAGAAAGAAAAATGTAGTGAGTCACAATGTGTATCATGAAAACATGAAATTACTAGAAGAATCAGGAAAATATAACTCAGAATAAAAAACTCAGTTATTAGAGACAGACTGCAAAATGACAGGAATAATCAATTTAACGTTCAATACATGTTCAATACATATATATATATATGGTAGATTTAACATCATATTAGAAACCACATAGAAGAAAATCAGTGTACATAAGACCTGGAAATGGAAACTATCCCAATTGAAAAACAGAGAGTTAAACCAATATTCAGTGACCTATGGGATAAAATCCAGCCATGTAACATTGATATAATTAGGATCCCAGAAGGGGAAGGGGGCACAAATTAAAGAAATGCTTTTCAAAAAAAAAAAAAAAATCAATCTACAGATTGAAAAGCTCAGAGCACCCCAAATTAACACACAAAAAGCACAAAAAATGCTTAAATACTTAGAATAAACACAAAAAACATACTTAGATAATTCATAGTGATTAATATGTTAAAGGTTCTAGTGGAAAAAGAGAACAATGTGAATAAGTAGATGAAAAAACCCATCAGACAGTTGAAAACAACAGGAAAGAGCCAAATGGAAGTAGGGTTCAGAGGTACAAGTTCCTGAAAGATCATCCCAGCTGAAACCTTCAATAAGACTGTATCTCCATGCAACTTCTCTCCCCTGTCTCCTTCTATTTTGTAGGTGTTGAACACACTCTAAAAATCTCCTACATTCGAATCTATATCTCAGAATTTGCCTTCCAGGGGACCCAGCCTGGGTAAAGGGTACATCAAAAAAAGAATGTTAAGTAACCTGGGGGAGAGTAGCTTTAAAAATAGAAAATAAAGAAAGGGAATTTATACATTATCACTTGTGCATCAGGCATAGAAATATCTATTCTGGATTGGAACAGGAAAATGAGGGGCCCTAAAGCAAAAGCAGATGGAATTAAAAAAAAAAAAAAGTTTGAGCTGAAACACTGAACAAATGTAAGACAATGTTTAAGAGAAAAAAGAAAGAAAATTCAAAATTCAGCTGTACAGGAAGAAAAATGAAATGGTCATTGACTATAGTGAATACACTCACATAAAGCTAATTTATGTACTAATTTTCAACTGTTATAATCAATCTATTTGCAAGGAATGGTAGACAAGAATAGTGTCAGAAGAGTGTTTAAATGCTATTAACATTAACAAAGCAAAAATGTTACTACAGATGGCAGAGGTTGTGATACAGAAGGGAAGGGAGAGCTGAAGAAGGAAGGGGATATCATTGTAAACAGGAAAGTCAAAAGACAATATCAATAGTTGAAGAAATAAGGAATGCAAGTTTGGGGTTAAAAAATGGGGATCTAAATTTCTGGGATGGATATAAATTCCTGGTAAAGGAAAGGCAGGTGTTATCCAAAAAATGTAAATACAGATACAATATAAGCATATTATTAAGGGATTTGAATATGTCAGGAAAAAAATAACACACAAGTGTAAGTCAGAGTGTTTTCTTCTGGGGAATGGGATTGAGAGTGGGAAGGAAGTGTGCCTGGGATGGTAGTTTTGATGTTAGGCATATGCTATGTTGATAACAATACAAACTTTTTTTTCTTAGGAATTAGGATATAAGAAGTTGGAGTGTGGGTGGGATATGAGTCACTTTGGCTGAAAATGTGGAAGTCTTTTCTACTGAATAACACTGGAATAAACCACCTTGTAAAGGAGGGAGTTTTTAATAAGATAATTGAGGGGTGCTACGTTCACGTAAGAGACATTCCAATCTGACATTCTATGGTTTACTGTGTCTTTAAACAGAAATATTTTCAAATAACTGCTACTAAATGTCAAAACTAAATTTTTTTTAAATATAATATTTAACTGCATTTTTGCAATAAGAGATCTCATAATTGTCCTTTTCCTTCTCTATGAACATCTTATGTTCAGCTTTTAGAAATAAAACAAATTTAACTTAAGGGAAAATAAAGACTTATATTAAATTTCCTTTCAAGATATTTTACTGAAAACCCCTTAGAGAAATCAAAGGAAAAAGAAGCTAGAACTGCATAAACAAGTTATGAAGGAGAAATTGGTTCTGTAAGGATACATTTATTTGGTTCAGCTTTCCCTGAGTAATATGAAATATATAATGTATTTTATGACAATCTTCTTATTGTCCGTACTCAGTTCAAATTCACCTCTCAGAGGAAAAGATAATGTTGATTCTTCCTGGTTAGCCTGAACTTTCTTTTCTAATACTTTTCACAGAATGAAATATTAGTACTAAACCACACTGCCTATGCTTGAGGGAGCAGCCATAACACAGCTGGATGACCCATCACTGCCCCTGATGTCTCATAGCATCTAGTATGCAAGTTGGCTCTTCAGACTGGATGGTGCTGGCACCAGCCAGCTCACTTCACTCTTGAACCACATGAATTGTTGAAACATGCTTCCTCATATTGAGCTCAATTTCTAGACTGTATAAATTAAGTATATGGCTTTTCTTTCTAATATGATGATATTCTTTTGTAACATGAGTTTGCTGTATAATTGGATTAAGTGTGAGCTTCTGTGTCTAAGACACCAACAAAAAATTATTGACTATATTATATTGTAGTATAGTATATTATATTTTATGTAAAATGCAATGTATTTCCTCTCACATCCATCACTACATCATAATGGTACATCTTCTTCATAAGTAGTACAAAATTCCACTGTTACATTCATTGTTCAGAATCACTCCAGGTTCCTGTTATTAATGGCTTTTAGGCTGCTGTTGTTGGTCACTCTCAAGTGATGAAACTGCCAGTTTTATCTCTGACCTTTACCTCTCTGGTCTTACACCTTAGCCATAAAGCATTAGTTAGTGATCAAGACATGATTTCCATGTGCTTTTTGCTAATCTTCCCATTTTGCATGGGATTTCAACTTCTATCACCCAGCACCTGTTTTTCAAGATGTAATACCTACTCCTCTTTAAAAAACTCAGGTTAAATGTTTCCTGAAAGGGAGTATTTTCTGACCCACCCCAATATAATTCACTCCTTTGCGCTCCCATTGAAGCTCACACAGATATCTGTCAAGGGAAAACCTATTACAGACCCCTATATGACTTTCCTATCTCCTGCACATACCAAATCATTCTCCATGATACTGGACTTACCTGACTACAGTGCAATTCTGATTGCATGATTTCCCTTCATAATTCCTTCCCATTCTTTGCAGGATAAAATAAAAAGGATTTATCACTTTTAGCATGGAATATAGGCTCATGCTTTGATTCCAGACAATTTTTTTTTAGCTGTTTTCCTGCAGTCACTTCCCCACTAGCTCAATATTTTTAACTGATAGTAAATTTCTTGATATCACATATATATCCTACATACTCTCTCATATTGCCCCAGCAACCCACCAAATTTTTTCACTTAGTCTCTTAAAGTGGCAATGGATGATTCTTTCATATCTTTAAGATCTAAGCTTAAATATCATCTCTTCAGAGAGGCATTTATTGACCCCTATATAAAATGGCTTTCCCCACCACTCTATTTTTTCTGTTTTATATTCACTTAGCATTTATTACAGTGAAGAACAGTAATACTTTTTTGTCCCCTGGCTTCTTCCATTATAGTAATTTAACTTCTGATATAATAATTTAACTTCCACTAAAATTTAATGATACTAGGAATTTTTTTCTTGTTTCCTGCTCTGTTCCTAACACCTAAAACAGTGTCTGTTTTTTAAATGAGTGAATGAATGAACGTTTATTTAGTGAATGAATGAATATGTTTGTTATTTACCTAGGAAACTCATTATTGAGTCAGCAACTTGTACTTCCCCGTCTTCACATCAAGTATCTGAAAACTGGAAGAGACTCAATGGTCTTCTCTCCAAAAGTGCCCAATATTTTAGGATTCAATGAGTAATAAATTTTAAAACAAAATCATCCACTGTAATTTCAAAAAAGAAATGAAATTTCAATTCCCATAAAGTAGTAAGGACATAACTTCACAATATATTGCATGAATTTAGATTTATGCAAAGCCTGCTTCATGGTCCTTTAATGTTTCTCTTTTGGCCATGGAATACTGTAAACCTCAGGAAACACAGACCAACACCTGCAGCTCTATACTGGAAACCTCTGACCCAGCTCTCCTTTCTGCCTTTACAAGTTGTCCTTCATCACATCTTCCTCTAAATCCACTTTTGTGTCTCTTTCCCTTACTCCCAGCTCAGTGAAGGAAACTAATCTGATAATCCTATTTTAACAAAAATGTTAATGTCTTTTTCAGAGGTTTGTATTTGTTTTAAACAACCACCATTAATCCAAAGGAATGAATAAATAACTCAAGATTGTGGTTGGGATTCTAGTAAGGAGAGATGTTATCTTTCCTTCCTCAAACTATACTATGTAAAAAGACTGCATAAAGATGATCGAGATTAACTCATCTAAGGAAAAAAATATTTACTAAAACACATTTCCTTTGAATACTATTAGTTTCTTAATAGTCAATATTTTCATGGTAACAAAAATAATAATGATAAGTAAAATTTATTGAAAACTTAGCATGTACAAAACACTATGCTTTTCACACATTGTGTTTTTGTGCCTGCATAGTAGTATTAATACTATAGGAAATCATTTTTTATCCCAAACTTACAGGTAGAAAAGTAGGCTTAAAGAGGTTAAGTAGCATACTTAATATCTCACTGTTGGTCAGTAGTGGGGCTAAGACTCACATTTTTTTTCAGTGTGATTCTAAAACTTTAATATTCTATAGCCTCTCACAAAAAAAGGTTTACAATTGGGTTATATCTTATTTTTCATTAAAACTTATGCATAAATCCCCTACTAACAGTCCTAAAGGGTAATAAAGTCCCTCTATATGAATAATAGAAAAGTCATGACATCATAAAGTGCAATTTATAAATTTTTTTAGCTCTAATTGTTACTGTATTTAATTGTTACCATTTTCATTACTGGATCAAAACCTATCACCTAAATAATATACATCATTTAATCCTATTTTTGTTCCTCAACTAATAAGATGAGTAAAATCAAATAGGACTCCCAAAGACTAAAAAAAATTTGTGTAAATATTTTGTCAAAAAATTAATAAACAGAAATCTCATGTAAGCAGAATTGAGAGACCAGAAGGGGGAGCTCCCATGTCATGTGAGGACAGCAGAACCCAACAGGAGCAAGGAACAATTCTCTTCTTTCCTGGCAGGGACTCACCCAATGAAAAGCCATGAACCTTTGTTAACTATAGCCCTCTCATCTTCCATTTCGCCTCTATACAAGTGTTCTTCTTTCTTTGCCATGCGGGGGACTTGCAAATTGTTCACTATGTTTGCAGACCCCAAACTGCAATTCTCTGATGATCCTGAATAAACCCATCTTTGCTGAAAAAATATCTGGAAACCTATTTTACGTCAACATTTTGGTGGCCCATATGAGGACCAGAGAAGACCCCCAAAGGTTCTGGGGCTAGTCAGCAAACAGATGCAGTACCCATAATTGAGCCCATTTTCCCTCACTGCTTTTCTTGCTGGGGTTTGAAGGTGCATCTTTCTCCTGAATTTGAGCGCACACCTTCTTTGACTTTGAAGCTCTCCAGGCTTTATTCAGGATTTATTTTAAGGTTTTGTTCTCTCTGGTAATGCTTTGTTCCGTATGCAAGTACTTGTTTGGCACTTCGGTCTGATTTTGAGATATGACTGCTTCAGTTGAAGCTGGCTAGCCTTTGTCCCATTCCTTCAAAACAGTAGTTGCTTTATTGAAACTGTGCCAATTCAGCCTTTGGAAAAGAGGCTGTTCTCTGGAAATTGCCTGACAAAGCCTTTGGCCTTGTTTCTATTGAATCAGCAACCACCTTCGTTATGGGCAAAATCTCCAACTGATATTGGCAAAATTCATTGCATATTTCCCATCAAGATTCAAATAGACCCCTTGAAACCTCTTCCCAGAATTAATCTTGTATAAGAAGACTTCCAAGGCATAAAACCCATAATAAAAGATTAAGTGTCAAGGCCTCCTTATCCCTTGTACTAGCCCCTGTAACACTCTCATTTTACCAGCGAGAAGACCTAAGGGCCAAGGGTGGAAGTTTGCCCAGGACCTCCAACAATAAAAAAACATTGCTATCCCTCGACACCTTGTTGTTCCTAACCCCCATACCTCACTAACATCCATTCCCACAGGAAATAAATTCTTTACTGTAATTAACTTATGCCATGCATTCTTTAGTATTCCAGTGGATGAAGCTAACCAATACCTTTTTGCCTTCGCTTGGGAAGAAACACAATTTACTTGGACTGTAATGCTTCAGGGTTTTTTTGAGAGTTCTTCTCATTTCCCACAAATCCTAAAGGCTGATCTGGGTGACATAAAGTTCCCTAGAGATTCTATTTTATTGCAGTATGTGGATGATTTGATAGCATCCACTTGCTTTAAGCCTTAAAGGTACAGAAGATCACCAAAGAAAAATTACAGTTTTCCCAAACCCAGGTTTGATATTTATGTCATCTGATATCAGAACAAAGTCCACACCTAGATCCAGATAGATTTCATAATGTCCTAAATTTCCCAAAACCCAAAACTGAGAACTGACTGTGAGGTTTTCTTGGCCTAGTTGATATTGCTGAAATTAGATTCCAAGTTTTCTCTTATGGCCAAATCTCTGTATGTTTTACTAAACAATAACAACCCAAAAATAATCTTATGGGAAGAACCAGACAATATAGTTTTCAAGGCTTAAGGAGAGTTTGATGAACTCACCTGCCCTTGGGCATCCCAATTATCAGATTCCCTTTTTCCTTTTTGTATGTGAAAAGAAAGGGAATTCCCTTGGGGTACTCACCAAAGAACACAGGGACCACCATGAACCCATAGGGTATTATAGCCAACAACTGTACCCTGTGGTACAGGGATACTCCCTTTGCCTTAGAGCCATTATGGCCACTTTGATTCAGACTGCTAAGAAAATCACCGTGGGATCCCCTTTAACCCTTTTTGTACCTCATACAGTAGAAGCTATCCTGAATCCTCATTGCACTCAACATTTCTCAGTCAGCCACCTCATCTCCTATGAAGTCCTTTTCTTAACTGTCCCTCACATTACTCTGTCACATTGTAATAACCTTAATCCTGCTACTTTTCTTCCCTCTCTTACCAGTGAAGTCTCTCATGACTGTTTAATGCTGACAGACCACCTCTTGACTCCTTGTGATGATCTGTAGGAAATTCCTTTGGGTAATGCTGCCTTCTATGGTTCACTGATAGTTCTTATTTAATTGGTGACAATGTCAAATATTGTGCTGGGTATGCTATTGCAACTCCTTTTGATGTTACTGAGGCTGCATCTTTACCTATGGCTATTTCAGCCCAACAAGCTGAATTATACACTCTTACATAGGCTTGTACTTCAGCCAAGCACACAACTGCCAGTATTTATACTGTGAGTAGATATGCTTTTGGAGTGGCTCATGATTTTGGAATGTTATGGAAGAAACATGTCTTCCTTAATATCAGTAATAAATAAATTAAATATAGCTCCTCTATTCAGTAATTATTGTAATGTGACTTTTACCTGCCACTTTAGCTATTTTTAAGATTCTGGGGCATTATAAACTTGACTATCTGGAAGCTAAGGGAAATCACCTTGCTGATATTTCTGCAACTTCAGTATTGCAAAGGCCTAACTGCTTATATTAAAAATAACTGTGTTTTGGTAGAGCAACATTTTCACAGTACACTGTTGGGAGTTGAAGACTTTAAGCATCACACCTTGCAACCTGGAGATATTGTCCATTGGAAAAGACACCTCCAGAAGAACTCTCTTCAATCCCACTAGAAAGGCCCTTATCAAGTATTGCTAACCAACCCTTGTGCCACCAAAGGCAAAGGAATAGACTCTTGGATTCATGAGACACACCTAAAAAAAGTGCCAAACACTGACTAGACCCACACACCATCTGGTCACCTGAAAGTAAAGATTTCCCAGAATTGGAGCAGATAACATCTGAGCAGACAGCTTTCCCAAGTTGTCCAGTGTAGGTCTGTTGGAAGTTTGCCCTCAAACCTTTGATGATGACATAACACTTCAGATGATCTCCAATGTCTATGATCTTGATAATAGAAGGAGTTTAGATAAAAAGTCCTGAGAGTTCTTCCTCCTATCCCTCATGGTTACTCACGTGACCCAGTAAGTTTCCAATCTGTACATTTTTCCTTTGACATGAAACACTACACCCAGGAAAGGTCCCTCCTGGCATTGAGGGAAAAAAGGTACTGAAATTGGAAAACCTGACTCTTGATCAATGATGCTTTCTGAGAAAGAGCTTGATAAAACGGGGAAAATGTAAAAAAAAAAAAAAATTAATAAACAGGAACCTCAGTTAAATAGAGTCAAGAGACAAGAAGGGGGAGTTCTCATGCCCTGCAATGATAGCAGAGCCCAATTGGAAGAAGAAAGAGTCCTCTTCTTTCCTGGCAATGATTCAGCCAGTGAAAAGTCATGGACACCTTGTTTACTACAGCCCTCTCAGCTTCTTTTCCTCTCTATAAAAGTGTTCTCCTTCCCTAGCTGCTCAGGGGACTTGCATGTGGCTCATCATGGTTGCAGACCCCAAATTATAATTCTCTGCTGATCCGAATAAACCCATCTTTGCTGGAAAAATATCTGGTAGTTTGTTTTAGGTCAACATTTTTGATATTTAAAAAATTTAGATAAATTTTAATATTAAGTCTATATGCTTTTAAATTCTCCAAAATGTACTATAATTTTTTTAGTAATAAAAGTGTCTTAAGATATCTATCCTTATGTTTTGATTTCAACATTCCCTAAAACCTATGTATAAAAAAATTGTTTTAAAAATCTGATAATTATGAGAATAGATAAAATCATGTGATATTTTTTATTTTAAAATACAAGGTCATTTTAGTTTCATCAGCAAACATTCTGATCTAAGGTGTACTTTCTACTTGCATGGGTTATTTAAATTTCTTAAAATATGATTTAACTCTTATTGTGGTTAATACCAAGAGTTCAAATATGCTTTTTTGGGGGATGGAGCTCAGCCATTCATCATTTTGCAGATAAATAATTAACATTAAATCAATTGAATTATTTGAATACCTAGTTATCTCAGGTGTGCTTTCTAAAGACTACAATATCTTGTATCTAAAATACAACATTCATATTCTTGTTCTTTCACCTCCTTGTTTTGATTTAACTTGAGATTTTGTACGACATAAAATAGATAATTTACTCTTGGGTGCAGATATAAGATTTTTAAAAATTTTATTTTCCAGACTAAATGAAACATTTTATTTGACTTTTATAAAGTTTTAGGAAGTACCTTGACAGTTTGGAAATTCTTTTTTAATTATAAAAGTTAAGGAGAACATTGGGAGACATCTTTGAAACTATACTAGATGAATATTTTAATGAAATGCTGAAATGGCTTTTATAAATTATATTTATTCAAGTACCACTATGTTCTTTTGAAAAATATTATTAATTCGTACTTTTGAAATCAGATAGCTATTTACATGTTTCTCTATTCTAAGTCATTGCTTTAAACTTTGAACTAACATGGTTACTACTTCTTTTTTAGAGTCGTAATCTTATCAACAGCTTTTATCTTATTTTTTTTTAAGAGATGGAAGCAAGATCAGTATTATATTGAATTTGTTTAGAAAAAAGAAAGTTAGAGGGTATTTTTAATTTATTGTTGTTAAAGCTCCTGCTGTTAGAGCTGTCAGTATTGCTGCTTTGTTGAAATTCAGTGGAAGTGATCAGTAAGAAGGCCAGTTCAGTTGCTTTGACTTGAAATCACAAAGCATATTCCCCAGACACTACCTCTTGCTACTTTTGGTAGCTCAGGAATGTGCTCATTTATGAGTCATAGAGCATCCATTTTTAAGACTGTAAAATTGCAGTAGCATGAAATAAGGTACTTTAGATTTAGATTGTAAATATATCAAATTTATAATAATGCCTGCTTCAGTTTCTGTGTACATAGTCAAGTTTATTTCTAGAAAAGGAGAGGGGAGTTAATTCCAAATTTTATTTATTATTCAAGTTATTATTTAAAAGATTATAAACTCTTCACAAACATTGCTCTTTTTTATTGGCTTTGCCTCAGAGCTCAAAATGTTACCGTAAAATTCAACACCACATGAGGTGCCATGGGTAGTATAATTTTAGAGGAATTTGAAAGACTTAATAAAGCCCACAGAAACATTCTCATGGAAGTTGTCTTTTAACTATCTATATAATACTATTTAGTCATATGCATGTCCACTGACAGGAAACAAAAAAGAAAGAAAATAATTCGTGGAATTTTAAAATATCTCAGTGAAACCCTATATAAAATGGATATAATATTAAAATTGTTTATAAAAATTAAGCTAAAAACTTAGAAAAATAATAAAACTGGTGGGAAATTAACTCTCCATTTCATTATCTATTAAATTGTCAAAAATTTTATGTGTATATTTAGAGAATTCAAGGATAGATAGATAGATAAGTAGATAGTGATAGCAAGCAAGGAAAGATGGTAGTTTACAAAATGTTCTTATTGAATAAAATTATTTAAGAAAAAGTGTCTGACAAAGTTCTTAATATATACCCCCTTCCTCACATCTATTCCCTTTGTTCCTCCTATTCTCAGTGTCTCTCCCAGTGTCTCCCAGTAGACACTGGGAGAGACACTGAGAATCCTTTTTCCATGGGATTAGAACAAAAAGACTTACGAAAAATATACACTATTCAGTCCTTCCCTCACCCAGATTCATCATTTATTTAAATCCCTAATACATTCATTTTAATCTCTAATACATGCATTTAAATCTCTAGTAATCTGTTTTTAATGTCAGATTATTAATTAATTCATTCAGCAAATATATATTTTTTTCAGACACAACTCCAAGTGTTTGTAATATCTGTCAAAAGTCAAATCAAATAAAAATAAAGTTTCATAAGACTTACATTCTAATGGAAGAAACAAGTTAAAACTAAGTGTAAGTAAATATATAATATAATACATTAGTAGAAAATATTTAATAGTATGGAAAAGTAGAACAAGTTAAGGGGATCAAAAGTGGAAAGATACGTAATTTTTATTTCCATTGGTGGTCACAATAGTCTTCACTATCATTTAAGCAAAAATTTTGATCATGTAAGGAATTTAGCCATGCAGATAGCTAAGTAAACTATATCTGGACAGAGGGAACAGCCTTGTGCCAGCTATAAGATAGATGGAAACCTGTATATGGCATAAGTATTAGTTTCCTATTGCTGCCATAACAAATTGTTACAAATTTAGTCTATTATAACACAGATATATTATCTTACAATTTTGGAGGCTAGAAGTTTAAGATAAGTTTCACTGGGTTGAAATCAGTGGTCAGCAGGGTCATGTACCCTCCCTCTGATAGTTCTACGGGAGAAACTTTTTCCTTGCCTTTTTTAGCTCCTAGAGTTGCATTCTTTGTATTCCTTGACTTATGGCCCCTCCTAGGTCAAACTCTTGCTTCACGCTTTACATCATCTTCCTCTTCTGTCAAACCTGCCTTTTATAGGGACCTTGTGATTAAATTTAGGGCCCACTCAAATAATCCAGGATAACCTTTCAAGATGCTTAACTTAATTTCATCTGCACAGTCCATTTTTGTCATATAAATGAATCAAGTGCCAATGATATGACTTGGATATCATTGAGGGTCATTATTCAACCTACCACAGCAGTCATACAGATCAGGAACACAAATGAACAATGATGATCAGAATCAGGCAAAGGTGAGTGTGAAAAAAATTTATTCTATGATCCTAAGTAATAGATGTGACACCATTTTTATACCAAAATTCCTAGGCAAAAAAATTCAGATCTGTTTCTGAAAGATTCTGTATTATGTATATGTATTATATCTATATATAATATATATGTATGTATACGGAATAATTCAGTAGCTATATTAAAAATTATGTAATATTTATGTCATTGAGATAAAATATATAAAAATTGCTTGAGTATCTTGTCATCAAATCCTAATTAATTATGTATGCTTACATGTTAATTATTATATATGAGCAGATAAATAATATGTTTACTTTTATATACATATTAATCACATAGTCATAATTTTCTAGACCGTAGATGATTTAACTTCTTATCAGCTAAAGAAATACTGTTTTTTATAACAATTTTGTTTTAGTTAACTTATTCCTTTTAAATAAGAAAGGAATCCATTCTAAGACAACTATAATTTAACAGCATGAAAGATTTGAAAAGTTAACTAATTATAGATACTATTTGTGAATATCATCATTGTGAATACATTTGAAAAAAGACTACACTGTTTTCTTTAAGTGTATGGAACATAAACATGAAACATATTTTAAAATACCAAATGTTTCTTAGGTCTAAAAATTTTTTTCCTAGGTATGGTGGCTGAAGAATTGTATAAAATAAGGAAATATATCTTACTGTCATATTGTTTTTATACTTTGTATCAGAGGATGATAAAACATAAGAATAAAATGTACATAGCCCATAAGATAACTTGCCTAAACTTACACAAATTTAAAGTATCATAATTTATATTTCAATGTTTTACTTGATTTTTGTTTATTAGTGGCTAATTTGGTATAGTTTTAATATATTTAATCTTTATTTTCTAAAATAAGATTTAAGGAATGGCAATATGAAAAGAACCAATAGTTTTTTAGGATCATAAAATATTTAAGGCAGTTGTCAATATGCTGTAGGCAAAGAAAAAATTTAAGTATGTAAAACAATGATAATATAGTTAACACAGTTTAAGAAAAGAATAATATTGTCCTATAGGTGTTGTATTTCAAGTCACTACTCAAATGAATTTTACAGCAGTTAAAGAAATAACTATAATATAAAGAACCCTAAATTCACAGTACATCTTTTTTCTGTATTACTCATTAAAATTATTTAAAATAAATATTCATGCTCTTTGATTTCTTACTGAAAAATATTCCATTAAAATTGTTGCTTTCCATAATCCCTTTCATACCAATATGATATTTAAAATCAAAGACTACAAAAGAGTACTGAATCTTACCAATTAGTCTAAATGAATCAATGAGGTTTTAATCCCAGTAATCATTCAAGGTTATAAAATGTACAAATCAGTAGAAGACAAAATATTGTAGTTGAATGAAGACAATGTTAAAATTTCTTATATAAGCCTTTAGTAATTAAAAAAACTAGAAATGAAAATAGACTTCAATTAATTTTATTCTTTAGTTGGTTTATCACTAGAGGCAGAATTTCTTTTCTTTCAGTTGAATACAGTAATGAAAATGAAGCATATTGTCACAAACTCATTGATCTTTTCTTAACTAGTAAGTTAAATCACTACTGTTAACAAAATACAGATTTCTCTTCTAAGGTTGTTGACATATTGCTACTTTATTTTAGCTATCTCTCAAATTCCTGCAGATTCTCATGGGTGGCAAAATAATGGTTGATGCTTCTATCTGATTAAATTGCATATTAAGGAAACACATTATCTTGTATTAGGAAACGTAAGTGTGCCTGGTGTCATCATGAAATGGTTTCCGATACATATTTCTATATTCTTACATCTCTTTCATATTTTTTGTGCATCTTAGATACTGATTAAAATTTATTTTATACTCATTTTATTTTTTGTTAGATTTTGATATGTTTATTTCATTTTTGCTTTTAATTACTTGTAGCTGTAGATGTTATTGCTAAACATGTGATTTGAACCCAGGAGTAATTAGAGCATGTTTCAAATATGCCACTTCATTAAATGTGAATTCTAAAGGGAAAATTATATGAACAACATAGTAATTGTACCATTTAGAAATTCAAATGTTGTATTAGGAGGTAATGTGGTAAGAATACAAATACTTTGGTAATGTGCCCATAAAGAAATGAGTTTTTTCCTGCGTGTAGAAAACAAATTAGGAAAACAGTCAATATTTCTTTTTCAGTAACATTTGCTCTCTGCCCCAGATTTATGTCTAGATGTTTACTTGGTTTGTATCACTCTCAAGAGATGTGGCTTATTAGAGCCACTTGGACAGAAGTCTTAGAAATCTAATGACAATTGTTTGTTTTTCCCAAAGAACCACTTCGCAATGATTTTTATTCAGCTGTGCAGTATTAAAACGACATGTTCAGTTCCAGATGAGAGTTTTTAAATTAGTTCAGCTATTCTAATACGTGTTATAGGATAAATGTCAATTTTTCTGACCTATAGTATATGTTTAGAAGCAGATCAACTGTTTTGATATAAATGTTGCCTACTTCACTAATGCCTCACACAAATATGAATAACAATTTGAAGCTCCCAGATCAATACCATGCATGTTTATTTGCATTAGGTAGACAAACACAGACATTTATTTTTCAATACTATAGATTCAATTATCTTTAATATAATTTGGCTCATAGTAACTGCTAATACTGAGAATTATAAAAAGTTGTTCTTCCTTCACGTAGTCAGATATTGATCTTTTCCATGTGTTTCCATATGAAGTTCTCAGTAATCATTACATACTCAGGTAGATATAAAACAATTAGTATTTACTGCAAAATTATTGTAGCTTTGTTATATAGGCTTTACAAAAAAGTCCTTAACCAAATTCACAAATAAATATACAGTGGAATAGTGCCAAAGTTCTAACTGTGCAATTAAAAAGGATCGTGGTTCAATCCTGACTTCACTACTTTGTCTCTGGATATGAACAAATCCAAACCTCTCTATGGCTCAGTTTATTTATCTGTAATGTGGGTAAAGTAAAAGGATCTAAAGGAGCTACTGTATTAAAAGCAATACAATTCATGCCTGACACAGGGCTCTCTCTCTCTCTGTAGTCATTTTTATTCTATTACCATTAATGGGATTACATTAACGTCAGATGGTGTGGTGAGTATCGCATGGGCTTAGCAGTTAGGAAGACCCTCTTGACTCTGCTAATTGGCTGTGTGACTTTGAGCAAGTTCTATTACCAGTAAAAGTCTGCTTATTATTTATAAAAATGAGGATCATATTTTCTTTTACATAATATTGTTGGAGGATTAAATGAGATAAACCATATCTTTTCCACAGTAAGTAGTCAATAAATATTAGTTTTACTTCCTACCCATTCAGTTGAAGAATCATAAAGCCTTAAATTCATTAGACTTTCTAACAAAACGGTAGATTTGTATTACAGAAAAGTAGATGAAATTACTAAAAAGTAACTTTTTAAATTTGTAATTACACATGGGTCATATTTTACGTCATAGATGGAAATTGTTAATGTTTGTAGAACCAACTTAACTAATCATTTAAAAAAATTAAGAAAACCACTTCAACTTTCACATTTCTGGAAGTGTGCAAATATCTTACCAGTTTTCTTTCTCCAAACAAAAACATATTCAACAGAATATGAACAATGAGAAATGAAAGCAGTTAAAAATTAAAGCCAAAACATTTTAGCTAACAAAAGTCACTCTAAAAGTGTCTTATCTTACTCCCCCTTAAATAACAACAGGAAAGATAAGGTAGTAAGGTAGTTAAGGAAGATAATTTAGACAAGCTGTATTTTGATATCAGGAAGGTTTTTATATGACTGCCTCAAATATCAGAACACTGCTTGAATGGGTTAGATTTCTTTTCTTAAAAATTTCCTTAAAATATATAGGACCATATATATCATTAAAATGATCATAATTGGTTATGTAAGTACACTACGATCCTTGCAGGATGTTTGGTTCTGTCTGAAACATCCATAAGACATTTGATCCATAAGACATTAGGTACACACCAAGAGGTCCTTGATATTTGGTCCTGTCCAAAACCATTCAGCATAGACCAAATGTGCTCATGGATGTGTTAGATAGGACCTTTTGGTATGGACCAGATGTCTTATGGACCAAAAGTCTCATGGACCTTTTAGATAGGACCAAATATCTTCTAATACTTTACTATCCTTTTTTATAATAAAACAATATTGTTTCACCATCACCTTGAGGTCCTGGGGTGCACCACTTTGTAAAATGTCGGCGAAATGTTGTCACCATGGAAATGTAAGGATCAGAAGGACAAGGTTCTTCTTCTGTAAGTTCACTATTTTCTACCTGCTTCAACCAGCTTGTTGAAATTAAAGATATTTCTGCTCTTGGTCATCTACTAATTAGGGCACAGTGCTATGGTAAGGAGAGGTGGGAAGGAGAGAAGAGGAATTTTCCCCCAAATTCTAATGTCTCTAGGGAGGTCCTGCAGGTGGGAGTTGTGGACAATGTTTGGAAGAATTTGTTTATTTGTATTACTTCCTACATCACCATTCATTTAATGAGGGTTACCTGTAATAGCAAGATCTTTCTTGAAACCTGCTTATATTTGTGCTGAGGCTATTCTAGTTGGTGCCTCAACTTACTTACTTACTTAATGTATCTACCTATTTATTTATTTATTTATGGCTGTGCTGCAAGGCTTGTGGGATCTTAGTTCTCCGACCAGGGATTGAACCCGGGCTCCGGGCAGTTCAGAGCATGGAGTCCTAACCACTGGACCACTTGGAAATTCCCCTCAACTTCTTTTAAAATTCTTGAACTCCATCTCAGCAACTCATGCTGCTCTTTTGAAGATTAAAGATAGAGAAAATCTACTAAAATCCCATAAGACTGTAATGCTCACCACTTCAAAGAAAGCATTTGGAATGAGCTGTAAGAGCCAGGATTCAAAACAATCAGGTTGAATTTGGAGACTTCATCAACAGAAAAGTTCTAAAAAGTCTTGGCTTTCTCTGGAGTGATTTCTGGAGATTTTTACTGAGAAAATTCTAGGTACAATTTTATGTCATAACAGTGTTCATGACATTTCTCTGAAACTTAGGAGAAAGTGTGTGTGTATGAACCTGTATGTGAGCATTTACATTTATTTTAAATGAGCAGTATATTCTAATACTGTAAATGATTCACTTTAAATATATCCCCAGATGATAAAGTTAATTATGCTATAATTGGGCCTAAAAAAACAATCTACATTATTACATATAACGTACTGCATACAATGAATTATACATTTGAAAAGATTTATTTATTTGAAAGCTTTTCTAAGTCAGTTTCTATTTAACCACTCTCTGAAATATTGCCATGCAGGCCACTTGTGTAAACATTGTATTTTTCTTAAGACAGATTTCATATCTTTCATACTGTCATTACTGTGTGAGATGAGATAGGGACTAAGCAGATAATATTTATCAAAAATGCTTATATCTGTGAAGATTACCACCACTGAAAGTACTTATGTTTCATTATCTTCAAAATAAGGAAAAATAATCATGCATACTTCATATTATTCTGAGGATCAAATGATATAATCTACACAAAAGAAATGGAAGATAATTGGCACATAAAAAAACTCAATGAAAAATAGCCTTATTATTATTATTACTATTATTTCATCCAGTAGTGTCTAAACTTGTTGATGCTTAGCAATAAAATATTTTAGTGTTGCCTTTAATACTAGTCATCACATCATATTTATTTGTAAGTCATTCTCCATGCTTATCACTAAATCTATCTATCTATCATTTGTCTACATACATATATATATAAATCAGCTAAAGAAAGAATATTATTGGCTAAAGAAGAATACTTAGAAAATATTTTAATTAGGCTCAATTGTATGTGTAAGTGTTATACATTTGGGTTTATATTCATGTTTTTGCATGACTCTGTAAAGTATATTGAAATAATGTGTTAATAACTAGTCCAGCAAGTTCTGATTACTGCAGTAATCAGAATAATTTTTTAAGTACTGGCTTTGAGCTAGTTTGTACTTTTTGTTTTACTAATAGAAATACCAATCACCCTTTTTTCTCATTTCCCCCCATCCCTGAAACCACTTTTAACTTTTGTAGCTGCTCTCTTCATGCTACTTCTTGTTTTGTTTTCAATTTTAGGCACCATTTATCAACACCTCACCAGGACAATAAAGAATTTAGCACTCTTTCCTCTCCTTAATCTAACAACCATGCACAACCTTCCTACAACTTTTTCCCCCAATTTAATTTAATTTTTAGGAGTTCTTTAAAACTTACAAAATTTTTAAAAATTAATTTAATTTAATTTAATTTTAATGTAGGCTAAATAATCCAAATTTTGACAATGTGAATGCTATTCACATCACAGTTACATAATGAATGATGATTTGTTTCATATTTTACATAACCCTTTTAGTTTTTCCTGACAGTAAGTTTGCTTGGACTTCTTATATCTGCTATTTTTGTTGTTATTACTTATTCATCTGAAACTCTCCCCCAACTGTCTATATCTCCTCTCAAAATGATCAGACACTGTAGGTATTCTATCAGTTTTCTCTTTTTTTGGAGAAATTTTTCACAGAGACTTCTGCTATGCTCAAATTTGGCCTGTTCTGTGTCTGGCACACAGCTGTTTTCCTTGTTTCCCCTACACTACTATCCTGGGATGTCTGCTGCCTTTCTTATTATTTAAACCTCTCATTTTTACATGTGTGTGTGTGTGCACACGCATGTGTGTATTTCTTTCTTGGTATGTGTATGCTCTCTTGTTTCTCTGGAAGACATCCTTTAGTAGGTTTCTGAGAAATGATGCATGAAAACTAATGTTTTGACACCTTGAGTGCATAACAAGGTATTTAATCTATGCCCACATTTGACTGATACTTTGGACACAGAATTTTAGACTGGGTAGGAGGAGGGTAGAACAACTTGGTGGAGTAGGAAGAGGAGGAGGGCTTGCCTCCTCCCATGGACATACCAAAATGACAACTTCACATAGAGAAACTATCTCTGAGAATTACCTGATGACTAGCAGGAAAAATATTCCACAACTAAAGATAAAAAGAAAAGCCACATTGAGATGGATAGGAGGGGCAAAGGCACAGTCCGGACAGGGCTCACACTCCCAGTGCTGTGACCCACAGGTGGGAAAGATACCACAGTCTTGGAGGTACTCCCTGAGGACCAAAGCCTCTGAACCCCACATTGCACTTCCCAGACTGAGGGACCTGCACCCATAATGGCTGGCTTTAACTAAATTAATCTTTGGTTTCATACAACATCTTGATACTCGCACAGCTGAGCCCTCCCTAGATCTTATTTATTAACTATTCTGTTCTTTCCTTCACAAACATTTACCACCTGTAGATAAATTTCTGTAGGTATCTGTCAATATCTTTGCCTTTAAAGATTGTGGTTTGTGAAAACATCTGAATTTGGTAAAAAACAAGTGCTGTTCAAAAATTCCAATCCCTTCTTGGTTTTTGGTGTTTTGCATCTGATATATTTATTGTCCTGCCTCATCCCTAAAAGTCTGCACAAACTTCCATACTCCTAAAAGTTTACCATGACTAGACTCACTTTTATTTTTATCCACTGTACTGAGTACTTAGTGGACACTTGCAATGGGGGAAATTATGTTTTTCAGTTTTTGAAAACTGTATTGAATTATTTTATTGACGCTTTTCCCCACTCATTTTATTTCTCTTTTTTTGAAAGTCTATAATTCAGATATTGGGACTCCTAGATGAATACACTAATTTGCTTAATTTTTTCTCTCCTTTTTTTCATCTTTTTGTCTCTTTACTTTGCTTCCTGGGAATTGTTCTCATTTACCTTCCAACACTATATTGCAGTCCTGTGCTGAGCCACACCACAGATGAAGCAAAAGAAAAAATCAGTAATACTGATATTGTCTATTTTTAAAATTATTTTGTTCACTTGAGATTTATGCATTAATTTAAAAATATTTTATTAAAATATAGTTTATTTGGATTACTGAGTTGATTGTTGTACCCTTACATTTTACACTCAAAGTCTCATTTGATTCACCCTAGTCTCAACCCTGCTTAATGTTAGCTGATGTGTATTCTTTCTTAGAGCAAAGTAAGCCTGGTGCTGGTTAAAGCCTTTTGTGTTTCATGGGTTGATTTGTTAATCCAAACCAAGGACACTATGGCTAGTATAGCAGAATTGCAATTAAAAATTCAAACTTTAAAAATTATGAAAACAAAAATTGGAGGAAATTGATATACTTAATAAAATAGGATTTCAAAATAAACAAAAATTATGACTTAATTAGAAACATATGAGGATATTGCCACCAAGAACTGGGTGCTATTTTCAAAACACAGACTAACCAGAGAACTAACAGTTGTTCATTTTTAATCATCTCTCTTTTTTTTTTGCTTCTATCCTACCCTATCATTTATCCCCAGAATCAGAGGTATCTCATGCTGCAAATAACTAAGACTTTGGGGAATTCTGCAGTGTGAAGTCAATTATATTATTTATTGTATTTCCCCACTGATAGCTTAAGGTTTATTTTTCTCATGTGTTTGTTATTTACTTCTAACCCAGAGACTTCCCAGCTTGCAAAATGTTGTTGCATTGTTCTCAACTCCCAGTATCCCCAACTTGAAAGTTTGTGTCTTGAAATGAAAACAAAATACCCTTTACTGTCATTTCATTGGAGTTTGTGGATGGAGAGAAAGCAGAGGTAAGTGTTCAGGCTACCATCTTTATCTAAAATTTGGCTCCTTAAACGTTTATTGGGTTTATAAGATACTATAACCATTACCAGCACAAAAATGGAAAGAAATGAGTCAAAATTTCTGCAAAGAGACTTAAGATATGCAAAAAATATTCATTTTTTAGCAGAGGGGTTTTCAGCATCTTCTATGTACCAGGTGCTATACTCTTTATTGAGTACACAATCTTTTGGGGAATATAGACATATCAAAGGGCATTGTTTATAGTCTGAAATGTGCTATACTGGAGAAAATCTCAAGGTGCTACGGATACAACCACAAGGAAGTTTGACCATAGCTTGGTAGTTCAGGGAAAGTCCAGAAAAGATGACATCTAAGTCGAGTCATTTAAAAAAATGAGAACAAAGTAATGAAAGATGACAAGGAATGGAGAGGGACAGCTTCAGCTAAATGTAATAGTAACACATGTGAAATTGTGGGAAGATAAAAGAACGTGGCAATGAGGGAAGCCTCAAATAGTTCATTCAGCATATTTAGAGCAAGATATGAAAGGCAAGAAGGCCTGAGAATTGTCAAGGTACTGCCTCCAAAGGATAAGTCACCTATTCTTAACATTATTAACAATGTCCTTACCGAATTAGAATACTATATATTGACAGTAGTAGTGTAAACAAGATTTAAATGGATAAATTTACTACTTGATCTGCCAAGCAGTATGCTTGGCTTTTAGGTTTATTTAGGAAGAGAATAATATTTATAATATATACACTCTAGATGTAAGAAAGTTAAAATTATGCAATTCATGAAGAAAACATGACAAGCAAACAAATGTCAAGGGAAACTATTTTACTTTTTTGTGGAACTGATTGTAAGATACATAATTGTGTTAGAAAAAAATACTGGGAGCACGAGTTGATTCTTGACCTTCCATTAAGTTACTAAGGTTAGGATCTTGACAAAGCTTTTTAAGAAACTGATGTTACCTTTCATTCCAGTGAGCATCTCTCAGCGCTTTAAATTTATCATCACAGAACAGACAGTCAACAAAAGGAATTAGCAGCAAATATAATTTTTTTAAAAGTCATGGTTTTCAGAAAATTAAAAAGCATATTTATGCTCAGGTACTAATGCTTTGTCTCTGTTACTTACTGTTAGAAAACAAAATGACTAAGAGCTCATATTTCCAAAGGGCTTAACTGTATCTTAATTGCCACAACCCTAATGCACTGCTAAAAATGACATTTCAACCTAATTGTTTTCTGCCAAGAAATTGTCCCCTGCATGTCTTTGTCTGTGTATTCGATTAATTAATGCTTCCCTGTCCTATTAAAACGATTAATATAATGGAGATTTTGACATGTACTTTTTAAATTAAAGGGCATGGGAGTCATAGTCTAACGTACTCAAGGTAAGTATAATTGCATTGGGAGTACACATGCAAGAACAAAGACATAGGCTAAATGGTTATTTTTCCTTCTCTGCATATAATCATAAAAGGAGAGCTGTTCTCCCAAAAGAATATTTTGGTGTTTACTTTAACATGAATGTTATTTATTCAGGCTATTCTCTTCTCACTTTTCCATTATGCAAGTAAACACTCACTCATTTACTCTTGAGAATATTTTATTCACGGGGCAGTGACACCCAAATTGAAACCAACCTTTTTTTTTTCCTAAGCTAGAAGAAAACACAAAGATATATATTTTTCCATTATGAATTATGATCATTTTATAATTGAAAAGATGATGGATCTGAAGATTTAGGAAGCTGTTTAAGAATATTATTACATTGATATTTTCCATTTTCCTATTAGCAGTAAATTTTTGAAACCCTTATTTCTTTCAGTTTTAGATATCTCCACAAGGACCTTATATCAGTAGTTTGAAGAACAAAGAGCATTGATATTCTAGACCTTAACAATATTTGTGTTTGGGGACTAGTTTTTGGCTTCTCACAGTATTAATTTTTCGATATGTAAAATGGAACACTGACCACTAATGTCCCTATTAGCTGCAAATTTCTACATATGGCTTTTAATTATTTACTCAGGACTTAAAGTCTCTCAGTTAAATATTATATGCATATCCTGATTTAATTTTTATTTTGTAAGCTTTCAAATTCTTTTCTATATAAAATAAATGTATGAGCAGTATTTTTATTCAATTACTTGGGAGACATTTTAATAAATATATTCATTTATATTTATTATTTATTATACTAATTCAGTTTCAGTGAATGATTATTTAATATTTACTTAATAGGATTAAAAAATTGTAGACAAAGTAGATATCACGACAAAGAGTATTATCAGGCATCAAAGAAATATTTCCCAGTGATAAAAGGGGTTAATTCATTGAGAAGACATAAAGAACCTAATTATATGTGTACTTAAGAGCACAATTTTGAAATACATGAGACAAAAACTGGCAGAATTGAAGAAAGAATCTACACTTTTGTATGGAGATTTTAACACTGCTTTGGTAATTGAAAGCAAAAAGACAAGAAAAACAGTGAACAAAATTATCAACTTACATTAACTAATTGATATTTACAGAGCACTATTTCCCAAACATATTCTTTTCAGTACATAGAGCATTCATCATATAGTGGGCTATAAAAAACTCCCAATAAATTTTAATCAATTAAATAATGTACAGTATACTATTTTACCACAAAGCTATTAATTAAGAACCAATTAAAAAATAGGCAGAAAATCTCAAAATAATTAGAAATTAAAGATTAAACTTGTAAATAATCCATGGCTCAAAGAATAAAATACAAAGGAATTTGGATATCATTTCAAACTGTACAATAATGAAAGCAGACCATGCCAAAAATTGTGTAATAGTTTAAGCAGTATGTGGACAAAATTTGATAAGTTTAAATTATTCTATTGGTGAAGAACTGAAGTACAAAAATAATAATCTAATCTTCTACCTTTAGAAGATGGAAAATAAATATCTATTTAAAATTCAAAAAGATCAGAAGAAAGGAAAATTAATAATATTGAAAAATTTGAAAATCAAAAAATATGAAAAAATCAACAAAATTTTTAAAATTTGAAAAGATTACTAAAATTATTATATTCTTAGTTATATTTGTGGAAAACAAAGAAGGTAAATTCAAAATATCAATATCAAGAATGAGGTGAACAGTGCTACAGATCCAACCAACAATAAAATTTCATAATATTTCCTAATAGTATTTTATGAATAATTTTATGTAAATAGAATAATTTAGACACAATAGACAAATTTTCTGAACAACATAAATTGCCATAACTGACATAAGGTAATAAAGATAAACTGAATATCCCTTTATCTATTGAGGAAATTATATTTGCAATTCAAAACTTTTCCATAAAGAAAATTCCAGGCTATTTAAAGAGCTACTAAGATAGCTCTTTTTTTTTTTTTTTGAATTTTTTATTTCTTTATTTATGGTTGTGTTGGGTCTTCGTTTCTGTGCGAGGGCTTTCTCTAGTTGTGGCAAGCAGGGGCCACTCTTCATCGCGTGCGCGGGCCTCTCACTATCGCTGCCTCTCTTGTTCTCTGTGGAGCACAGGCTCCAGACGCACAGGCTCAGTAATTGTGGCTCACGGGCCCAACTGCTCCGCGGCATGTGGGATCTTCCCAGACCAGGGCTCAAACCCATGTCCCCTGCATTGGCAGGCAGATTCTCAACCACTGCGCCACCAGGGAAGCCCTAAGATAGCTCTTTAAGTAGCTTTCTAGTGAATCTTATCAATTACTTGAAGAAGAAATAAGACACAAACTTAGAAAATCGTGGAAAGTAATCCTTTCAAAGCTTATTTTATGTCTTGAAACCAAATGAGATAAAGACCTGAAAGGAAAGAAAATTACAGTCTAATATTTTTCATAAACATAAACATAAAAATTTTTAAGACAGTATTAGCAAATCATATCCAGTCATATATATGACGCATGTTACATGATGACCAAGTGGAATATATTCCAGGAATGCATGGCTGGTTTAGCATTCAGAAATTAATCAATGCAATTTGCCATATATATATATATTATAGAGAAGACAAATAATAAGATCATCACAAAAGATGCAGAAAAATATTATTTGAAATCCAGGACTCATTCATGATAAAAACTTTTAAACTCCTAGGCATAGAGTAGAACTCTCTCAATCCCATTAAGAATATATGTGAGGGGCTTCCCTGGTGGCACAGTGGTTGAGAGTCTGCCTGCCAATGCAGGGGACATGGGTTCATGCCCCGGTGTGGGAAGATCCCACATGCCGCGGAGCGGCTGGGCCCGTGAGCTATGGCCGCTGAGCCTGCGCATCCGGAGCCTGTGCTCCGCAACGGGAGAGGCCACAACAGTGAGAGGCCCACATACCACAAAAACAAAAAAGAATACATGTGAAAACTAAAATCATACTTTCAGTATTTCTCTCCTACCATTGGGAATATTACAAGAGAATCAGTTCTCACCATTTCTATTCAACATTGTAATGGAAGTCCTAGCTAGTGAAATTGGACAAAGAGAAATGAAAATACAAATGTTGGCATGGAAACCTTAGTATTAGTAATATGCCTGTGTATATAGAAAAGCCTACAGAATCTACAAGTAGCTACTTAAAGTAATAAGTACAATAAATTTAGCAAGCGCACAGGATAAAATATTGGTATAAAAACTGTATTTCTCTATACTTACAATGAGAAATAAACACTTTAAAATGTTTCCATTAATGATAGCATCAACAAATATTAAATAGGAATAAATCTAACAAAATATGTGTGGGATCTCTATTATGGAAACTATGAATTGCTTCAGAGAGAAAGAAAATAAGACCTAAGTAAAAGGAGAGCTATGCTTTATAAATGAGAAGACTCATTATTTTTAAGATGCCAATTTTTCCTGATTTGTTAGCTTTAATACAATTTCAGTCAAAATATCATAAGAATCTTAACTAGTTCTAAGATGAAATGGAAAAAGATCTGGAATAGTCAAAATAATCTTGAAAATGGAGACATTTGATAGAGTTACAGTAACTTATTTCAAAACTTGCTCTTAATATGTAGTAATAGATATCTCAATAGCATACTTTAAGAATTTAATAATACACAAAAAGATCAATAGAACAATAAAATATCTCACACAGATATTTTCAATTAATTTTGGAACAAGGCCTTAGTCAACTCAATGAGGAAGGAAAGTATTTATGAAATTATACTGGAATTAAATGGATATTTGTACTTAAAAATTATTGTTGATCCCTACTTTGCCAACACACAAAAATTATTTAGCTGGTTCATAGAACAAAATGTAAAGCTGGAGGTAAAAAGATTCTAGAAGAAACTATAGAGGAACCTCCAAGATGGCAGAGGAGTAAGCCGTGGAAATCACCTTCCTTCACACAAATACATCAAAAATACATCTACATGTGGAACAACTCCTACAGAATACCTACTGAATGCTGGCAGAAGACTTCAGACATCCCAAAAGGCAAGAAACTCCCCACGTACCTGGGTAGGGCAAAAGAAAAAAGGAAAAACAGAGACAAAAGAATAGGGATGGGACCTGCACCTCTGGGAGGGACCTGTGAAGGAGGAAAAGTTTCCACACACTAGGAAGCCCCTTCACTGGTGAAGACGGGGGGTGGGCTAGGGGGTGAAGCTTCGGAGCCACGGAGGAGAGCGTAGCAACAGGAGTGCAGAGGGCAAAGCGGAGAGATTCCCGCAAAGAGGATTGGTGCCGACCAGCACTCACCAGCCTGAGAGGCTTGTCTGCTCACCCACCTGGGCAGGTAGGGGCTGGGAGCTGAGGCTTGGGCTTCACTGGTCAGACGCCAGGGAGAGGAATGGGGTTGGCTGCGTGAACACAGCCTGAAGGGGGCTAGTGTGCCACAGCTAGCCAGGAGGGAGTCCGGGAAAAAGTCTGGACCTGCCTAAGAGGCAAGAGACCATAATTTTGGGGTGTGCAAGGAGAGGGGATTTGGAGCACTGCCTAATGAGCTCCAGAGACTAGCGCAAGCTGCAGCTATCAGTGCGGACACCAGAGATGGGCAAGAAACACTAAGGCTGCTGCTGTAGCCACCAAGACACCTGTGTGCAAGCACAGGTCACTGTCCACACCTCCCCTCCTGGGAGCCTATGCAGCCCGCCACTGCCACAGTCCCATGATCCAAGGACAACTTCTCTGGGAGAACACAAGGTGCACCTCAGACTGGTGAAACGTCACACAGGCCTCTGCCGCCACAGGCTTGCCCTGCATTCCGTACTCCTGCCTCCCCTGGCCGGAGTGAGCCACAGCCCCCTAATCAGCTGCTACTTTAACCCGCTCCTGTCTGGGCAGGGAACAGATGCCCTCAGGTGACCTACACACAGAGGCGGGGTCAAATCCAAAGCTGAACCCCAGGAGCTGTGAGAACAAAGAAGAGAAAGGGAAATTTCTCGCAGCAGCCTCAGGAGCAGCGGATTAAATTTCCACAATCACCTTGATGTACCCTGCATCTGTGGAATATCAGAACAGAAAACAAATCATCCAAAATTGAGGTGGTGGACTTTGGGAGCAACTGTAGACTTGGGGTTTATTTTCTGCATCTAATTTGTTTCTGCTTTTATGTTTATTTTCATTTAGTATTTACAGCTTATTATCATTGGTATATTTGTTTATTGATTTGGTTGCTCTCTTCCTTTTTTCTTTAATAAATATATATTTTTCTTTTTCTCTTTTTGTGAGTGTGTATGTGTATGCTGCTTTGTGTGATTTTGTCTGTATAGCTTTGCTTTTACCATTTGTCCTAGGGGTCTGTCTGTCCTATTTTTTTTTTTTGTACAATTTTTAGCACTTGTTATAATTGGTGCATTTGTATTTTGGTTTGGCTGTTCTCTTCTTTCTTTCTTTTCTTTATTTTTAATAATATACTTTTTTCTATTTTAATAACTTTATTTTATTTCTTTCTCTTCTTCCCTTCCTCCCTTCCTTCCTTCCTTCCTTTCTTTCTTTTCCCTTTCCTTCTGAGCTGAGTAGCTGACAGGGTCTCCATGCTCTGGCCCGGTGTCAGGCCTGAGCCTCTGAGGTGGAAGAGCTGAGTTCAGGACATTGGTCCACCAGAGACCTCCCAGCTCCACATAACATCAAATGGCAAAAGCTCTCACAGAGATCTCCATCTCAAAGCTAAGACCCAGCTCCACTCAATGACCAGCAAGCTACAGTGCTGGACACCCTAGGGCAAACAACTAGCAAGACAGGAACACAACCTATCCATTAGCAGAGAGGCTGCCTAAAAACATAAGTTCACAGACCCCCCCCCCCCAAAACACACCACCGGACGTGGTCCTGCCCACCAGAAAGACAAGATCAAGTCTCATCCACCAGAACACAGGAACCATCCTCTCCACAAGGAAGCCTACAAAACCCACTGAACCAACCTTAGCCACTGGGGGCAGACACCAAAATCAATGGGAACTACAAACGTGCAGCCTGTGAAAAGAAGACCCCAAACACAGTAAGTTAAGCAAAATGAGAAGACACAGAAATACACAGCAGATGAAGTAGCAAGGTAAAAACCCATCAGACCAAACAAATGAAGAGGAAATAGGCAGTCTACCTGAAAAAGAATTCAGAATAATGAGAGTAAAGATGATCCAAAATCGATCCAAGAAGAAGATATAACAATTGTAAATATTTATGCACACAACATAGGAGCACCTCAATACATAAGGCAAATACTAACAGCCATAAAAGGGGCAAACGACAATAACACAATAATACTGGAGGACTTTAACACTCCACTTTCCCAAATGGATGTATCATCCAAAATGAAAATAAATAAGGAAACACAAGCTTTAAATGACACATTAAACAAGATGGACTTAATTGGTATTTATATGACATTCCATCCAAAAACAAGAGAATACACTTTCTTTTCAAGTGCTTGTGGAACATTCTCCAGGATAGACCATATCTTGGGTCACAAATAAAGCCTTGGTAAATTGTAAGAAAACTGAAATCATATGAAGTATATTTTCCAACCACAATGCTATGAGACTAGATATCAATTACAGGAAAAAAAAACTGTAAAAAATACAAACACATGGAGGCTAAACAATACACTATTAAATAACCAAGAGATCACTAAAGAAATCAAAGAGGAAATAAAAAAATACCTAGAAAAAAATGACAGTGAAAACATGACGACCCAAAACCTATGGGATGCAGCAAAAGCAGCTCTAAGAGGGAAGTTTATAGCAATACAGTCTTACCTTACAAAACAAGAAACATCTCAAATAAACAACCTAACCTTACCCCTAAAACAATTAGTGAAAGAAGATCAAAAAACCATAAAGTTAGCAGAAGAAAAGAAATCATAAAGATCAGATCAGAAATAAAGGAAAAAGAAATTAAGGAAACGATAACAAAGATCAATAAAACCAAAGCTGGTTCTTTGAGAAGATAAACAAAAGTGATAAAGCACTAGCCAGACTCATCAAGAAAAAAAGGGAGAAGACTCAAATCAATAGAATTAGAAATGAAAAAGGAGAAATAACAACTGACATGCAGAAATACAAAGGATCATGAGAGATTACTACAAGCAACTATATGCCAATAAAATGGACAACCTGGAAGAAATGGACAAATTTTTAGAAAAGTTCAACCTTCCTAGACTGAACCAGGAAGAAATAGAAAATATAAACAGACCAATCACAAGCACTGAAATGGAAACTGTGATGAAAAATCTTCCAACAAATAAAAGCCCAGGACCAGATGGCATCACAGGTGAATTCTATCAAACATTCAGAGAAGAGTTAACACTTATCCTTCTCAAACTCGTCCAAAATATAGCAGAGGAAGGAACACTCCCAAATTCATTCTACAAGACCACCATCACCCTGATACCAAAACCAGAAAAAGATGTCACAAAGAGAGAAGACTACAGGCCAATATCACTGATGAACATACATGCAAAAATCCTCAACAAAATTCTAGCAAACAGAATCCAACAGCACATTAACAAGATCATACACCATGATCAAGTGGGTTTATCCCAGGAATGCAAGGATTCTTCAATATATACAAATCAATCAACGTGATACACCATATTAAAAAATTGAAGGATAAAATCCATATGATCATCTGAATAGATGCAGAAAAAGCTTTTGACAAAATTCAACACCCATTTATGATAAAAACCCTCCAGAAAGTAGGCATAGAGGGAACTTACCTCAACATAATAAAGGCCATATATGACAAACCCACAGCCACCATAGTTCTCAATGGTGAAAAACTGAAACCACTTCCACTAAGATCAGGAACAAGACAAGGTTGCCCACTCTCACCACTATTATTCAACATAGTTTTGAAAGTTTTAGCCACAGCAATCAGAGAAGATAAAGAAATAAAAGGAATCCAAATTGGAAAAGAAGTAAAGCTGTCACTGTTTGCAGATGACGTGATACTATATATAGAGAATCCTAAAGATGCTACCAGAAAACTACTAGAGCTAATCAATGAATTTGGTAATGTAGCAGAATACAATATTAATGCACAGAAATCTTTTGTATTCCTATACACTAATGTTTACTACTCTGAAAGAGAATTTAAGGAATTACTCCCATTTACTGTTGTAACAAAAAGAATAGAATACCTAGGAATAAACCTACCTGAGACAAACCTACCACAGCAGTGAGAGGCCCGCATACCGCAAAAAAAAAATTAAAATAATAAGTGTTACACAGTAGTTAAATTAGTTTGGTAAATACTGGGTTAAACAGCAACAAATTTATTAGTGTAATGGTTCATGTTTTTAATAGGTTGTTGTGTTTTTTCATATCTAAAACAGGTATTGTACATGATATTTCCCAAATTTCTTTGAAATTATCAATTACAAAAAAAATTATCACAAAATTCCTATTTACATCTTGCATTGTATGTGCTATAAAGAATATGTTTAGGGAAGTAATAGGTTACAGATATCTTGGCTTTTTGGTCATCGAGGTCTAATTAAACACTTTTTTTTTTGGAAAAATGAACTTATTTACAAAATGGAAGTAGAGTCACAGATGTAGAAAACAAACTTATGGTTACCAGGGAGTAAGCGGGGAGGGATAAATTGGGAGACTGGGATGGATATATAGACAGTACTAAATATAAAATAGATAACTAATAAGGACCTACTGTACAGAATAGGGAACTTTACTCAATACTCTGTAATGGCCTAAATGGCAAAAGAATCTAAAAAAAAGAGTGGATATATGTACATGTATAATGAGTTCACAAGTCATCATTCTTATGAGTTCTTCCTCAAGTGTGACTCTGAAAGATATGCCCTTCATCTGATATTTTATTTCACGTTTCCTTGCTTTATCAGTTTATTGAGTATTTGCTGAAGTGACCAGTAGTTTCCATACATAATGACACTGACTCCTCCTCTAATCTATTTTTAAAATAAAGCCAGATTAAGTGATACACATTTACTATGCACACACACATATACACACACACCCTGACACATATGTGTATGTGTGGCATGTATGCATGTATGCAAATATATAGCACATACAAAAGGGAGATCTTGTAATACGTAATGCCAGATTTTTCTGTGTAAACCGTCATTCAAAATAATCACATTCTTTTTTTTTTAGGCTTCTAAAATAAGAAGAGATTGAACATATTCTAGGGACTTAGCTACATGCCAACAAAATCCCTATTTCTTAAACTAGAATTAAATCTTCCACAATCTTGTCCTAATCTATTTTCAAATATAACTTCCATCCAAAGCAGCTGCCAAACATAATATATCCTCCTACATTTATCTGATATCCTCCTACATTTATATAACATAATATATCCTCCTACATAATATATCCTCCTACATTTATTTGATATACCTGTTGAAATGAGCAACTAATTCTTACTAAACACCTTCTTCATGCCTTTTCTTATGCTATTCCCTCTGCCAAGAATTCCTTCAGCTTTTTTCAAAGATTAGTGTCAAATTAACCTCTGCAGTATGCTGTTGCTATTTCCCTCAGCTAAAAATGAACTCTAGTTCTGCTAAATGCCATTAACATTTTCAACTTCTGCTCTATAGTTAAAGTTCTACTTTAACTTTTTAAAAGTATATATTGAATTTTCTTACTATATATTGATCCCATGAGGTGAGAATTAACCATTTACAATAATAAATCTCCTATAGACTTTTGCACAGTTTCATACACAGTCAGCTCTCAATAAACACTTGTAAAATAACTGGTTGTTTTTAAAAACCATAGATATTTTTGTTTCTCTTTAAACTATTTCAGAAGATATCCATGGAAATTTTCATAATTACTCTAAGACAATACTACTTACAGATTCCATGGCACTTAATATCTAATAGGTATTGGTAGGGTTCAGTTGTTTTCTGGAGAAGCTACTGTGTGAAGCTTGCTGACTTGTCTGTTTGTATATGATATTTGTAATTATTTTGTTAAATTAACCAGTAATTATATAACTTTCTGTTCTATATATTTAATATATACTTTATATTTCTTATACTCTTAGTTATGGAATTCTTTTGTTTTAATTATCTGATTTCATAAACTCAACAAATTTTATTGACTATTTATTATATACTAGGCACTATGCTAGGCACTGAAATTGTGCTTAAGTTTTGTATAACAGACAAAATATAAACAGGTAAATAATATTCTTTCTCTCTATATATAGTATATTATTTATATAATTAATATTTATAAAATATAGGTAAAATACTTAAATATTATGGCAAATGCTATGAGATCAAAGAAGTCTGTGAGAGATCAAGACTAGATTAGACAACTAGAAAATACTTTTTAGAAGAGGTGATATTTAATCTATTTAAGCAGAGTCTGAAATGTGGGGATTTACTCACCATGTAAAGAAAAGAGAAAAAGAATGGCTGTTATTGAAAAGACAAGAAATAACAAATGTTGTAGAGGATGTGGAAAAAGGGAACCCTCATACACTGTTGATGGGACTGTAAAATGGTGTAGCCACTATGGAAAATAGTTATGGATATTCCTCAAACAATTATGAATAGAACCACAATACGACCCAGCTATTAAACTTCTGGGTATTTATCTGAAGAACATGAAAACACTAATTCAAAAAGATATATGTACCCCTATGTTCACTGCAGCATTATTTACAATAGCCAAGATGTGGAAACAACATAAGTGTCCATCAATAAAAGAATGGATAAAGATATGGTGTATGTATGCAATGGAATACTACTCAGCCATAAAAAGAATGAAATCCTGCCATTTGTGACAACTTGGATGGACCTTAAGAGAATAATGCTAAGTGAAATAAGTCAGATGGAAAAATACAAATACCTTAAGATTTCACTCATACGTAAAATCTAAAAAAACAAAACTAACCAATAAAAATAAACTTATATATAGAGATAAGATTACTGATTACCTAAGTAGAAGGGATTTAGGAGTGGGTAAATTAAGTGAAGGGGGTCAACTGTATGCAGTTGGATGGTAATTAGACTTGTGGTGGTAATCTCTCTTTGGTGTATACAGATGTTAAATTATAATGCTGTACACCTTAAACTTATAAAAGAACAGAGGAAAAATTCATGATAGATATAAAAAACTATTTAAAAGTACCATTATAATCTTAGCAACAAAATACTTGTTAAATCCTTTAAATGTCTCTAACAAAATGGTTCATTTTATTCCATAAATGGCTCATGCTATTTTCATTCTGAAAATAACGTGAATTTAGTCTGTATTTATAAAAGATTTTTCTTAAAAAAAAAAATTAAGAAAATACCTTGTAGTGAGGTATATAATAGGTTTAAAAAAAGATATGGAAAATTCAAAGTTATGCATTTTTTATTGTCTATAGCAAAAAACAAAATTGGAATGGAGAGAAGAGGGCAGAAATATGCCTAATCATGTGTACTTTGCATATGGTGTAACAGTATTTTTTTCCTAGTTTCATGAACTGCTTTTCTTTCTTTCCTTTCTTTTCAGAAAAATGCTTACTAATATTTTGAAATCTTAAAATAATATTATTAAATATATTTACTTCACACTCCTGTTTATTAGGAGGCCTTGCAAGGTTTTAAGACCACAGTTTAATTTAAGGATTGTGAAATGTGAAGAATATCTTATTTAAATATTGTGAATCGTGCATAAATGACTTAGTAGGTTCCTACAGTAATGCCCTAATTATGATATAACTCATTAATAGGAAAATTCCAGTTTATGTTAAATGTTCCACATTTTCACACCTAGGATAAAATCTGAAAACTTACACTATATAAAAATGCAGCATAGGGCTTCCCTGGTGGCGCAGCGGTTGAGAGTCCGCCTGCCAATGCAGGGGACACGGGTTCGTGCCCCGGGCCGGGAAGATCCCACATGCCGTTGAGCGGCTGGGCCCGTGAGCCATGGCCACTGAGCCTGCGCGTCTGGAGCCTGTGCTCCGGAATGGGAGAGGCCACAACAGTGAGAGGCCCGCGTACTGCAAAAAACAAACAAACAAAAAAAAACCCCAAGGGAAGATATTAGGTTTTAGTTTTATATACCCCATCATGGAAATAATAAAATGAAGAATAGGGTTTTTTCGTTTTTGCATTTGTTAAATATACCACATAAAAAAAATCCATATGAAAAATCTCTCAGCACAATGTTAACATATAAATAGACATCTCTTTCTTTTATGTTCCTTTCAAATTTGAACCAGTATCTGTCTCACTTTCCAAGGTATGCCATTTTCTTTCAAAATATATAGAGTAACAAAGTAGAATTGCCACAGTAGAAAACTATATTATAAATGGGAAAACTCTTTGCTTTCTAAAGATTTTCTTCCGGGAGACCTGTTTCAAATCAGCTCTGCATTTTTTTCCCACTATAAAGTAATGCACTTAAGTACATATCCCTTTGTTTCAATAAATAAAGGAGTCATAGAAATGCATTAATCAAGGGCTAGGCCATTATTGGGAAACATATGTATAACTACTTAATTATCAGGATAAATGATTATACTAACAGCAGAAAGGTTGATTAATTTTTTGTTACATACACCTGCATATTAATAGACAAATTGTTGTCAATCCCTTTGCTGTTGAAATGTTCCAAGAGATCATCTAACATATGTTCACGTTACCAGTCCTCTAACAGATAAAAATTCAGTAGTGAGAGGCTATATGAATCAAGCATGCACCATCCTATAGCATAGGTCTGACGACCCCTGAATGTGTCCTGCTCCCGGAGGAAACCAATTTAATGCTTCATCGCACACAGAGTAGTATGTATGAATCACAAAACCTCCAGATAAATTAGTGACAGGTACATCTGAACAGGATTCCTTCTAAGTCACTTATCTGAAGCCAGGCAAGCTTGTTTCATCCTCACTTTCAAAGATAAAGCCACATGGCATGTTGCCTTCGCAGATTCTCACAAAGCAAACAGCCCCGATAGTCCATTTATTGGGGGAAAAAATTCCCTTATTATTTCAGGTACTGTGTACTGTGACAACAAATGGGATAAAGTGAAAACTACCTGCCAGTGGAAAATTCACCAGTTGATACCAGGCTTTATGTCTTCTCTAAGTTTCATAAGCTCTGTGCCTCTTGCTCTTTTACTTTTATTTTTGACAGTTCTGATACCCCACAGTTGTAGCCATGGCAAAGTTCAAGAACAAAACAGCAGGTTATCAAAGACAACTTATCAGAAGCCAAACAGGGAGAAGAGATGCCAACAATTAGTAAGTAATGGAAAGACGGATCTGTGACAGAACAAGGAAAAAAGGTGCACCAATCTTTTATCTTTAACCGACTACTTACTCCATTTGAAAAAAAACTCAGAGAAAAACTGAAACAATAAATATAGGCTCTAAGTACTCAGGGATATTGATCACAGAAAAGATGAAAAAATAAATTATGTACAAAATAGCATAGGAAATGTTTATTTGTAAGGGATTATTTTATAAATTTTATCAACCATAAATAAATTGGAATATCAAAAGTATATAAAGCTATCTGCTTTAAACTAAGTATCAGTGAATAGCACGGTTATATTATCTTCTTCAAAGTTAAGTATCTACTAACTACTAGAATTCTTTAAACTGAACAATAGAACAGACACATCAGTTCTTACTTTCTGCACTTCTTATGGTCTACACTTAAACTTAATCAAGACTTTCATTATATATCTTAATAAAGGCCACGTCTTATCACAAGGTCAGTTATATAGCAGAGCAGAATTCAGTAGCACAAAATAAATAGTACTCACGTTTTAGGTTCCATAGATGGTCCTTCTCATGAAAAATCAGGGTTGTGCTTTCTGGGTGAGTCTGTGTTAAATCAAAATAACAAAAGTCTTAGTTTCCCATGCACTGCCACTTAGAATGCATGCAAATAAACTCCCAGTTAGTCAAGGAGAAAAAAATTGCTTTAAAAGAGTACTGATTTGTAAATTTGGTCCTTTCAAATGTAGATAATATTTACCCCTCCTCTTTCCCCCATATCTTTACAAAATTTCTGCCCAATGAACTCATTACTGTAGAAACTCAACTATGGCTATGGTCAGTTAATGAAATTCAGGTCTGGGATTAATCTCCATAAACATGTACACAGTTGGGCTTCTGGAATTGGGAGAGACAAGGGTGATGCTGGAAAGGAAAAATAAGTAAACCATATAATTTAAAGAATGATAAATTCTTACGATAGATTTAGCTAAATTAAGTGCTGTCCTATATTTGAGGTGATTCATAAAATTCTTAATGTACAAAAAATGAAAGCAAAAATACTATGAAAACATAACCAATACCATATTCAATGACACTGTGGGGAATATTAATGTAATATTCATGTAGCTACTAAGTTTACCTTCTTTGAAATTACACAGGTTTAATTAGATTAGATGTATGTTCTTTACAGCCACAATAATTTAAGCAATATTAAACACCATTTAAAATATGCAAGAACTTCAGTTAGCATGCAACAAAATTATTTTTGCTCTATCCAGTTACTATGTTTATACTGAGTTATTATTTACAATGCACTTTAACATCGTCAATAATTTCTTGGAAGCTTCAGTATTTGAGAACTAAATGTTCAATTAAAACATTAACCTGCTTGTGAAGTACCATATTATAATAATGTTAGTTTATTTTTATGAATTAGAGAAATATGCAAATGTAATCAGAACAATTAGTTTGAATATTTAAAAAGCCAAATGTCATGTGTGTATTTAAATTTTATAAATAAAAACTCATATAAAAGTCCTTAATTACTACATGTCAAACTTTATTCACTGTATAATGGAGTGTTCAGATTTTCTGGTTAATTATCCATTTATTTAACAAATAGATCCTGACTAAGATGGCCTTACAATTCCCCTAGGCTTGACTAAACTTTACATAGGTTTCTTCTGATTTTAGGCCCCTGACCTCCCTTTTCTCAGAGCATTTACTTTAAACTTGCAATTATGAATTATTTTTCTGGCCCTTTGAGATATAATTCTTTTCCCAACCTCTTGCCAGTTTCACAGCACAGGAATGTCTTTCTCAAGGACTTGGGAGCCACCCTTTCGAGATGTAATCATCAAGAAAAATAGTGTCTCTATCTCCTAGCGTCTAGGTGAGGGTCCAAGCCTAATAATAGGCACTATTAACAAACCCAAATGACCTCATCACATTGACTAACTTCCTCCTAACATCTTCTAGTATTATTATTTTTAATTAATTAATTTATTTTTGGCTGCATTGGGTCTTCGTTGCTGCCCGGGTTGCTCCTCTAGTTGTGGCGAGCGGGGCCACTCTCTATTGTGGTGCGCGGGCTTCTCATTGCGGTGGCTTTTCTCGTTGTGGAGCATGGGCTGTAGGCGCATGGGCTTCAGTAGTTGTGGCTCGCAGGCTCTAGAGCCCAGGCTCAGTAGTTGTGGCGCACAGGCTTAGTTGCTCCACGGCATGTGGGATCTTCCCGGACCAGGGCTCGAACCGCTGTCCCCTGCATTGTCAGGCAGATTCTTAACCACTACACCACCAGGGAAGTCCTCATCTGCTAGTATTTTTTGACCAGATCAGGTCAGCTCTTAAAAATTTCCCACCATATATTTCAGCAGAGTTAAGTTCAATATCTCCTCCCTTTTACAATAGTCTTGAATAAAGTCTTCCTTGACTGTTTAACTCCACGTGATGCAAGTTTCCTTTATGTTCTCAAGTGTTCATTATGTGCCAACACACTAGTAATTCAGTGGTAGAGAAGGCAGACACTGTACTTGCCCTAACAGAACCTATGGTCTAGTTGGGAGACAGAGACATGTAAATTGACATTTAAAATAGAAGGTGATCAATACTATGACTGTAAGAACAGAATGGGGCATCAAATAAAAGTGGAGCAGATGATAAAAAGTATAAAAGAATAAGTGTGATTGAATCTATCACTTCACATGATGAGGTATCATCCAGAGAAGCTGGACAAGGGAAAATGCTCCAGGAAGAGGGTTCAGCATGTGTGAAAGCTTAGAGACAAAATAAACATTTCAGTACAAAGAAAATAAGATAGAAATGGCTGGATTGTACACAGTGATGTGGGGGAGTGGCAGGAAATGGGGCTGAGATGTAAAAGAAAGGAGGTAAGAAAAGGCACTTAGTCATATAGTTGTTCACTTTTTTTTTTTTTTTTTTTTTTGCGGTATGTGGGCCTCTCACTGCTGTGGCCTCTCCCGTTGCGGAGCAGAGGCTCAGGACGCGCAGGCTCAGCGGCCACGGCTCACGGGCCCAGCCGCTCTGCGGCATGTGGGATCTTCCCGGACCAGGGCACGAACCCGTGTCCCCTGCACTGGCAGGCGGACTCTCAACCACTGCGCCACCAGGGAAGCCCTGTTCACTTTTCTTTTAACGAACATGTTTACAGGGGAGGTGATATAACAAGTTCAATGCCAAGGGCTCTGGTGTCAGACAATCAGGCTTTGAAATCTGGCTCTATCTCTTACAAGTTGTATGAATTAGGAAAGTAGTCTAAACTCTCTTAGCCTCAGTTTCCCCATTTCATAAATGACAAGAATAAAAATACTCACTTCATGAGGTTTTGTGAGGATTAAAAGGAAAATTCCACATAAAATATTCAGCACAAGGCTTAGGACATGAAAATGATTGATGGTGATGATGGTGATGAATATGATGACGACAGAGACAATGATAGAAAGTAATCTATGATGATATTAGTGATGAGGGGGCCATACAAGGGTCACAGTGAATTTTCTGAAGAAAAGAGAAACTGCTGAAGCATTTTTTTAAAAATTTTTTTATTGGAGTATAGTTGCTTTACAATATTGTGTTAGTTTCTACTGTACAGCAAAGTGAATCAGCAATACGTTTACATATATTCCCTCTTTTTTGGATTTCCTTCCCATTTAGGTCACCACAGAGTATTGAGTAGACTTCCCTGTGCTATACAGTAGGTTCTCATTAGTTATCTATTTTATACATAGTGTATATATGTGTATACACAGTAGCGTATACATGTCAATCCCAATCTAATTCATCCCAACCCCCCTGTCCCTCTTGGTATCCATACATTTGTTCTCTACGTCTGTGTCTCTATCTCTGCTTTGTAAATACGATCATCTGTACCATTTTTTTCAGATTCCACACGTATGCATTAATACACGATATTTGTTTTTCTCTTTCTGACTTACTTCACTCTGTGTGACAGTCTCTAGGTCCATCCACGTCTCTACAAATGACCCAATTTCATTCCTTTTTATGGCTGAGTAATATTCCATTGTATATATGTACCACATCTTCTTTATCCATTCCTCTGTTGATGGACATTTTGGTTGCTTCCTTGTCCTGGCTATTGTAAACACTGCTGCAATGAACACTGGGGTGCATGTGTCTTTTTGAATTATGGTTTCCTCTGGGTATATGCCCAGTAGTGGGATTTCTGGGTCATACGGTAGTTCTATTTTTAGTTTTTTAAGGAACCTCCATACTACTCTCCATGTTGGATGTATCAATTTACATTCCCACCAACAATGCATGAGGGTGCCCTTTTCTCCACACCCTCTCCAGCATTTACTGTTTGTGGATTTTCTGATGATGGCCATTCTGACTGGCATGAGGTAATACCTGATTGTAGTTTTGATTTGCATTTCCCTAATAATTAGCAATGTGGAGCATCTTTTCATGTGCCTGTTGGCCATCTGTATGCCTGAACCAAGTTTAAAACAAGACCTACATTACACTAGAAAGAAAAATAGTGGGCTAGTCAGATAATAAAACTGACTTCATTAAAAATGGAGGACTACTATCAAGTTTACATTTTGAAATAGCATTCTGATTAGTTAGAAGAATGCTTTTAAAGTTGAAAAGTGAATGCTATAATCTCTGTTTGGATGATAAACTATGTAGTAGATGTCTTTGTGATCATCAGTTGGTATGTTTTATAAGGGGAGTTTTGTTTAATCACACAAATCAGTTGAATGGATATCATCTCCAATATATAATGCAATAGTAATCATAAGAGAAAGAGTTAATATGTATTTTAGCATATTTGTCAGATGCTGCTTTTTGCTACTTACATGTATTAACTCATTTAATCCTAATAACAACCTTATAGACAGTATTGTTATTCTCATTTTACACATGGAAAAATTGGAGCACATAGAAGTTCAGAAATTTGCCCAATTCACATAGCATATGGAGAAGCACAGATTCAAACCACATAGTCTGGATCCAAAACTTGTATCCTTAACCCCTGAGTGAAGAGTGCTATAATAGAGTAGTTTTTAGAGTACCTGGAGCTTAGCAAGTGGTACTATAATCTAAGAGGATATTAAGGAATCAAACAAAGAACTTTGGGGCAATAGGATAAAACACTATTTTAACAAAGTAGAAAGCACAAAGAGGATAAAATTAGAGTAACTTAAAAAAGGAAAGGATATATCAGATAGATTTTCATGAATGAACTGGATATTTGTCTCCTTGAGAACCAAACATAGACTACTTTACAGGAAAATCTGTAATGGTACTTATTTTTCCCTTTCCTCCCAACTAGATATAATTAACTAGATATGATTACTCCATTTCCTAAATGCCCTTGTATTTTGCTAAACATATATAAAAATATGTTTATCCATCTCAAATAAATCTGCAATCAGCAACACTCTGATGGATTTCTATTATACTTAAACAAAAATCTAAAATTCAGACTCCTCCCCATGGCCTCTCCGATTATATTCTTTCCTGCTGTGTATACACACACACACACACACACACACACACACACACACACACAGAGTATATGCCATTATCCAAGATACTCCTGGCATAATAGTTTTTGTTTTCCTCAAACACACAAGGGTTCCACTGTTTCTTTGCTGGTATAATATTCACCCAAATCTTACATTACCAGATCTATCTCACATGTTTGTTTGTCCACTTTCTACCCCATTTTAGAATATCCTTTAAGAGATATATGGTGCCTATTTTTAGGGATGATAATTATTCTTTGCTAAAGACATTCCATTTTTAGTTGAGAGAACTGTACCTGCTGTCTCACTCCTGGCCCTTCTACACTCCCTACCTCTTTTGACACTATCTGATGGTAATGAGTATCTCTCTTTCCTAGCAAGTGTCACAGATTCCATTTTACATGTGTTTCTATTATTGTTGGTAAAATGATTACCAGTTTTAGGTCCCACAAAGAGCAGAGGCCCTGTTTGTTTTTATATTATATCCTGTAGGAAATCAGAATATACCACCCCAACATATGCCACTTCTGAATATGGATTACTTTGAGCTGAAGGTAATTGAGAATCAACAGATTCAGAAAGAAGCCTTCTCAGGAATTCCCTTATGTGACTAAAAGCAGAAACTTCAGAGAAATGAGGACTGCCCTAAATCCTTTCTCTGGGAGATTTTATGGCCTTAAAGAAGATGGAGAATCAACATTAAGTCTTCACCAAAACAAACAAACAAACACAAACCCACAAAACAAACAAAAAAGCTTACTAAAATAGGCTTTACTTTCCATTAGTTTCCCCATATATTTACCCTCCTAGAAGCCCAAATTTCCCTTTCTTTGTCTAGTCCACAAGTTATTGCCCTTTGTTAAAAATATAAGCTTCCAAGTCTAACCACTTCTTGGGGGTTCACTTCTTTTCTATGGAGCCTACATGCATGTAAAAACAAAATAAATGAACATATGCCTTTTATCCTTTTAATCTGTTTTTTTGTCAGTTCAATTCGAAAGTCCCAGTACTACACCTTAGAGGGTAGAGGAAAATTTTTTCTTCTGCTACTATCCGCAGCACTTAAAGCAATGCCTGACTCAATAAATACTTGATGAATAAATGATGGGGAATGGGCAGGAAACCACGCACTTGGAGCGAGTGATTCATAGGAATCAGCAAATGAACACTATCGACGGAAATTACCAAAGAAAGGTTGATGCAAACAGAGTGTACCATGTTCAGTGCTGTCCTTATCATCATGACTGTTTCTAGAAGTTAGATGAGGTCCAAAGGCAAACAGCACAAATAATAATAACAAATACAGACAGACAGATAGATAGATACATAGATGATACATAGATAGATAGATAGATAGATAGATAGATGGCTCGAATGAGATCGAGATGAGAAGTCCAGGGCTGCTTTGGCAGCTTTGTGGTCATCAGACCCAGGAGCACTTCTGATTTTCCACTCTAAGCAAATGACTTCTACCTTTAAGGCATTTGGAATCTTGTTACCTCAATTGCAGCTTTTACAAGTTTCAGGAAGCAGAAAATAGGGAGGGAAGAATGCAAAAAGACACATACAATAGCTTTAGTAGGACCCTTAAAAAGAGCTATTCTAGAAACTGACCTAAACTTCAGCTTATATCTTATTGGAAACACCTTTCAAAACGGAAACTGAAATGTGGATATATAGATAATTCTATTGCCACCTCAAACAATGAAATGATCTATTAGTAAGGTAAATGGAAGAAATATAAACAATTTTTCTTTTCTCTTATGAAAAGTATCCATTTTTAACTTTTTAAGCATTTTGCATCATAAAACTGTGTTTGTTTTGGTTTGTTTTTACTGAAGGAAGTAAGTCTTGGCAAAATAATTTTTATTACATATTTTCCTTTAAACTTACTGAGCCATAACAGTAAAAAAGGGAATCTCAGGATTAAAACTGGACTCATGGTTTGAAATATTAAGAACTGTGAATTTATAATGGCAAGCACTAACTTCAAGTGCATTCCAGATATATACATGAAGATGCAAGATTTTCTCTTATAATCTGTCTACTTTCAAATACATCCCCATCAGCAACCTGATGAAACTTCAACATCTTATCTCCAGTCCTTCACTACCCTCTTTTCAACTCTAATGAAGCTTCATTCCATCATTTCTTAATGTTAAAGCTACTGAAGCTAAGCCATAGCTGAAGGAAGGCATTCTTCTTTGTCTTTTGAATGTGTTTTTTATGTGTCTGTGTGCTTACATTTGAGTTGAATGCTTGCTGTTTTGGTTATTTTTTTTTTTTAATTGGAGTACAGTTGCTTTACAATGTTGTATTAGTTTCTGCTGTACAATGAAGTGAATCTGCTATATGTATACATTAATCTCCTCCCTCTTGGACCTCCCCCCCACTCTCCCCCATCCTACCCATCTAAGTCACCACAGAGCACCGAGCTCAGCTCCCTGTGCTATACAGCAGGTTCCCACTAGCTATCTATTTTACACAAGGTAGTGTATGTATGTTAATCCTAACCTCCCAATTCATCCCACCCTCCCCTTCCCCCTGCCATTTCCACATGTCCTCTTCTTTTTACACCAAATAAGGAATCTATGCAGTGATGACCTGAATTGGGAGAAGTTTGGCAGCTCTACCATTTCTTCATTCTGCTCCTTTGCTAAACTTTCCTGTTACTTGTTCTATGCTGAAAACAGAATTATCTGCCAGAATAAAATGAGGATTGCAGATTCCCTAATTTATCCCCATTCCCTCTTTTCCCCAAAGATAGCCTGCATTTCAAAGAAAATCTCTTCATGAAAATCAAATAGATAGGGTAAAAGTCAAGGAAATAACCATTTAAGGATATAGGTTCTCTCACTAAACTTGAGAAGAAGTTGTTCTGTTCAAAGAATAGAAGTGAATATAATTTGAAATGAAATTATATTTGTACTCTTAAACTCATTTTAGAGTTTTATTTTAAACTTATTTTGATTCTCAAAAGAGAATTTGTTTTTAATTGATAAGGTAAGATCCTGAAGAACTAAAAGACTACTTGTTTTTTTTTACTCCTTGAGAGTTTTGCTATTCTGAAGAAAAAAGCTTACCTGTGCCTGTCCCCACTACCCCAAAATGAACTAACTTCTGAAAAGTTGACTTTAAAAATTTTTGCCATTGTTAAAACATAGAGTTAAATAAAATTAAATTCATTTTCTCTACTATTTCTTGTTAGCACTTTAGAAATATCAGACAGGTTCCAGTTGATTGTACCTTATACACACTGAATAGAGACTACATAGGTGTGTTTAAAAATCCCTAAAATACAAAGGACTTAATTGAGAAAAACGTCACCTCTTTTAAGTGTTAAATAGCCAGCAATAAAGCTGTCTCTTTCCTCAGTGTGTGTGTCTGTTTAAGGGTGATGGTGGGATGAGTTCTAAAGTACCAAACATAAGATTTCCCAAGAGAAGGCTGCTGTCCACTGGATTAGTTATGTGACATCTTTGGCTATCAAATAACAGCTAGCTTCTATTTAGTTTGTGACTATTCGGATAACTATTTACAGGTGCATACATATCTTTCAGCTTGTGTATGTCCTATAAAAATTCCTAAGGAGAATACTAATGAAATCATTGAAGAAATATTCCATTACTTATGCATCATAACCTCAGGCATTCATTTTTTCTTTTGAAAATTTTAACACAAGATATTTCAGACATACTAAGATAATTCCCACACATACATTCAAGGTAATGTAATATACTCATTTTTTAAAAACGTTAAGAACCGACCTTAAGTTTGTGACTAACCATAAGTTTCCTTTATCCCCCCTGCTTTATTGAGGTATAACTGACAAAAAGCAGCATATATTTAAGATTTCCAATGTGATGTTTTGATGTACATATACATTGTTAAATGATTACCACAATCAAGCTAATTAACATATCCATAAACTCACACAGTTATTTTTTTCTTTTTGTGATGAGAACATTTAAGATCTACTCTCTTAGCAAATTTTAGGTAAACAAAAACAGTATTGTTAACTGTGGTTACCACTTGGTACATTAGATCTCCAGAACTTACTCATGCTGCTTAATGGAAAATTTGTACCTTTTGACTAATATCTCCCTATGATCCCCATTTCCTTGTAACCACCATTCTACTTTCTACTTGTATGGGTTTGATGTTTTTAGCTTCCACATATAAGTGAAATTATACAGTATTTGTCTTTTTGTGCCTAGCTTATTTTACTTGTCAAAATGTCCTCCAGGTTTATATATGTTGCTGCAAATGACAGGATTTCCTACTTTTTTAAGGCTGAATAATATTTTATTGTATATTATGTCCCGTTTCATTGTGTGTGTGCACACACACATGCACACATGCACACACATATCAAATTTTTCTTGATTCATTTGTTGATGGACACTTAGATTGTTTCCATGTACTGGATATTGTGAATCATATTACAATCAACATGGAAGTATAGGTATCTTTTCAAGAGAATGGTTTTGTATCTTTGGGATATATAATCAGAAGCAGAATTTCTGAATCATATGCTAGCTCTGTTTTTAACTTCCTAAGGAATTTTCATACTGTTTTTCATAATGACTATACCAATTTACATTCCCACCAACAGTGCACAAAGATTTCCTTTTTTCCTTACCTTGCCAACACTTATTATCTTTTGACTTTTTGATAATAGCCATCTTGTTGTCAAACCCAAGTTTGTGTGCCTGACACACAGTGAGGACAAACAAACTGAAACATCAGAGTTTGGGGCACAGAAAGTTTTATTGCAGGACATCAAGCAAGGATAAGGGTAGCTCATGCTCAAAAGACCGAAACTCCTTGATGGCTTCCAGAGAAGAGTTTTTAAAGGCAAAATTTATGGTGAGGTCTTGAGGGCTCTAGGGTGTGTGACTTTCTTCTGATTGGTTGGTGGTGAAGTATCAGGGTGATATCTCCAGAATCTCAACCTTCTGGTCCCAACCAGTCTGGGGTCTACTTGTGTGTGGTCACTATGTAGTCACCATCCTCCATCTCCACATTTTGTTTTCTCTTTGTTGACTTGGGAGTTATATATTCTCTATCACTTTAGTGATTAGTAAATGGCAATTTGCAAATTGTATTCAACTAAATCTAAAGTTACTTCGGTATCTCTCCCTGCTCTAGCACATTCCAAGAACCAAAGAACCAGAAGAACCACATCTTTCATATAGGTTGGTATTAAAGTGACACCTTGCTTATAAATGTCCTGCTATTAATCAGTATGGTTGTTTTGGTTGTTGCTTTTTTTCTTATTTTGTAGCCAAAGTGTTTACTAATTTATTTGCTTACCATTGCTTTGTGTTCATCTTTATCTTTCTGGGTTAATTATTTCCAAGTAAAGTACAAATTTACATGGCTTTTAAATGAGGATCTTGTTATAATTTTTGGACCTTTTCTTGAAAATATTTTGACCTTACTCTCTTCTTTTTTCCTCTTCTTCTCTTCAATACTAATTTCTGAGAATCAACTACCAATAAGGCACATGTTAGTCCCACAGCTTGCAGTGGATACAAGGGCACAAAAAATAGACAAATATATTCCTGTCTTCACTAAGCTTAGCTTTAGCTGGGAAGAACACTGTGTGCTCTTAACTCCCTTCCACTAGTCAGTAAACTACCAAAGGAAAGAGAACTTCTCTCCTCTCCACTGTCTTCTTGATACAGAATTCCAGAGTCACTTTCCTTCAGACATTTGGAGATACTGGGTTTTAAGGATTCTATTTAATGAGAAGTCAGCTGTTGTTAAAATTCTAATACCTTTTAAAATAATATATAATTTCTCTTTAATTTTCTCTTATTTTACATGTTTTTCAGTTTTATTATAATTTGTTTAGATGTGGCTCTATTGTCTTTGTTTTCTGGTCAGGATAATATTTGATTCTTCAACCTGAGAATTTATGACTTTTATCTATCCTGGGGAACTCTGTAATTATAACATTAAATATTGCTTCTCACACATTATCTCTTTTTGGAAATTCCTTTACTTATATGTTGGCACTTCTAATTCTATTTTCTGTATTTCCTAACTGTTTTTCCCTATATTTTTCTGTCCTCAATGCTGAATATTTTATATTCTCTAAAATCGGAATTACATTTAAATATTCTATTTAGATGTGTCTAATCTGCTGTTTAACCTATCAATTAAGGTTTTATTTTATTGACTATATATATCTTTGCTGAAAGTTCTAGTTGATTGTTTTTCAGATGTGTTCCTTTCTCTCCAAACCAAATTGTTCTGTCATTATATGTGGGTTTTAGTTTTCCTTTTATTCCTTTAACCATTTTATGTTTCCTGATTTCATAGTCTCTTTCAAACTGGTCTATGATTTTAGAGGGTATAGTCCTTCTTCCCTTATGCTTTAATCTCATTCTACCTTTTGATTTGGACATTTTTGTTGTGAATCTTTCATAGTGTTGTATAGTTGCATGAACTTGGGGGATACAGCAGTGGTCCTCTTCAGATTCATTTTGCATTTGTTTCTCTCCTGAATTTCAGGGGTTTCACTAAATGAAGACCAGTTTGTCATCGTTGTTATTCATTTCATTGTTATTTTTGCTGTTGATCTGTTGGCTATAGTATATGTATGTAATTTACATATGTGTGTGTATATATACATATATATAGATAGATATGTATATATAATATATATATATGTATATATGTAAATTAGAACTCTGTGCCCAGAAAATGTTCTGAACTTTTGTTTTCAGGTTTTCACAGCATATTTGTTTTCCCTAGAAAGATCCCTGAGGAGAGTTAAACTTTCTTGCTTCTTTCCTGCGGTCCACTTACAAGATCCTCTCCATCAGAAGCCCTTTTCTCCATTCTATTCTGGACTTTAAAAGTCCAGCTCATTCAGGAAGTACATCTGACTGTGGTATCATACCTGGCTACCAGCTTCAACTGTATCAGTTCAAAAGGTTACTGTGCTAGCCACAAGTTCCTTCTCTGTTTACGACACCTGCAAATTTCCCTTTCATTTCTTCTTTTACTTTCAACAATTTACTATTCAGTTTAAGGTAGTTTGTCCAATATTGTCAAGTATTTGTGGCAACAGTGGGTGGTACAATACATATTTAATCAGAGCAACATGTTAACAGGACAAGAATTACATATGGTTCTAAGAACAAACACTTCCTTTCTCCTTTCTGCTATAATTATAAGTTGATGATTTCCATGTTCCTTTGGAATTCACCTTACATAAAATAAAGTCACATATTACCCTTTTCCAGAACACTGACAAAGTATAAAATAGAGTGTTTTATGAATTTCTGTAGTCTCATCTTACATAATGCATTTTTTCTTGCTGATTTGAAAGGTAAGTACAAATGCCTGCTGTTGAATTTAAAGAGCTATCTCTTTTTAAACTTCAATAGACTCTTCATCTTTTAGATTCTTTTATGGTATTTAATTCACTTTGTGAACATAGATTTAGTACTATTTTCCCTGATCTTGGCAGGACTAGATTGCTAATCAGTATCATTCTGGATCCTTAATAGCTTCTTCTTCCTCTTCTAATTTTTGTGTCCTAACTCAAATTTTTTTTAGTGCACTATTCTTTTGTATTTACTATTTCATTTTTAGAAAACAGGAGTAGTACAAATTACTGCTTTATTAGAAATCAGTTGAATCAGGGCATCAATAAGAAACAGTTTCCCATTTATTAAGAAGTGATTACTGAGTGTCAACTTTGTAACATTTACTGAGCTAAAAGTGAGGTGCCCTTTACAGTCAAAAGTGAGGGGGTAATGATATAGTGTATTAGATCTTAGAATAATGACACAAAACAAAAAGAACAAAAAGCAGAACATTTCATTCAGGCAGGTAGTAACAGGGAAGTCTTCCACCAGGGTGTGATAACTTGAACACAGACTTGAAAGATAAATAGAAATTTTCAACTTGAGAAAGCAACATGTACAAAACATAAAGGAGAGAGTAATCACGATGAGTAAGAAAAATGCAAGCATTTAGTATAATTAAACCAGTATAATTAAACCATATGTTATATGTGAAAACTTGTCTAGTGATGAGTTCAATGAGCTTCCAGATGTAAGCAGTTACCAGATCTTGAATGACTTTGTTTCTACGAAGGGAGTTGAATCTTCTTTAGAAAGTAATGGAAAAGAATAGATGGGTGCTAACAAAGGAAGCACCTTGACTAAATATACAGGCAGCATAGAGTACTGAGGGCAAAATATCTATGATTCTCATCACTCAGTAAAGAAGCTCTACTGCTCCTCAGTATTTGTTTTGCTGCTTGTTTTTGTTTTGTTTTTTCTGTTTAATCACCAAAAGTTCTCTGAGTCAATATGCATGCATAATTCCTCAGGTACATTTATTTCAGTAGTATTGACTATATCCTAGCACTAAATGCATTGTGCTAAGTCCTAGAAATACTAAGATAAATAAGACAGGTTTCCTGTTTTCTCAAACTTTACTACTTTATTGTGGGAGGGCAGTCCCTTTCAATAGCGTGTCAAACTGCCTTCACAAAATTATGCAAATTTGTGTGTGTGAGAAAGAGACACACACACACGCACACACACACACACACACACACGGATCTTAGAGCAGCTGTCTCAGGAAACATTTCCTGTAGGAAATAAAATTTACACTGAGACTTTCAAGATTAATAAAATTTCTAAAGGTGCTTACTCCCCTTGGGCTAGTAGTAGTTACTGCTCCAGTTAAAGAGGAATAAATGTTCCAGAAGTCTGCTTCCTTTCCTTCCTGCCCTTTACCTCCACATCCTAAATCTTTATAGTCACTAAGACTCCCTGTCCACTCGTGTCATTATGAAGGGGGAAAGCTTTAACTCAGACGTTTCTCTCACATTCTGCCTTTCATTTCCTTCCCACTCTCTCTGGTCCCTCATCGTCTCTCACTTGAACTTTGGTAATTACCTCACTCCAGGACAGTCAATCTTCCATACTGCTGCTGGAGGGAGGTTTCTGAAAGATAAATTTGCTCTTATGATTCCCTTGGTAAAAAAATAAATAAAACAACAACAGAAGCATTTGGTAGTCTTCTGTTGCCTTTAGGGAGAAGTCCAAAACTCTGAGCAGGTCACAGAACATTTCTCATTCGGTGATGGTGACACCTCATCAGCGTTCCTACTTCCTTTTCCCTTGTTTTAAAATCCTTTAAGTTTGTTTTTATAATGTGTTTTTCATGAAGCCTTCCTCTCTATTCTGAAGGTAGAATTAGACAGGACTCTGAATTATAACACTTTTCTCTTTGTATGAAATTACTTACACATCGTTTTCCTCTACTTGACTGTGAATAATTAAAGGTGAGGAAAGTATTTTATTCATCTTTACATCCTCGGTACTTGGCACAGTTCCTGGCCTACTTTTTGTCATGTTGAAAGTATGCAATACAGTTTAAAGTGAATCAAATAAAAATAAATTAACCCAGAGTTGAGAACAAGACCTAGAACTTAATATAATACATCATGAAAGAAACATTCTTTTGGAAAGCTGAGGTGTTAAGAATGTTTCTGTAGAATACCTCTGAACTTAAGTATTTAATGTTTGCCTTTGGGCTTTTCAAAGATACATAAGATTTTGTTTCAAGTCCATTAAATGGTTTTTAGAAAACAAATTTACCAAAATACAATGAGTAGAATAAAATTTTATGTACAGTAACCATATTGTTAGGCTTTTACAAAGTGTCAATTTAATTCAATTCAGAGTACTGAATGTTTGCATAGCTAACCTCTTCTTTTTTTGAATTCAGAATATATCAGTTCATGTGTTTTATTATTTTTAATATGACATCAAGACACTCCAGGGTACATTTTATTATTCCATTTATTCATGCCTAGGGTACATTATGAGCTACAAACCTAAAGGCTAAGTGCTTTACCCACCCAAATCATGTATTAGTGGATCAATAAAACACACCCTGGAGTATCTTAATCCTATAATATGTCTCCTACTTATTAAAGGGAAAAAAAGCAATTAATATCTAACAAAACTAATACTTTAAAATCACATATTCTACTCTTACCTATTATATACAGGGTATAAATAAAAAAACAATGGCAGTTTCTTGTTAGTATATTATTAGAGAAATGATGAATTATGCAGTCCATCTACTGAAAGAATAGCACATATTTCTGCTCTAAAAGTTTTTATGGATAGACAGCCCAAGTCTACGTGAAGTATTTTATATTTGTAAATGGTAATTCCTTACGTAGTGGCAATCCAAAACAAAAGAGCTAGACAAGGAGTGTTGCATTTAATCAATTATGTCTGATAAACTGTGACTTGCCATTTATTTCAGATGATTTTACATTCAATTACAATAGCTTGCATTAACTGTAATTTCTTATTATAACTTTTCCTCTGCCTTGTGTTTAGTACCAAATTTTTCTTCTGTTACTAGAGTTATCACACCCAACACATCAATTTGCGTGTTGTAGATTCTCAACAAACATGCAGTTTAAATGATGGAATAGCTATATTACTAAACAAACTCATACTACATTTTGGAAGTTATTGAATTATAAATGAAATTAAATACACACATATTTGATATGAATAACCAATTATCATAATAAAATTACCATAAAAGGCAAGAAGAGGCAATGATTATTTATATAACTTCTGGTTGTCAACAGTATTTTCATATGTTAGCTCATTTAATATTCACAGTAAAACTAAACACTATGCTTTATTATACCTTTATAAATGATGAGAAGTCTGAGGCCAAGAGATATTAAGAACATTGTTCATGTTAGTAACTAACAGTACTAAGATTGAAGAGGCAGCAGATCTGGAATGTGTGTGATTACACCATTTTTATTTACACTGTAACATTTCTAAGCTAAATGTGTTCAACTCTTTAAACTTTGTTTAACAAAATTGACTCAGCTTTAAGGATTCAAACATCAGTCTGGGACTGATCCTATTGTGAGCATTTATCATGATTGTACAGTGCTGGAGACCATGAAAGTGTAACAGACCAAACTAAATCTATACCATTCTTATTATATATACTTCATGTTGAACTTTTGTTTTGTTTTATTTCTTCCCCATATATAGATCAAAGAACAAATGTATAATGTTTCCGTGTATTTTCAGACTAAATACTGATTATAGGTGGAAATGCCATCACACAAAAAAATAGTATTTTTGGAAGTGATAAGAGTTCTCTATTGTGCGTGGAGTTAACGAACTATAGTAGAGCAGATGTGAATAGCTGAGAAAAATCATAGTGAGGGAGTCAATAAATAAGCTTCTTTTATGGATAATAACTATTGAACAACATCAAAGCTATTAAAGTTACTTATTCTGCTTCCCTTCTGTCCCACTTCCAGTGACCTTCTTTTTAAAATCTTGTTATTAATTTATTCAGTGAAGTCTTCCATTGACAACTACTTGTTTATATAGTTGTAAATTTCATTCATGCATTCAACAAATTCAGTTGGAGTTTTTAGTAGGTTTCATCGTGTTAGGTTGTGATGACATAAAAATAAAAAACTCTATCACCCTACCATTGAGGAACTATGTCAAGATTATTCTGCTTTTTGTGGAAAAGGTAGAAAAGATATGGCAAAGAATACATATGAAAAAAATGAGAGCTGCATTAGGATCTAGTGCAGGTTTCAGTGGTGTAAAGTAAGAATAAATAGTGTACTGAAGCCAGATTACAGAGTGCTTAAATTTCATGCGAAGGATTTGAATTTAACTCACAGATGAAGGAACTTGATCTCTGGAAGAGTGTGCTGAAAATGATGATGTGGTAAGGATAATTTTGTAACCACACATAATATATCTAGCACTCACGTGATTTTATTGTATACCTAATAGGTGCCAGCCACAGCACTATAAAGAGAACAGAGACTCCACAGTCACTTAAAGGGGATTATATTCTCTGATGAGTTTAAATAATAACAGCAACAACAGCAGTTGCCGTTTATTATATACTATTAGCAAGAAGATATTTGGTTGGCTTTATATGTATTACATTCTTTACAGATATCTTACTATTTATTCCATTTTTTATATATAAGGAAATTAACCCCAGTTAAGCAAGTTACCAAACTGAGATTAGAAATGAGGCATTTCTGGCTCTACAGCTCATTTTTCACCATGCACATGCCCTTCAAGAAGAAAACGGAGCACACATTCAGATTTTGTGAAGTTTTCTGTTTCATGGTACACTAGTGAGTCTTACTACTCATAATAGTAGAAACTATAATTATTAAGGATATTAAAAATAAAACTAGTTTAGTATTGTAGGCATGAATTAATAAAGCCTCCACTGCAGATGTGATAACATTTTAAAAATTAAGACTATTGTTTTAAGGCATTTTTAGTTTCATAGCAAAACTGAAGGGAAGGTACAGAGATTTCCCAAATGCCTCCTGCTCCCCCACATTTATAGTTTCCCCTATTATCAACATCCCTGACCAGAGTGGTATGTTTGCTACAACTGATGAATTTACACTGACACAGTTCATCACCAAGTCCACAGTTTAGTAGGATTCACTCTTGGTGTTGATAGATATGTTGTAGATACATATCTATCATTATGGTATCATGCAGAGTATTTTCACAGCCCCCCAAATTCTCTGTACTTCACCTATTCATTCCACACAGTCCCAATTCCTGACGACCACTAATCTTTTACTGTCTCCATAATTTTGCCTTTTCCACAATGTCATATGGTTGGAATCATACAGTATATAATCCTTTCAGATTACCTTCTTTCACTTAGTAATATGCACTTAAGATTCCTCTATATCTTTTCATGGCTTGATAGCTCATTTCTTTTTTAGTGCTGAGTAATCTATTGTTGTCTGGATGTACCACAGTTTATTTATCATTCATCTACTGAAGGACATTTTGGTTGCTTCCAAGTTTCTGGCAATTGTGCATAAAGCTGCTATAAATAACCATGTACATGCTTTTGTGTGAACATACATTTTCAACTCATTTGAGTAAATACCAAGGAATATTTACGGGGTATTTGCCAGATTGCATGGCAAGAGTATGTTTAGTTTGTAAGAAGCCACCAGACAGTCTTCCAAAGTGACTACCATTTTACATCCCCATCAGCAATGAATGAGCGTTCCTATTGCTCCACATCCTTGTTAGCATTTGGTGTTGTCAGTGTTCTAGATTTTGGCCATTCCAATAACTGTTTACAATTATACCTCAGGGATACCTTAGGTTCTATTGCAGACCACCACAATAAAGCAAATATTACAATGAAGTGAGTGATACGAATTTTTTGGTTTCACAGTACATAAAAATGTTATGTTTGTACTATAATGTAGCCTATTAAGTGTGCAATAGAATTATGTATAAGGAACAATGTACATAATTTAATTTAAAAATACTTTATTTTGGTACATGACTCTTTCTGAATTATGGTTTTCTCAGGGTTTATGCCCAGCAGTGGGATTGCTGGGTCGTAAGGTAGTTCTATTTTTAGTTTTTTAAGGAACCTCCATACTGTACTCCATAGTGGCTGTATCAATTTACATTCCCACCAACAGTGCAGGAGGGTTCCCTTTTCACCACACCCTCTCCAGCATTTGCTGTTTGTAGATTTTTTGATGATGGCCATTCTGACCGTCCACCCATTTACTTTTAATCTATATTTGTCTTTATATTTAAAGTGGTTTCTTATTGACAACATATGGTTGGGTCTTATTTTTGATTCATTCTGACAATCTTGGTCTTTTAATTGGTGCATTTAGACCATTGGCTAAAGTGATTTTTGATATAGTTGGATTAATATCTACCATATTCTTTATCATTTTCTGTTTTTGCCCTTGTCTTTGTTCCTATTGTTGTCTTCCACTCTTTTTCTGCCTTTTGTGATTCCAGCTGAGCATTTGATATGATTCTATTCCTTTCTTAGCAAATTGGCTATATGTCTCTTTTTTACTTTTTTTTTTAAGTGGTTGCCTTAAAGTTTGCAATATACATTTATAGCTAATCCAAGTTCACTTCCAAATAACCATTTCTAAACTATACCATTCATGGGTAGTGTGAGTATCTTATAATAACAAAATAATCCTAATTCCTCAGTCTCACCCCTTGTATAATTGCTGTCATTCTTTTCACTTATATATAAGCATTCATAAATAAACACACACAAAAGATATATACATAAAATATTTGCATAAGCATAGATATTCAAAGACATTGGTGTTATGTGTAGTAACATTTTGAACAAAGACCTTCATAAGGATGCACTGGAACTTGTAAACAAATATCTCTACGACATGATAACTAAGGGGACAACAATTGTATTTTTCGGTGCTAGGAATTATAATCCACTTATCTTGACAATAGTTTCCTATGTTTAGAATTCCCTACTGCCAGAATATCTCCCTTACAGATAAAATAAATTCTTTTAAGTGTTGTTTTTGTCATTCAATTATGATTTCTCATGAGTAGTATAAGGAAGAGAGTGAGTGCTGTCTTATTTCAGAGAATAAACTAATATTTCTAAGCCCCCTTTTCAAGTGCCTTGCATATGGAGACACAGAAATAGGAAATACAAAAGACTAGTGCATTCAGTGTGTTGCATTCACTACTACAGTTAATAATAGAGACAGAATGGGGAAATTTCATGGAGATTCTATGCAAAATTGTTGTTTTGTCATTTACTGAGCTGCAGGGAAACTCCTTTTATACCACCTCAAAAATATAAAAACATGACAGAAAAACAAGATTTGAGTAGGTGTGGTGCCTACTGGTATTAGGTTGAGTATAATTGGTCTTAATAGTCCAAGTTGGTTTCTCTTTTTTCATTATAGTTATCCTGGTAAATCTGTTTCCTAAAGTTTTAGAATTTTCAGAGATGGAAGAGAAATTTGCACAAACATAAGTTAACATTTGACAGACTTCTGTTGAACTATCATTTTGGCACTCTACAGAATCAGAATATTTGTGTAACTTTATATAGTTATTTCTATTTTCAAATTTTATTTTTTTAAATTTAAGCTAAATAATACAACCAGAAATTAACAGCAACAAACTCACATAAATCTTGAAGCAAAAAGAAAATCAAGATTGACATTAACAACGAGAACATCACATGTTAAAATTTCTGGAATATGTTCTACTCATAGAACAATAAATATACTTCTAGCAGTGTTACTTTTAAAAAAAGACAAAATGTATGATGTTTTGAAGTGAGAGATATAAATGCAGATCAATGGAAAATATGAAAAGTGAATGAACACCCTCATTTATTATAAAGTTTTCATTAAATGACTGCAAATAAATTTAAAATTAAAGGAAATTGTTCTGAGATTACTATGTAATTAATTTGAAAAGTAAAATTATATCTCCATGTTATATTATTCCCCTAACCCTAAATTTGTATATGATAATTTAAAAAATAAATCAGAATTGTATTTCATATTAATGTAATTTTTGAGTTAGAAAGAAGACATTTCTGTACACTGCCATATTTCCCTGTGACTAGAACAATTTGCAAAATATACTAGGATCTAAATAAATATTTGTAGAATGACTAAATGGGAGAGGCCATACTACACATAGTAAATAGAAACAAAAATGGGTCATAAGAAAAATGGGGGAAATAACCACAAATTTAGAACTATAAAATAGCTTATGAGTCTTTAAGAAACTCTTTACTAACCCAACAGGAAAAGGATAAGTAGGACATGAATAGTTAATGTGATTATCTATCTGTGGCCCACACACATGTATTTCAGATGGCGAGAGATACCAACCCCATCAAATATGAAAGGATGATCTATATTGAGAGTGATTCAAAAGCTGCAAATTAGCACACATGTCCAAGATCATTTCCACTGTCAGACTGACAATGCTATTTTACAATGTTGACAAAATTTCTCGGAAATACTCTTTTTTCATTATTTATATTTTATCTTCTGGATATAAATTAACAATTTGAACCAATGTCTTAAACTTGTATGTACCATTTGACTCATTAATTCTATTTCTAAGTGAACATCCTGAGAAGCTAATTAAGAATTCGAGCAAAGCTTTTCTACAAGAATATTCACTGCTGCACTGTTAAAACTGAAGAAAGCCTGGAAAAACTTTATAACCCTACAATGCAGAGGTTAGTTAAATTAGAGAAGTAACATTTTTGGGGCACATTTGCCCAAATAGAGTTGCATGAATATTTACATTCAGCATGGATTAGCCATAGCATATTATCTTTAAGTGAGAAAGCAAATTACATACATTTTCCATATGATCTCATTATACCTATACATAATTGTGTGTGTGTATATATATAATTGTGTATATATATAGATAGATAATTGTGTGTATCTATCTATCATCTATCTATCTACGTAGAGAGAAATTGGAGGGAGGGATATAACCTTAACGTACTGACATTGGTAGAATTCATATATTTCCCTCTGCTCTTTAGCCTTTATTTTCAGATTTTTCTACAATGAATGTGTAATGTTTTTGTTAAAAGAAACAATAAACATAATTTACTGTTTTTAGATATCTACATTCTTACCAGATTTATCCTCCCATCATTTTAAGATAAACGGTAGTAAATAATATCAGCAGGTATCTTGTGACTCAAAAGCAAGATTGCTTAGAATGGTAAGTGGCACTTAGTTAGCATTAAAGATTCACTGAATGAAGGAATGAAAACATTGTTTGCTTTAAGCATTCTAGCGGTAACCTATATAATCTATATGAAATAATGGGCTTCCTTTTGTTTAAAATAGGTAAAATTAATTAAAATTATACTTTCAACCACCATGATTTAAAGCTTGCTCATTCCTACTACAATTTTCAATGATCTTATCTCTGTCATTGTATCTTTTTCCCATTCTGGCATTCTCTAATCCAGAACTACATTTTCCCTGACTTAGCACAAGGAGTTCATTTTAAATGTACTCCTTTAACATCCCAAGGCAAATTCATAAACAAATGACTGATTCACTGCATGTAAAAATGTGTGAGGGCTCAAAGTGGGCATTTTGGAGGAGGGAATAGCGCAGCCAAGTATTATTCTAATCTTTTACTCAGTGACTTCTGAATGTGTTGGTTTCCTGGGTATTGTTGAATGGGTCAAAGACTAGAAATGAATAAACCTAGTACAATTATTTCTTACATGATTCATTTTTCTTCCTTTTTTGTGATAACACTGACTAATGTGCTATAACACTAGAATATGTTTGTCTGTTCTGTTTAATAATTCTTGATCTACATCACAATTCACATTCTTCCTGTAAAGTAGAAAATGCTAAGAAATAGAGCCACTGCAGAAGGTTTCACTGATATTGGATATATTGGAAAAAATTGAAGAAATTCACCAATTTTATGAAATATTGTTTTATCTAACTTTTCTTTCTCTTAGTTAAAAAGACTTACTGTTTTTACAGTTTTTAACAGAAAGAACAGAACAGTTCTGCTTTGTGGAATTATTGCCTAAGCAATAATTCTATGTACTTTGGAATACTGTATATAGAATTTCAGAGATGAAAATCGTTATGAATGCTAAAATAAGGTAATGGTTATGATGATTTTATTCAGCAGAAGGTAAGTTCCATGAGGGCATAGAGTTTTGTCTTAATCAAGCTGTCTCTTCAGCACCTAAAATAGTAAATGGATAAAAAATCATGATGAGACTAAATCTAAACATTATATCAATACTAAGTGCTAAGCCATGTATATGTATTATTTCATTTAATCCTCATGAGAACAAAATAAGGTCTGCCCTATCATTATTATTTTAGGGTGAAGCTTAAAGGAGATCAAACATCTTGCCCAGATTTACAAGCTAGTATGTGAAGGGGCAAGAAATCAAATATAAACTGTGAAAATCTTCTGCATTTAAGAGAATAAGATTTACTTAATTGCTCTCCTTTATCCAATTTACAGTGAAGTGTAACAAATATTTACAGATTCTCCTTTCCTTTCTATATCAGCATAATCAAGATGTCAGCCACATTAATCAGATTAGCATAGAACTGGCTTCCTGTTTAATGACCAGCACTCTGGGTAGGACAGAATCTCAGCCTCCGTGTACATTTATAGCTGCTACATCCTTTTCCTGTGGCCTCTTCCTTGCTGCTTCTCACAACCTGCTCCCCTGCCAGTATAGATACCTGTCAATGGCTCTACTCAGTAATCTCTCTTTTAGACAGTTGATTCATACTGTCAATTTTTAAGTTTTTTTAATTCACTTAACTTATCTTAACCGCCTGTTCTTTTTCCCAGGTACAGCCACACTAGTCTTTCCCCATGTCTAGTAACAAAAATATTTTGAAAATTGTATGTTACCATTTAAAATACAACTAGAGAAAATGTTTTAATGTTTTCTGTGTAGTTTCCTACAGTATTCCACATGGCACATGTCTTACACAGTAGGTGCTGAAGCAATGGATCTGGCAGAGAGTTACATAATTTTTAACTGGCGATTGGCATGACGATCTAAAAAATTAAAATAAGAATGAAATGAAATTAATAATAATAAAGTAATATATGTATTTCAGTTCATTTTGGACTTTTTCATACTGAAATGTTTTTCTTGAGAGTAAATTCTATTCCTTCCACCTCTTAAATTATAACTTTCAAATCCATCTATATACTCCTTATCTGTCCTTTATTGTGAGCCCTGTTCTTGTTACGTCACGTTCATGTCACAATTAGTGCAACAGACTCCTAGCTAGTTGCTTATCTCAACTCCTCCCCTCCAATTGGATCAGAGTGATTTTATAAAAAGAGAATATGAGTCTGAAGCTCTCTTTCTTAAAGTCTTGCGTGGATTCCTCATCATGTAAGTTAGAATTGAATGGCTCATGCATGGCACGTATGACTTTCCGTGATCAGAGCCATCACATATTGCCCATCTCACGTCTTGCTGCTCACGACTAGGCACAGTAGACTCCAGCCACAGGACATTACTTAAAATGTACCAGGAACTTTGTGGGGCTGGACCTGATCATCTGCTGCTCCTCCTGCCTGTATGCCGTGTCCTCTCTACTCATACCTGTCTTGCCCAGCTCCTTTCGTTCACTTGGCCAGTTCCTCCACATGGCTGAAAATTAAAGCGAGATGGCACCTCCCCACAGTGTCTTTTTCTATCTTCCGCTATGGCCTAGGTGTGCATCCTATGTGCTCTCTCTCAATTGTGTACTAACAACATCATCACTCTTATCCATCAATAGTTATTTTGGAGAATCAGCTATGTACAAAGTATTGTGCTAGTTCCAGGGAATGCAAGGGATATGGTGGAGAACAAAACAGATGGCTGCATGGCCTGTCCTCACAGAACGGAGTGTAGCTAGGAAGAATATTGCATTTGCCTATTTCCTTCCACTATGCAGTACACTCCTGAAGATATGGGACCTGCCTTTGATCTCTATGTTTCTAGTCACTGGCAAATAGAGATAGTGCTCACTGATGAATGACCTTCCTGGTCCTGTGTGGAGAAGTCTCTGTCTGTTCATTCTCAGGACTTCACCATCACAGTGAAACATATTTTATTTTGAAAGATTACCTCAGGTGCACATAGTGAAACAGAATTGTATACATAGCTTATTTGTCTCCTTTGCAATTACATTGTTTCTGCTTATTTCAAAGTTTGTTCCATGTGGTGACTAAGGGCAAAATTTATAAGAAATCGCTTAAACTCAAACAACTTAATATTTTGGACTACTATTCTCAAAGGAAAAAATCACTACAGAATAAAGATAATTATTAAAAGATCTCGGTGGCCCTCAGTAAAATATTACTAAAAATTGGATTACATCATTGTATATGCAAAGTGTTCATAGGAATTCTCTTCTTCTACTGAATTTTTAAATACATAGTACAAATATATTCATACAATGCTCAATTTAGCTATTGTGTTTGCATAGCTGACTAATTAAACATAACGCTTTACATAATATTCATCTCAGAAGTCTAAACTACCAAATGATTAAAATTTTAAGCGAGTTGCATGGATATAATTTGTCATATTTGTTCCTCCTTTTATATAAGTTGGCTTAAATATTGGTACAATTTTATATATATTACATATCTAATGTCAATATTTCAGGCACTATAGTGAGCTTCTCTCCCTTCTAACAGACTCCAAAAACAGAATATAAAATAGTTGTCTGAATTAATTCTTTCATGTCTTGATGAATTGTCAAATGATGATGAGTCCATAGCAATAACAATTTTACTGCCTACATACTTGCTAGTCCTAATCACCCCAGAGTTAATGACTGTGCATCTTTTGAATTCAAGATTCACATAAGTTAATATTCAGGGCATCCTCCTTTTTCTTACTATTATTGCTATCCATGCATGAGTGTGTACATATATATTACTATATATATGAGTGTATATATATATGTACACACTCACATATGGATTGCAATATTAGTTAGAAATATATATATATATTTCACATATGTGTAAATCTATATTATTATCAATTTAGAATAAAATATATAATATTTAAAACACATCATATTGACTTTTTTGGTTCAAGGAATTGTGAAAATATGTTTAGGTTATGTATTTATATATTATGCATTTATAATTATTTCTATTTATAAATAAATCCATGAGCTACATACAGAGAGGCAACTGAAGGAGGAAGCATAGTAAAAATCTATTTAACAAATGTTCAATGACATTATTTATAAACGTTGTCATCCGGTTATTTTATATAAAATGTGCAATAAAATGGGAAAATACTTAGTTAATGGAATCAATAACAAGCCCATTATTACTGGAGCTGTAGTGCGACTTCTGCAGCCCAAAAGATTATAGCTGAGCAAGAGAAGGGGAAAGAAGTAGATCATCCATTACATTGAGCAGTTAATGATACTTATTGCATTATTTATCAAATACTGTGGATGTTATTTGTAGCTGCAAGCTTGACCTTAGCTAATCAAATTTAATGAAAGTGTATATTGTAAATGCACTATAACAAAATGCCCTATTGTTTTACAAAGTAGGAACATGAACTAGCATCATGAAATTCAGTAAGAGTGTAGTTTCAAGATATTAATGTTAAGGAACTTAGGTGCAAGACAGAATAGATGCTTATAATTCAGACACAGCTGCTGAAATTTCCTTCTCCTTCAATAATATAAACATTCAAGACATCTATCTTAAATGATTTTTGCAAAGCATTTTTATAAATGTAGCAGGAAGACTGTAATAATAATATATTATTAAAATATTAGAGTTCTAATTCTATCATAAAAATGTGAAAAAAATCAGAAGCTTTCACCATGTTATTTATGAGATTGTATTTAATTAGATTTGAATATATACTTTGGAGAGAAAACATAAATGTGATAAAGAAAACAATACCTACTGCATAATTTTTAATTTTATCATCCTTCTAGGAAAGGAAATGTACTATGATTTCCAACATGAGAACAATTACTTCATTTTGCATATATATTTTAAAGTTTGGAATGAGAAGTTAGCTCATTAGGACTCTTTCTTTTCATATGAAAAGCAGTATTGGTGGCAATGAAGCAGTATTTTAAAGCATGAATATAATTTTTTAAAGCAGTTCCTAGACATCAAATCATGAAACTAACTTTACACATGTGCCTCCTAGATTTATCAGAGAAGGAGATAATAGAAATTAAATAAGAACTGCCTCCCAGTTAAGAGATCTTTCCATTGAAACACACTGTCTATCATTGAAACTTGATGACTAATAAACTCCTTGCCTTCATTTCTAAACATAAGATTTATTTTTTCCCTCTAGTATATGGAAAGAACATGAAACTTATAAGACGAATCTCACTGGAGCTATTGAATCTAAATATAAAATTATTATGTTTCACAACTTGTTATGTCTAACGTTGTGGGTTTTTTCTCCCAAAATATGGTTGTCAAAATTCTATATTATTTCCAAATGAATGTTTCATGTGATTAATTGAATTATTATTTAGTAAATATTCACTTTTTCTCTTTTCTCTCTTAAGGTACAGTATACTTCCTCATAACAATGACGCTGGGTGTGGTCATGTGACTTGCTTTGGCCACATGAAAGAACACAAGAGCATAGAAGTCTTCAATGTGCTTGTGCAATTTGATTTGGCTTATGTCCTCCTGGGATCCTCTGTGAGAGAGCATTCACTCCATTAACAGTTGAACATTAAACCAGGCTCCAGACTCATGAAGCAGACTCAATGAAACAGACTTGGATACAGTTGAGATCCCAGAACCATGCTCAGTTGAACCACAGAGTGAGGCAGAGTCATTGAACTGATTCCAGCAGAATCCAGCAGAGCCACAGTTGACTCATAGATTTGTGAGTTTCACTGTAAGCCAGAATTGTTTTGTTTTTGGTTTTTTTTAAATACAGCATTATTGTTGCATAGTTTAGACTTTCTGGAGTATGACTGTTAAGAAATTTTTACATTTTCTTAAGTACTATAGTTAAGAAACAGATTTATTTTTTTTCAGATTTATTTTTAAGTTAATTAAATTCATATGTTTAAGGTCTAATATTTTATATATATATATAATTTTATTTTTTTATTATTATTTTTTTTGCGGTATGCGGGCCTCTCACTGCCGTGGCCTCTCCCGACGCGGAGCACAGGCTCCGGACGCGCAGGCCCAGAGGCCATGGCTCACGGGCCCAGCCGCTCCGCGGCATGTGGGATCCTCCCAGACCAGGGCATGAACCCGTGTCCCCTGCATCGGCAGGCAGACTCTCAACCACTGCACCACCAGGGAAGCCCTATTTCATATTTTATTGTTGGGTAGTGTGCTAATAATTATAGTCTAATTTAGGCAAATATTTATGGGAAATAAATAACAATAGCAGAAATGCTTTATATTGTGATATATAAAATCCATTTAACATTTCTAAATAAGATAACATATTATTTTATCAATTCAGTGTATTTTATCAATTCAGTCTGCAAAGAAAAATACATTTGAGGACACACTTAAGATTGCATCAACACAGAAATAGCAAATGTTCTGGAATGCCAGTTTCAACCTAAACTTTGACTCACCGCCCAATATATACGTCCAAAACAAATTTGGGACCAATATACACAACATTTTCCTTATATGTATTTCTTAACTGATAAACAGGTAAATGAAACCAGTTCTGCACCTTAAGAGTTTTAGTTATAAGTAACAAAAATTAGTTATAGAACAAGAGATTAGAACTTCATATAAGAAAATGAAGCTCAGAAAGACTGACATCAAACACAAAGATGTAGAACTTTCACGTGGTAAAACAAAGAGGTGATCCCAGTTCTGATTCCATGACGGATATACTATCCATGCACCAACCACATGGCATTTTTTTTTTTTATAAATAAGCATATCTATTTTCCAGGAATAATTTAGAAGTTACAGAATGTGGGGTTGTTAAATCACTTAACAATTTTTTTCTTCTTTCTCATTTTGTGAGACAGGGTATTCAAAATTTGTTTTCTCTGTAAAATTTCTTATAATTGGGCAACTGTCAGCAAAGACAATCTTGGCTTTTCAGGAGCTTTATTTAAGAGCCTTTTTGGATGACATGAAAGACAGTTGAAGAGGGTGAAATAACTACAGTCTGAAAATATTTCAATCCAGAGAAAGAAGTTTCAACATATGAGAAACCACTAGTAAACTTACTTGCAGAGTAAAAATTTGCTGCTTATCTTATTGGTACTGAGCATGAAACTCGGGATAATAATCATGCCAAGCTTTCCTTGCTGCTTTAACAGTAAGTGTCTAATCAGAATGTGAACAATAAAATATTCTCCTCTCTGATCTCTTTAGAGAGAAGAAATGTCATTGATTTCTGTATGAAAGAAAGTTGTGTGTGTAGCTGATAATGTCTAGTAGCAATATTCACTGAGCAAGTTGGTAGCTGAGTTTATTCAGTCAAAAAGTTGGCATTTATAAAGCAGCTGTGGAACAAAGCTTATTTGGGTTCTACTCTAAGTTCTGCTACATATTAGTGTATAATGAATAAGTGATCTATCCTCTTTATATCCTGGTTTTCTTACCAATAAACTGAGGATAATAATACCCTGTCTTATAGGATTGTGGTGATTATGAAATAAGATGTATCTAAAAGGTAAGCACAGGGTTTGGTACTGGAGATACCAAGACAAAAGTTATGGTCTTATAGAGGAAGAGCAAGTAATTAGGTAATTTCAGTAAGTGGTAAGTACCCTAACAGCCTAAGGAGCACAGAGTGCAACAAAAACCACAAAGGAGAATATTTAATAAGGGCAAGATATTGAGGGAAGGCTTTTAGAGCAAATGACACTTTACCTGAGTCTTAAAGAATATATAGGAGCTAGACATGCAAAACAGTTGATGTTGGGAAGTCAAATGGCTCACAGTCTTTGGCATATGCACTAAGTATTCAGTAAATATTTGATTGATAAATATAAATATAACAAATATAATAAATATGTGAGTGAATGATTGAATGAACATTTTACCTGTTGACAAAATTTCTTTTTCCTATGACAATTGTTGGAAGAAAATTATCATTGCTGGGAAAACAACCTGTATAGTATAAATAATCTTATTACTAAAAATCTAAATAAATTTGATGCATAGATGATTTAAGTTTTTAAAGTTTCACTGCTATTGTGAAGTACTTCAATCCACAATTAACTGAGAAAAAATATTAGCTTATTTAAAGTATTCACATATATACACAAACATGTGAAGTTAACGAAATTTAGAAGGTCAAATTTCCCAGGGAAAGCATTATTATCTTTCCAGCTTTCTGTAAATTTAAACAAAAAACATTTATTTAACCTTGTTTTTCTTATAATTATAATCACGTGGTAAGTATTCTCTAAATTTGTTTGGTACAAAGGGATAAATAATGTTCTTATTTACTCTTCAGAGATTGCTTTGCCAAGTGTCCTTTTGTGGAAAACTACAGAATCTCATAGAAAAACTCTAAATTATTATATGCATCACCTCTCAATTACAATATATCTAACACCTGAGGTTCTTTAGGATTGGAAGCAATGCAAGAGATCATGTAGTCCAAAACCATCATTTCAGAGATGAGAAAATTAAAGTTTGGAGAGATGAAACAATAAACCACAATCAGCAAATGGAAGTTGGGACTAATGTATTTTCTTCTGTGTTATCTGTTAAAGGGGAAATATATGAGTAAATATGACATAATCAAATCATTAATTTATTTCCTTCCAGGGTATGGCAGATACTGTTGGTCACCTACCCAAGACCAATCTTCCCTTTCCCATGATAAACAATAAATGAATTTATTCTCTTGGCAACAAGAGAATAAATTCATTTATTCTCTGGATGTTCTAATTACTGGTTCTCAACAGATGGCAGTAATGTTCTTCCAGGAAGTATGAAGAATGATGTCGGCTGTCATGATTAGGTACAAGCATTTAGTGCTTAGGGATCCTGGGATCTTACGCTATAAAGAATTGCCTCATGCAAAATGCCTGTGTTGCCAACTGGAAACAATGGCTAAACTAATCATGGTGATCTTGTCCTACTGTGCCAGGAATGAGCATAGGGATGGGCATGTTACCCAGTTGAGGCCAAATGAAACATAAAATGAAGTCCGTTGTAGATTTTATTGACTTTTCTCCCTGGAATAAAGAAAGAGGTGGTCCTGTGAAGAGAACTCATCTTTGCTCTCAGACTCTTCCTCACTGCTGTGTGCACTCTCCTTACAGCATTCAGTAGTTGGAGCTGAGCAGCCACCATGTGATGATGAGGTCACTAACGTGATAATGAAAGTAATGGGATGACAGAAAAGGATGAAAAAGTCACTGAATCAATCAGTCGATGCATACCTCCGTACTTCTCAATTAACAAAGAATACATAGCCATTTGGTTATATACTGTTGGTCACGGTATCTGTCATTTGCTCTTCAAGGCATGCTGATACAATAGATATCTTGGATAAATTTGGTGTTTGGAAATGAGATACGTAAACATTGTTTAGCTATTTTTAATCCATCTGTTGTTACTGCTTGCTTTAAAGAAGCTGTGTACTTCACTGATACTAGGCCACTGAATATTTTCCTGGCTCTTAAATATTATTAGATATCTGAGTGCTATTTTATTTTTTAAGGAATATTATATGTAATGAGAGAAAATATTGTATCACTATTTAAAGGATAAGGTGGGAGTACATTCATGAGTCCCTTCCTCCTCACTTTTATCAGTGTTCTCTTGCCAAGAAACAGTATGTCTAAGAGCTTAAAAAAGAGAAGTAAAAAATATAATCTTTGGATGATAAATAGGGACATTAAGTAATTTAGTAAAGTGATGTAAGATTAGAAAAAAATAGAACATAATAAATGGCTTCCAGAAAACAGAGACTCCAAATAAGTTAGATAATAAAATTTATAATTTGAGTTTGTAAACAGTTTCTTTCCCACATATTAGAAAATCTTGCTAAACTTTAGAGCTGAAAAATAAGATCATTTTGGCTTATTTTTAACAATATCTTTATTACTATCATACAATTCATGGTTTACTTATCTTTCCCAATCAATTTAAGCATTCATAAGGAAAAATGTCTTAATAGTTAAGCCAATGTACATTCAACACATTTTAAAATCATGCTTGAAAGTAAACACAGAAAAATAGAAACTACTCCATGCACCTAAGAACTGTATATTGCCCCAAAAATAAGATTATTGAGCTGAATTATTAAGCTTAGGTTACATATTCCAAAACTATATTCAAGGAAAGTTCCTCCAGTAAAATTTGTGCCTTGTTATGCACAGTCAACCAAAGTAGCACTGAGCTCTTGTATTTTAAAAGTGTAGTGGCCTTTTGGATTTACAATTCAGTGCACAGTAACTATAATACCATAATAAGTCCTTGGTTTTCTTCCCCTTGAAATGTACAACACAGTTTTAAGGTGAGTGCCTTCACAACACAGACCCATCTGTTTTTTTCTCTGTGTGCTTGTTGGTAGTGGTATATGCTTGTGGAGTGTGCTAACAATATGTCTCAAAGTTTCACAAAAATAATTAAATTGGTATCATGAGTAGATAGTTAACCAAAAATGCTACAGAAAAATATTATGCAGAAATATAGTCTAATTGTAGCTTTACATTATCTAAGCTGGACACTTTTATTTAGTTAGTATAATTTCCTCTCTACTAATTTTCTTAGCCCAGATTTAAATGTAAAGTAAATTATTGGGTTGTGTTTATTTGTTTATTTTGCTGTTTTTTTCTATAGAATAATTTCTCCAGATAATAACTAGTATTAAACAACATTTTTGATTCTATGACTCCTTGATATAGTAAAATGAAGAGTAAATGTAAAATGAGTAAAAGAATAAAAGACTAAAATGTAAATCTTTATTTTCAACTCTTGGATCTAAAAAATGGATGCATTTTAGACTCATTTGGGACATATTTTTAGATATTGATGGCTAGCTCCCATTCCAAAAAATTCTAGTTAATTGTTCCAGACTGAAGCATGTCTGTCATTACTTTTTAAAAGTATTCCAGGTGATTCTTATGCATTGCCAAATTGAAAAACTTTGACCAAAAACCTATTCATTTATAGTCATTCACTTTTATAAATAAATGCTTGGAATCAAAGAATTTGTAGCTTAAAGACTTGAAGAATATCAAGTTTCACACATCTTAAAAGACTAATTTTCCATTGCATATTTTTGTGAAAGGACACTGTTGCATTTGACCACCAGCAGGAAATTGACTCTATTGGCAATTATCTAGATGCCCACCCATTATTTAGTTCACATTCACATTTTTACGGAAGAATGTTATCCATATTTTATTACTTTATTTTTTATTTATTTTTGTGTGTGTGTGTTATCCATATTTTAAGCATCTTTTCCTCAAAAGAAAACATCATAGCTGTTTGTTTCATTGGAGTATGTAGCATGCAGGAAAGCAAAAGGTGGCAGATGGGGCAGAGAGAAACAAAGCTACAGTATCATGCTACATACTTTGCTACTATGTAATTAATTATCCCTTTAGCGTAAAGGAAACTAGAATTAATTGGCTCTACTCATGAAAGATTAAGGTATATCTGTAGCAATTTATACCAGCCTTCACTATTATAATAAAAATATCTCTGTGACATTGTATTCTGTGGTTTTCCAGCAGTATCTCTGCCTACTTATTTGTGTCATTTCTGGCTAGTCTTTCCTCTCTCTCTTTTTTTTTTTTACACACACATGTTCCTTGGCATGTACTCATTAACTTGCTCTTCAGAAGCATTTTTCAAAGTGCAGTTTGAAGACCACTTGTAACCAAAATACCAAAACCTATGTATTTAAAAGCTTCAATCAGACGTAATAAATAAAAATCCTCAAGGATTTATGGCTGTTTTAAAATTATTGTTATTATATTGATTATTATACTCGTTAATCTTTTATCACACTATTTGCTTTAGTAGTATCAAATCGCCCACTGTCACTTCTGCTTTACTCATTATAGCACTTTTCATATTCTATTGAACTTATCCAAAATACAGAAGAATTTCATGGGGAGCAAGAAATGTGCTCTTTCCTCTATATCCCCAGCAACTAGCATGGTACTTTGTTCATATTAATATACGTGTATGGAACAAAGGAATGGCTCAATAAAACAATCACCTTCATGCCCATTTAAGCTCAAAAGATAAGTCAATATGTTTGCATCCAAAATTCTGTTTTAAACCATCTTTATATTTATTGTTTTCCCCAGTTTATATGCTTTTGTCTCATACCCACCTCTCTCTTGGATTTTTCCCCCTGGATAATGAGTCACTGATTAAAAGTTCATAAAGCAGCCCATGGACCAAGTCAAACTAATCCCTATAACTGGTGCCTATTTTATTTCTACTAGCAAGCACATAAAGGATGAAATAAAACTGTATTTGTAGATGATATGATTATTTATGTAGAAAATACCAAGAAACCTACAAAATGTAGAACGAAAAAGTGAGTTCTGATGATGCGAGATAAACATACAGAAATAAATTATGTTTCTATATACTAGCATGTGGACACTAAAGTTAAAAATACAACACCATTGATAATAGGGGAGGTTATGCGTGTGTGGGAGCAATAGATATATGGGAAATCTTTATACCTTCCACTCAATTTTGAGATCCTTACATTTTTCTAAAAAAATAGTCTTTAGTTACAAAAAAAATACTACTTATAACTGTTCAAAAATATTTAGGTATAAGTGCAACAAGATATGCACAGAATTTATATAATAAAAATCACACAAAACTATTGAAAGAAATAAAAAAAGATATAAAAAAGTGGAGAGAACTACTATAATACTATTCCAAAATTGATTAGGAAAGGCAAAAGAGCCAGAATGCCTAAAACAATTTTGAAAAAAGAACAATTAGGTGGAAAAAAACAGTCCACTGATTTCAAGATTTAATATCAAAGTTGTGCTACACTGGCAGAGGGATAGACATATAGATCGATGGAATAGAAGAGATAGCCAAGAAATAACCCACACAGATATATCCTACCAATTTTTTTACAAAGTTGTAAAAACAATTAAATGGAGGAAAAAGTGGTTTTCAACAAATGGTTGAACAATTGGACATACACAGTAACCCCTGCAAAAAAAATTAACTCTGACTTGTCTTATATCTTAAACAAAAATTAACTCTAAATGGATCATAGACTTAAATGTAAAATATGAAACTATATGAAACGTTTAGAAAAAAATATAGATGAATATATTTGGAATCGAGAACTACTCAAAAAGTTCTTAGGTTTGACACTAAAAGGATGATCCATAAAAGAAAATATTGATAAACTGGACTTAACCCAAAGTAAAAACCTTTGCTCTCTGAAATTACCTATTAAGAGGAAGAGAAATTTGAAAGTGAAAGAAAATATGTGCAAAGCACTTATCTGACAAAGAGGTAGTATCTAAAATATATAAAGGACTCTCAAAACTCAGCAGTAAAAAGCAAGCAATCCAATTAAAACATGAGCCAGAGACATTAAGAGACATTTCACTGAAAGTTATATACAAATGGCAAAGAAGCACATTAAAAAGATGCTCAACATCATTAGCAATTAGAGAAATGCAAATTATATTACTACACTCCTATCAGAATGGCTAAAATGAAAAACAGTGACAGAACTAAATGCTGGTGAGTATACAGCAAAATTAGTCATTCATACATTGTTGGTGGGAATGTAAAATGGTACAGTCTGTCTGGAAATGTTTGGCAGTTACTTTAAAAACTAGACATGCAACTACCATACAAGCAAACAATTAAATCTTAGGCATTTAATCAGAGAAATTAAGACCTAAGTTTATAAAAACAAACAAACAAGTTCTACATGAATGCTATATCAGCTTTATTTATAATAGTTTAACCCAGGGTCCATAAATGAGCAAGTAAACAAACAAGGTACAGCTTTAATGTGGATACTTAGCAATAAAGAAGAATAAACTATTGATACATGGAACAACCTTATTGAATCTCCTAGGATTTTATTGCTGAATGAAAAAAAGCCAAGTCCAAAAGGAAACATACTGCATTATTCAGTTTATACAACATTCTTAAAATGACAGAGACACAGATGTAGAGAACAAATGTATGGACACCAAGGGGGGAAAGTGGCCGGGGGTGGTGGTGGTGTGATGAATTGGGAGATTGGGATTGACATATATACACTAACATGTATAAAATGGATAACTAATAAGAACCTGCTGTATAAAAAAATAAATAAAATTAAATTAAAAATAAATTTAGTTCTAATTTATTTAATATTGTGCTTTAAAATATGTGATAGAATTTAATATCTTTATTAAAACATTTTTATAGGGTATATAATAAAGCATCTTTTCTCAGTATTATAATTTCAGGTGTTATACACCAAATTATAACTGAAGATGCTATCTAAAATCATAAATGTTGTTAGGATATAACTAAATGGTGTAAAGAGGAAATAATTAATCACATTTGACTATTCTTATTTATTCTAAAAAGTTATGAGAATATTGAGTATGCAGAGTTCATTATATAGGAAGAAGAAAAGAAAGTTTGGGTAATGTTTTTATTTGCTTAAAAATGCATACTCTATTCTGATTCAGTTGGATTAATGTCATTTTAAGGTGGAGGTTACTAGACTTGGATATTGCTTTTTTTTTTTTTTTTAAGTTTAATCAGTTGCCATTTGGTTTAACAATCCCCTAAGGTGCAATTGGATTCAGTGTCATAAAACTGTTTATCCTGTATGAATTTGTGAATAAATCACACCCCTCACTACTCTGTAAGGTCCATTTAGTACACACTTGGTAGAAAGACAATGTTATTCCAAGAAGATGAAGACGTATTGTAGCCTTATGTCTGCCATAAGGTTTAAACCCAACCCAGAAATTTACAGCTGCTTTTTTTCTTTTTTGGAAGCACAGTGTAGTCAAGCATTAAATGTATAGTTAACAGATATCCAATAGTCACAAGAGACTTGACAACTTAAATTACTTAGTTATAATGAAGATAAATAGCAATCTAAACATGGGTACATATTGCACCCTGCAATGCAATTGACTCTAATGTTGTTGCCAGGCAACTTCCCAGGATAGATTAAAAATACTTCCTGTAATTTGATGCTAACAAGAAACACACACACACACACACACTCACACACATACACACACACACACACACTTGCAGGAATAACCAAAGCTCTTGTGTTTTAAAAAATAGTGTGACCATAAAATATATTTGAATGCATACATGGGTGACATCAAAATGAAATTGTTTTATAAAATGTATGCTTCTTGGAGTGAGCCTTTAATAAAAGTATGACCTATCATAGACTTTCAATCACTCACAATATATTTAAAGAGTGAAACCATTTATTTTCTGGGATAAAGTCAGTGTTCTTAGGGGATTTATATCACTGTTTGAGGAGATTTTAGTAGAGCAAATATTAACTAGAACAAAATGAAATAACTTTTTAATCATTCATATAACTGGAATAAATGTAATGCTATTACACAGTAAACAGTATACACATATCTTCTTGTATATTTGAGATTTAAATTTTTAAAATTTTATTTTACATATTTATTTTTTTGCTTTCCTAATTGGTCTATCATCTCTAGATTCTCTTTCTGAGATTCACATATATAGTCTACCATTGAAAGAAGAATTATAACAAATTTTGGTAGGAAGGGATATATCAGAAGTAAATTCTGCAATGTTTGACTCAGAAATATCAAGCTTATTAAACTATTTTTTCTTTTTTCCTCTTTGAAGAAGCATCTAGATTGAGCTCACTCTTTACATTGTTATTCAGAAAGAAAGACAGAACTGCAGTCCCCAATTTTCCAGAACAAAATGCCCATCTTAGACCCTTGATTATTTTTGCTGTCTTCTAAACATTATCTAGCTATTTTTTTTCAAAGTTTCAGAAACTTCTTCCAGAATGGTTTATAGTTATCTAGGCTCAGCCGTTCAATGACTTTTGCAAATATCAGGAAAAGATTTCAGACATTTTCATTCTAATATATTTTCCTTTGATGCCTACAAATGTGTTTGCTGGTTGGGCTGCAACAGTGTAGTAGAGATAGCAGGACTAAGCTTATGAATAGATACAGTAAACATGTAAGAAAGCAAGTGAGAGCAAAGGATTCCACTTCATCACACTGCTTTGTAATGAACTCTAAATTCTATAATACTGTTTCCATTGTCACTTTTCTTCCGGAAATTAGTTAATACAAATATTAATGAAGAATAACTATAAGTTTATTCACTGGGTCAACCAAATTTATCTATGAAATACTATGTTCTATCAATTGTGCTAGATACTAGAAATACCAATAACGACAACAATAATAATATGCCATGATAGAAGCAACTAAAGAATCCAAAGTCAAGAGGGTAATAATAATAATGCAAATTAGCATTTATAGAATTTTTGCGTGTTCTGAGCACTTAAGATCTTTATATTCATCACATTATTTCATCATTAAAAAAAACCCTTTAAAAGTTACTCTTATTATTCCTAATTTACAGGCAAGAAAACAGGGGCATAAAAATTTTTAATTTTAAACAATACCCCAGAATGGCAGAACTACTGCATAAATTTATTTTACTTCAGAGTATATCCTGTTAGGCAATGAATTTTTAAAATGCAATAGTATAAAACATTTTAGTCATGAAATATGCCTGTTTGTATTTGTGTTTAGATTGATAACTGTTTACAATGGTGTGCAAGATGTACTGAAGATCTAGAATAGAGGCAAAGAGATGGGCTGTGAAGCCATTGTAATAGCCCAGATATAAGTTAGGGTATTAAACAAGTATTTTAAATAAGAATAGGGGGATTGTGGATCAACTGCAGTAATTTCACAGATAGAACTAAAATTAATGTGGGAGGTGCTGTTGAGGAAGAGGAAACAGTGAAGGATGGCTTGACTTTTCTAGTATAAAACACTGGCCAAAATACCAAGTGAAAAGGTAATAACAAGAGGAAAAGAAGATTATTCAAATAAGAAAGCATTTCAAGGAGGAAACTTTTCAAGAAAATACTCAAGTTTACTCAAAGTTCTTTTTGTTTAATTTCTTTTACAAGTATATAAGGAAAAATTTGAATAAAGTACTGAGAAGAGAGATAGAAAAAGGAAGATGAATAATTTGTTAGACAGTTTCCGTGCATCTAAATTAATTTTAAGAATCAAGACCTTGAACTAAATTGACTTTCATGTGAAATAAATCTGGAGATTCTAAGAATGGATTTTAATTAGCATTAGACAAATTCTCAGACCAGGAAATCATATGCATCAATCGATAGACTGCACCGAAAGATAGATTCTTGCTTTTCATTATTCCCCTCATGAACATAGTGTTTACAATATTATACTTGTTCAGCAAAATGTAGAAAGTTAATACTATTCTCATAAGAATAATTTCAAACTCAAGAGCCTCCTTTATAAAATGCTAGGCACATATTAGCTACTTTTTATTGATTTAGACAATATATGAGTTGTCAGAAAAATCCCACTTTTTAGAGCTTTAACGAGATTTCCTTAACTGTAGATGTTTTAAAACAATCATTAGTCACTTTTTTGAGCCAAAATGAAATTAGTCCATGTTGAAGATCTATAATCCTAATCATGGTGTTTTTTCTGGTTTTTCTAACTATGTACCATAATGGCCGACTGCTCAATAGGAGATTATATGTCCCACTACAAGTGTACCTGTTATAGGGCTGTTTCACTTTGAACCAGATGGGGAGAACTGCTTATTAATTCAAGCCACTTTTCCCAAACTGACATTTCCCTAATTTAATCAGTAGAAGGAGTAGCTATTTGAAGCTGAATTCGGTGTAATAAATGATTGTTCATTTTATAGGCCAAATGCCCCTTTTCCCTGCAAAGCAAATTTAACCCATAATGTGACTGAGTTCTATTTGTACTGCATCACATAGGAATTTATAACAATTATCTACGGCAAGATGCATCTTGAGTTTCAATTGGCGACGCTAGACAAAGCTCAGCTTTCTTCACCTTCTATCCCTACCCCAGCAACAGTAATGGACGAGTAATCTATGTGAAAATTGTAGGGAGGAAAAGAAATGGATGAGAGGCAAGGTGACACTGGGACCCCAATGAATTGTTTATTCTTCAAATCAGCAAAAATGAATTATGTCACTACATCAGCAAGTCTGAATTATAAAAGAGAGCTCAGTGACTGTAAGGTGCTCTAATTGGGGCAAATTTGGAATGGATCCTTGAATAACATGGATATCAGACTGCTTTTCCTCAATTATCACTCATTCTACATTTATGGATATCCATGGTATACTAGATATTATGCTAATAACTACATATAGAAAGAAAAGTACATTATGCCTGTGTGTGGGGGGGTGTGAGTGGAGAGAGGTGATAATTAGGTTGAGGGCATATAAACACATATGCATACAGCATATTTAAAAAGTAAGGGAATATGAGTGTGGAGTGGTAGGCAAGCTCCATAATATTTAAGACCTTGATGACAATCTAAGGTTAGACTTTGTTCCCAATAGACAATGGTGAGATCATAAATAACTTAAGATTTTTATAGCCAAGGAATGATATCCTAATATTTGAATTTTAGAAAAATCATCCTGGCAAGACTGTGAGAGGATTGGTGAGGATAACACAACTTTGAGGCAGGCAATCTATTACAGTACTTAATAAAGAATAAGAGGAAAGAAAAATGGGAGAGAAGAAGTTGGGGGGGTTAGAATGAATTAAATTGTGATGATAGAGATGACAGAGAAGAGGAGATAAATTTGAGAGACACTAAGATGTATAAATGTTACTGATGTTAAGATTACTGTTTGGGAATGAAGAAAACTCTGAAAGTGGATATGACTCATTAAGTAAAAAATATAAATGTTGGAAGAAGTGGACTAAGGATTATAACTCGACTGTACCCTAACATTTAAAAGGAATTCAGAAGAGAATTTAGTATTCTTGGAAACAATATCCAGAGATGCAAAAGAGAAACTAATGAAAGAATGAAGGTGTCAGTATGGCAAATATTTAAAATCCTACTCAAATGTGTACTGAAATGTAGCAAATGCCAATCATTAGTATTCTTTGTCATAGCAGTTTCAGTGAAGTATTGGAGGTAAAACCCCAATTGTACAAATAGGATTTGAGAAAATATAATCAGGTGAGGGTCACTCTTAAACACCGCTAAGCCTAGGAAAGAGAATGAAACAGAGTACTATTTAGAGTGGCAAATTAGGCTCCCATAGGAAAGGCATTTTTACTTTTTTTTTTTTTTGGTATTGAGGGATAAGTGTACAAATGTGCATGCTAAGGGCAAAAAATCCAAAAGAGACAGAGATTGATAATGGACTAAGAGAAAATATTAACTAAATCAAGATTGCTAATCAAAGTTAGACAGATGCAAAACCAGTTGGAAGTATATCTTACTAGGAGATAAAAACAGGTCTTCTGCTGAGTAGAAAGAAATGTGTTATAACTTTTCAGGATAAATTACCTTTGGAATACATGAATTTACCTTCCGAGGGTCAATTTTTTCTTTATGAATCAGTAATTGATTTCATTATGAATGAAGTTTATCTTGAAATGGTGGAGGGCTTAGAGAGAATGCTGAAGCTTTTTTTTTTTCTTCTTAACTTATTATTTTATACTGCAGTATAGCTGATTAACAATGTTGTGCTAGTTTCAGGTGTAAAGCAAAGTGGTTCAGTTATACATATACATGTATCTATTCTTTTTCAAATTCTTTTCCCATTTAGGTTGTTACATAATATTGAGCAGAGTTCCCTGTGATATGCAGTAGGTCCTTGTTGGTTATCCATTTTAAATATAGCAGTGTATATATGTCAATCCCAAACTCCCTAACTATTCCTCCCCCCAACCCTTCTTCCCTGGTAACCATAAGTTGTTCTCTAAGTCTGTGAGTCTGTTTCTGTTTTGTAAATAAGTTCATTTGTATCATTTTTTTTAGGTTCCATATAAAAGTGATATCATATGATATTTCTCTTCCTCAGTCTGACTAAACTTTACTCAGTATGACAATCTCTAGGTCCATCCATGTTGCTGCAAATGGCATTATTTCATTCTTTTTATTGGCTCAGTAATATTCCATTGTATATATGTACCACATCTTCTTTAATCATTCCTCTGTCGATGAACACTTAGGTTGCTTCCATGTCTTGGCTATTGTAAACGGCACTGCAATGAACAATGGGGTACATGTATCCTTTTGGACCATGTTTTTCTCCAGATACATGCCTAGGAGTGGGATTGCAGGATCATATGGTAGCTCTATTTTTAATTTCTTAAGAAACCTTCATGCTGTTTTCCATAGTGGCTGCACCAATTTACATTTTCACCAACAGTGCAGGAGGGTTTCCTCCTCTCCACACCCTCTCCAGCATTTATTGTTTGTGGATTTTTTGATGATAGCCATTCTGACTGCAGTGAGGTGATATCTCATTGTAATTTTGATTTGCATTTCTCTAATAATTAGTGATGTTGAATATCTTTTCATGTGCCTCTTGGCCATCTATATGTCTTCTTTAGAGAAATGTCTATTTAGGTCTTCTGCCCATTTTTTGACTGGGTTGTTTGTTTTGATGATATTAAGCTGCATGAGCCATTTGTAAATTTTAGAGACTAATCCCTTGTTGGTCACATCATTTGCAAATATTTTCTTCCACTCTGTGGCTTGTCTTTTCATTTTGTTTATGGTTTCCTTTGTTGTGCAGAAGATTCTGAGTTTAATTAGGTCCCATTTGTTTTTATTTCCATTTCTCTAGGAGGTAGGTCTAAAGGTATCTTGCTGCGAATTATGTCAGAGAGTGTTCTGCCTATGTTTTCCTCTGAGAGTTTTACAGTGTCCGGTGTCACATTTAGGCCTTTAATCCATTTTGAGTTTATTTTTGTGTATGCTGTTAAAGAATGTTCTGATTTCATTTTTTTACATGTAGATGCCCAGTTTCCCCAGCACCATTTATTAGACTGTCTTTCCTTCATTGTATAGTCTTGCCTCCTTTGTCATAGATTAATTGCCCATAGGTGTGTGGGTTTATTTCTGGGCTTTCTGTCCTGTTCCATTGATCTATATTTCTATTTTTGTGTCAGTACTATATTTTTTTAAACTTTTTATTTTATACTGGAGTATAGCCAATTAACAATGTTGTGATAGTTTCAGGTGCACAGCAAAGCAACTCAGCCATACATATACATGTATCCATTCTCCCCCGGACTCCCCTAGTACTATACTGTTTTGATGACTATAGCTTTGTATTATAGTCTGAAGTCAGGAAGCCTGATTCCTCCAGCTCTGTTTTTCTTTCTCAAGATTGCTTTGGCTATTTGGGGTTTTTTGTGTCTCCATACAAATTTTAAGATTTTTTTGTTCTAGTTCTGTGAAAAAGAATGCTGAAGGTTTTTAAAGGACTATCACAGAGATTAGAAGAGGGACTGGCTATAATATTAAGAATTATTGACAAATGACACTGATTACCCAGTTGAGGACTGACACTACACTTGGGTAGTGGCAACAGTCTTAACAGTTTCAAAATTGCCTCCAGAACTATACAGTCACATATGTGCAGAAGAAAAGAAAGCATTTTGCCAGGTTTGGGGGCAGGGAGTTTACTAAATTGGACCTTGTAGAATAACAAGAACAAAACTATGGGCATTGTTGACACAGTGCTTGATGAATAGACAAGAAAGTGTAGCCAGGGAATGGCTGTGAAAGACTAGAAGGAAGGAACAAGAAACAACATGTTCAGTGTTATAGGTTGAATTGTGTCTTCCAAAAAGATATGTTAAAATGCTACCTTCTGGTACCTGTGAGTGCGACCTCACTTGGGGTTTTTGCAGATGTAATCAAGGTCATTAGGGTGGGTCTTAATCCAATAACACTGGTGTCATTATAAGAAGGAAAAATTCAGACAGAGACAACCACACTGGGAAGACTATGTGAAGACAGAGACATACAGGGAGAAGATGGCCATATGATAATGTAGGCTAAGATTGGAGCAATGCGTCTACAAGCCAGGAGTACCAAGAATTGCAGGCAAACTCCAGAAAGCCAGAAGGAGCAAGGAAGGTTTCTCCCCTACAGGTTTCAGAGGAAGCATGGCCCTGCCAATGTCTTGATTTCAGACTTTTAGCCCTCAGAACTGTGAGACAATAGATTTCTGTTATTTTAAGCTACAGAATTTGTGGTATTGTTACAGTAGCATTAGAATGTTAATACACTTTTGTTATTTTGTTTGACACCTATCATCAAAAATCAGTATGGATCAATTAATTTTTAGAATGTGGAGAAAATTAGTCAGTTACATATCCATAAAATGCTGTTCATTTTATGTTATTCATAATTTATTGGTTTATGATATATATGACAAGAATATGAATTGGAAAACTCATATCTCAATCTTAAAAATCTTTTAATGCTTTCCATTAAACTACCCAATGCCTATAGTGTTCTCAAATGTTGAAAGAGCCTGAGTTTTCAGTGCTCTTTCAGGTTAAACTATGCTTTGTTAAAATAAAGTAAAACTTAAATGTAAACATTTTATACATTTAAGTGTTGCAAAATCTGTTGGTTGGAATGGTTTATCTGCATTTATTATCCCACACAAAGCACATGTCACTAATGATTCTATTTACCTGTTTTATATAACACTTATTTAATTAAACTATAATTTATATAAATTGAATGACACAAAAATATTGTGATTGAACATTTATCCTGACTTTGAATGTGGGCACTTGTACATATTTTTTGACTAATAAATGCTTGACTCTAAAAAGTATTTATTTATACAATTATATAATTTGAATGGGATATATTTATAGACAGTATTTGCAATTGGGAATCTTATTGACACAGAGTATGTATAGTGCACAGAGGAAGAGAAATGGATTTTTTTTTTGGTAACACTTATAATGGCAATTGTGATGATGATAATAAATTGACCTAGGCTTTAAAGAGTGCTTACTATATCACAGAATTTACAGGATCTATCTCATTTATTTCTGAAAAACAAAAACAATGAAGTAGCTGCAATTATTATGCAGCCACATCACAACCCAGAACTTTTACTGTCAATCTCTATACTGCTTCAGTAAATTACATAATTATGCATTCAAAGAGTAAACATTCATTGAACTAACTCTCTTATCTTTTTTTGATAGAAGAAGCCATTGCAAGGGACTTTGATAAAATACTGTATGATCTTAAATTTTTTCATTTCAAATCTACTTATAACTAATTGGAGATAGAATGAATGGTCAGAACATATGATGTATGAGTCAGACATATAAATATAAGGTTGAGTTATGCCAGAGTGGTTGATGGACTGCCTAACTATATAACACAAAACAATGAGTAATTATTCACTTTTGTAGAAAAAATGAATTAGTAAATGTATAAATTAATGCTTAGAGAATTCTGCAAGGAACTGAGCTCATCAGCAACTGATTATAAAAAGAAGAGCTTGTAAAGAGAAACAAAGTTAAAAAACCAGTAAAGCTTCAGGTAAGATAAAGAAGAAAAAAGTATTAAAAAGATTGCAAATACAACTGGGAAAAGGAAGAAAATTGAAGAAAGTTGATTGGATTTTGCCAAGAAACCATTTATGACTCTGTAAAATAATGCTGGTAGAAGGGTGAGGCCAAATCTTCTGCTGAAATGACTTTTTAGAAAAATACCAATTTTTTCCCCACCCAGAACAATTTTCAGATCTCTCTAGCTTTGGGAGTTATTATGGTTACTGCAAAAAGGTTTATATTAGAGAACAGTAAAAAATATTTTTTCAAAATATTCCACCTACTAGGTAGTGTATTTCAATCAAGTAGAAATCATGAGGGAAACAAAAATTATTTCTTTTTTCATATTTCAAAACATCGTGATCTCTTATATAATTACTATCTAAATATGGGGAATTAGTGTAGAATTTTATTAAATCATAGGATTTCTTATACCTAAATTAAGAAGATTTCTTTAACCTTACAGGTCTGTTAAAATTTCCTGCTGAAAGTCTTCCATCCCAAACCCAAGGGCTTAAACTCAATAATATTATAAAGGAGCAAAAGAAACCTGGTTTTCTTTCAGCTTCTTTGTGTGTGTGTGTGTGTGTGTGTGTGTGTGTGTGTGTGTGTGTGTGTGTGTGTGTGTGTGTGTGTGTGTGTGTGTGTGTCTACATATGTAATATAAATGTAAATACATTTAAATATATAAACTATATAATTATAAATTTACATCAGCACTTTTGCAGCTCAGCCAGTTTTCCAGCTTTCTATATCAAGGAATGAAGTAAGAGGCTTATTCTGAGTTTTGAAAGGAGACTAGAAGAGGAAAAGGGTGACATTTTAGTCTTAGGAAATGTACCACAGGCAGTAGGAAAGTCAGAGTACACATAGCAATGGATAGTAATATTTAGAAACTTAAGTGGAGATGAATGGACAAAGCCATTTTAGTTCACCAAGTTGCCTTGTAGTAGTTGGTAGAATCAATGTGGTTGTGCTAGCTTAAGAGAGTGTGTAGTGGTATTGGGAGAAGGAAGGTTAATTTAGACTCTACTTATTAAAGGAGTTCTGGTGTGACATGGTAAAACCAGGGGTGGAGATCATTTTGCACGTGTGTATTGAGTGGAGAGGCAAATGTGAGGAAAAAAGTGACAGAAAAAACTTGCCCATACTTAGCCTAAATATGACTATGTTCCCTTTAGTGAAGGAATTGCCAATAAAGCCATGAATTTTTTTAAAAAGTTAACTGTTTTAAGTTTGGTTGTGAAACTCTGGATTATTCATGTAGCCTTTATAAAAAACACCTTTTGCAGAGTTTACTGTTTAAGTTAATTCATAGATAGTAAGTCTACTAATACATTCTCTAAATCTGAGCAAAATTTATAGTCCCACAGAATTGTCTGGGCCAAGTCTTAGCAGCTTGTAACATGAAATCACTCTCTAGGTGAATTCCAAACATTACGTCTTTCTCTCTGAGAAATAAACCATAGAAAAATCCACAGTTCCCTACAAACCACATTGTACTTTGAGGTGTATAACAGCTTGCATTCAAATCACCTATTGTTTGTAACAACTCTAGTTTAGCAATAGGATGCAACCCCACATGGCCTACCACTTGAACAATTTAGCCAGGAAAGCCATGGATAAATCTTTACTTAGTAAATGTTTCCAGTAAAATCTGAATCACAGCCAACTCAGAGTTAGTTAAAGCTCTGAATATCCCTTCAAACTGGTAGACACTTCAATTTTTTTTTTTTTTTCATAGCAAGTGAAGCAAACGAAATGTAATTTGGGTCAGAATCTGAACAGCTCCTTTGCATAAAACATATCTTAAACTTGGGTCTTTTTTGTCCTTCTTTTATTTAAAGTGTCTCTACACAGCAGAAATAAAAGAAAGTATTTTTATGTAATAATGTTAATGACCAGATGCTCAATTATAGTAAAAAGAGTTTAGGACACATCAATGTTTAGAGTATCACTCTAACCCTTGCTGATATAGTGACTATGACATTTTGATGTCCAGAAATTGGGCCCTTAATACATTTATCAAATCTATCATTAATCCTTAAATTTTGAATTCAACTGAGGCTTATTACTTTGGTTCTCAAAACTTATCTTCTGCATATAGTAATTTTATTATGAATAGCCTTTTAGAAAGATTTTATTCCAAAAACCATATTTCACAATTTGCCAAGATGCCTTATACTTTTAAAAAGAACTTAGGTTCAAATCTAAAATTAAGGAGAAAAAATTTAAATGCCATACATGTCCCATACAACATCCCATAATGTCAAATATATTTGGCATAGTTTTAAGGAAATATGTAAATATGGAGCATGTGCAGAAGTCATGAGTCAATCTGTAAATCATTCACAAGAGTCACTCTCAAATAATTCAGTGTATGGACAAGATTAGTGCAGGGAAAGAAACTAAGGTTACTAATGGTTTGGTACAAAATATGATTTTTCTTGAATGAAGGCTTAGAATTGGGGTTTCTGTCAGAGATAGAATGACACAAAATGACAGAATGACGGCAATCAAGGACTCAGAACTATGATAAATGGAGATAGAATTTATAGTAAACATTCTACCACTTAAACACTCTTCTCAAATCTGCTTTCCACGATCCTTATCCCTCTTTTCTGCTACTCTCATGCTGGCTTAAACACAGTTAACTGAAGTACAAAATTCTACCAGAAGATATATAGCTAATGTTCAAAACCTTGGAACTGTGAGAAGCCCTGGGTAGCTGCCTTAACTCCTAAAAATGGAATTTAAAAGAAACCAATTTCTTTTCAAAATTTACCCACAGAACTGTTAAAAAAACATCAATATCTCTGAAAGAGTCATGCATCTGGAAAAATATCATTTTTCAACTCTTGGCAATCTTAAAAATTGCTGTAGCATATAAAAACACAAACATACCAATAGCTCTGGTCATAAGAGTGCAATGGCCTAAATCTTCTGGCCAACAAGCATCTTCTGTGTCTAGGAAGTAGTATTTTAAAATAAATTTCTATGCCTATGGTAACTCCCATTTTGAAATGAAACACAAAATCTGTATTTTCTCTTTATAAAATGATACAGATCAATATTTGGCTAATGTTACAAAACTCAAGAAGGATATTTATTGCGAAATAATTTAAAATTTTGATGTACAGACAATTAGGTTCCATTTCAATACACTATTCTGAAAAATGTTGTTTTTCTTTTTTTTTGGAAAAAAGTAAGAAGTATCTTGGTTACTATGATAAACCAGCTTTTCAGCAGTGGATCCTGCCAGCAAAGCCATAATATATCTGATTTGTCAAAGTCACCACTCCTGCTAATCTATCCCACCAATGTCAAACACTGAGAGCTATCACCTATACATTTTGTTGTGCAGTGTTGAGAGAAAGATGGAAAATGGGCAGAAAGTAATCTGCACAAACATCAAAATAAATGGCCTTTTTGAGGAAAGCTACAAGAAAAATGCAAGAAAAATTAGAAAATCAGCTGTATTTTATGAGGTTTTTTTTGCAACTCTCTCTTTGCCTATACTGTTTGCTTGAATGTAAATTATTCATAACTTTACTATTTCGGTAAGTTGATGAACATTTTAAGACTACACAAATATTTCCTATTAGTGTCAAAATATTATGCGTTTCACTGCATTATGCAGTCATAGTGGAGTAAATAAAATAATGTTAAAAGTAAAATACTTTTAAAGCTTTAAAGCAATATTATTATTATTGTCATTTAACCTAAAATAAAATTATTTAAGCCAGAGTGTTAATATTATATCAGTCTATAAATATTGTATTTAAATTAAAAAATTGTCTTTAGGAAGTTTCAAAAACCATATGGTAACCAAATTTGTTTTTAATTCTATCAACATGAATGAAATTTTCTATAATGGGACAACTAAGAATTTGACTATCAACTGTATGATACCTTATCCTATTGAATGCATGCATGCACATGTGTGTGCATATATATATAAATACATGCAAAAATGGGTGTTTGTGTATTTATAGGACAAATATTGTCCTATAAATACATGGTCAAAAATTCTGGAAGTGCTTCATAGTAGAAGAGATTAAAAGTAAAAACTAGGGAAATACAAATATTGATGTGTTACAATATCTATTCCTAAATACATTGAAAATTATTAGCAAGACTCTTCACATTCTCAGTAAGGAGAAAGTCAAAGTGAGGACGTTTGTTGTAAACATGTGTCCATTTAGGTCCATAAACAATACAAGCTAGATATTTAGAAAAGTGTCGAAGATGCAGAGCAAAGAGGAATTAAGGGGGCCTATATTTTCTGAATATATAATCTTCCACTTTCACTATAATTATATAGAAATCAAAATTATTAGTATAGATTAGCAAATCAGAAAAATTGCCCTGAGTATTTGTGATAGCATGCAAGAAATAAAAATTAAAGTGAGATTTCTCTTCACAGTTTAGACTTATTGGTTAACTGATATAACATAATAAAACATAATAGAAGGAAATAAGTATTAGGAACACTGGGTTTAGGTCAGAAAAACCTAGGTTCCAGACCATTTCATCTACATGTTAGCATCGTTAATCCTATATTACTTCATGTGTAAAAGGGGAATAATAATAGTGCTTCTTATGGCTGTTAAGAGGTTTAACCCTTCTCTTTAAATTCTACCCACCTATTTTTCCAGCAATTACTGCAAGTGTACTGTGCTTTCTCTGGATGGTTAGAACTTCTCTTATGTTGTATACAGTGTTCTGTCTTTATCTTCGAGTAAAATTTAGTACCTTTCTTTTGATATATAAAGAGAGTTTTGGGCTATAGTGTTTTGTTGCTGTTATTAGATTTAACAATTAGCTTTCAAGCTTGCCTTTACTCTGACTGACTTACCAAATTAATTTTACAGTCATAACTAAGAAATTGCTGAGTGTTCTAAGTGATATCTGTTCAGTTCCTAACGCATTGAAATCCACTGATGCATGAGTGAGACTGGCTAGGTTTGAACACCATCATTATCATTGCAAACAGTTGTATAGAGTGTAGTCTCTTGTGCCAGGCACTATTCTAGAGACCATATTTATTAAATCTTTTAATTCTTATAACTCTGTGGAACACATCTTATTATATCCATTGCACAGATGATAAATCTGAGGCACACAGAGATAACGTAACTTATTCAAAGCCACACAACTGTTGAGTGATAGACCCTGAATTCAAGCTCAGGCAGCAAAGCAGTGGCTCCAGACCTCTTGGCCTGAACATTACACCAAGCTGATTTCATCGTAATTTAAGAAGAATGAGATATGCGGTGGCCTGGTATTTTCAAAACTGTTATACATACTACATCTGTATTTGGTGATTTGGATCCTGACAATGGCAAGTTCTAGTTAGCACTGAGTCCATTTTCTTACCCTTCAGCTCCAAGATCTGTAGTTTCTTGCACCAAACACCAAAGAAAATTATATGATGATCGTTTTCCGATGAGAATCTGAAAGTACTGCATGCATATAACTTCACCAATACCTTGGGGTTTTGTAAGGTCAATGGAAGTGTATTAAACTTGCATTTGTTTAACAAAGTTTACTTCTGATTATAGGGGGACCTTACAAATGATTCTCTGTCTCTGCATAATTTAAGTAGAGTGCTAATAAAATTAATGATAGTAATAATAAAAATCTATACCTATATCAATAACTATATACCCTATTTCATTGTAAACCCTTTCCTCTTTTCATAATAGAAGCAAGCTATATAAACACAATACACATGCTTAAAATCTAATGAGGACCTTTCACTTTGAAACTATATTCTCAATATTAGAGGGATACCACCTATTTAATGCTCATCTAAATAGGCAATATGTTATGGCATCTGCCTCTTCACTACTCTGAATGTGTGGTCCATCATTGCCAATGATTTTCTGGGTATTTTCTATTTCAGCAATGTCCTTTGAGCATCAGTGTGTGTTTTCATCTGAAGAAAATGGAGAATCTTATGCTGCCATTCCTTCACCCTTTGACTCAAAGCCTGCTTCCTTATTATTAGACAATGAGAACAGTAGAAGAGGAAACATATCATCATAATAAAATTCTAATAATTATTATTTATTGATCATTTGTAAGGTGCCAGACACTACACTAAATATGCATATCATCTCAAGTAATGTTCACATATAAAGTATAAAAATCATATGTAGAATTAACAAGTATCATTGACCTTACACAGTTAAAGAAACAAAGGCTTAGGAATGTTAGGCAACCTGCCCAAGGTTCTACAGCTAACCTGCGGCAGAAATGGTTCTGGGATCAAGCCTCTGCTCCTAATGAATACTTCCCTTCAGTGCTATATGGAGGCATGCCTACAGTTGTCAGGTATAAAGAAAAATCACATCTAAATATGTTTCTCTGCCTTCTTACAGAATTGTCCTGTTCCAGTGTCCGTGCCTCATTTTTTTGAACAGCTTTATTGAGATATAATTGATATGCAAAGAATTGCACATATTTAATGGGTCCATGCCTTGTTAATGTCAGCTGACAGGGGCCGGAGGTATTGGGAAAGAAAGGAAATCACACGTTTGGGATACTACTCTTATAGCTTTGTTCTATGTACTTCTAGGAAAGAAGAGGGTTGCTTCCTAAGGAGGGGCCACCTTATCCCTCTAATGGGAAGGTTTGATGCTCCCTTTCTCGATTTCCTCGTGGAATGATGTGAAGCATAAATTGACATGTACTACACACTTATAGCCATGATTTGATTCATCTACTTACTGGACAGGTAGGGACTACTATACACAGCATCATTACAATGCTACATCAGTACAGTTACAATGTTTCGATATTAAAATAATTTTCTGCTTTTCACTTTCCATCCCTTCAAAATGAAGAGTTTCTAACATCATAGAGCCTGTATTTGGCCAACTGAAGTATTCTTTTGATTAAATTATAGAAAAATTTGGTTCTCTCAGTCTCCTTACACACACACACACACACACACACACACACACACACACACACACTTGCATATGTGCAGAACCCCCACACAGACACATTCAGGAAGGGAAGCGTCCATATCCTTAGCAGTCATATTTTTAGTTGTCCAATAATAGGAAATTCTGTTCCATTTATATTTATATTGGTGGAAGTGAAATACATGATCCCCATACGTGTTCTAAAATATCACAAAAGGTGAACCTTTTAACTCACAGAGAGTATTTAAATCTAATATAGTATAAAATCTCTGTGTCAAGTTACTTTATATTAGGTTACAGAAATAGGAAACATATGTATTATATATAATTCACGATTGAATTCTTTATCTAGATTATCTCATTTAATTCTATAAAATAGATGCTATTATCTCCACGTTAGAGATGAGGAAATGCAGTTGTAAAGGGTTTAGGTTAAGTACTCAGGTTCTTACAACTGGTGGGTGATGAAACTAGGATTTGAACTAAGGCTATCTGTTCCTCAAGTACTTGTTTTCAACTGTGCATCTACAGAGAGCAAGTCAGGGAGCATAACAGAAAAAGATTTCTGAAGGTGCCTCAGTTTCATCATTGCTCATTCACAAAAGGATGCTGGAAAGTCCAGTTTCTTTTAGCTTGGTACAGTAAAAGAACTAAGCATCAAGATCCTGATACTAAAACATTCTGATTTTTTTTTAGTGGCAAATGTAATAGAGCAATAAAGGAAGTAATATTCTTCACACAGTCATTTACTTTTTAGAGTATAAAATCAGTAATATTTTATCAAAACTATATCTAATATGAGACTCCATCTATCAGCAATCTGTTTATTATATATGTATTTGTATAATTAAATAATTGGTACATTTTACTTCAAATCTTAAAAAGTAATCAGCAATCATAAAATAAATTAAAAGTTAAACATAGTGTAAAATCCTATGTTTGGTATATGTTTTTTCTGCTCCAACCAATTAACTATATAATTTAGCTCATGACCAGGTTAAATTTAGGATTTTTAAAATGTATTATTGAAAGATAAATAGGACATGAGATTTTAAAACCTACATGCAACCATCTATCTTTACCTTTTTTAGGTAGAATTCATTTTGGACCAACTTTTCTTGTTCACCTCGAGCCCTCATCCATACATTTACATGTGGTTTTTCAGGTTAAACTAGGTCGAAGAAGAGATGATCTGATATACTTAGTAGTCAACAAAATTTAAGGTTTAAATGTCAACTTGAAAGAAAAGTCGTAATTCCCTTGCAGCTGCAATATTTGTATTTCCAAATATCTGCAAATGATTTCTCTGACTTTCCATATAGTTCCATTCAAGATTCTAACAACATTTTTAACAGCTATTAAAAATCTATGTGTACTCCAAAACTTTGTACACCATCCTTGTTGTAACCTATGAGAGAGTAATTCTTCATATGTGTCTATTGAATTAACTGAGGATCAATGAGTTTAAGTAATTTTATCAAGATTACAAAATCAATAAGAGTGAAAGATGGAGTCTAGTATAAAAACTAGTATCTTCCCATCTCTACTTCTAAGACTTGTTGACTAAAGCATGGAACCCTTTGCAGTCTTTACTTCAGTGTCCAAAGTGAATATCAGCAGGATCACCAGCTTCAGCCCTCACTGAATGCTACTTGCAGCCTGACTTCTAGTTGCTGTTTTGGCTGCTTCTTTATCTACTTGGTCATTGAAAAACACATTCTGCTTTGCATACCAGAGCTGTAGGGATTTTCAAACAGTGTTCCATGGAGCTTTGGGGTTATATTTGGATTGTACTACAGTTACATTTGAAAATAAAAGTTGTATTTATAAAATTTGAATATTACACTAAATATTTACAAATACAAATTTCATCCTAATGAGTCAAATATTTTAAAGTTTTTCTCATCCCCAAACAACAAACTAATGAGTCCAAAATTATTTTATGCCAGCACAATTTAGGTATTTTAAGGAAAAAATATCTTTAAAAAAACCAGACCTGGTTCTTTCCTAATGTTGTATTTACCCTGGGGGACTTCAAACATTGTATATTGTGAAAATGATAGTCCACACACTACTGATACCACTTCATGTCACTTCTATAGATTTCAGAGTGTCACTGTCCAATTTCTGATGGAGGATCTGACACCAATGATTCTTGTTCTATTTCAGGTTACTTAGGTTGTAGTTTGCATTTTCCATTATCTAATACAAAACTCCCTAAGGCAAATGATCTTTTATAAATATAAAAGCCTCCCTTGCTTCTCTTCAAAAACCTCTTTGAAAATATTTTCCAAATTTATTTCTAATCAAGGGTATGTTAATGGAAATGGAAAAGATGAATCAGGTGTGAGAGACTTGAGAACAAGAAATTGTAGGACTTAACATTTGATTATAAGGCATGGTGTCAGTCATATGTGACAGAGGAAAAGAACATACTAATGTTTAGGGACAGATTGAAAGTGGGAATGATGGTTATTAAAATTGGGGTAATAAAACAATTACTGCAATGGTAACCTAACAAAAATATTAGAAATAGAAGAAAGTATGGTTGCCTTCTGAGCATTATTATGTAAAGACAATTGTTAGGGGATATCTGAAGTATCAAAATACCTCAAAAGACTAGTGGCTAACCTGTTTGTAGTAATGTGTGCCAGGCATTCTTGTAATTGTTTTATATTTTTTTTTCTTATTTAATCTTAATCATTTTGTAGAGATGGAAATTCTGTTATGTTCATTACAATGATGAGGGAGTTTATACTCCTTGCCTAAATTCACAGACAGTGGTGGAAGAATTAAAACAAAGGTTGACAAACACAGGATCTTGTAGCCCTAACAATTAGCCTTGCCTAAAGAATTAAAAGTAATGAATGAAACAATTTCCATAAGTTAGTTGTAGGGATTGTTTATTTATTCTTGTTATGAATTAGAGTATTTTCTCACAAAAAGATATGTGAATTAATGAGAAGAAAACAAAAAACAAATTCTTTTTTTTTTTTTTACTTTTCTAAGTAAATGTCATTGGCTTCCTTAATATACTCTGTGTGTGTGTGTATGTGTGTTTGTGTGTGTATGTGCATGCGTTAGGGTTGGCCATAAAGTATTAGTGTTAACTAAATAATGTTATGGATGTTTTTTACATGTCAGGATAATTACATAACAGACGATCCCCAAAAAAGCGTAGCCATGGTTATCAACCTAGAGTAATCACAACATTTTTCCTGATGATGCCACACACCTCCCACACAGTGTTAAATGTAGTCTCCCTTAGTCTAAGAGACAAAAACAAACAAGTAAATAATAAAATATCAGGTAATTATAAATTATATGAAGAGAAAGTGTGGTAAGTTTATACAGAGTGACCATAGGAGTGGGGAGCCACAGCAATCTTTCTGAGGAGGTGGTATTAGAGATGAATGAAATGAGGGAGTTATCAATGAGTATATCTGCTTTAAATTTTTTTAAGCCAAGCCTACTTATGCACACCTAGAGACCTTTTGTTAGCTTATAAGTGTTCTTAAAAAATCAGCCCATGTTCCCTGGCATCAGAGATATTTCTTTTTTTTTTTTTTAGCCCACCCGAAGCTTGGTGGTGTAAAACAGCAATCTCCTCCCTTTTTTTTTTTAACAATTTGTTTATTCATTCACCTATTGATGGGCATAAGGAATGTGTTTTTTTTAACATCTTTATTAGAGTATAATTGCTTTACAATGGTGAGTTTCTGCTTTATAACAAAGTGAATCAGTTATACATATGTTCCCATATCTCTTCCCTCTTGCATCTCCCTCCCTCCCACCCTCCCTATCCCACGCCTCTAGGTGGTCACAAAGCACCGAGCTGATCTCCCTGTGCTATGCCGCTGCTTCCCAGACATTAGAATATCTCTCTCAGTCTCCATGACCCAGCTTAGCTCAACTGAACAGAAATCAGTTATGTTGTGTCTTCCTGAACAGTACTCACCTGACTCTATAAAAAGTGCTAACAAACTTATAAATTTATCTACCAGTGGATCGCACATAATAACAAATTTGTCTGCTAAGAATCTGTTATATGGGGCTAAGCACATTTGAAAGAAATATAGAAAAAAACCTCTTTATAATTCCCAGAATATAATCTGGATTTTAAAGAGACAGGGCAAGTTAGAATTATCATATTTGAATTAACACCAGAAATAGTACACCTAGAAAAGTCAAAGCAAAGCAAAATGAAGCATGTCTATGATGGACAGATATCAAACTATACACCAAAGTATATTTTATACACACACACAGACACACCCACACACCAGGCACATTAACCTTTTTTCACTGATACATTGTCATACATACACATGTATTACACTTGATACCTAATACAAGTCATTATCCTCCTCTCCAATAATTTCTCAACATTTCTGCATTATCTCTAGTCTTATTTCTCTCTAATTTTTTTATCCTGGATAAATGTTCAAATACTATCTGAAGGGGTCCACTATATAATTACTAATATAAAAAAGCAAGTGATATTTGCTTTTAAGTGAACTCTATTTTGAAATATATTCTCCAGAATAATGGGTGAAGCAATTTATTTTTCTCCCTATTTATTGTAACCCAAAACAGTTTAATTAGTATAACTTCCATATTTAAACCGTTTTCTCAGACATTTCTTTCCAATTTGATTAAAAACTCTCTACTGTGAATCTTTGTTTGAATCTCACAGACATCAAAATAAAGATAACTACATCAACATTTGCACCATTTGTCATATGTTGACTCATAATGTTTATTACTTATTTTGTCAAAAGGTAAGAATATCTTAGTATAACAAAAATCTGTTTATTCTATGCCCTTCACATGATTTCCTCTTTCTCCATTTCCATTTATTTGTATAGCTAAAGAAATAGTGAATATATGAAACAAGACAGTGACATTCAGTAGTAAAACAGAAAAAATCAAAATAGAAACCTGGTAGAATCTCATCAAATATTGTTTAGGGTAGAGGGTATTTTATTAGCTGATCCAAAATCTAATATGCTTGTCAAGTATATCCCTACTTTATCAGAGGATGAACCTAGCTATTGGTACACTTTGCTGTAAGATTGCTGATATTTAAAAATGTGTTTAAATGTTAGTAATGAAGATCAGAGAGAAAGGGAAGGAGGGAGAGAGAGAGAAAATAGGGAGAGGATTATTAGACCCATACTGAGTTTTGTGGAGCTCCTTTTTTTTTTTAATGTTGGACCATAGTTTATTCCTGCAAGTCACATTGAAAAGAAAAATCAGCTAACATGGGGGTGGTGGGTGTATTCTGTTTTTAGAGTCTTGCACCACTAAGGTTCTCCATGGCACAAATTATACCCCTTTTGTTGTCATAATAGATATACATAAGTTTTTAAAATTTAGAAGTGCCATTCTTTTTTTTTTAACATCTTTATTGGAGTATAATTGCTTTACAATGTTATGTTAGTTTCTGCTGTATAACAAAGTGAATCAGCTATATGTATACACATATCCCCATATCCCCTCCCTCTTGAGTCTCCCTCCCACCTTCCCTGTCACACCCCTCTAGGTGGTCACAAAGCACTGAGCTGATCTCCCTGTGCTATGGGGCTGCTTCCTACTAGCTATCTATTTTACATTTGGTAGTGTATATATGTCCATGCCACTCTCTCACTTCGTCCCAGCTTACCCTTAACCTTCCCCGTCCCCGGGTCCTCAAGTCTATTCTCTACATCTGTGTATTTATTCCTGTCCTGCCCCTAGGTTCTTCAGAACCTTTTTTTTTTTTTTTTAGATTCCATATATATGTGTTAGCATATGGTATTTTTTTTTCTCTTTCTGACTTAACTTCACTCTGTATGACAGACTCTAGGTCCACCTACCTCACTACAAATAACTTAATTTTGTTTCTTTTTATGGCTGAGTAATATTCCATTGTGTGTATGTGCCACATCTTCTTTATCCATTCATTTGTCGATGGACACTTAGGTTGCTTCCACATCCTGGCTATTGTAAATAGTGCTGCAATGAACATTGTGGTACATGACTCTTTGAATTATGGTTTTCTCAGGGTACTGCTGAGAAATTATGGTTTTCTCAGGGTATTGCTGGGTCATATGGTAGTTCTATTTTTAGTTTTTTAAGGAACCTCCATACTGTTCTCCATAGTGGCTGTACCAATTTACATTCCCACCAACAGTGCAAGAGGGTTCCCTTTTCTCCACACCCACTCCAGCATTTATTGTTTCTAGATTTTTTGATGATGGCCATTCTGACAAGTGTTAGGTGATACCTCATTGTAGTTTTGATTTGCATTTCTCTAATGATTAGTGATGTTGAGCATCCTTTCATGTGTTTGTTGGCAATCTGTATATCTTCTTTGGAGAAATGTCTATTTAGGTCTTCTGCCCATTTTTGGATATTTTGATATTGAGCTGCATAAGCTACATGTATATTTTGGAGATTAATCCTTTGTCAGTTGCTTCATTTGCAAATATTTTCTCCCATTCTGAGGGTGGTATTTTCGTCTTGTTTATGTTTTCCTTTGCTATGCAAAAGCTTTTAAGTTTCATTAGGTCCCATGTGTTTATTTTTATTTCCATTTCTCTAGGAGGTGGGTCAAAAAGGATCTTGCTCTGATTTATGTCATACAGTATTCTGCCTATGTTTTCCTCTTATAGTGTCTAGCCTTACATTTAGGTCTTTAATCCATTTTGAGTTTATTTTTGTGTATGGTGTTAGGGACTGTTCTAATTTCATTCTTATACATGAGTTTTGTAGAACTCTTAAACAAATGGTCCAGTAAAAGAGAAAGAATAGGAAAGAAACTACCAAAAAGTAGGAAAATCAAACAAACCAAATAAATTCATGAGAATGTGGTATCTGGGAAGTAAAGGTTAAAGTGTTTCAAAAGGACTGAATAGTCAACCTTTATATACTGGTGGGAAAGGAAGATGAGAACTGAAAAGTGTCCAGTGGATTTATCAACAAGAAAGTCAAATAGCTACTTGAGAAGGTTTGGAAGAGTCATGAAGGTAGAGTAAGATTGGAGAGAAGTGGAGGTAGACAGGGTCATGGAAATGGTGTCTAGAAAACAAAAAACAAAAAACTCTTTGAGAAGTGTGTGGACAATAGCAGAATATGGATGGCACCAACAGGGGAATGTGTCATCCCAGCCACGGATTGTTAGGTATGTATGGTTAACGTAGACTTCCAGTGGGAAGGATTTTATGGAGAAAATAAAACTGATGATTAGGAGAAAAGATTTGGCAGACTGAGGTGAATACCTGAGAAGTCAGAAGTAGAGGAGTGTTTGAATCCTGATATAAGTTTGGGTGTTTCCTCCCACTATGAAAGGTGGAAAGAGAGAGATGGGTGTAGACTGAAGTAAGCTTTTTAGATTTGGAGGCAAAAGAACATGGGGGGACCCCGTCAGATGATTTCTACTTTCTCAGTGAAACAGAAGGCAAGATTACCAGCTGTTAGAAAAGCAGGTGGGCAAAGAAGGCAAAGGAAATTTGAAAAGCAGTTAAAAAATTAATTTTCTAACAAGTAACATTTTAAAAAGCAGACTTTGAAAACATTGTCTGGAAGGAGGGAATGTGTGACAAAGTGTCTCATTGTCTTTGTGATTATGAAATAAGGCATTTGCATGCTGTTCATAAACTTCAGCCTTTTCTCCACATAATGACAAAGTGATAAGAATGTTTAAAGGGGGAAGAGATAATTTTACCTGGACTGGGCATGAGGCATGCTGGGAAGACATCATGATACAAAGTGGCCTCTACTCTAAGCCATAAAGGACAGATAAAACCTAGATACCAGACAATAGAAAAACCATGTTCTTGGCCTAAATAGCAAAAGCAAACGCTTGAAGGTAAAAATATTTGGGGGATCCTGCTGTGCCATACTCATCAGGGGGCACATGTGCTCTACTTGCTTTCTTTCCTCCTCATGAAATAGTGTGTGTGTGCGTGTGTGTGTGCATGTGCGTGTGTGTGTGTGTGTGTGATGACAAAGTAAACTTTCTAAAGGTAAAGGTGATAATGAAAAGAAAAAAAAAATATATATATATATATGCCATTAAACATGATTCTTTCCCTAGAAGGAAACTCTTGTCCATCTGAAATTTATTTCAAAATTGGGAAAGGAGGAAACTAAATGAATTGGGACTTACTGCTGTTGTTGTTGCCTGTTGCAGGCACCTAAGGGCAACATACAGTCTTTAAGAGGGAAGAAACCACAAAATGTTAACTGAATTATTGTTATCATTATTATTATTTTAACTATAAGGACTCATGGTGATATAATTTCTTTTTTTTTTTTTTTTTTGGCTGAGCTCACCTTCAGACCAGACTCTCTTTCAGGGACAGGGCTGTCTTTATATTTCTTTCAGTACGACGTACACAGCTCAAGTACTTAAAATGGGTTGTATTAAATGTATGCATAATTTAAAAGAGGGTAAAAGGGAAAAATGGCATTGCAACAGTTTTTCAGGCTCATGCATTAAACGGTGGAATTATTTTTTAATCTGAAAAATTAATTCTCATTGCATTTATTGTTGTATCTGACTGTTCCTGACTCTGTGTGTAAGATACTTTTACCTATTTTTCCTTAGCTACAACCTCAATACAAATTATTTTCAAGTACATGTGTTGAATCATCTTTAAATCTATGCAGATATTATATATTACATTTCTTTTATAAGCTGCATATTTCTTCTCATTGAAATATCTAGCAAGGTAGAGAGTCAATAAATGCTTATTAAAATGATCAAATGGACATGAATATTTATTAGTGACTTATTAGAGTGACATTGCCAGCTGCTTATACCTTTGAAGCTGGGAATACTACTCTGGGATAAATTTCTAAAAAGATTTATATTAAAATCTCATGGATTATATATATATATATAAAATCACACATGTAATTCAGCTACTGAAAACTACAGACAAGTTCACCTCAAAACACAGATTTAGTATTCAAGGCAGGTGATTGGTTATAAAGTCTTTTTGATATTTACATCATCACTTTCTGAACAAATGTTTACCAGGAAAATGAAGAGTTATATAATGCAAACTTAAAATGACAAGCTTCTGTAGGGATTACATTACTGTAATGTATAAATCTGCCATTATCTAAAATTAATTGTGCACATGTCAAATATTTGTACATATTTATGTGTACATATACATAGGCGTGTATTTGTACTCTCAACTATTTCCTGTCATTTTAGACAGATATGAATTCAGTTAGAGTTTATAACAAGGAAAGATTTTTGTGGAAATATTGAAGCATATTACAGATCGAAGAAATTGTTGTGAAAAACAAAATCTTGTATTTTGTATATATACGTAAAGTTACATTATTGAGAGCTGCATGCAGACAAACTCACCCAGAATTACTATCCCCAGCTTTTCCACTTTTTAAAATGAAAGGAAGCTAGAGTGGTCTGAAATGTCTGCAAGTAAACCCAGAGGGCAAATTTGGTCGGGTTCTTGAAGCTTTATGGTGGTGAGCTGCTGGGCATTAATAACATCACTGGTCAGGGGAAAACTTAAACACATGGATTCACTCTCAGCCATGGTGTCAGAATACTGACTTTTTTCCTTTTGTCCTGACCAGGAGATCTAGAGTATAAAACATAAAATAACACCACATTTCATTCTCCAGAAGAGTACATTAAGACTCCCCTACCACCAGTACAAATTTAACATGTACAGTATGACTTAGTGTTTCAGTTTTATTTCACTATAACGTACAGGCAAAAAGCATCATGAAAAAACAGTTCAAAAGAAAAGAGAGCATTTTATGACTTGTTACACAGAACAGCTTATCTTCGCCCTGATCGCATTATGGTTTAAAAGGATTTCTTATCAAACTCTCACTATAGCAAAGAAAAAGAAAGCTTCTCTTACCAGAGTGGAATAAAGCTTCAACCTTGCTATAACATTTTCTGCAGCTTTTGTTTGAAAAGGCAGACCCAAAGCGGCTTTGTGCAAACAACTGATCTGGCTGATCTCCAGTCCCTGCACAAAAAACAGTATAATTGGCTCTCAAAAAAATGTTGTAAACATTCATCATGATGGCAGTTGCATGTTGAATCTAGTCACTGTTATCCTAGTAAACTTTTTCCAAACAGGCCAATTATGTTTCTGCTTTCAATACTTGCTGTTTGATTTTCTCTATTCATTGCTGAGATTAGTATCTTTAAAGAAACCATGAATTTGTGAGTGTCAGTTCTACTACTATGTCAATACATTTGGGTTCTGAAAGTGTGGTTCAAAGTTTTTTAAAAAGCATTTTAAATCAGATGACGTAGATAAATACATTTACTTGGCATCTATTGTGTCTTCATTTTGAAATTTGACAATATTCAGTCCCTTATTTATATGCTAATGAGAGATCAATATTATTAGGTCTCTTTCATTCCTATTTGATAAAAGTCAGGTGACCACTCCACATCTCTACTTTGCAAAGAAACCACATCAGTAATGTCTACAACATACCCTAGAGTCTGAGACAAACTATGTTGGATTTCTAAGTCTTGTATTCCACTGTTCCTCTTCCCAAACCTTCAGAGGGGCCCAAACACAATCATATCCTTTAATTTTTATGGGAGCAATGAAGGGTTACACAGCTGGACTTTTTTCTTATTTTTAAACATATAATATTCACGAGAGCATTAACTGATTATAACTGTGAGAGGCATATTTATTACCAAGAAAAAGTGAACACTAGATCAAAAGATAAGCTTCAATGTAAAACAATCTCAAACTGTATCATTTCTAACAATGATCTGAGCAATACATTGATCTTACAACCATATGAGTATGTGATCTTTGCCTTGCTTCCCAAGTGTATGAAGCCTGGTTAATAGTTATCAGCAGTGCCACCATTTGAAAAATATGAATTAACTGCATAGAAGGTTGTGGGGCTATTTTACATTTTTATATTTGATAGTTTAGTTTTCATCATACAAATTATACAAGTATATCAAAACAATTTATGATTATACAAATTATGATTGTATAAATCTCTAAAAATATAAATTATGACAATTTATGTTTCCTAGAAGTAAAAATCTAGATATTTTACAAGTGTAAAATTCTATGTATTGCTGAGCCTTTAAAAGTAACATCTTTAACTAAATTTAAAGAACTTAAAGCCTTGAAAGCAGAATATTCCTTATTTTTATCTGTAGATATCAGTGCCATTTAAAAATTTTAATTATGATTCCAAATACTACAGACGGATATACATATACTACTCTTCCAAGAACACAGATGACTCATATTCTCATTATGTTACTTAGAGAGACAGAGCGTGGAGGAGGAAGCCCTTCACACTGTTGGGTTTTTTTCTTTTTTTTTTTAAGGTTAGTATCAGTGAACTGTTAGCTCCCTTATTATATAACATTTGCCTTTATAAAATTCCCCACTAACACATTCTTATTTAATTCTTTCATCAGAATAGTGAAGAGGGCATTAAAGCTCTCCACTTTACACATGAGAAAAATAAGGCTCATAAAAGAGAAATGATTTGACAAATTACTGTAGTAAATACTTAACGGTAGGCTTTTCTGGTGTTGTTCAACTAGGTCTTAAATCATTTCTTCTAAAACAGTATTTCCAAGATTAAAAGAAAAGTTTGTGTTTTCAATTTCTTTCGAGTGGAATTCCTGAATCATATAGTAGTCCTCTTTTCAATTTTTTGAGGAATCTCCATACTGTTTTTCATAGTGGTTGAACCAACTTACATTCCCACAAACAGTATTACAAGGGTTCCCTTTCCTCCATATCCCTGCCAACACTTGCTGTTTCTTGTCTTTCTGACAATAGCCTTTCTGACAGGTGTGAGGTGACACTATTCAAAAAGTTATATGCACGCCAATGTTCATAGTAGCATTATTTAAAATAGCTAACATATGAAAGCAACCTAAAGAAACAGATGAATAAGGAAGATGTGTATATACACAATGGAATATTACTCGCCATAAAAAGAATGAAATTTTGCAATATGAAACAAAATAGATGGACCTGGATAGTATTATGCTTAGTGAAATAAATCAGAGAAAGACAAATATCGTATGCTTTCACTTACGTGTGGAATCTAAAAAATAAAACAGAAGAACAAATACAACAAAACAGAAACAGGGAACAAACTAGTAGTTACCGGAGGGGAGAAGTGTGGGAGAAGGAGAGAAGGGGGAAAATAGGTGAAGGGGAACAAGAGGTACAAACTACTAGGTATAATATAAATGTTACAAAGATGTAATGTACAGCACAGGGAAAATAGTCAATATTTTATAATAACTTTATATGGAGTATAGTCTATAAAAATATCAAATCACAGGCTTCCCTGGTGGCGCAGTGGTTGAGGGTCCGCCTGCCGATGCAGGGGACTTGGGTTTGTGCCCCGGTCTGGGAAGATCCCACATGCCTCGGAGCGGCTGGGCGCGTGAGCCACGGCCGCTGAGCCTGCACGTCCGGAGCTGTGCTCCGCAATGGGAGAGGCCACAACAGTGAGAGGCCCGTGTACCGCAAAAAAAAAAAAAAAAAAAAAATCAAATCGCTATGTTGTACACCTGAAACTAATATAAGTCAAATATACTTCACTCTAAAAAAAATAATTTAATGAGACAAAAAAAGTTTATGTGCTTTAGTTTGCTGATTTGAAAGAGGGAATAAACATTTAGAGAATTATTATAATGTATTTGCAGCTGTAATACACTGAGGAAAGAAAAGGTCTCTTCCTAGGCCTAATGATTTTGGAAATGATTAGCAAATGAACTTTGAAAAGATAATTCCTTGTGATTTAACTTTAAACATTTTTTTTAAATTTAAGAATTACCTATTAAGTATCTACTAGGTAACAGATTATTTAAGTTCTTAGGGTACAATAGTGAACAAGATAAGTATTTTCCCTTTCTTTATGTTATTTTCTTTTCTTTTTTTTTCTTTTTTGTGGTACGCGGGCCTCTCACTGTTGTGGCCTCTCCGGTTGTGGAGCACAGGCTCCGGACCCACAGGCTCAGCGGCCATGGCTCACGGGCCCAGCCGCTCTGCGGCATGTGGGATCCTCCCGGACCGGGGTACAAACCCATGTCCCCCCCTACATCGGCAGGCGGACTCTCAACCACTGCGCCACCAGGGAAGCCCTATTTTCAAACTTAATTACAGTGGACTGGATTACTTTAAATTTTCCTCACTGAGAAAATAGTAGCCACTATATAGGAGTTCCCAACTCTCCTAATCCACCCTACCGATCTACCAAACTCCTCTGAACTTTACCCATGAACCCTTGTAGATGTTCAAAGAATTTTCTCATGCTAATCTCTCTCATTCACATCATTTACCCCCTCTGCACTAAATCATTCCCATAATTTAAAATCCTGTTTTAACATTTCCCTGTATTTAAGGATAAAACCCTCCCACCAACAATGTATCTCTTCAATTCAATATATTTGAATTGAACTCTCTCATGTCAATATATTTCTTCATTCGAAAATATCTCAAAAGATCTTTCTCACTTTTCAGTTCCTTCTCAGCTAACACTTAGCACATACTCTCAAGCCACTAAAATAAATTTCATCTTACCTGATCACTCAATAGTTTCTGAACTCAATTAACTAATTCCTTCCTGAAACATTGTTTTCTCTTGGCTTTAGTGATGCCATATGCTTGTGATGTTTATCATCGTTTGCAGGCCTTTCAATTTAGGTTCATTTGCTGGCTTCTCCTCCTTTGCCTGAATAATACTATTTGGTTGGTCCTGAACTCTATTCTCTTCTCAGTCTATATTTTCCTGTAGGTGTTCTCTGTAGGTGTTCTCATTCAGGTCCATGGCCTTAATTATTAATTATTAATTATTAATCCTTTTGACTACCAAATTTATTTCTGCAGCCTGACCTTTCCACTGTACTCCAAATGTGACTCTCCATCTGCTTATGGATCTCAATTCTTGGCTCTCTAACAGGTATTTTAAAATTCAAACATGGCCAGAACATTGATTCTACCATGTTTTTGCAATTCTTGCCTTTCTCCAGTTTTTTAAAATTATTATTAGTAAAATTCACCAATTGTTTAAGCTAAAAACAAAAGGGTTTTAAAATTGTTTATTATGTTAAAAATGCATAACATAAAATTTACTATCTTAACCATTTCTAAGTGTACAGTTTGATAGCATTAAGTATATTCACACTATTGTACAACCATCTCCAGAACTTTTTCAACTTGCAAAACCAAAATTCTATATTTAGTAAACAACAGCTCCCCAACAGCAATGACCTATTGATATATACAATGATATAGAGGAACCTCTAAGTAATTATGCTGAATGAAAGAAGCAAAACAGAATAAGTCCATACTGTATGATTTTTTTTAACATCTTTATTGGAGTATAATTGCTTTACAATGGTGTGTTAGTTTCTGCTTTATAACAAAGTGAATCAGCTATACATATACATATATCCTCATATCTCCTCCCTCTTGCATCTACCTCCCTCCCACCCTCCCTATCCCACCCCTCTAGGTGGTCGCAAAGCACCAAGCTGATCTCCCTGTGCTATGTGGCTGCTTCCCACTAGCCATCTATTTTACATTTGGTAGTGTATAGATGTCCATGCCACTCTCTTCATTCCAGCTTACCCTTCCCACTCCTCATGTCCTCAAGTCCATTCTCTACATCTGCGTCTTTTTTCCTTTATGATTTAATTCATATAAAATTCTAAAAATGTAAATTAATTTATAGTGACCTGGAGACTAGAAAACGGGGTGGTAAAGCTTAGGAATAGCCAAGGGTCATAAGGAACCTTTTGTGGGTAACAGATGAGTTCATTATCTTGATTGTCTTGATGGTTTCATGAGTACATACATATGTCAAAACTAATCAACTTGCACACTTTAAATACGTATAGATCAATTTTTGTCAATTATGCTGCAATAACATTTACAGTAAATGTGTTCATAAAACTCCTGAAATTAACAAGAAAGTGATATTCAATCTAATATTTAAAGGCAAATATATTTGTACAGCCATTCCACACAAAAGAATGTCCAAATGACCAATACCATATGAAAGAGTGATCAACAGTACTTCTTATCAGGCAAATGCATGATCACCATATTGAATAAAATGTCTAAAACATTATTTCAAGATTTGGGAAGAATGCAGAACAAGTACAACTCTTATATAACACTTAGTGTTTAGCAAACTGGCACAAGCACTTTAAAAACTGTCTGTATAAACTGAAGCTGAATATATACTTACCCTATGATTACCTTATGACCCAACAGCTACAATCTTAATTTCACACTCAAAAAATATATGAATGTGGCAACAAAAGGTATACATTATATTGTTTATAGGAGCTCTCTTTGCAATAGTCAAAAGTTGAAAACTATACAAACGTCCATCAGCAGTAAAATGGACAAATGTATTTCAGAATATTCATGTAATAAAATATGTCAATGAGAATTAACTATTATTATACATGACAACATGGGTGAGTCTCTTTAGCATAATTTTGAGAAAAGATATCACACACAAAGAGTATATCGTGCATGATTCCATTTATACAGACTTCAGAATTGGTCAAAATTAATTTATGGTAATAGAAGTCAGCCAGTTGTTATTGGGGGTTAAACTGAGGATAACTAGGAAGAGGTATGAAAGAGTTTCCTAAAATATTGGTAATATTTTCTTTCCTATTATGTTTATACTTACTTAGAGAGATATGTTCACTGTAAATATTTACTGTCATTCACTTAAGAGTTTGCACTTTTCTAGATATGTATGTTTCAAAAAAGGTTTTCAATTTATATGTTAATATCTATATGTGTGTGCGTGTGTATATATATACACACAAAAATACATAATAAAATCATATATGTTCTCTAGGAAAGAATTTAAAATGTTTGTGAAAACACATTGCTAAGGCAATAGTTCATTTTGATAATGGACTATTAACAATGAAAACAAATCACACAGATAGGGTTAAAATGTTCCAGGAGGAAAACAGCCATGTGAATAATTATTTATCCCTGGAAGGCTGCTCCAGATGACATTGTCAAGGTAAATAATGCATTTATTTTCTCAAAATAATACACCATGATAGCACAGATATTACTCTGTATTTATTTTATATTACCTCTTTATGAAACTTCTTGAGGTTCTGACAGAGAAAAAATCTTGCTTTTGGGGGCAGATTTACAAAATCAATCTTTTAGAAAAAAGGAGAAACATAAAATAGTACCTTATCATTTATATTATCTTGTTGCTTTTCCCCTCACATTATTAATTTGAATTTTATGTACTGTTTTCTATATTATCTACTGTTCGCATAATAAGATGAAAACGTCTATCATGGCTTAAAGTTAATCACGTAACATTCTTCTGATACATATGAATGCGATTAGCCATGGTGGAAAAAGTGTGTTTATCACAGTGATACAAAAACAGGCTTGAAGATATATGAATTTTTATAAGTTGTATATTGTTGCTACGCTTAAAGTTAATCACGTAACGTTCTTCTGATATATATGAATACGATTAGCCATGGTGGAAAAAGTGTGTTTATCACAGTGATACAAAAACAGGCTTGAAGATATATAAATTTTTATAAGTTGTATATTGTTGCTATGCTTCATTTTCCTCATCTGTGAAAAGGAGATGGTAATACTCATCTTCTTGACTGATTGTGAGGGGGCAGTAAGATAACAAATGTGAAGTGCCTAGCATAGACTTTACATATTGGAAATGAAAGCATTATATGCAAACCTACAAAATACATTCTAATCTAAACACTTACCATTAGCACATCATGCACTAGTAAGAAGATGGCTAGTTTGACCATGTATCGCTAGTGTTTTATGTAATACATAAGCTTGAAATATAATGATACAAAATGAATAAAAGGATTAAAAATACCAAGGAGAACAGATAGTGTAGAATAGTGGCCCTAAAGCAGAAACAGTATTCTAAAAGTCTTCATTCTTCCTCTGAATGAGCAGAATTCTGTTTATACAACTGTGACTGAACACTTCAGTCTGAGTGAAAAAGAATGACTGGAAACACCTTGGCCATAACTTAAAGTAACAAGAACTGTGTCAACAGACTTATAGAAGTTTAGAGATTATTATTTATTACTAAATAAAAGCATAAAGTCATTGCATTGCACAAACAACAGTTATAGTTAAAAAAGAAACCAGTTTAATGGAATTGCTTTCAATAATAAGCCCATGGATTGACCAGAGTCTGATCTCATCATAACTCTTATTGCTTCAATTAGACTTGGTTTATAGTCACCCTCAGTATTGCCTTAGAAAAAAATGAGGTCTCTTTAAATAGAGAGGAGAGCAAGTATAAACAAAAGAGAGAAAGGAGAAAGACATAAGAAAAATAAAAATAATGAAGAGTAAGAAAAGAAAATAAAAAAATATATAAATAAAATCCTATTGAGGGTCATGTCTTTAGTCAGTTTTTGCCATGACATGCATATGCCATGACATTTTATTATGTCAACTAACCTAGAATATGAGTGTATGTATATGACTAATCATTTCAAATTTGAGTCATTTAACATTGTTTTGCCTCTTCCTATGAACAAAATAATTTCTGTAATTTTTAACATAATTTAAAAAAATATCTGGATTCTGTCAGAAAGTGGTAGATCAATGATATGCTGGCAATGGTAGCAGGAACAGAGATGTTGACTGAAAAGGACACTGTTTAAAATAAGGAAACTCTTCCATATCATGATGTGGCAGTAGTTATAGCGCTATATACATTTATCAAAACTCATCAAAATATGCACTTGAAATGGATATATTTTATTGTTTTTAAGCCATCTCTCAATAAAAATTAATACTAAGAAGAATCACAAGGGTTAGGCCAAAAAAAAAGTAAGAGAATTTGGATTTCAGATGGAGCATAGCAGTGCACAACTCCAAAAAAATTACTATTTACAAATGTAAATGGTTCCCTTGGAGCTATGCAACAAAGATGGTCCTTCATGCTATACCTTATTCTTTCATATTATTTAGAACTTCATCTTCTCTGTGAAGCATTTATCAAATGCACATTCTTCCCTTTATCTCATCTGCATAGATTTCAAAACTTAATTAAATGAAGTATGTACAAAACTGCACTTATAGCTTATGATAATGAACTTTTAATGGGATATAATAAACTTTGAAATAAATAAGCTGGTCTTCATATTAGTTTCTAAAGATTTTAAACAAACATATATAAATAGTATATAACAACATTTTTTATCACTATAAAATAAAACATTAAAAAATGGCAAGCAAAAAATAAATGATAGTTAAATGAAAATTGAATTCGAATGGCAATAGTCACAGTTAAGACTACTTTTTTCTCCTTTCTTTTCCTTCTGACTTTTCTCCTCTCTCAGTCATGCTCTCCTCCTTGCCCCATTTTCTTCTTTCTTCTATCCACTTTTTTTCATTACTATAGCAGCTAATATTTATTGAATCCTTCCTATGTGTCAGGTGCTAGCTTGAGTGTTTTACATACTACGTAAGTTATTTTCTTTCTTTTATCTGCATATCTTCTTTATTAGGTCCTTCAGCTTTCACTTTCAAAGTAATTTGTCTCCCTTAGTTTCAGTTCCACTTTGGGGTACAAATAAACATTCACGTGTAACATCTAACAAATAAACTCTTTAGAAGACAGTGTCAAGACAATGAGAAGACGATCCATAAATAGGGAGAAAATATTTGTAAAAGACACATCTGATAAAGGACTACTATCCAAAATATACAAAGAACTCTTAAAGTTCTACAAGCACCAACTGGATTAAAAAGTAGGCTAAAAACATTAGCAGATGCCTCAACAAAGAAGATGGATGGCAAATAAGCATAGGAAAAGATGCTTATTTGTCATGGGGAAATGCAAATTAAAAGAAGACTGACAATACCAAATGCTGGCAAGGATGTGGAGCAACAGAAATTCTCATATATTGCTGATAGGAATGCAAAATGGTACAGCAACTTTGGAAGACAGTTAGATGGTATCTTATAAAACTAAACATACTCTTGGAATATAATCCAGCAATATTCCTTGGTATTTATCTAAAGGACTTGAAAACTTATGCCCACACAAAAACCTGCACACAGACATTTTAGCAACTTTAATTATAATTGCTAAACCTTGGAAGCAACCAAAATGTCCTTCAGTAAGTGAATGGATAAAGAAACGGTGGTACATCTAGACAATGGAATATTATTTGGTGCTAAAATAAACTATTAAGCCATGAAAAAACATAATTTTAAATACATATCACTAAGCGAAAGAAGTAGATTTGAAAAGACTACATACTATATGATTCCAACTATATTACATTCTGGAAAATTCATTGAGACAGTAAAACTATAGAAATAGGAAAAAGATCAGTGTTTAGGGGAAGGGACAAAGGGTGAACAAATGGAGCACAAAGGATTTTTAGGGCAGTGAAAATATTCTGTACGATACCATAATGACGGATACGTGCCATTATACATTTGTCCAAACCCCCAGGATGTACAACACCAAGAGTGACTATAATGTAAACTATAGATTTGTGGTGCTAATGATGTGTCATTGTAGATTTATCAATTGTAACAAATGTACAACTCTGGCGGGAGATGTTGATAATGGAGGAGGCTATGTAAATGTGGGGATATAGTATAGATGGGAAATCTCTGTGCTTTCCCCTCAATTTTGCTGTGAACCTAAAACTGTTATAAAAATAAAATCTTAATTTGAAAAAGATAATTAAAAACAACAACAACAAAAAAGCCCACACATAAGAATGTGCACAATTCTAAACTGTAAAGCTTGATGAATTTTTACAAAGTTAACATATTTACTGATACAGATTTTTAACAAACTGAATTATAGAATACTTCCAGGAGCATGAAATCTTGCCTCATGGTCCCTTTAAGTCATCACTCTTCTCCACCACCCTGCAGTAACCACTTATCTCACTTCTGTTACCATAGGCTAACTTTGTTGGCTTTTGAAATTTTTAATACTGAAATAACACCATACATATTATATATGTATTATATGTATTTAGATAAAATGTGGTAGATATTGAAAACACCATCTTTTTTTTTATACATTGAGGTTATATTTTTTGTATACCTGATGATCATATAAAGAAGGTGGGGCAGCTGTCAGTCTTATTTCCTTCCTTTGAAGGCAAGATGCTTTTCCCTTGGGCTCCTTATAAAGATTGTCTCTCTGTGTTTGGTTTTCAGCAGTTTTTATATGAAGTAGCTAGAGTTTCTCTGCATTTGAGACTTTTATAGCTTCTCTGATTTTTGGTATTAAATCTTTTGTCAGATTTGGAATATTATTTGTGAGTACCTTTTGAATTTTGCTTCTGCCTGTTCTTTTCTCTCTTTCTATGACTCTAATTAAATGTACCTCTCTTTTTTTTTTTGGTCTCCGTTCTTCGAGATGGATATTCTTCGCTTAATTCAATAGACTGCTTTAAGGACTTCCCCGGTGATCCAGTGGTAAAGAATCCACCTTCCAATACAGGGGACGCAGGTTTGATCCCTGGTCAGGGAACTAAGATCCCACATGCTGTGGGGCAACTAAGCCCTTGTGCCACAACTACTGAGCTCACGCACCTCAACTAGAGAGCCTGTGTGCCACAAACTACAGAGCCCACAGTCTCTGGAGTCCATGTGCCACAACTAGAGAGAGGAAAACCTGCATGCCACAACTAGAGAGAAGCCCGTGCACAGCAACATAGAACCCGCACCTCAACGAAAGATCCCGTACGCCTCAACGAAGATCCTACGTACCGCAACCAAGATCCGACGCAGCCAAATAAATAAATAAATATTTAAAGAAATAGACTGCTTTAAAAGAAGATTAGACAGTAATCCTCCCTTCGGCGATGTCAATTTTCTTTTATACCCACTGACTGAATTCTTTATTCAGCTATCAATATTTTCAGTTCTAGGATTTTTTTTTTCACATTATACACATACACATTTTTAATTCCAATACTTTGCTGAAGTTTCTATATTTCCTTCATTTATGGATGTGATAATTATAATAATTTTAATGTTTGTGTCTAGTAATTCCAATGCTTCATAACCTGTGGATCTATTCTGTTGCTTAATTTTTCTCTTGGTTTTCAGTCATTTTGTCCTATTTTCTAGTGGGACCAATTATTTTTATTTAATTGAGAGCAGGCAGAAATTCATGGACAAATCACTTGATTTATTTGAAGCTGATCTAATTTTTGTTTGCTTTTGTGCTAGGTTGAACTCTTGTGGGGTCTCCACTGAAAGTATGGGATATTAGCCAGTCACTCTTCCTTATTAGTCCTGAATTCCAGTTGTTGACTTCCTAGTTCTGTGAGACTGCCAGATTCTATGATTTGTTTTGAAGCCCTGAGCAGCTGTTTTCTGCTCGGTTTCTCTTAATGTAGCTTGAGTTCTTATTGTTGCTCTATGAGAGATTAAGACTGCTTTCTGCCTTTCATTCTATTCTGAAGTGAAAGTTTGAGCAAGTTATTTTAACTCTATAATTCTTGGCTTCCTTTTCTTAAATGGGAATGAATATAACCATTCAGAGGATATATTAAATAACTTGTATGATTTCTTATGTAAAGGGCATTGCTAAGCACACTGTAAATGATTAATAAAGGGCAAAGGTTATGATTGCTAGTTTTGTTCATTAAAAAATAATAATAACAACTTACCACCACCACAATATTAGGCAGGTAAGCTAGACCGATGTAGTGTCTCAAAGATCACGTTGGAAACTTAACTCCCTCAATCTTTCAATTCTGCCATTTATAATCTTGGCTTTTGTATTGTCGTGTCAAGTCGGCCTTCTCCTGGCACAGAGGCCATCCCCCTCCAGCCCCCTGCATGCATTACAGGCAGGAAAGGGAAGTTGGCTGCAACAATGAGATGGTCATTCCTATGTCAGGGAAGCTAACTTACCCAGAAATAATAAACAGACTTCTGCTCATGGCATTCTTACCAGAACTTCATACATAACTGTAAAACCGTTGGAAAGTGTACCATTTTAACTAGGTGTATTGTCTGCCTAAACCAAATTTGTCCCACAAATCTACTCACACTTACCAAGCACATCATTAAATTCTTACTATCTACTGTTTTACAAATTATGATGAGTCATGGTGGAGTAGATGGGGGGCACTGCATGACCCAGTACATTTAGGAATTATCTTGCCTGACAATGCTTTTAAAAAGCTGATAAAATGGTCAGAAAATTGTTGCAAAAATTATTCATTATTTTCTCACAAGTTTTTTAGAAAATATTTTTGGTAAGATACTATAAATACAGAGGGCTACCACTCTTTAGGAGACACTGTGGGAAACTATATCATAGTTTACATATAATTATACATGTACTTATTTATGTAACTATATATAATAATAGAGAGAGATGATAAACATTGCTATACAAAAGTCACATAGATTGTATTTGCTCATTAATTTGAACATTAATTTTATATATCAGCAATGCAATGAATAAAATATTCATTGAAAAACCAGTGTTTTCAACACTGGGGCAGTAAGCAAAGAGGAAATTCAATGACATGAAGAATAATTTAAAAATAGCAGTAGTGGTTTGGTTTTCTAAATTCACAAATTCATAAAAGGAATGAACTTTCCAAAGTTTGAAGGCATTCATGTTAAATATATTATAAGGAACTTCAAGTTCTAACATTGAGGGTATTTTATCCAGTACATTTTATGTTGTTTCTGTCTCTAAACATTATTTTGTCTATTCCCTCTTCTCTCTTAATACATCTCTTCTTATATATTTCTAGACCAATAAACACTGCAAAGGGACTGGTACTGACTTTGAGTTTATAACTGAGTTATTTTATTAAACTGGTTTTAATGCCATTTTCAGATTACTTGCTTGGCAAAATATGAATCCTCTTATCCATTATTTAACTGAGAAAAAACAACCCTTTCATCATGTCTTAAGTCTATAGCTATAGAAAAAAAAAATTATTTTAAAAATAAGGGGTAGTGGAGGTTGAGGAAGATGGCGGAAGAGTAAGACGTGGAGATCCTCCCCACAGATACACCAGAAATACATCTACACGTGGAACAACTCCTACAGAACACCTACTGAACGCTGGCAGAAGACCTCCCCAAAGGCAAGAAACTCCCCACGTACCTGGGTAGGGCAAAAGAAAAAAGAAAAAACAGACAAAAGAATAGGGACGGGACCTGCACCAGTGGGAGGGAGCTGTGAAGGAGGAAACGTTTCCACACACTAGGAAGGCCCTTCACTGGCGGAGACTGCGGTGGCGGAAGGGGGAAGCTTCGGAGCCGCGGAGGAGAGCACAGCAACGGGTGCGGAGGGCAAAGCGGAGAGATTCCCGCACAGAGGATTAAGGCCGACCGGCACTCACCAGTCCGAGAGGCTTGTCTGCTCACCCGCCGCGGCGGGTGGGGGCTGGGAGCTGAGGCTCGGGCTTCGGAGGTCGGATCAAAGGGAGAGGACTGGGGCTGGCGGCGTGAACACAGCCTGAAGGGGGCTAGTGCGCCACAGCTAGCTGGGAGGGAGTCCGGGGAAAAGTCTGGAGCTGCCAAAGAGGCAAGAGACTTTTTCTTCCCTCTTTGTTTCCTGGTGCGTGAGGAGAGGGAATTAAGAGCGCCGCTTAAAGGAGCTCCAGAGACGGGCACGAGCCGCGGCTAACAGCGCCGACCCCAAAGACGGGCATGAGACGCTAAGGCGGCTGCTGCCGCCACCAAGAAGCCTGTGTGCAAGCACAGGTCACTGTCCCCACCTCCCCTCCTTGGAGCCTTTGTAGCCCACCACTGTCCGTGATCCACGGACAACTTACCCGGAAGAACGCACGGCGCGCCTCAGGCTGGTGCAACGTCACGCAGGCCTCTGCCGCCGCAGGCCCGCCCCGCACTCCGTGCCCCTCCTTCCCCCACGCCTGAGTGAGCCAGAGTGCCGAAGCAGCTGCTCCTTTAACCCCGTCCTGTCTGAGCGAAGAATAGATGCCCTCAGGCGACCTACACGCAGAGGCGGGGCCCAATCCAAAGCTGAGCGCCGGGAGCTGTGCGAACAAAGAGAAAGGGAAATTTCTCCCAGCAGCCTCAGGAGCAGCGGATTAAATCTCCACAATCAACTTAATGTACCCTGCATCTGCGGAATACACGAATAGACAACCAATCATCCCAAACTGAGGAGGTGGACTTTGAGACCAAGATATATTATTTTTTCCCCTTTTCCTCTTTTTGTGAGTGTGTATGTGTATGCTTCTCTGTGACATTTTGTCTGTAAAGCTTGCTTTCACCATTTGTCCTAGGGTTCTGTCTGTCCGTTTTTTTTTTTCACTTAAAAATTTTTTTCTTAATAATTATTTTTTATTTTAATAACTTTATTTTATTTTATCTTAATTTATTTTACTTTATTTTATCCTCTTTCTTTCTTTCTATTTTTTCCCACTTTTATTCTGAGCCATGTGGATGAAAGGCTCTTGGTGCTCCAGCCAGGAGTCAGTGCTGTGCCTCTGAGGTGGGAGAGCCAACTTCAGGACACTGGTCCACAAGGGACCTCCCAGCTCCACGTAATATCAAATGGCGAAAGTCTCCCAGATATCTCCATCTCAATGCCAAGACCCCGCTTCACTCAACAACCAGCAAGCTACAGTGCTGGACACCCTATGCCAAACAACTAGCAAGACAGGAACACGACCCCACCCATTAGCAGAGCAGCTGCCTAAAATCATAATAAGGTCACAGACACACAAAAACACACCACCAGACGTGGAACTGCCCACCAGAAAGACAAGATCCAGCTTCATCCACCAGAACACAGGCACTAGTCCCCTCCACCAGGAAACCTACACAACCCACTGAACCAACTTTAGCCACTGGGGACAGACACCAAAAACAACGGGAACTACGAACCTGCAGCCTGCAAAAAGGAGACCCCAAACACAGTAAGATAAGCAAAATGAGAAGACAGAAAAACACACAGCAGATGAAGGAGCAAGGTAAAAACCCACGAGACCTAACAAATTAAGACCAAATAGGCAGTCTACCTGAAAAAGAATTCAGAATAATGATAGTAAAGATGATTCAAAATCTTGGAAAAAGACTAGACTAAATGCAAGAAACATTTAACAAGGATCTAGAAGAACTAAAGACGAAACAACCAACAATGAACAACACAATAAGTGAAATTAAAAATACTCTAGACGGGATCAATAGCAGAATAACTGAGGCAGAAGAATGGATAAGTGACCTGGAAGATAAAATAGTGGAAATAACTACTGCAAATCAGAATAAAGAAAAAAGAATGAAAAGAACTGAGGACAGTCTCAGAGACCTCTGGGACAACGTTAAACGCACCAACATTCGAATTATCGGGGTCCCAGAAGAAGAAGAGAAAAAGAAAGGGACTGAGAAAATATTTGAAGAGATTATAGTTGAAAACTTCCCTAATATGGGAAAGGAAATAGTTAATCAAGTCCAGGAAGCACAGAGAGTCCCATACAGGATAAATCCAAGGAGAAACACGCCAAGACACATATTAATCAAACTATCAAAAATTAAATACAAAGAAAACATTAAAACCAGCAAGGGAAAAGCAACAAATAACACACAAGGGAATCCCCATAAGGTTAACAACTGATCTTTCAGCAGAAACTCTGCAAGCCAGAAGGGAGTGGCAGGACATATTTAAAGTGATGAAGGAGAAAAACCTACAACAAACATTACTCTATACAGCAAGGATCTCATTCAGATTTGATGGAGAAATTAAAACCTTTACAGACAAGCAAAAGCTGAGAGAGTTCAGCACCACCAAACCAGCTTTACAACAAATGCTAAAGGATCTTCTCTAGGGAAGAAACACAAGAGAAGGAAAAGACCTACAATAACAAACCCAAAACAATTAAGAAAATGGGAATAGCAACATACATATCGATAATTACCTTAAATGTAAATAGATTAAATGCTCTCACCAAAAGACACAGACTGGCTGAATGGATACAAAAACAAGACCCATATATATGCTGTCTACAAGAGACCCACTTCAGACCTAGGGACACATACAGACTGAAAGTGAGGGGATGGAAAAAGACATTCAATGCAAATGGAAATCAAAAGAAAGCTGGAGTACCAATTCTCATATCAGACAAAATAGACTTTAAAAAAAGACTATTACAAGAGACAAGGAAGAACACTACATAATGATCAAGGGATCGATCCAAGAAGAAGATATAACAATTGTAAATATTTATGCACCCAACGTAGGAGCACCTCAATATATAATGCAAATACTAAAAGCCATAAAAGGGGAAATCGACAGTAACACAATCATACTAGGGGACTTTAACACCCCACTTTCACCAATGGACAGATCGTCCAAAATGAAAATAAATAAGGAAACACAAGCTTTAAATGATTCATTAAACAAGATGGACTTAATTGATATTTATAGGACATTCCATCCCAAAACAACAGAGTACACATTTTTCTCAAGTGCTCATGGAACATTCTCCAGGATAGATCATATCTTGGGTCACAAATCAAGCCTTGGTAAATTTTAGAAATCTGAAATCGTATCAAGTATCTTTTCCAACCACAACGTTATGAGACTAGATATCAATTAAAGGAAAAGATCTGTAAAAAATACAAACACATGGAGGCTAAACAATACATTACTTAATAATGAAGTGATCACTGAAGAAATCAAAGAGGAAATAAAAAAATACCTAGAAAGAAATGACAATGGAGACACAATGACCCAAAATCTATGGGATGCAGCAAAAGCAGTTCTAAGAGGGAAGCGTACAGCAATACAATCCTACCTTAAGAAACAGGAAACATCTCAAATAAACAACCTAACCTTACACCTAAAGCAATTAGAAAAAGAAGAACAGAAAAACCCCAAAGTTAGCAGAAGAAAAGAAATCATAAAGATCAGATCAAAAATAAATGAAAAAGAAGTGAAGGAAACGATAGCAAAGATCAATAAAACTAAAAGCTGGTTCTTTGAGAAGATAAAAAAAATTGATAAACCATTAGCCACACTTATCAAGAAAAAAAGGGAGAAGACTCAAATCAATAGAATTAGAAATGAAAAAGGAGAAGTAACAACTGACACTGCAGAAATACAAAGGATCATGAGAGATTACTACAAGCAACTCTATGTCAATAAAATGGACAACCAGGAAGAAATGGACAAATTCTTAGAAATGCACAACCTGCCAAGACTGAACCAGGAAGAAATAGAAAATATGAACAGACCAATCACAAGCACTGAAATTGAAACTGTGATTAAAAATCTTCCAACAAACAGAAGCCCAGGACCAGATGGCTTCACAGGTGAATTCCATGAAACATTTAGAGAAGAGCTAACACCTATCCTTCTCAAACTCTTCCAAAGTATAGCAGAGGGAGGAACACTCCCAAACTCATTCTATGAAGCCACCACCACCCTGATAGCAAAACCAGACAAAGATGTCACAAAGAAAGAAAACCACAGGCCAATATCACTGATGAACATAGATGCAAAAATCCTCATCAAAATACTTGCAAACAGAATACAACAGCACATTAAAAGGATCATACACCATGATCAAGTGGGGTTTATTCCAGGAATGCAAGGATTCTTCAATATACGCAAATCAATCAACGTGATACACCATATTAACAAATTGAAGGAGAAGAACCATATGATCATCTCAATAGATGCAGGGAAAGCTTTCAACAAAATTCAACACCCATTTATGATAAAAACCCTGCAGAAAGTAGGCATAGAGGGAACTTTCCTCAACATAATAAAGGCCATATATGACAAACCCACAGCCAACATCGTCCTCAATGGTGAAAAACTGAAAGCATTTCCACTAAGATCAGGAACAAGACAAGGTTGCCCACACTCACCACTCTTATTCAACGTAGTTTAGGAAGTTTTAGCTACAGCAATCAGAGAAGAAAAAGAAATAAAAGGAACCCAAATCGGAAAAGAAGAAGTAAAGCTGTCACTGTTTGCACATGACATGATACCATACATAGAAAATCCTAAAGATGCTACCAGAAAACTACTAGAGCTAATCAATGAATTTGGTAAAGTAGCAGGATACAAAATTAATGCACAGAAATCTCTGGCATTCCTATACACTAATGATGAAAAATCTGAAAGTGAAATAATAAAAAAACACTCCCATTTACCATTGCAACAAAAAGAAAAAAATATCTAGGATTAAACCTACCTAAGGAGACAAAAGACTTGTATGCAGAAAATTATAAGACACTGATGAAAGAAATTAAAGATGATACAAATAGATGGAGAGATATACCATGTTCTTGGATTGGAAGAATCAACATTGTGAAAATGACTCTACTCACAAAGCAATCTACAGATTCAATGCAATCCCTATCAAACTACCAATGGCATTTTTCTCAGAACTAGAACAAAAAGTTTCACAATTTGTATGGAAACATAAAAGACCCGAAATAGCCAAAGCGATCTTGAGAACGAAAAATGGAGCTGGAGGAATCAGGCTCCCTGACTTCAGACTATACTACAAAGCTACAGTAATCAAGACACTATGGTACTGGCACAAAAACAAAAATATAGATCAATGGAACAGGATAGAAAGCCCAGAGATAAACCCATGCACATATGATCACCTTATCTTTGACAAAGGAGGCAAGAATATGCAGTGGAGAAAAGACAGCCTCTTCAATAAGTGGTGCTGGGAAAACTGGACAGGTACATATAAAAGTATGAAATTAGAACACTCCCTAACACCATACATAAAAAAAAGCTCAAAATGGATTAAAGACCTAAATGTAAGGCCAGAAACTATCAAACTCTTAGAGGAAAACATAGGCAGAACGCTCTATGACATAAGTCACAGCAAGATGCTTTTTGACCCACCTCCTAGAGAAATGGAAATAAAAACAAAAATAAACAAATGGGACCTAATGAAAGTTCAAAGCTTTTGCACAGCAAAGGAAACCCCAAACAAGACCAAAAGACAACCCTCAGAATGGGAGAAAATATTTGCAAATGAAGCAACTGACAAAGATTAATCTCCAAAATTTACAAGCAGCTCATGCAGCTCAATACCAAAAAAACAAACAACTGAATCCAAAAATGGGCAGAAGACCTAAATAGACGTTTCTCCAAAGAAGATATACAGATTTCCAACAAACACATGAAAGAATGCTCAACATCATTAATCATTAGAGAAATGCAAATCAAAACTACAATGAGATATCATCTCACACTGGTCAGAATGGCCATCACCAAAAAATCTAGAAACAATAAATGCTGGAGAGGGTGTGGAGAAAAGGGAACACTCTTGCACTGTTGGTGGCAATGTAAACTGATATAGCCACTATGGAGAATAGTATGGAGGTTCCTTAAAAAACTACAAATAGAACTACCATACGACCCAGCAATCCCACTACTGGGCGTATACCCTGAGAAAACCATAGTTGAAAAAGAGTCATGTACCAAAATATTCACTGCAGCTCTATTTACAATAGCTGGGACATGGAAGCAACCTAAGTTTTCATCAACGATGAATGGATAAAGAAGATGTGGCACATATATACAATGGAGTATTACTCAGCCATAAAAAAGAAATGAAATTGATTTATTTGTAGTGAGGTGGATGGACCTAGAGACTGTTATTAAGAGTGAAGTAAGTAGAAAGAGAAAAACAAATACCGTATGCTAACACATATATATGGAATCTAAGGGGAAAAAAAAGGTCATGAACTATCTAGGGGTAAGATGGCAATAAAGACACAGAATTACTAGAGCATGGATTTGAGGATATGGGGAGGGGGAAGGGTAAACTGTGACGAAGTGAGAGATTGTCATGGACATATATACACTACCAAACATAAAACAGGTAGCTAGTGGGAAGCAGCCGCATGGCACAGGGAGATCAGCTCGGTGCTTTGTGACCACCTAGAGGGGTGGGATAGGGAGGGTGGGAGGGAGGGAGACACAAGAGGGAAGAGATATGGAAACATATGTATATGTATAACTGATTCACTTTGTTATAAAGCAGAAACTAACACACCATGTAAAGCAATTATACTCCAATAAAGATGTTTAAAGAATAAAAAAATAAATAAAATCAGGGGTAGTAAATATGTTTGAATTGAAAGGGGATTAATTTCTGATATATTCCAGTATCAAATAACCCAGACATATAAGCAGGACATCCTTCAAAGGCATGCCCTAACTATTAAGCACAATTCTCTCTCTCTCCAACAGCCCAAGGGTATATATACTAATACAGTAATTGAATCACTCTTTGTGGGAGGAATATCTATTTGAGAAAATTTTTTGTTCCTCTGGATGAGGCTGACCCTGGTTCAATTCCTTTTACCAAATATGTCTCCTTGTTAAATAACTGTAAGTTTTGTTTCTTTCATAATATTTTACTGGAACATGGGACTTTTTAAACGTCTTACTCTTTCTGAAAGTAAAAAAAAATGAAAAATAATATAAAAAGAAGGCTCTTCCTTCATAGAGACAAAGAAGTCTTTCTAAAAATAATTCTCTGAAAAGCAGAGTTTAGGAAAAGAACCTGATAAAAAGCATCACATAGAATTTCCCACTCTTACCTTTGAAAGGACTCTGAATATGTGTTCATATAAAATCACAAAAACAATATAGTTTTAAAATTGGCAAATATGCAGTAAAATCACATGTCCACGTTTGCAGGGGAAAATGGAGGACAACTTTATATATTAAATTATCTTGAAAGTGGTGTTTTGAATTCCTAAAATTAATAGTATATAGTTTCCAGACACCCAGGCATGTTCCTATCCTTACTGGCAAGGTCTGGCATTGTTCTTTTATTCAGCATCCTGCCAGAAAGGAAAATTTTCAAGAATGGCTAAGGTTTATAATAATTTGAGTTCTACATTTTAAGAGAATATTGATTGTATAATATAATCCTGATAAATTAAGAGGTTCACAAAGCAGAGGTAGAGTTAAATTTGTTTTAACATTTTGACCCAGAATATGTCTACTTCAGCCAACTTCTCTTTAACCTTTTTACTTAGGAAAACCTGGAGAGCAGGCAAATTTACTTGCAGAGGCAGAGGATTCTGATATGACACTTGAGGAAAGTTAAGTAGACCAGCTAAAAATGCACATTTAAAAAGTTTCATGATGTAAAATCTCATAGGAATCCTGTATTATCTTAGCTCTTTATCTTATGTCTGATCAGGAATGTCTGTTAGAAACTTTACCACTATCTGGTAGAATAGTGGTTCCACTATTAGTCTACTGATAGGCATTCAACTACCTTCATAAGAAACACCTGGGGAGCATTTTCAAAATCCAGATTCCTGGGTCCCCTTGCAGAATGATTGTATTGGGATCTCAGGTAGATATAATATCTCAGGAATCCACTATTTCAATCAACTTAAGTGACTGTGACAGTCATCCGTTGTAGAATCCACTCTTTTAGGATATATATATATATACACACACACACACACACAATAGAAAACTACCTATGAGGAGATTATAATTTAGAAAAGATTCAATTCAAAAATTTTTCCTTTGGATTATTGAATTTAATAGATCATCATTTCATTTAGATATTTACAGTGAAACAATTTCATAACTGGTATACTACTTACAGTGTGGTAGTACTTTGTTGCCCAATTTAAGCATATCAGTTTTTATTATTTAACTTTCATTATTTACTTTTTCAAAGCACATAACAGAGAATTAATGGAAGACAACATGCAAATTAATACTCAATCCCACTGACCTGTTTGAAAAGCACATAAAAGCCAGGATTAAAATGATCATTTTAAAAATAATAGATTTTTCTGATTGTCTCAGTGAAGTGCTTGATTTTAGTCTCGAATACATTTATTTCAGCTAAGCCATGCCATAACCTGCCTGGTAGAAAAGTAATGTTATTTCTGATTTACTGCTATCCATTTACTTTAAGGTCATGATAAAACGAGTATGTGTATATATATATATATATATATATATATACACACATATACATATATATATACATATATATATATATATGGGAGATTTTTCAATTTGGAAAGTTATTTTCCATATAGTTTAGTTGAAATGTCACCTTAGCTTTAAAGGAAAAGAAAATAGCATGTTAATTTATTCAGCCAGAGAGAATTCTGGTCACAGATTTTGGACAGTAGGTGCTACGGCTGATGATGATTCTGTCAACCATTGCTCCGATTCCCATCCGCTAAAGGAATGATGGTATCTCTAGGAAAATCTAAGCATACTGTTTTAGCAGAACCTTGTTTAAAAAACCAAAAATACAATAATAATAAAGAAAAATCACAGATTCAGTGTGCAATAACCCATGTGAATATCTATTGCCATAAAATACTTTAAAAATATTTTAAAATATTTTAAAATTATTTTTAAATTAATTTTAAGGAGCTAGATGTTTAAAGTCAGAAAATCGTAGACTAGATTTTTTTTATTGTCAATATAAACCAAAGAGCAAAATTAAAAGAAAAAACGTTACTAATAGCAAGCACAGAAAAGAACTCATAAAGCTCTGAATCAAATATTACCTTTAAAGGTAAACAATCTGTTATTAGCTACCTAAAGTATTTTAGCAGCTATCTTAGATTCATTTTAGAATACCTTTAAAAATACTAACGATCATTAGAGATTGTGAAAGTAAAACATGCCCCATTTTTGTGTTTATTTTATTCCACATCTCCATCCAAATTTTTAGTCTTCACTGCCTTTATTGCCTGAGAAGTCCCCATAATTCTTGCCATTCCTTCCCTAAAAGCTCTTAAAAGTGCAAGCAGCATTTTTCTTAGTAATGTCAGATTCCCACAGTTTCCCAGCTCTCAGTATGGTATCATCCTGAATCTATCTTAACCTTGCTGTTAGGCCTCATTTGCATTTAGTATTTATATACATGAGGACAGTCATAAATCTCCACTTGGAGGTATGGAACAGGAAGGAAGAAAACAGTTACTCACTGGGTGCATGATGTGTGCTCGTCAGTATATGAGGTGATTTCACATACATTCAATCTACACTTCACAACTCAGGAAGGCCATACCTAAGAGTGTGGAAAAGCCATAAAGAGGTATGATCTATACTTGTGGAATGAATATCACAGAGTCCTTTCGGATTAAGAAGAAATGTAAAAAGTGAGAAAATTGTAATCATCTCACAATATTAATTTCAGCAGGCAAATTTTCCATCTTTTTATGAAAGCTATATATGAAAATATTTTTAATAATGTGTAGAATACTTTTGGAATGTACGAAAAAAAAGCCAGGCTATTCAATTTTGGCTTCAATTTTAGAGAGTGCAATGCAAGGAGTGAGGCAAGTTTTTCAGATTCCATTTCCAATGACTTTTTATTTTTCTAAAAATAATATTCTAACATCACCACAGCCTCATCACCACACTCAATTCTTAGAGAAGTAGTCAAATAGTAAGACATTTTGAGAACATATCCCAACATATACATACATTTATGAATCATAAAAGTATTATTACACTAGTAGAATATGTACATTGTAATACATACACAAACTAGAACTTTTAAAAGAATGAGATGAAGTTTAAAGACAAAATATTAATAAAGGTGACTTCACGTTATCATTAATGTGATACGCAGGTTTCTAAAGTCACCCCCAAGTTTTCTGTAGCTGATGTGACATACTGTATGGTCCCCTTCCCTTTTCTAATTTTGACCGCACCATGTGACATGCGGGATCCTAGTTCCCTGACCAGGGATGGAACCCTTGCCCCCTTCAGTGGAAGGGCGGAGTCTTAGCCACTGGACAGCCAGGGAAGTCCCCTTCCCTTAAGTGTAGGCAGAATCTGGGACTATGACAGAAATATCACTGCAGTGATTAGGTTACAAATCAGTTCACTTTGAATTAACCAAAAGGGAGATTATCCTGGGTGGGACTGGCTTAATCAGATGATACTTTAAAAGAAAACTGTCATGGAGACTCTCTCCTGGTTGTTTGGAGAAAGCAAATTGGCGTATTGTAAACTGTCTATGGGCCCCATGGAAAAGACCTGCAGGAGATCTTTAGGAACTAAAAACAGTCTCTGGCCAACAGCTAGCATGAAAATGAGGACCTCACTCATGCAGTCACAAGGAAATGAAATCTGCCAACAATCAGTTATCGTCCAAGAAGATCCCAAGCCCCCAGATGAGAACTGCACCTTGAGACCTTCATGACAGCCTGCAAACAGCTGAGCAGAGGAGCCTACATACATGTAGATAGACCCACATGGTTCCTGGGTCTAAGTAAATCTAACCTGAGTTATGGAGAAGTATCTACAACTTTACCCACGGAAACAAACCCCATTTCCTTGTCCTACCCTCCTCTTCTCTCACCCCAGGACAGGAAGGAAACTGATGCTTAGAGAGACTAATAATTTACTGAATAAAGAATACATAACACCAACTATTATATAAAGGACCTACTCTTCAGTAGCTTCCTATTTTAAAATGTTTATTCTTTATATTTTATGTTTTCAGACATCTTTAAATAAAGATGTCTAACTAAATAGTTAGATATTGACATTGTGCTTTGAAGACTTATAATTCAAGTTCTTCAATCCTAGAAACATCTTGAGTGGTAAAGCAGCTGAGTTTGTATGAAATACACCTGTTCCCTAAATAATTCAACCTCCTGGGTGGGAGTTATAGCAGGAGAAACAGGCAAACTCTGTTCTGTGTCCTATATTGAGTCTATGCTGCCTAATTCAAGAGATCAACATTTTTAGGGTTATGCTATGGAATCTAGAAAATGCAAAAGTACACCACCATTGTAGTGGTTAAATCGTCATGTTTAAAACTTAAATAGAAGACAATACCTTGCAAATAAGACATTTTAAACCTAATATTTAGCAGTTTTTCTGGTAGATTTTATATGGCCCTTTTCTGAACTACTTCTATGGTCTTGAAATATTTTTGCCACACTGCAGGATAGAGGGTGTGTGTGTGTGTGTATGTGTGTGTGTCTGTCTGTCTGTATGTGTTTGTATGTGCAGGGTTTACCTTTAATAATAGAAAATAGCACATTAAAGATACTCTATAAATCTGAAGCTAACTCAGGTGTAAGTAAAATATAATCTGATAGGTTTTTATTCCATGAGGAATATATTTTGTGAATAAAGAGTTTGAGAGCCACCAGTCTAATTCAAGGAAATTAAACTGTTCAATTTTTTATCCCTGCTGTTTTTTGAAAATATTGTCAGTAATGTCAGTTGTAAATTAGGCCATGGCAGAAATAGCATACATTACCAATTGCACTCTCATGAGAATTATGTCTCATTCTAGTCATGGCGTGAGGAAAAACATGTTGTCTTAACACAATGCAAAAGGAACATTTTTTTCCTGTCAATTCTCATTTCCTATACCCCTTAAAATATAGAATATACATATTTATTATGCTTCGTCTCCTTTCCATGAATATAGCTCTCTGCAAGGTTGTAGGTCTCAAACCCATTCATGTGTTTTTTATGGTGAATGGATATAGATATGACAAACAGCACTAAAGCACACATTTTATTTTTCTTTTTGATTATTTTTAAGGTAACTTCCCAATGCAGGTAGGTCAAAAAAAGCATGTTTGTTAAATTTTAAAGTGTCTTCTTGCTGATGATTATATGGATGACTATAATCAGGCTCAGTAAACAATTATTTTGATAGAACTTTATGCCTTAATGCAAAGAATCCACAGCAAAATCAATAAAGGCTCACGAAGTGCACCCAGAATTCCAATGGTGACAGAAATGTTCATTATTTGAGGACTTCATACAATTTTGTGACTTAGAGAAATTAAAATGCACTTAAGAACAGATGGTTTAACAAAATGGGAATGGGAGAAATTATAGTTTATAAATGAAATACATTATTGAGAATAATCAATTTTGTCTATAGTAAAGACATGACCTTCCAGTGCCATTACAAAAAGTCATACAGCATGAAACTCTCTGTGTCAGGGATAAGCAGGCTTTCTCCTTTATTATTTCTTTCTGTAACATAAGGGAGACCCATACCAGCTGCATGCAGCATTACTTCATGGGTATATAACTGTATTTAAATCATTTATATATTACATTTTACAAATGTAATAGGGAAATGCGCTCTTATGCATCCACGGTTTAAGAGTTGAAACAGATGGTGAAAGGTTCAGTTTAAACTAATATGGGCATTAAAATAACTGATATTGCATGAATTCCTTGATATAACAGAAGTTTAGTTCACTATAAAATGGGATTGTGACTTTCTGGAATATATTAAACATAATGTGTCTTTAGCAATAGTCCTTCTGCATGAGGAAATACAGTTAGATTTTACTCATAAGAATTTTCAAACCTAAAAAAATGTAGCCATTCGTTCCATAAATATTTACTGAGCACCTGTTATTTTCAGGCACTGTGCTTAGTAATGAATTGCTTATAAAGATGAATAAGACATGGTCCTTGCCTTCAAGATGAGATCATGATCTGGTAGAGAAGATGGAGATAGATGATAGAAAACACTGACAAGAAATGAAGCATTTGGAGCACCTCAATTTGCAGTGACTTGGGTCTGTGGCATTTTCATACCCTCCGGGATCTAGACCTGCAATTCCAATAGTTGCAACAAACTGGCCATACAGCCAACTCTATTAGGTCAGGAGTTCAGCTGAGATATTTTGCCCTTTTTTGTAGAAAGTGACAACTGAGAAGAAATTAGTAGTCATGCATACACTATGTAGTTTTCATCAAAATATGTAAAAAATAAGTTAAAAAATACAACATTGAGCATTCTTCTAAAGAATAAGAAAAACCTTTCACATAATGGAAATCTATATTAGTCAGTATTTTGCTTCGGATCTTATCTTACATGTTATCTTTCCTGGAGTAGATGATTTCTGTCATATCTTTCAACGGTTTTACACTAGGTCTAAGTTTTGTTCAATTTTCTATAGTTCCTGACATACATCTGGAATTTCCTTTGCCTCTAGGCTTTTCTATATGCTATTGCCCTTGCCAAGGACAGTCCATCCCTAATATCCTTTTTGGACTTTGTCTTTGCAAGCTCCTATTTACCCATCAGGACTTAACTTAAAGATCAATTTTTCAGGCATATCTTCCCTGACCCATAAATTAAGTTAGATTCACCTGAAACATCTTCATCTTGAACTCTTTTCTTTTAAGAATGCTCATCTTACTTTGTTTTTAATTCCTTGTTTAATATCCACCATGTGTAACAAGAATACAAACATAATAATTATGTGCTTAATGAATATAGCAAAAAAGAAAATGATCATATACTCTCCATCTTACATTAAGTAAAATACTACCTTATTTGGTTAATTTTCTCTTGTATCTGTATCTACTGTGACTATGGTCTGCAGACATTGATAGGTAGAAATGAATGCAAAAACATAAGGTTTAAAATGCATAATAAAATACTTTATTTAAATCAACACATTATAATCTTTCTCATAATTAACTAATTACATCCAGTTCTTTATGCTATTTCAGAAATGTTTTTGTTACTTAAGAAATCAGCACCACAGAGTTAATGAGTTTTTAATTTAGCCCAATGTCCTCTCTGGGCATTTTTTAAACTTGGTTCATCATCTAGTTTATTCACAGGTGTTGCTATACCGTATGGTATGACTGGGAAGTAGCTTTACATTATTTTTTCCTTGATACCTCATTGATGACTTTGAGCAAAGTTTACTAGGTAATTTGCAGAATATGGGGCAGTTTAACCACATAGAATATCATGCAGGGCTGCTGCTTGGTCTTCTGATAATTTAATGAAACTCTCTAAAGTTAGAGGCAAAGAATCATTTGCAGTATTTATTTAGAACAAATAAGCAGTGGGAATAGAGAAAACTGCATCTGTACTTCTTAAAATGATTTTATACTGAAAACACTGAATATGGAAGTCATGATCATTCAAATATGTGCACCTGCTTACATTTTATTGTAACATCAGCCTTTCAAATAACCATCTATACTCTCAATATACACCGAATGCATTTGCACTAAAATTTTACTTTGATGATTGTACATTCAAATTTCTGCAGATGTTCTTAGAGAAAATGTTTATGAAAATTAGCTCCTAAAGATCTTACCCTTGAAAATTTATAAAAGAAAAGTGAGCTGAGCCTATCTATCCAAATATATTGTTTTTTCCAAATTAAGTACTTCTTATTTGTTTACTCAATTCGTTTCTCCACAAAGAGAATGCATCCTATAAAGTTTTTAATATGGAATTAACATTCATATAAAGAATAGTACTGCTCCCTTTATCTAAAAATAAGAATTAATTACTTATTGAGTACTAATACCATTTCACTCACTTTTGGCAAACAAATTTATGACCTTGATATAAGAGTCAGCTTACTATTCATACACGAATAATACACTTTATTTACACAATATATTGTACTATATAAAATGCTTTGATATCCACAATATTTTGTTGGACCATCTAGCAACTCTTTAAGATAGGCAGTGGAATTACTGTTTACCCCTTATTGCAGGTGAGCAAATTGAGGTTCATAACAATAAAATAATTTACCATAAGTCAAGTAGCTGGTGAATGATGGAGTCAAGGATCAGCTCTGGGTTTTCTGTATCAACAACCTAGGCTCCTTCTACTGAAAACATATTTTCATTTCTATATGATGTTACATATTTGGAAACTGACATAATTTCTACTTATTTCTATAAAATTCCAAGTTGTATAATTTTCACTAATCTGCAGAAATTTATGTAAATTTGCTAAATTGAATAAAAGGCATCAATATTTTTCATATATTTTATTCACATATAAGGACAACAAAGCTTTGCTATGGCTAATGCTTTTCGAGCTGATATAGAGAACTGGTCAATTCCCCATAAATTCATTAATGCAACTACAGATTGTATTTCTCATCATTCCTTGAAGCCCCACATGCCAAAGACTAGCTTAGGGCCAGTGAAAGTAAATGAAAGCAACATGTTCAACTTCCCATCTATGTCCTTAAAAGAAAAGAAATTTTCTCCTCCCCAAAGACTTAGTGTGTCCATGTTGTGAGCGTCACAGTAGCTGTCTTAGACACAGAGAAGGAAGTTCCGTATTGAGGATGACAATACAACAGGACACAATGAAGTGGTATCACATGAGCCTTTGGGAAGAGTTTTGTACTGTATACTTTCACACCATAAAATAATTCTTGCATTTTAGAATCAATGTTATATTTGACCTTTGTAATAAAATTCTGAGTCTGTAATTTAAATTCTACATATACATACACACATACATGTAATAATTCAAAGATAGAGTTAATTCATAATTTTATTTTTATATAAGTTTTCTTGTATAATTTATATGTATATAAGTTAAATATATATTTTTTTAAAAATATGTATTTTCAAATAGATAATTTAAGGATAAATAATAACTGAAAATAGCTTTCTATTTAATAGACAAATGTTTATCTTTTCTACTATCAGCTTTAATGTTTCTAGGCTTCTTTGTAGCATTTGAGAAAAAGGGAAATAGTGTCTCTTAATTCAGAGAAATCTAAATGTACCATAGCTCTTGAGCCAAAACCAGTTACATGTAAAATTGGCAAAGCTCAAATTAATTTAAGTTACATAAAACATATCTTAGTTTGTTATTTAATCGGAATTAGCTATTGTCTTTCTCCACTTTATTAAACGTTGGAATGACCAATGGTTCTATACTTGCAGTTCTTTTATTCACTAGCTAAACTCACTTCTATTTTCTAGCTATACAGTGACATGTCTCAAATATATATGTACAGCCAAAAATTATTTCCTTAACTCAAAATTAATATGCCCTATTGTCTACTTGGCACTTCCACTAAACATATTCAAAACTAAACTACTGAATCCCTCCCCCTCCAAATGAAACCTACTACAAATACAACCTTCCTCATGGCAGCTGATGGTTACTCCATCCTTGTAGCTTTACTGTCCAAGAAACAAGCAGGTCAAAAACATTGGAATTATATTCGATCCCCTTTTTCCTTCATATTGAACATTTTGTCTACCATAAAATCCCCTTAACTCTATTTTTTAACTGAATAGTTGATTTATAATATTATATTAGTTTCAAGTATATAAACAGTGATTCAGTATTTTATAGATTATACCCAGTTTAAAGTTATTACCAAATAAAGACATATTTCACTGTGCTGTACTATACATCCTTTTGCTTATCTATTTTATACATAGTAGTTTGTATCTCTTAATCTCATACCCCTGTCTTATCTCTGTTTCAAGTGTTTTTCCAGAATACAACCATTGAATTTTCATTTCTAGCATTGTGCCCAATAAGCCATCACATCTTCTTAAATTTCTTCTATAGTATCATAGTCTCATAACTTATCTCTCTGCTCCAACTGTCTGCACACCCATATATATGCATATTTTACATATATATACATTTTTATATATATAAAAATTCAGGGGCCTGTGGTGTCTTTCAAAAATGTAGGTTGCATTAGGTCAGTTTCCTCTGTTGAAAACTCTACGATTGCTTCTCCTTTAAAATAAAAGTCCAAGTCCTTTAAATATCTTATCTGCAATGCCTTATATGAGTATAATCCCTGTTATTTTTCCAATATCCTCTTATACAAATCTTCCCTACCCTCAGTTCTAGCCACACTGGTTTCCTTGTTGCTGCATGGACACTTAAGGCACATTCCCATCTTAGTGCCTTTACCCCAGCTTTTTCTCTGTCTGGTGTGCTTTTTCCCCAGATATCCAATTCATTACCTGCTTCACCTTGTCAAGTATTTGCTTGAAACTTATGCTTTCAATAAATAGCATTCTTAATACCATAATTCATCCCCAGCCTCCCATCTGCATTCCAGACCCTCCCCATCTTCCTTAGTTTCTTCTACCTATGATTATTCCCACAACAAATACCCTCTTCCTGCATAAATTTAATTATTTATTTTATCATTTATTGTCTCTCTCCTTTCTCTTCCTTATGGTCAGGGGATTTGTTTAGCTTTTTTTTTTTTTTTTTTTGCGGTACGCGGGCCTCTCACTGTCGCGGCCTCTCCTGTTGCGGAACACAGGCTCTGGACGCGCAGGCTCAGTGGCCATGGCTCACGGGCCCAGCAGCTCTGCAGCATGTGGGATCTTCCCGGACCGGGGCACGAACCCGTGTCCCCTGCATCGGCAGGTGGACTCTCAACCACTGAGCCACCAGGGAAGCCCAATTTGTATAGTTTTTGCCTGATGCTTCTCATGTGCCTCGGACACATGGGATCTGTCAAAAATGTATTTATTGAAATACTAAATACCTGATGTATTTGAGTCATAGTACTATACATTTAAAGTATATAATATCAGTTAATCCTGTGGTAGGCAGCTTCTGAGATGCTGTCCAGTGATACCTGCTTCCTGATATTTACATTCTGTGTAATCCTCCTCCTTAAGTGTAGAGTGTACTAGAGACTTATTTTTGATGAATAGAAAAAGGTCAGAGTGATGAGCTGTCACCTCTATTATTAAGGTACAGAAGATTGTGCCTTCTGTTTTGCTAGCTTTCTCTATCTTGTTGGCCCTCTCTCTTGTTCTCTCCCTTAGTTTCCTTGATGTATTAAGCTTCCCTGTTAGGTGGTACTTTGTGGAGAGGTACCCATGGCAAGAAACTGAAGGAGTCCTCCGGCCAAAAATCAGTAACTAAAACCTCAGAACAGTCAGCAAGGAACTGAATCCTGCCAACAGTCATGTGAATGAGGTAAGAAACTATTTTTTTTCCAGTTGAGCCTTGAGATGACTGCAGCCTCATGAGAATGAAATGGCCCACCTGAGCAGCACTTGGATTCCTGGCCCATAGACACTGTGAGATAATAAATGTTTTTATAAACTACTAATCTTTGAGATTGTTACACAAGAGTGGATTACTAAAATAGTCCTCAACATGAAACCATGTGTTTGTATAAAGACCAAATCCTCCTACAGGAACTGTGGAAACAGAGTGTTTAGTTTTTCTTCCAATGTAAAATTTACATCTAGTGTAGTGATGTAATGCCTAGTGAAGGCATTACCTCGGCTTTTAACCCACATCAGTGTAATGCCAACTCAAATCAACAATGTCTTATATTTTTCTGCTAATCAGTCCTAAACATAAATCATAAAAGTTAAATATATGGTTTAAATTTTTAGTGTTCTATTAATTTTCTTATACTTGCCCACATATATAAATTATATAAAATACTACTTAAACCTGAAATGCTAAGTTATATTACTTCCCTCTTTTCATAGTCCTTTAAAAATTCTAATGATGCTTTTCATTAGTGGTAAAACACTTAACATATGTAACCATATGCAAGCATGCCCCAACACTCCTTATTTTAAAATTATATTCTCTGTTTATGTCTGCCATTCAGATCAATTAATTGACTTTCAATGACTTTATCATATAACAAAATTTTTGCAAAGGAAAAATACTCCAGATAAAACTTCTGAACAACAATTTAATAAGAATAACATTATCTAAATTATCACCTACCTCATAAAGTACATTTATATTCTTAGAAAATGCAGTGATTTTTCAATTAAGTATGGTGCTCCAGATACAGAACTAAACTTGAATAAAGAGATGTTGTTCTATTTCCTGCTCTGACACTGAGAGATTAGCCAATCCAAAATCTTTGTGGACCTCTATTCCCTCATCAAATCAAGGAACATCTGGTTTCCATAATCTTTGCTGTCCTTCCTAATACTAGTCCTATGGTTTTATAAAACAATGCAACTATGTTTAGAACTAATGTCTCTGTAGGTTGTGAAATTCTAGAGTACATGGATAATTTCTCAATGCTTTTTCTAATGTTTAACATATCTAAATTATTAAAATTAAAAATAACTACTAGTTACTTGCCCTATCTCCATTTTGCCCTGCTTTCTTACTAATTAAACTCCAACTGAATTCTACCTAAAGGACTATAATTTCCAGTCTTCTTTACATCTAAAGATGACCAGTAGGTGTCTCCCAGGAAAGGTACTTAAATATTTAATTGACTCATGTAGGAATTGAACTCTTTGGGTCTTCTCTTTCTTTTTACTTCTCTGAAATTCAGATATGACAACAGGACTTTATCTTGGGTGACAGCTGAACTTGAGGAAGAAGGAATTTCATGCTAAGGATGATACAGAAGTAAGATAGCCTATCCTCCACCCCTACTAAATGTGGACCTATCAGCCATGGCCAAGGTTTTATAAGTGAGAGAGAAATGAACCTCTAAGTTGTTCATGTCATTTTCTTGCTTTTTCTTTTTATGAACTGAACCTATTTTAAACTGATACAGTATCTTTATCTACTTTAAATACCTTGGTGTCCAATGTAGAAAATACACAGACCATTTAGACCTAATTCAATAGTCAAAGGGCATAATTTATATCATGTTATAAATGTTTGCAATTTTATAGTTTTTGCTTTTATGACAGATGTACTATCATAGTTACTGGAATAATGATGTACTAAAAACAACTTTATATCATTTTCATCCATATATTCATACCAAAATAATAACATAAATTTATTTCACTTTTCTTTCTTCACTTCTCTCCCTATATAGATATACACATACATACAAGTATTTCATTTGTATTATTCTTAAATTCTTAGGAAGGGAAAAAATATTAAAATGACATGGATTTCTCACAAGACACTAAAGACAGCCAGAAAACAATGAAACAGCATCTTTAGAGTTCTGAAGGAAAAGAACCATTTTTGCTCTACATCCAACAAAAATATCTTTCAGAAATGAAGGAAAAATAAGGACAATATCAGATAAAGAAAAACCAGAAGTATTTATTTCCAGCAAACCTAATCTAAAAGAGATGCTAAAGGAAATTCCTCAGGCTAAACGAAAATAATACCAGAGAGAAATATGAATCTTCAGGAAAGAAGGAAGAGCAAGAGAAATGGTAAACATCTGGATAAAAATAAAAACTATTCTTCTACTACTAGGTTCTTTAAAATATATTTAACTGGTGAAAGGAAAAATCTGTCAGAATTTTCAGTGTATGCACATGTCATATTTATGACCACTAAAACACAGAAGTTGATAGGGAAGGGTAATGTGACCTCTATGGTTGTAAGTCTTCTACATTTTACTTGAAGTAGTACATTATTAACTAGATAAACTATGATAATTTAGGTATGCATATTGTAATTTCTAGAGGAAACACTGAAAAAAATACAAAGGTTTACAGCTTAGAAAACAATAAATTAGTTAATATATTAAATATATTCAAAGAAAAGAAGAAAGGCAAACAGAGGGATAAAATTAGAATACATACTGTACAAAATGTAGTATTTGAAATAACGCACCATAAAGTCTAGGCCCTTAAGATAAGTGAAGTGAGAAAATTTTGGAGGAAAATGGAGAGAGCCACAGAATGGAAGGCTCAGTGCAGATGAGTGAGCCCTTAATGTGATGTAGAAGACAGAATCTGAGTTGGGTAGATGGTAAATTATAGTGTGCAAACAGGCTACTGCCTTTTATTTACTGTTATTCATAAATATTATAATTTATCTACTATTTCTGAAAATGCTATGAACCATAGCAATGTTTTTTCCAGATACTAGATTAGCTAACTTAACATAATTGTGATATTTAGAATGACTATTTATGATATTAGCCAATTTTTAATATAGTGTTCTACAATGTAAGCATTTGGCATGTATTATTTCTTTTAAGTTACAAGAGTTTTTTGTATTTTAACAGCATGTAGCAGAAATTGTTATAAAACATACTCTACTTCTGGGTAAAGTTTATTTAATGTTCTAATTAAAAAAAAATTTCCATTTGTGAAACTAATTATAGGAATGGGCTGGAATAAAGTGATGGTGTCAGGAGCTTTTGCTTTTATACTTTCTCTTCCTTCTGTGTATCTGCCTTCAGCAGTTATAGGCATCTTGAACTATAATATTCTGGCTTCCTAGCAAATTGGATCATCAGGCCTATGAAAAGACTTAACATTGTTTATATAGAATTTTCAGTAAATTGGCTTAAGGCAAGTGCCTAAGGAAGTGTAGGATCTTTAGCAGCTATGTTCATGGGTGGTTATAGGACATTTTTGCTTTACTTCTGGGTTCAGTTGTTTCTCAGACACCAAAGGTTGTAGAAGTCTCACCTTCAGCTAAGTATGGTATTAAACTCAATTAAAATTCTATATTCATTCATAAAAGCTTGCATAGGAAAATAAAGTTTTAACTTCTTTCATCTATCAATATGTTAATTATTTTCATGTTTTATTATATAGCTAAATCTAATTGTAACAAAAATATTTTTCTTCCAGGTTACAAGTTCTAAGTGCCTTATTATAGAAATTTTAACATGATATACTCTGGAGGACATGGACTTTGTAACAAATAATTTTAGTACACATTAAGATTTTTGCAGTTTCAAGTTCTATATTAGAAATAATTTTTGTACAATCTTTTAAAAATTTATTTATTTTTATGTTTTACTTTTGGCGGCATTGGGTCTTCGCTGCTGTGCACAGGCTTTCCCTAGTTGCAGTGAGCGGGGGCTACTCTTCGTTGCAGTGCGCGGGCTTCTCATTGCAGTGGCTTCTCTTGTGGAGAACGAGCTCTAGGTGCTCAGGCTTCAGTAGTTGTGGCACGCCGTCTCAGTAGTGGCGGCTCGCGAGCTCTAGAGAGCAGGCTCAGTAGTTGTGGTGCATGGGCTTAGTTACTCCGCGGCATGTGGGATCATCCTGGACTAGGGCTTGAACCCATGTCCCCTGCATTGGCAGGCAGATTCTTAACCACTGCGCCACCAAGGAAGTCCCTTGTATAGTCCTGTAAAATAACCATTGCTTGGGGACCCACAAATGTAAACTTTCAGTCACAAAATACTCAATTAAGGTCCCAGTTAAAAACAGAGAAAAAGTAACAACTGGAGGAAGATCTTTCAAATGAAACAAATCATACTATTGGAGAGTAGATAAGTAGCTATAACAGGGAGAAAGAGAGGGAAAGAGGAAGATGCTAGATATTAATAAATTTTTCATTTAAGTAGGAATGAAGTCCAAGAATCTTCCATTTACTGGCTTCAGAAGCACTGAGAAATTGTGTAAAGCAGTGTTAGGAGGATTAATTAAAATAACAGAATGGTCCTTAACAATATCATTTTTAAAAGATTAGAAATTCTGCTCACTACATCATTTATTATTGAACTCCATATTAAGAACTTCTAAATATGTTTCTGGTTTAATGAACAAAGTTTACTTTTAACAAGTAATTACAAGTGAGAGGAAATACTAGACATTTCAGATGTGACAATGGGCCTTTTCATACCAAGTGTACTCGAAGCATGATAGTTCACAAAATCTGTTTCAGACTGTGGAGAATTCATATAATAGGATCTACTGTGCAACAGGAACCAGAAATTTATATCAGTGGGTAAACTGAAAAAAAAGATTGCACTATAGTTTTTCTTTTTTTTCCTTTGCTGCTATACAATTCCATACTCCCTCCTGATCTTCTCCCAAAGTCTCCCCAGGATAGACTTTAATAATGAGATCTCGTTCTTTAGCAAACAGAAAGTCAGGGACAGAAATGTTTAAGCCTCCCTCTTGACTGGAGGTAATTAAGTATGCAAATTATAAATACACATTCATGTCTGGGGAGGTTGAACTGCTTTTATGAACTGCACAAATGACAAAAGCTCACCATTTTACTGAAGAAGATTCACACTCTGGCTAAACAGAATTTTTTTTCTTTTATGAAAGCCCATTGTTTAATAGTAAACAGAGGTTTCCCACTGAGGCATATGTGGATATGGTCAGATTAATGTTGAATTCAAAATTATGCACATTTTGTACCTTATCTCTGCACTTTTACCAGACGTGAACTACTTCATTACTGTGGTTGTCTTTTCCTGTACTGTAGAAAGTAAATAAAAAGTTGGTTCTTTAATTTCTAATTTCTAACTAGTCAATAATTAAAATACAACATAAAAATAATGTGCTCAAACACAAGCTAACTGATCAAACATCCAAAAAGAACATTTAAAATATAAATTAAAAGAGATTCAGCTTTTAATTGCATATATGTTACTATGCATTTTGAAAATAATAAACCATATGAAAGGGATAGAATAACTTGAAAATTAAATGAAACTCAAAGTCAGAATGCTTGTTTTCAAATCCAAGTAATACTACTTAATTGCTGTGTAACCATTGATAAACTGCTAGGATGCTCAACATCACTAATCATTAGAGAAATGCAAATCAAAACTACATTGAGGTATCACCTCACATGGGTCAGAATGGCCATCATCAAAAAATCTACAAACAATAAATGCTACAGAGGGTGTGGAGGAAAGGGAAACCTCTTGCACTGTTGGTGGGAATGTAAATTGATACAGCCACTATGGAGAACAGTATGGAGGTTCCTTAAAAAACTAAAAATAAAACTACCATAAGACCCAGCAATCCCACTACTGGGCATATACCCTGAGAAAACCATAATTAAAAAAGAGTCATGTACCACAATGTTCACTGCAGCTCTGTTTTATAATAGCCAGGACGTGGAAGCAACCTAAGTGTCCATCAACAGATGAATGGATAAAGAAGATGTGGCACATATATACAATGGAATATTACTCAGCCATAAAAAGATACAAAATGGAGTTATTTGTAGTGAGGTGGATGGACCTAGAGGCTGTCATACAGAGTGAAGTAAGTCAGAAAGAGAAAAACAAATACTGTATGCTAACACATATATATGGAATCTTAAAAAAAAAAAAAAAAAGGTTCTAGGGGCAGGACAGGAATAAAGACACAGACGTAGAGAATAGACTTGAGGACACGGGGAGGGTGAAGGGTAAGCTAGGACTAAGTGAGAACCTGGCATTGACATATATATATACACTACCAAATGTAAAATAGATAGCTAGTGGGAAGCAGCCGCATAGCACAGGGAGATCAGCTTGTTGCTTTGTGTCCACCTAAAGGGGTGGGATAGGGAAGGTGGGAGGGAGACGCAAGAGGGAGGTGATATGGGGATATATGTATACGTATAGTTGATTCATTTTGTTATACAGCAGAAACTAACACACCATTGTAAAGCAATTATACTCCAATAAAGATGTTAAAAAAACCCCAACAACTTAGCTTCCTCAACTGAAATATAGGAATAAAAGATTCACTGACTCAAAGGTTTTTTAGTGCTTAGTATAATCCTCAGGGCACAGTATGCATTCTATAAATCATTGCTAAATGGAATTTGGATACAGAATGATCACTTAAAAATAATTGTTTGGAGTACTGGAAACATAATAATTGACAAGGAATTTATATATTCCTTCAAAGTGGATTCCAGTTTAAGGCACACAGAGAGTAATTTTGCATTATAACACTGATGTCTTGAAATCTTGCCATTTGCAACAACATGGATGGACCCTGAGGGTATTATGCTAAGTGAAATGAGTCAGATGGAGAAAGACAAATACCATATGATTTCACTCATAGGTAGAACATAAAACAACTAATTAAGAAACAGACAAAAGCAAAATAAATGAACAAACCAAATCAAGAAAAAACACATAGACACAGAGAAGAGAAGAGTGGTTACCAGAGGGTAGGGGGTGGGGGTGGGGTGGTGGAGAGGGCAAAATGAGGAAAGGGGATCAACCATATGGTGATGAATGAAAAATAAATTTTTGGTGGTGAGCATGTCATAGGGTATACAAAAATAGAAATGTAATGTTGTATGCATGAAACTTATGCTATAAATCAATGTTACCTCAATTTTTAAAAGATTTAAACAATAAATAAATAAATAAAATTGATGTCTTACCATTATTATCACTAGACTATTTGGTAGTGTGATTTCAAATATATAATATATAAAAATAAATGTATATATAATTTATTTATTTTTTATTATTAAATGTTTATTAATATATAGTATATATCATGTCATATACATTATATATGATATATATAATAAATTGTTATTCATTAATTTGAAAAGAGTTTATGGAAAGAAGGCACAATTGTGTGAGACAGAGTCTATATATCATTAAAAAGAATGCCTTTTTTTTCAATTCGTCTCTGGTCATATCATATATTTATTTAAAATAATAACCATTATAAAATGTTTTCCATAATATATTGCTCAATGTCCCTATAAATATTCTATTTCAACAGAAAAGCAGAAGATAGGAAATGGGAGAACTGATATTTTGGGTACAACTTTTATGGGAATCTCTCTTCAATAGGCATGCTATAAATACAAATTGACACAAATAACTATGGTAAAGTTACTGTCATGATTTTTACACTATTGAACCATCATCATCTTCAGAAATTTTTGGATAGTATCTATATACCAAGCATTTTAAATTATTTTCAATGTATCAACAAACCCAATTCTCACAAAGTATTATGGTTTTTTTACACTCATTTTAAAGAAACTGAGGAACAGGTATTGAAGTAATTTCCCAAAGTTATCCAGCTACCAAGTAATGAGAAAAAGAATTAAACCCATGGTGTCTGATTTAATTAATTTTAATTTAAAATAGAATGCTGAATTATTCCATAATAAATTATTTTCTAATCTTGCCCTAAAACTAAAATTTTAAAGTTTTGAAATCTCATATATTTGAAGGGCATGGGTGTACTATATACAATATCTGCACAGTATCCTAGTTTTAAAAGTATAATGCTGTCTGAATGAATGAACAAAGGTACTTTAAACAAATCTATAGTAAAATCAAATAGCCAACACTTTATCTTGAAAAATCTAATTCTACAAAACCTACAAAATTATGAAAAATTTACCATTCATCATTCAACAAACCTACTCTATATCAGCACCTATTCCATACACTTAGATACAGCAGTATATGAAAACAAAAATCCCTGTCCATAAGAGCTTATGTAGAGAATGAGAGTCAGTCAATAAAAAATAAACATAAGAAGTTAATTTTGAGGCATATGAGAAATTAATAAATGTCATAAAGAAAGAGCAGAGCAAGGTAAGTATTTTTAATACTACCTAATATGTTTAAGTCTTTAAAAAATAATCATGATCCTCCTTTGGGGGAAGAGAGTAGGGCTGGTGTGTATGTGTGTGTATGTAAGGTGTTATGTCTGTGTGTGCATTAACTACATATTGCTATATAGAAGAGTTATAGCAGCCAAATTCTAATGAAAGTCACATTGATTTGATTATCTTCTAAAAGGTCACATACTATGTTAACCTTAGTTTTTTTTCTATACTTTAAATATTTGGGGCAATAGCAACTATTACCACATCTGATTTAGATGATAAAAGGAAAGATTAGTGAATGACTATAGTGATACAGTATATTCATAGTCAGTCATGAGTAACCTCCAAGCAGTTAATGGCACCCTGAATAAGTGAAATGATTTTTATTATTTGTATTTTTTAAGTTTCTTATTACACATACATACACACACACACACACACACATCTTTTCTTTAGAGAACAAAATAAATCAACGTAAAGTTGTATTTTCACTCCAAAAGTATTGATAAGACATTACCAGATTTGATAAGGATATTTCTACTCCTACTTATAAGCATTAGAGCAAAACTATTCTGATTTTATATAAAATTTTAATCAGCTTCATGAAAATAGCAGTCTGCAAATATGCTTGAGTGAGAAAATTTATAGATGTTATCACATTCCAGTAAAAAATCTTTGAAAAGAGAATCCAAATGATTCTGTAAATTCAGTATTTAATCCTCAGCAGATAGTCAGAGTTACAATATTTTCTACAATAATCGACCTGACATAGTGAATGCATATCGTATTTTTAATTTCAAATAAACTCTTGGGATAAGCATAATCTCATAAAAGTGATGAAATAGTCAAAGGATTGGAATTTACATAAGTATGATAATAATAATTTCCATTTTCTACCTTCTTGGTTTGTATCTGTATTCAGAAGAATTCCAAACTTATTTACTCTCAAGAAAGTATTGAGGAAGAAATGCATTGTTTGCAGATATAGGATTTTTCAGAGTGTTTTTTTATTTAGAAGGGATCAGATTTTCAAAACTCATTTTCTCAGATTCTTAGAGTCTATAGCTTTTTACTGATTTAGTTGCAAAGGACTGCAGAGATTAATGAAGAGGTTTGGTAAAATCATAGTCACATATGAAATCCATATTTTGGTTATCTCCACAGAATTTATAATTTTAGCTTATATTTATTTACCAGAACATGTACATTTGTGATGCTTATTTATTTTGCTAATTATACTTGCTTAGGAATTTCAAAGGAGAAAAACTAGGCCAAATACTAACATTTCTTTCATGTATTCATTCATACATATATTGATACATAAAAGTCTAAGGCATTATGTCTACTTTGAGTAAGATGGAACAAAAAATTAGAATATGATTCCTCGTTAACAGAGGCTAAATTTTAATAAAAAAGATTTTATACTAAAAAATATTGTTAAAAGCGTCATTTGATTACTGTGTGGTATTCATATTCTAAATAAAAAATTAAGATTCTTCAGGGAAGAATCAGTAGGAGTTTTGGAGGCCAAGTATTATTAGAAGTACAGTCTAGCTAGAACGATATGTTGAGAGAAGAAAATTAAGGGTTTCAAGTGTGAAGGTAAGGACAATATACTTTATTCATCAGACAACAGGGACTCATTTGCAGTTTCAAGAGTGATTCTATCTATTATTTTCTGAATGATTCCACTCCTCCATTCTCATATGGAACTTCTTTATTTTACAGACTTTAATCTTTAGCAGATGCTGTAAGTCTCTGCTTGGTTTCATTTTTGTCTTGCTCATCCACACCTTTCTGGCCATTCTCCATGGTATCATGAGTGATCTCTATGGAATGTAAATCTAATCAATTCATTTCTGTGCTTAAAATTCTAAATAGTCTTTCCCTGCACACAGAATACAATCCACTGTGTGTGGTCCTGTCTGTTCTCAGCTCACCTCTCATTGCCATGCACTCTATACTTATAAACAAATCAGACACCATGGTTTCATAAACACACCATACCAGTATTCCTCAATAAGTTTTTCTTCAACACTTAAAAAGCCTTTCCACTCTACTTTCTCATTTACCTATTATACCAATTCTTCTTTCAAGGTTTGGTTAAAACTCTATTTTTTCTGTAAAACCTTTTCTAAACTTTCTCCTCATTTAAGAACAATTAGCAACTCATTTACATATATTACCACAGCACTTTCTTTACACTTCAAAAGTAAAATTTGTCATTTAATTGGTCATTTACTTGTCTGTTTCCCATACAGGACTGCTGATTTTTGTCTTGACTGTCACTGTACTCCCCAGTAATTTGTACAGTTTCTAGATAGTAAATGCTCAATAAATGTTGAATGAATGAATAAAAAAGATAGAATAAAATATAATTGCTAGAAGCTTTTAGTGATAGAACTTGATATGAAATTGATGAGACAGAGGGATTACTTACAAAATGGTAGCCACACCGACTTATCTTCCATTTTCCTACCCTGATTTTCTTCTTTCAAAGGACTTTTTTCTCATACTATTGCTTTGCCTAGAATATTGTTTTCACTCTTATTGTGAATTAACTTTGGTTATTACTTCATGATGGCATCCATCTAATCCTATCCTTCCAAAATGTTCTTCAGCATTACACTAACTGTTTTAAATGACATTGCTAATGTTGCCCCAACACAAAGCCCTGCATTTTGAGAATCTCAAAAAATCTCTTGTTTTGAGAACAAGACTGACTAAAATATATTAAAGAACAAATGACCCAATTTAAAATCTGTGTCATGCCACTCTGAAGTCTATGTATAGGATATAAATACTTCATTCATTCATTCATTCATAAAACGCTTACAGTAAGGGCCTGGATATGACAGCCACTGGAAATTTAACATTTAATAAGATACTTTACATGTCTGTAAGTGTCAAGTAGTTTGCAGTATAATATTTGAAGCAAAAAAGTAAATCATTAACATAATCATTGAAGACGCATTGCTTGGAATTTCTTTTTTTTCTTTTTTTTTTTTTAATTTTATTGTTTTGCGGTATGCGGGCCTCTCACTGTTTTGGCCTCTCCCGTTGCGGAGCACAGGCTCCGGACGCGCAGGCCCAGCGGCCATGGCTCACAGGCCCAGCCGCTCCGCGGCATGTGGGATCTTCCTGGACCGGGGCATGAACCCGTGTCCCCTGCATCGGCAGGCGGACTCTCAACCATTGCGCCACCAGGGAAGCCCTGGAATTTTCTTAAAACATTAATTTTTCAAATATTAAACATCAGATTAATTATTTAAATTTCCAAGGATAGTGCCTAGAACTGAGAATATTGCTTCCTATTCTTACTTGGTAAGTAATTTATAACAAGAACTATGACAGAAGGATGGGAATACTTATATGTCACAGCCAGGCATTTCTTTCCCTGTAAGATGATCAGATAATGATTTCTTGAAAAATAGTTGGTGTCGGCTGGTTGTTTCCAGGGTTTAAGGGATCATTTTTCTTTGTAAAAGGGATCTGTTATCACAGGGACCAGAGCACCCTTGCTCCTAAGTAGTGTATTGTTAGATACTGACACACAATTCTTCCATTTTTTTTCAACTGTACATTCTTATAGATGTATTCTTCCCTTGAATAGATCCAGTTAGGTCTTATTGAGGCTTGGAAATTATTTTTTCCCAAAAGGTGACTTTACATATCAGATTTCATCCTCTACATAGCTTGAACTCTCAAGAGGTGGTCTTTATATCCTATTCTTAAGTTTTGAAGTGGTTATTCACCTTTGCTCTCATGAACTAATCAAATTTACAAAACAATTATTTCTGAATTTTGATATCCAGAATTATATTCTTCTAGAGGTTCTGTATATTCCTAGAGCTGACTACATTAATATGTGGCTGAGAAATATCTGAGGATTTTCTAGTTTCAAATTACCAAAGGGTAAATTTCAATAAATTAACATGTTTTGTCATTTTTAAGGTAATTTGATTTTTATGGCAGTTGAAATTACAAATACAATTACAAACAAAACAACAAAGAAAATCAAGATTCCAGTATTATTTTAGTTTGTTTGTTTTGTTTTATTTTGTTTTGTTTTTTGGGTATGTGGGCCTCTCACTGTTGTGGCCTTTCCCGTTGCGGAGCACAGGCTCCGGATGCGCAGGCTCAGCAGCCATGGCTCACGGGCCCAGCCGCTCCACAGCATGTGGGATCCTCCTGGACCGGGGCACGAACCTGTGTCCCCTGCATCAGCAGGCGGACTCTCAACCATTGTGCCACCAGGGAAGCCCTCCTGTATTATTTTAAATATTATCCTTTCCTGAGTAGTTCCCTTTGAGATTAACTTTAGCGAAGTCAAACTTCTCTAATTTTACTAGATAGATAGATAGCTAGAGATCAGTGTGTTTACATAAGCATTAAGACTATACTTGTTTAAAATCATCAACTTCATTTATAGAAAAATAAAAATATGTATCTTTTGATTATGACTTTATTCCTTTACGATAAAATACCTTAGACAAATATTTTTTTCTCTTTTCTCTTTTTTCCCTTTAATTCTTTGTCCCATAGCACAGTGCCTGATATCTAGTAGATTCTTAATAATTACTTACTGAATATGGAAGTGTATTGTCATGAGTTTAAGACACTGGAAATTCAAATGAGAAATAAAATGTGATTAATTTCTTGGTTTTGCTACTGTGTTATCTTAATGAGGGGTTTATTAATTTTGTATGGACTACTGCCTAAGAGTGCAGGCTCTGGAATCCAAATGCCTGGGTTCAGATCCAGTGCAATACTTTGCTGTGTGACCTGGGACAAAAACAAGTATATTTTGAATATTAAAATTATTTGTAAACTAGTGAAATCCATTAGGAGTGAACTCATTTGAAACAATATAATGCTTGCTTTAATTCATAATTCCTAGGCTACAGGTTAAGAAAGAGAATTAATTAATTGAAATCAGTGGTAACTTTAGAATGATGTAAATGTAATAATTCTACAAATTCCTAGTTTTTTTCTCTCAAGATACCCAATAGGTAAGCAAATTTTATTTATTCTAACTTTTTAAACATTTCGTTTCCAGTGACATGGCTTGGAAAGTTACAATAGTTTCCAGTCCTTTGGTTTTTCTCCTAATCAGAATCATCATTTTATCCATGAGGAATCATGTCACCTTTCATTTGCATGTTACAACAACATTGCTTTCACACTTTTTGCAAATTTGAGAACGCTTTTTAACATTAAGAAATATCAAGGTCCACCACACCACACTAATGTAGCTATACTAACTGCTGTAAATAGTAGAATAAAACTAGTAATACTTTAAAATGGATGCTCTCTAAAATACTTTAAATCATGAATACTCTAAAATACCTTCATGGTATTAAAAGTATAAAAGTTTTTAATATTTTAAAATTAGTAATATTATAAGATGCTTTCATTGTATTGATATTTTAGCAACAATTAATATAAATATATATTTGAAAATTAGCAGCATCTATACATACGGAACAAAATTTGTTTAGGCACAGAAAACTTTGTCTTAATACTGCTTTATTGAGTTGTGTTTGACATACAATAAAATTTACTCATTGTAAGTATAAAATTGGCACATTTTGCTAATTTTATACAGCCACGGTATCCACCACTACATCGAGACATAGAACATTTAATTCACCTTAAAAAGTTCCTTTGTGCCTCTTTGTAGTCATTGACATCCTCTACTCCCCTCTAAACCAGGTATGTTTTGCAAATATTTTATTTCAAAAGGCTCACTTTTTTGGTTAACTGCATCTTCTGAAGATCAAAAGCTGTAATTTTAATGAAGTGCAGTTATCCATTTTTTCTTTAATAATTTGTGCTCTTTGTGTCATAAACAAATAAACAAACAAAAAACCAAAAACTTTGCCTAAACTAATACCATCCTCTAGAGATCTTCACCCATATGTTTGGAAGCACTAATCTACAAAATAAAATCCAAGTACTTAGTATGGAAAATAAGACACTTTCAGATTTTGATTCATTTTTGTCTTTTCAGTCCTATCTCTTTTAACATGCACACAATCTCTAGTTTTATTAAACTAAATTTATTACATATACATTAAATCAAAATAATTTCAAAAGACTGATAATTTTAAAAATTAGAATATTAGAGGAAAATATTTTAGAAACTTTTGGCATCTGAGGACAGAAAATACTTTATAAAGAACACACAAATAGCACAAATCAGAAAAGACAACAACAAAAACAAATGAGTGTTTTAAAATTAAAATCCTCTATAGTAAGAAAAACTATAACAGAAAATTAAAACAGAAGTAAAGATAAGAAGAAAGTATTTTAACATAAAGTTTTAGTTTCAGAGAATATAAAGTATTTTGCAATAGGACTAACAAAAAGAGAATTGAAATTAAATACATGGTTAGAAAGAAAAACAGGTCATTCATAGAAGGAAAATATTGAATTTCTTGAAAGTATAAACTATGCTCAACTTTATGTTAATCAGGGATATTTAACAGGAAACAATAATGAGACAATGATTGCATAACCATCTGATGACAAAAGTTGAAATGCCTAATACTACCAAGAGTTGGAGAGAATGAAGTTGGAAATATAAGCTGTTTCTAATAAATTTGAGTATGTGCACATCTAATGATTTAGTGATTCCACTGCTAAGAATATGCACTTTACATATTTACTTTTACTCTACAAAAGTAGAGTTACTTTTGAAAAATGTTCAGTCTAAACATTAGGATTTCTTTAAAAACTGTGTATTTACATATCTGCATGTATAGACCACAGATATTCTCTTAAGAGGAAAATATGAAGTATGCCACATTCTTAAATTGAACTTAATAAAATACTAGAAAATATAAATGAAGGCCCCATTATCTGCATACCAATTTTTTCTGGGAAAATAAAAAAGAAATGGGACCCAAAGGAGGTACCGAGAAGAAATTCTCGTGGGGATGACAGAGGCAGGTCCGACCACACCCGCACATTTTAAGTCCCCTCCTAGCATCATCCCAATAACATCCCTTTTGTCAAAGCAATTAACATGGCCCAGTCCAAACTCAAGATGTATGTGGGGGTAGAAGGAGGTGACCATACTTTGCGTCTGTGGGAAGAACTACCATGGAACAAGGTAAAGTTAGAAGAAGTGAAGAATAGAAGTCAATAATGCAATCTACCACACCTGAAGCAAATGTGAGAAATGTCAATATTTGTTCATCCTGGTTTTGGGTGTATTGGGGCCCATATTACTCTTCCTTTGTTTTTTCTGTATTTTAAAACTACTTCTAAATTTTAAAATTAGCTACAGTATAATTAGTTATTATTAAGCTGCAGTATCTTTCATAATTTATACACTTTTTTTCCTACAGATTCTCTGTCCCACTGTCTACCTTATGAATTTATATTAATCCTTTAAAACAAAGCTAAACTGTCACCTTCTCTGTGAAACTGCATCTTCTCTCTTCCATTGTGGTCAGTGAACCATTCCCTTGTTATTTTTAAAGAACTTTGTATGTACCTTGTTTCTATTTTAGCACTCACCACACTTGTTCTAGTAATTTAATAATTCAACAGTCTCCTACCAGTAAGTCAAGTTTCTTGATAGCAGAAAGTAGTTCCTATATATAAATATATAGTTGAATATATTACTTAGGATGGTAAAGCTTACTAACTCTTCAGAGACATAGATCCCTTCTTTATTTTAGGCATACAAGTAAATAGGCCAAGTTTCCCAACATTGCTTGCATGTAAATGTGGCTATGTAACTGAGTTTTAGAAAGTGAGTAAAAATTATGTGAGCCACTTCCAACTGTGTTCTTAAAAACTTCCTAATTGTTCCTCCTCTGGCTGGATGCATCTGATGATGAGTAGTGAAGGAAGGCAAGAGTGAAAGGAGCCTGAAAGCTCTTCTGCTAACTACCACACAAATAAGAAAAATTTTGATTAACTTGATCTCTCAGATATTCAAGCCCACTTCCTATGTTACTTATCCTATCTGCCTAATAGATCTAGCCTAGTAATTATCTTGTAGAAGCCATTCAATAAATGAATGCATAGAATAAAAAATAATTAGATTGATTACTGGCATTATATCTGAAAGAAAAAATGAGCTCTCTGGGCAAAATATTGAGACTTACTTTCTCAATGTTTTTAGAGTAAGGTACAATATACAGAGATATGAGTGTCAATACACAAAATTATCTGGTAATAAATTTAATATTATTTTTTCAGGATTTTAAAAAATTGCCTATGAAAATAAGATAAATGTGTTTTTGTGATTAATCCATTAAAACTGTGTTTTCAAGAAATGGAAGCTGGACTTCCCTGGTGGAGCAGTGGTTAAGAATCTGCCTTCTAATTCAGGGGACACAGGTTTGAGTCCTGATCTGGGAAGATTCCCACATGCCGTGGAGCAACTAAGCCCGTGCACCACAACTACTGAGCCTGCACTCTAGATCTTGTGAGCCACAACTACTGAGCCCGCATGCCACAACTACTGAAGCCCGCGTGTCTAGAACCCGTGCTCCACAACAAGAGAAGCCACCGCAATGAGAAGCCTGTGCACCGCAACGAAGAATAGCCCCCGCTCGCTGCAACTAGAGAGAAAAGCCCCCGCACAGCAATGAAGACCCAACGCAGCCAAAAATAGATAAATTAATTTATTAAAAAAAAAAGAATTGCATAAACAGCGTGACCTTAAAAAAAAAAAAGAAAGAAATGGAAGCTACGGATTTGAAAAATTGTCAACAAACCTGACTGCATAGAAAATCATGCAATAAATATTTGTATATATATGAAGTTCTATTTAAAGGTTAACACTGATTATGGAAAAACACTTCTTTAGCTAATTGGCTCAGTGTAATTGAGGTCACCATTTAGCCATTTAAAAGCTTTCATCACTAAATGCTTTTAAATATTTTATGAATCATGTAATTGCTCTGAGTATTTTTGTAAGCAATGTAGTTCATGCTAGAAAATGTATCTGCTACCGTACGGGTCTCTCATAAAATCATATTTATGAAGCTTTTAAAGTAATCCTAGCAGACAGATCTAATTTGAGTAGATATCAGTAGGTTTATTTTCAAAGTGAAAAAATTATCAAACTTTATCTCCTCCTTTTACAGTCTCAAATTAAAGGCACTAAAAATTAAAACATGTATCACATAGCTTTTTAAATATCAGGTATTACCAAAATTCAAATATTTCCAGATGGCTGTTATTGCTAAGGATTTAGTTAATTGAAATTATCTTGAATTCAAAATGTGCACTTCCTTATAGTTGATTTTAAATTACTTGATTCCTTCCTGCATTATTTATGTTATTAACAAAACCAAATTTCCACTAAGAAAATAATCCAAAGAATTAAGCATTGATAAATTTGCCTCTTAGGAATATATACCTATGAACCATGTCATTTCAAAATTAAAGCAGCTGTTTTATTTCTTTGACCAGGAAAGGAGACATTGAACATAAAAACTGTCTTTGTCAATGTTTTATATAACAGTAATTGAATAATATTTAAAAGATCTAAACGGATATATTTATTATTTTCATTGTTAAATTGATTTGCAATATTTAGTGCCAGTGCACAGAGACCTACTCAAAATCCTCTTTCCCAGGAATGGATTCTGGTGCTCTGTTCTAAACCACACTGAACACCTTTACCTCTAGATGGTAACACTAGAAGCTATAAGACATATCAATAAGTTTCATGACACTCCCAGAATATGCGGTTCTAGAACCCTTCTCATAAGAGATAACTTCATAGAGATTCCAGGATGCACATGACTCAAGTTATTATGTTTCTTCTGTAAAAATGCATGTTCTTTCCGCAAAATACCTTTTCATGAAGTTTAATCTGATAGTGACCCACTATTCTTAATCAGCATGATGATGTTAATTTTTCAACTTTAACTCCTGCATTTCTCTGATATACATTCTCTACCTTAGAAAACTAGCCCTTTCATCATTACCAAGTTTTTAATTTTCTTATGAAATCCTCAGCATGTAAACATCAAATCCTTTTCTGTTTTTGAATAACCTATTTCTATCTTTGCTTATGATTGTCTTATTCATCATTATGCTAGTAGAACTTTTTTTTTCTTTTTGCATTTTCATTGTAAGTGTTCATTCCTTTTTCTTAGTACAAGAGCACCATAACTTTCTTTGGGGCATGTCTTTCCTCTTTGTCTATTGTGTATAAACAGGTTGAAAATTTTAAAAATTCCTGATCATAGTGATTGCCTCAGGATAGACAGTCAATCTAATCAGAGGTATATCATTGATTTTATATATATATATATATATATATATATATACACACACACACACACACACACACACACACACACATTTTTTTTTTCAACACAGGAAACAGAAAGTCAAACAACTACAGCCATATTGTTTGTATGATAGGAGAATCTGTCTCAAACTGAGCCGAAGTGAGAAAAAACAATCTCTCTTGTCCTTGAGGCAAAAATATTTGAAGCCACTCTCAATCTTCTCTTTTTTAATACCCTGGAAAATATTGCCAGACTTATTTTAAAAGATATACCAAAAGTAAGCATTTAAATAGTCAGTCAATGCTACCTTCATATGTTTATCTTAACCAGTGTAATAGTCTCCTAATAATTCTCATTTTTCTATTCCTAGAATAATCTATTTTCACACAGTAACCATAAATCAGAATTTCCCCTTCTGATTATGATGCAATAGCTTAGATTAAAATAACCTTCTTCTATGCACAACTAGAGAAGATAATAAATAGACTAAAAAAATTATCTGAATGCACCAAAGAGCATCTTCTGCCAATACATAGAAGTAAGTGGGGTATTTTCTTCTTCTTCTTCTCATCAGGGCTTTCCAATTTCTAAGGCCCAGAGATCAAGTAAAAAACATTCTGCTTTTTATTGACATATCAAAACTTGTAGAGTGCTTCTAAAGCTTAGAGGCAATTTTACAGTCTTAATTATGTGTGTGTGTGTGTGTGTGTGTGTGTGTGTGTCCAAGTAGATAGAATGAGCACAGCAAACTAAATCCGAAAATGTAGAAGGAAGAAAATACTGAAGATAAGATTTATTTATATAATTAATAAACTCCTAGCAAGATGAATCAAAGAGGGAGGGAAAAGATTATAAAAATTAGGAATAAAGAGAACACATAAGTAAATGTCCTAGAGTCTAAATATATGAGAGATTATGAAAAATTAGTCCAATAATTTAAATTTTACATGAAATGGAAAAATTCCTTTAAAAAACAAAACATAATAAAACTGACACAAGAAAATAGAGAAGATATGAATGGATCTTTAAAGAAATTAATCCATAAATACAAATAATTCCACAAAGAAAATGGCAAGCCTACATTGCTTTATAGTTAATTTTCGCAAACATTTGAGGAAGAAAGAACCCATCGATATCATATAAACTCTTCAAGACATGTGGAAAATAAGACACACTGTTTTTTTCATTCAGTGGTGCCAATATAACCTACTTAACAAAAATAAATATAGCCATTACAGGAAATTAAAATTATAAGCCAGAATCCTGTATGGATATAAACATAAAAATCTCGAACAAATACTAGTAAATTGAATTCAGCAAAATGTAAAAATAATAATACGTTACAATCAAATTAGATTTATTCCAGCAATGCAAATTTAGTTTATCATTTAAAAATGAGCCAAATCAGGTCATCAAATTGAAAGAATAAAAGAGACAATACAACAAATGAAGAAAAGTCTTTTGATAAAAATTCAAATCCCTATCATAATAAAATAATTTAAAAATAACTTTAGCACATTAAAAATAGAAGGTAGGGGTTTCCCTGGTGGCGCAGTGGTTGAGAGTCCGCCTGCCGATGCAGGGGACGCGGGTTCGTGCCCCGGTCCGGGAAGATCCCACATGCCGCGGAGAGGCTAGGCCCGTGAGCCATGGCCACTGTCCGGAGCCTGTGCTCCGCAATGGGAGAGGCCACGGCAGTGAGAGCACAGGCTCCGGATGCGCAGGCTCAGCGGCCATGGCTAAGGGGCCCAGCCGCTCTGCGGCATGTGGGATCCTCCCGGACCGGGGCACGAACCCGCGTCCCCTGCATCGGCAGGCGGACTCTCAACCACTGCGCCACCAGGGAAGGGAAGCCCCGAGAATCCATTTTTAACTCACACCTCAAATGGAGTCATTCTTCCTGTCAAGAGAAGTCTGCTACCGTGTGGTAAGTATAAATAGATGATCATCACAAGAAAAGAGGTAAATTGCAGTTTTGCTATTTTTGAATATCTATATGAACAAAAGACTTGCAAATTAAAGAAAACAAGCAATTATTGGCAGCGATTGAGAATTTCTGAAAGGTCTGATTGAAGTAGAGTGTATTGCAACTCTCAGAGCAGGATCAGCAGAAACTGAATTCAAAAATTATAGCACTTCAAAAAAAAATCACTTAGGAAAGAGAAGTAGATATTACGACAACCTCACACCTATTATTTCTCAAAGATAATTGGACATTCATAATGGAAACCTATGCTTTTCACTTGTAGTTTACTACTTAAAACTACATTAGGCTGTAAGTAACAGAAAGCCCAATTTCCAGTGGCTTAATCACATATATATATGTGTTTCTTGTGTATCAAGAAGTCCAGAGTTAGTCTATTAACTCCAGGATGTCATTAATATTCAGACTCTTTTTATTTTAGATCAATCATCTTTGGCATGCAGCTTTCAACTTCCTGGTTAAAAGATGGTTATCGATTTCTCAAGTGTAACATTTGACTTAGATGAAGGCAGAAAGAATAGGTATGGCTAAAGAAAAAGGGTAAAGCTTCCCTGTTAGGTTTTTTTTTTGTTATTATTCCAAATGGGTCAGTTAAAATCTACTGACCAGAATTGTATACTATGGACATTCTAGCAAAAAGGAAGTTTGAGAGACTGAAAATTAGAGGAAAACAAAGAAAATGAGACTGTCTTGGATGTTGTGTGGTCAATATACAATGTCTGTAACATTACAAGTACAGGTTTCCCCTGCTATCCAAAAGTAGAGTGCTCCTATGAAAGCTTTCCTAAACCAAAACTTAAAATGAAGAAGTAATTACCTTAAGACACACCTTGCTAATGGATATACAACATAAGTCAAAATAAAGCACTCAGACACAGTTCAAAGGTATGGTAGCTTGATGCTGAGATGCTGAGTGTAGGTCTGAGCGAGAGCTTGGCAGTCCCACTCTCATTGGTGGAGGTGCCCGCTGCCTCCATAATAACTATAAAAGTTGCTACAAAACAAACACTGACCATTATTTTGGCTTTTCACTTCTTTTCTTAAAAGTGAAAACCCTCTTCACATTTCTTTTTGTCTGCAAAAACCAGTACTAATGTAGATCTTTCCTAGAAGTTAAGTGGCATAAAGTGAACTTTCAAAAAGTGGGTGATACCTGTAAGCAAACTACATATTTACATTTATTTTTCAACAAAATCTTTTTTGTTTTTATAAAATACTGAGATTAAGGAATCTCTAAGTTTTGGCAGGAAAACTCTGTGATCCAGTAAACGTTGTCTGACAAATACAGTAAAGATTCTGCCACTGAGATTGGGTATGGCCTATTATACGTTATACATATCCGAATCCCCCACAATCCTTAATAATTCTTTAAAATTGTAATATATAATAAGATTAACTACAAAACTGAGAAATAAAATAGCAAGTATTTTATTTAAAAATCATGAGATAGCCATTTGAAAGTATCTGGTTTTCAAATACGGCAAGTAGCAACACGTAGTTACCACTGATTCATACCGTATGACTCAAATTCATGCTGAATATAAGGGTAAAGGTAGATTGTATGTAAGGGAGACACCCAAGTGATATACTCAGAATGTCTTCTTCATGTCAATAACTGTAAATGGTCTGCCATTTTTCCCTACTTGCAAGTTAACAAGTTAGTGTGTCACAGTTTCATGGACGTTGGCAGAAAACATGAGACTCCTGGATTAGTGTGGTATTGGCATTAGGATACAGATTTATGGAACAGAATAGAGAGTCCAGACATAAAGTCACACATATATGATCAATTGATTTTCAACCAAAGTGCTGAGTAATGGATAAAAAACAGATATTTGAACAAACTGTGCCATAACAACTGAATGTCTTTATTCAGAGAAAAAATAAACCTAGAGTGGTATCAGTGGGAAAGAGAGTAAGGACATTCAAATCTGCTCCTTCAGAACAGTAATGAAAACACTAGGAAAAAAAAGGTCAAAATCAACTTTTTTTCAGAACTCTGGAAATGAACTAGATTCTTAGAGTGTTTACTCAAGAAAAATAGCAGAATATTGGTAAGAAAGGTGAGCTCTATGGCATTTTAATTAGTCCTATTCCCGTCTCCCCCTTTCCAGCTTCACAGTAGCTTTGGAAACCAACAGTTTTACAATCATGGTAGCTGTGGAAACCAGTGGCCTAGCAATCTCTAGAGGGAACATGAAGGGTTTGAATCTCCAAAAAACCAAATTCCTAGAAAACTGTCATTATCTGACAAGTAGGAAGTGCAAGCAAGAATAAAGGCTAAGGCAGAGTTGTCAACTGCTGTCTGAGTGCTGAAGGCAGGCACCAACACATACACACAGAGCACTGTAGGAACAGTTAGGAGAATTACTAGTTCAAGGCATTTAAGGAAATCTCTAATTGTTAGTTGACCACTAAGCTAATTGAGCAGAGACTTCTGTGGGCACACAGGACAAAAAAATACAGACTTAACAGAATTAGTTCAGTAAAGTCATTAATAAAGAGCAACAAGAAAAAAAATGGGGAGGAGAAATCTAATTTCCAGAGTTGCCACATTATATTATTATTAAAGTCCAGTTCTCAATTAAAAATTTTTGATACATACAAAGAAATAGGAAAGTACAGCACATACCATTGAAAAAAGCAGTCAATACAAACAATCCCTGAGAAAACCAGACTTCAGACTTACTAGAAAAGATTTTCTGTAAGCTATTTTAGATATGTTCAACAAAAGGAGATCATATTTAAGGTACTAAAGGAAAGTATGAAGATAATATCTATCAAATTAAAGAATATCAATAAAGAGAGAATATTATTTAAAAAATAGAAATTATAGAGTTTGAAAGTACAAAAACAGAAATGCAAAATTCACTACAGAGGTCCAATAGCTGATTTGAAGTGGCAGAAAAAAGAATCAGTAAACTTGAAATTAAACAGTTTATTAATCATATGATGAGACTTTTGGGGAGAGAAGGACAGGTTTACTAATACAGTCCAAAAATAGCTTGAGAAACTCAGGAAAGGAGATTGTCTTGGAGTTTTTATGGTACAGATATTTGGGCCAAAGGCAGGGTTCCCTTACCTATGGGGTTTGAACTTCCCACTGGTGCTAAAGGAGACCACATCTGGGTTTTCTTATCAGCTTGCTCAGATATGAAGCAAAATGGGAAGCCAGAGAAGTGAGACCTAAAAACTGTCATCACACATAAAATGATGGAGTCAGACTCTTTAATACACTTGTAATAGTTAAAAACTTCTTAGATCACAAACTGTGTGTTCAATAAAAGAACAAAAATTGATAGAGTTGACTTCAAGCTTAAACACTTTTGCTCTTCAAAAGAAACTTCTAAGAAAATGAAAAGTCAAGTCACAAACTAGGAGTCCTATATATACTTTCTAGACCTGAATCCAAAATAAATACCTTTTATAAATCAATAACAAGACACAAAAAAGTAAAGAAATCGGTCAAAGTTTTAAATGATCACTTCACAGAAGAAGCTATACCAATTGTTAGTAATCACATGAAAATATACTCAACCTAATTTCTCATGAGTGAAATGAAAATTAACACAACAATGAGATAACTTTATCCATCCTTTACAATGGCTAAAATCAGAAAAACTCAATAGTAAGTATTGTAGAGGATGGAGAGGCACCAGTAGTCTCAAACATTGCTGAAAGGAATGTGAAATGACACAACCAATTTGGTAAACTGTTTGGGAGTTCCTAATAAAATTAAACATATACCTATAGTATGACCCATCTTAGACTTTACCCAAGGGAAATTAAATCATATTTGCTCACAGAGACTTGCATAATAATGTTTATATTAAGTTTAATCCCCCTTGGAAACAAATGTCCATCAAGAGGTGAATTTGCAACTCAGTGTGGTTTATTCACTCAACGGAATACTATTCAGTAATAAAAATAAACTATTGACACACACAACAAAATGGATGAATCAAGAAAACATGTTGTTCAAAATAGGCAGGTATAAAAGAGTACATACTGAATGATTCCAGCTTGTCTGACATTTTAGAAAATACAAATCTAATACAGAATGAGAGTAAATAGATGGTTGCCTTGTCCTAGGACAGGAGAGAAGGTAGGTATTGTCTGTGAGAGGATACCAAAAAACTTTTCAATGAGATGAAATGTGGTGGTTACTCAGGTGCATGAATTGGTTACACCTCATCAAAATATTTACTGAAAATGTATTTGACCACATATAAATTGCACCTCATTAAAGTTATTAAAGATAACACGAACCTGCATAATACAATTTTCTTTTATTTTCTATAAAATATTACTGTTATTAATAAGAGAATAATACTAAATAAATGAATTTGAAAATATTTTATAATAGAATAATCAAGATATATCTTTTTATGAGATCAAAAGTAAGGCAAGATTACTATTGTGAATGAGGTAATTATAGTGTCCGCCTGAAGAATGCATTGCCAACAAAACAATCATTAATTTATAACAGAGGTGGCTTCATTGTACTGACAATTTCATGCTGTTGCTCAGAAACAGGAAATTTTATATCTTAAGTATTTAATAATTCTATTATATGTAATATTTCCCTTTCTGGGAAATATAAATGCTTGAAGACAGATTTAAACATTATCATCTGTTTCTTTCTAGGTTTTTAGGCCAAATAAAAATACACAGTATTAAAATGTAATTTCTCTTTAGCTTAGAAAGTTTGTTGAAAATACAACTATTTTATTGTGCATCCTGTTGGTATCAAATTTTTCTTCATTTTGCTGATGACTGGTAGGTAATTAATTTCACCAATAACTTACGCAAAAATTAAACAAAACATAAGTATTACTGTGGGAAGTATGCTTATCATTCTTAGAGAAATACAATCATAAATCATCCATTCCTGGTCTCTAAGATAGTCTCAAAGATCTAAGATTTTGGTGCATCCTGCAGCCTTTTTATTCATATATTTATTTTCCTTTTTACTACCCACTTAACTCTTTACTAACGTTTGACAGTGATTCTGCTTTTGACAGTTAATAATGGAAGCTATTACATCAAAGCAATGTGAGCAGCATTAATTAATACTAAAAGCAAGCTCAAAGTAAAAGACAAAACTCTCTTCCAGTTTGATAGAGACAAACAGACCAGTGTTTAGAGTAGGAAACAAATTGTTTTTCTTCTCCTTCTTTGGTTTGCTAGGCTTGATCATGACCCAAAGGGACAAGTGCATTAGATATACCAACTTGCACTTGGCTCCATAAAATGCCGTTTTCAATTCTAGATTATGTGCTTAGTGAGAAATGCCTCTGCTCGTGAAGCTTGTGTGCCGTTGAATAAAGTCTACTTTGGGGATAAATGCCATTGTTCTGTTTGGATAGAAAGCAATTTGCTGTACCTGAAGATCATACCATTATTAGAGAGATGCATGAGCACCAGTGTGGGCATTCCAACTTCTCCTTTCCCCTGGGGACATGTTAGGTAATGTAATACACTCTTTGGCAATGAGTCTCTTGTCTATTTAGTGCATATTGCCAGACATCAGACTTGCTCCAATATCTGGTAAAAATCATCTTCTTTTAGGAGAAGACTTAAGGACTATGAGGCAATGACTTATTACCTTAGCATCAAGTCAGTTGTACTGTCAACCTTCTCTTAAATGGTACCTCAGTCCTAATGCCCAACATGTGTTTTGTTGTCTGTTATCATTCCACCACCTTGCCTCTGAGGTCCAGTAACTTCATTCTTTATGTATGCTTCTATGGCAGACCCTTCCAAATTAAAGGTCATATATATTTATTTTAGTTTTTCTCTTTGCACACGATGCCTAGCATTATTTTTGTAATACATATTGAACTACATAGCTGTTTACTGAAATACAGCCTTTTCTTTAGAACTTCTCATTGTTGTGCTGTCTCCATTGTTTTTTTATGTCTAGAGACCTGTCCTGAAACCTAAACCTTTTTAATCCCTGGTATTAGCAACCAACTCTCATGTTTACCTAAGAATCTAGATTTTTTTCTATACTGTCCTTTTTTGGATAGTTCCTCATAAACCTCAGGACCTGCATAATCTCTTCTTTCTGTTCCACCTCTACCCCAGTAGATGTGCCCCTGTCCAAATTCTTATATCATTAATGATAGATCAAAGATATACTATGTGTTTCTTAGGAATAAATAAATATACTGCCTAGGAATAAAGAGTATGCTTTTAGAAAGAACACTGACTCAGGAAGCTCAGTGAACTAAATAATACCTTATTTGTTGTACCCTTTAGTTTCCTAAATTCTACTTCTCTAGAAGGTTAAGTATTTAAGCTTATGTTGTAGTACTTCATTTCAAGGCATTTATTTGAGCATATACTAGTTCAAAAAATCATTCATCTTTCAATAGGCAATTTAATAGCCTGAACAGGTTAACGTAACAAACATTTTGATCACTTTTCCCCTTTCAAGGATGAATCCTCTGAAAGAGGGGACAAATATGCACTTATGAGGGATAAGACTATACTTATTAGGCACAATATATAGCACCTAATATGTGTTTCATAAATATTTTTTACACAAATAGAAACAGCCAACTCCTAACATAATTAATACATGAGAGTTTGTAAATCTTCAGTCATTTAATTTCTGAAATCTCTTGAACACTATTAAGGATAACTACAGCCACCCTCTTTATTATTTTCAAAAAGAAAGGGTGACCTTTCAAGTCCTTAGGAAAGAAGTAAACTCATCTTCAGTGAAAAGAGCAGAGCACTGAAAATGAATCTGTATTTGTACAATATCAAACAGTCTATGCAACATTGATTTTTTTAAAAAACATGCATCATAAACTATTTCAGAAACTATTTCAGATGTGAGAATCCTTCTATCGCAATTTAAGGAATGGTGCCAGTTAGCATGTGATTTTTTTCACCATTTCCCCCACTTTTAGAACTACAAATTAGATTATTCAAATGTGCTCTCAAAGAGGTTACCCCTGGAAACCACTCTTAGGCTTCACCGGGTATAGAATAGCCTGGCTGCTGATTGGTTTTAGCCTCAGGGAATATCTCACCAAGGCACAGCAGTCTCCAATGACTACCAATTAGTTTCCCAGTGTGATGCTAGGTATTGCCTGTGGTCATTAATGCCATATTTGCTAAAGGGCTTCACTGTTTACTGATTGCCCTTTCCTTCATTCACAGTTAAGACAAGGAAGACAAACAATTGCAGGTTTAAAATTTAACTCTCAAAGTTCTCAAGTTTAAGATTTTTACATTCAAGACACTTTTCTTTTGGATATTCTACCCATTCAGTTATAGAATTGTAGAGCTCAGAACAGACTTTTTCTTCTTTTCTTTCTTTTACACAAATTTCTCCCTTCAGATAGCATGATGGGAGAAATACTCTCCATTTTATTCACATCATTTAACTTTTCATTTTAATTACTTCTGAAATTAAATGTTTCAGTTAATATTTATTGAGTTTTGCTCTTACAGCTTTTGTTAATATCTCAAACATTAAAATTAAGAAAAATAATAAATTTTCTGATAAACATGAAATTCACAGTGCACTGGCATACTAGTTATTGGAACTTGGACAACTGGCTTTATAAATTGGCTGATGGATTATTCAACCCTATGGAATCATTTAATTGGTAAATGGCAAATTCAATCTAATTTTCTTAATACCTGAACTTCTATTTAAAAATTATAATGGGGGCTTCCCTGGTGGCCCAGTGGTTGAGAGTCTGCCTGCCGATGCAGGGGACGCGGGTTCGTGCCCCGGTCCGGGAGGATCCCACATGCCGTGGAGCAGCTGGACCCGTGAGCCATGGCCGCTGAACCTGCGCGTCCCGAGCCTGTGCTCCGCAACGGGAGAGGCCACAACAGTGAGAGGCCCGCGTACCGCAAAAAAAAATAAGAAAATAAAAATAATAATGTCAGTCAACAAAATAACATAGTAACAGTTATTTTTATGGGTTCCTTAACTTAGAATATGATACAATTTTAGCGATTAGAATGACTGACATTTCTATACTTTAGATGGGGCTAAGGAGGAAAAGAAGCTACAAACCATTTTTAAAGGAACTAAATATAGTTTGCAATAACCAGCAATAATAATTGATTGTACATTTATCAGACAACCTGTAGATTCATTCATACACCAAAATACTTGTAACTTTTAGAGCTCAGCAATGTAAATATTTGTAAATTCAGGCAATAGTATGGATTTGGGAACTATACAATGGGCATGCCCCTACTAAAGCTGTATCATAAAGGCTGGCTATCTCTGGATTACTATATTGTGTTTAATATGGATGATATTTTATGCACTTATTTTTAATAAACAACTTACTGCTTGATCCTGCCCCATTATTCAAATAGTAGTTATATTTCTATACTTTGCTTTCTCAAGTTTCCTTACATAGTAATTTAGATAGAGTTAGTCTTGGTCTGTCAGTTCTACCAAGTTGATAGATTAATAATGATAAAACACTGGTAATTATGGAGGTCAGTTACTATGTCATAGGCACTCTGCTAAGCCTTTAACATGCACTATTTCATTTTATCGTCACATCAAACAGAAATTATTACCATCATGTATAAGAAAGCTGAAGGGGTCATATAATTGTCCTAAATTCATATAATCATGAAAAGACTGTGTCAGAATGGTAACACAGCCAGTTTAGATTCCAGAGTCCCAACTTTTAAACATTCTGCACTATTGCTCCTAGTTCTGGTAGAATAAATATTGATTTGCAAAGTAGTCAGACTAACATTTTCACAAACCATTGAATCTTGGGATTGGAGAGGACCTTGAAGATCCTCCAATCTAATGTCTAATTAACTTTCTTTGTGATCACAACAATGTTGTCACCCAACTCTCAAACAACTTTCCACCAAAGGCCTCACTAGCTCCAAGTGTGGCCCATTCAGTGGAGAAATAGTTGAACTGCTTGAAAGTTATTTCTCAGAATGTGTTTTTGGCCTACTTGTATCTCTCTTCAAAGTATTCTAGTTCCCCCTCCTTGAACTCTGAGTCAGGGTTTCTCTCATCTCAGACTCAACATTCATTGAATATCTGCAATGCACTAGGTAAGTGTTTTATTAAATATATGTTACCTCATTTATTCCTAACCATACAATTATGAAGTAAATATTTTTTCTTTAAAAAGGCTAAGAGAAATTGAATAATTGGCCAATAGTTGTAGAACAAATAAATGGTGGACCTCAGAGAGTACATATGTCTTCTGACTCCAAATCCATTTACCCTAGAGAATCATTCTTACAAATTTATAACTTAATAAATTTTGATTCACAATAGGTATAATTATAACTCCCATTCATTTTCTATTTCTATATTCTGCTATGTTTTAGCATTAATTTTAGGAACTCAAATATTTTCCTTGTTCTACCAACTTGGCTTTATATTCTGCTTTATGTTTGCAAATAACTTAAGCTAGCCCCTACTCCTACACTGAAATATGACCATTCAAAGAAATTCTCCAGTCAAATTGATTTCTCTCTTCCTTATCTTCAAAAGTAAAACCCTGCGCCTCCCTGGTTCGTGCCCCAGTCCGGGAAGATCGCACATGCCGCGGAGTGGCTGGGCCCGTGAGCCATGGCCGCTGAGCCTGCGTGTCCGGAGCCTGTGCTCCGCAACAGGAGAGGCCACACCAGTAAGAGGCCCGAGTACCGCAAAAAAAAAAAAAAAAAAAAGTAAAACACATACTAAGGGAATAACTAGGAAAAGATTTATGCAGAATAACCTCTAAATATGATATATTCACCCTGAACTAGAAGGACACTGTGAAGACAAAGCAAACATCAAATTAGGAAATATTTTAAATACATAATTTAGAGGGGAAATATTTTCAGTCTAACTATTTATATCACAGTAATTATGTTGCCTTGGAAACATCTTTAACCTGCTTATTTAAACTAATATCATTTGCCAATTGCCCATGTATATATTTAATGCATAGGGGAATGACCTATTTTAACTCAAAAAAAGAAACATGAAACATTATGAAATTTTAACCAATATTAATTTTATGCATTATAATTATTTTATAATTCTTAAATGTGAGCTAACTTAGATAAAATGTTTTTATTAATTTATAATTTCCTTTATCAAAATCTTGTTTCAGAAAAGGGTAATGTAATCTGATTTTTGGCATTGGCATCAACACATTACATGTTAAAGTTTTTAAAATCCTTTTCTCACAACATGTAGGTATAGCTCTCATGCAAGGAGATACAACATCTGACTCACTCAGATTCTCCATCCATATATCTTGAGGCCAAAAAATTAGAAATAATTGTTAGATTCAAGCCATGTAATTAGACAGCATAACATCTAAGATACTTTTTTGTCAGTTTTCTAAAAAAGAATTTTAGTAAGTGATACATTACACCATAAAAATTCTCCTTCAATAGGCCTTTTAATGATGATAAATAAAGAACTTATGCAAATCCAAGCAATTAATCCTTCTGAAGCATTCCAATGAAATCACTAATAAGGCACCCAGGAGGGAAATACACACATAAATTATTCTTTTGTGAATTCAAGCTTGGGACTGCCATATTTTTTTTCTCTACCCTTAAGAACAGTTAGTTTCAGTAGTAATTACATTCCTTTAAGCTTTTATTTAAATTAAAGTGTGGATTTGAAAGACATGTGTAAAATAAAATCATATTGCATATGTTAACAAAATAAATATAAAGTTATTTTAGATATTTCATTGAGCGTTTTCTTAATCTTCTTAGAATTTTTCTTTGAGGAAATGCCTAAGATGTCATATTCTTAATAAAAATGGAATTTATAGATATACAACTACAAGTAAATATTTGAAACCTAAAAAACAATAACGAGTACAATGCACATGAAAATCAAAAGTACTATGACTACATTAAAAGGACCATCCATGATAAGTATACACAACCTCATGGAAATGGCAAGTTATACTCCCAGCTGACCTTTAATTTATTCACCATGTTAAGAATGTACCATTAAATAACCCCCAATGTTGCCTTCCAGTGAGGAAGCTGTGTTAGGCAAAGAAAACAGAAAACACATTACTAAATACTGCAACAGATATGAATGTTACAATATTCATTATATACCTAATATGACAAGTTCATAAAGGACATAGTTCTTGGGTCTAAACTTTGGAAGTACAAGTGTCATGTATTCTTGTTAAAACATGGATCCTTAGTGGAAGCACAATAACCTAATCATAGATATGTTCTCAATACCTATTTTGAAAGAAAGAAATAAAATAATATTTTATAAGTTATGATAGCATAAAAAATTATTCAATTAGAAGTGAGTCTTAAGAGGACTTGCTGTGTATTAAACAAAAATAAGAATAGAGCTACCATATGATCCTGCAATCCCACTCCTGGGCATATATCTAGAGAAAACCATAATTTGAAAAGATACATACACCCCAATGTTCATAGCGGCACTATTTACAACAGCCAAGACATGGAATCAACCTAAATGTCCATTGACAAATGAATGGATAAAGAAGATCTGATATATATATATATATATATAAAAAAATCTACAGTGGAATATTACTCAGTCATAAAAAAGAATGAAATAATTCCATCTGCAGCAACATGGATGGACCTAGAGATTATCATACTAAGTGAAGTAAGCCAAAGACAAATATCATATGACATTGCTTACATGTGAAATCTAAAAAAATGATACAAATGAACTTATGTACAAAACAGAAATAGACCCACAGACATAGAAAAGAAAGTCATGGTTACCATAGGGGAAATGGGGGCAGGGGATAAATTAGGAGTTTGGGATTAACATATACACACTACTATATATAAAATAGATAACCAACAAGGACCTACTGTATAGCACAGAGAACTATATTCAATATTTTCTAATAACCTATAAGAGAAAAGAATCTGAAAAAGAATAGGTAGATGTATATGTATAACTGAATCACTTTGCTATATACCTGAAACTAACACAACATTGTAAATCAACTATACTTCCATAAAAAAAAATGCAAAAAAAGAATGATGAGCCATGTATACTGAAGATTATAAATAAAATTAGAAACCTCCTTTAAATATTCAGGCAGTGAAAAACAGGTTACTATTAGAGAAACAAAAATCAGCTGATGACAATAGGGCAATCTCTAGAGAGTTTCAAGCTGAAAAGATTGTGATTCAATAATTGTCTACCCAACAGAGCTGCCATTCATAAACAAATTTATAGAAAATATACCACCCATGTGCCTTTTCTTGAGAGTAAAATCAAAAACTCAAATTAAAAAAAAAAAACAAGATAAAAGGAAATCAACAGTGAAGGCTTTCTTAATTTTATCATGGTTAAGATAATAAATGTTTCTTTAATAATAAATGATACATAGTATATTGATAGTACTCATCAGGAGATTAACAACCACAAATTTTGTCAATAAAAATATAGAAAATGGAGTGAAAAAAATAAACAGTAATAATGGTGCTCAATTTCTGCTTTCTATGCCGAGTGAGGGCATGAGTCTTTTCTCACTGGATTGTCCTTACATTTCCACTATCCGGTATAATGCCCGGCACAGAGTAGACTCTTAAGCTGTATCTGTTGAGTGAATCACCTTGGTGTGAGAGATAAGGAGTTAATACTGCTTCATTCTTGACATTGCTAATTTTGGAAATATGTATATGAATATACATAATACTTAAAGGTACATATTATGGTGGATCAGAATAACCCTTTGTTTTTGCAAGCTTCATTTTAAGACACTCTTACTTAGAAGTCTGAGATGAGGCAGGGCTTGAGGTGCTATGATTAGGGCACTGACAAAAATACTGTTTAGACAGCCAGGATCTTGTTAGTTTTCCAGAATTAAGGAGAAAAGAGAAGGGAAGGATTCCATGGGGGAACCCTGAACCTCCTGAAATACACTGTGATTGAGATGGCAGAAGTCTCTCTCTGAAAAGAATGACTGCATGAGTGGCTGTGAGAACTGCGAGGGCTGGACACCAGGCACCATAGCCCAGAGGACCTCAGGATGGAATTGTCATGGAGAAACTGGAACTCCCAATAGTGCCTGATGACCTTAAATATATCTGTTTTGGACTGTGTAAGGAGTTATTGTGCCTGCGATCACCAGAAGCTATAAACTAGGGCTTTACACATTATTTTTATTGGTAAAATATTTTATACCAATCTTACAGAGTGGGCACTCAAAGTGGAATAGACATGTAAATAAATGTTTCTGTGCTTATAACTACTGTGCATGCACAATATTATAGATTATTGCATTTTTATTTACATTTTTCTTATATTCTAAAAACATTATGAAACATGTATTCAATTACAATAAATATTTTTATTTTCTTGTCTAATTTCCATCATATCTAAAAATTACAAAATATGGAAGTATTTGTGCTATAATAAAGTTGAAGGAAAGGTTATAATATTTGTTGAAATACTATGTGTTTTGAATAGAGAATATTTACTTGTTCAAGTTTTCTCTGCCTCTTTGGTGTTTGTTCTCTCTCCCTCACTCTTTCTCTCTCCCTCCTTCCCCATCTCTTTCTTTCCTTCTCCTATCTTTTCTCTCTTCCTTTCCTTTCCTCCTTCTCTTTTTCTGAGTAACATAAGACAGCTATCCCCAATGTCCCATATCCATTTTCTTATAAAACTGAAGTTAAAATATCTCTAACATGGCCTAAAGTACAACACTGTCACACATGTATACCTATTCTTGGTATAAATCTAAAAGACATGCTACTAAAATAATCAAACCCCAATAACTGAGAGTAAATTTTAGAAAGCACTACTTCGTTTTGATTAGAAATATTAACAGAATGTGCTTGGTAACACCTGTAAAAAAAGAGATTAGCAATACTCATTATCCAAACAAATTAAATTTGGAATTTAGAATTTTATTCTGCATTCAGTTGGAAATGTTCTATCAAGTTCAAGACAGCAAAAACAACTGAGAAAGTAGATGTGAAGTAATACTTTTCTCATATCATCAAACACAGACATAAATAATAATAATAAACAACAAATAAACCAACTAACCAACAAACAAAAAATACTAGAAAATCACAAAAGTGAAGATTAGGACAACCAAAACATTGGTAAATCAAAATTTTATAACTCATGTATTTATAAAAATCTGCATATGCATTTGATGGCAACTGTAAATTATGATAAATGTCATTTTATAATGGATTTACCAGTTTCACCATAATCTTGGGCATTGTGTTGAAACATAGATTTGTATTAAATAATATTGTTTTTAATTAAGAAGTTCACTTGATTTTCCAGTCCAAAAGACTATAGATACTTTCATTCATTGACATTTATTTTTAATTTTTTTTAATTAAAAAAATTTGTTGAGGTATAGTTGACTCATTTAACATTTATTGATTGCCTTTCTTGTATAAGGTATTGTACTAGATGCTTATATATATCAGGGTTCTTAAGTTGGGCATTATGGACATCTGGGGCCTGATAATTCTTTAATTCTTTGTTGTGTGTATTAGTTAGGATTCTCCAGAAACTAATAGTATGAAGGTGTGTGTGTGTGTGTGTGCATGAAATCTGCAGGGTGAGTCGACAAGCTGGAGATCCAGGAGAGCTGATAGTGTGTATTTTCAGACCAAAGGATGGCAAGAAGAATCAACATTTTAGTGCAAGTTCAAAGGCAGGAGAAAGCTAGTGGCCCAGTTTGAAGGCAGGCAGGCAGGCAGGCAGGAGGAATTCTCTCTTACTGGAGGAGGATCAGGCCTAGAGGTTCTAGTTAGGCCTTTAACTGACTGGATTAAAGCCACACATCTTAGGGAGGGTTTTACTTAGTTCACCAATTTAAATGTTAATCTCATCCCCAAACACATCACAGATTAATATTTGACCAAATATTTGGGTACCCTGTGGCCTAGTCAAGTTGACACATAATATTTAATATTATTGCAGAAGCTAGTCTTGTGCATTGGAGGATGTTTAGCAGCATCTCTAGCCTATAAACACTAGATACTAATAGCACTCCTCTTATTCAGTTGTGACAACGAAACAACGGCAATAACAAAGTGTTTCTAAGCATTGCAAATGTCCTCTAGGTGAAAAAAAATATCTGGTTGATAGCCACTCTCACACATTATCATCTTTAATATTCACAACAAATTTTCTAGGAAGATAATATTATTATCATTATATAAATGAGAAACTGAGGCTCAGAATAATTAGGTAATGTGCCTAATGTCGCAAAGCTAATACAGTTATGAAACCAGTATTTAAATTCATGTCTGTCTGACTCCAGACTGCATTCTATTTTTAGTACTTCAGGCTATCCAACTGGCAGCTGAAAGCTGAACTGGAAGCTCAAGAGACAGATTGGCCAAGAAATATAGGTTATGAGTCAATATAGCATACAGAAAATAGTTGAATCCATAGTTGTGGAAGATAAATTTCATTCACTTAGGAGAAGCAATATAATTATTAGCCTCAAGAGGAAGGAAAACTTTCTGAGGGAAAATATGGAATCTTATAATTCCCCATGGATTTGGTGGTCCATATAAGCCAACCTAATTGAGCTGAATCAAAACATCATTGTGGTGATATTTATGAGTTATTGAGTCTCTTCTCAAGAGACTTCTTCCCCTTCTACTGTGAAATATTCACAATAAAATTATTTCCTCCAGAAGGCATGTGTGTTTATGTGTGTGTTAAAATTTATTAACACATGACTACAAATTAATACATTGGACTAATAAAATATTACCTAATAAAAAACAGAGGTTTGAGATGAAAAGAATATGAAATAAGTAAATTTAGATGTGCATAATAAACATAGGATGAGCTGTTCTGGGGAGAGAAAAAAGTAAGCATAAAAAAGCTATCTCCATTCTAAACAAAAGTAAGTAAAATGGATGAGATTCTATGATTTTGTAATATCCTGGCTTATTCCCACAAAATTAGGATAAATAAGAGAACTGTCTAGGGTTTTGCTTATAATCTGTGGTAACTATCCTCCAAGATGATTTTCAGTTACTTTTGCCTTATGGTATCCATTTCCTTGTGTAGTTCTCTCCCACACTGAATAGAATTGACTTGTCGAACAAAAAGGATATTCCAGGAATGACAGAGTATGACTTCTGAATCTAGGTCTTTAAGGTGATTGTGCCTTCCTCCATGGCTTCTGTTGGATGACTCACTGAGGAAACCAGCTACACTAAGGAAAGGTCAACATAATGAGGAACTTGAGGTTTCCTGCCAACAGTTAGCACTAATTTGCCAGGCAAGTAAGTGAGCCATACAGGAAGCAGATATACCAGCTCAGGTTAAGCCTTCATATGACTGCAGCCATGCCAACATCTTAACTGAACCCTCATGAGAAACTCTGAGCTAGAACTACTTAGCTAAACTATTCTTAAATTTGTGACACTGAGAAACCGTGAAATGATAAATATTTATTGTCCTTTTAAATGACTAAATTTTGAGGTATAATAATTTGTTAGGCAGCAATAAATGAATAGAACATCCATTTAGAAGTAGGCTAGGATAGAGAGAGACATTGAAAATATTTAAGTAGTCATATTTTTACTTGGTCTATCTTCACCATAAATATGCAAACTAAGATTTCAAGATTGAAACACAAAGCTACCATAGAGTTGATTTCTAAAGCATTTTTCATTGAACCTATGTATGATTCCACTAAGGGTATAAGTTAAAGGAGCCCAAATATAGGAAAAGATTGACATAATATATTTGAAAATAAAATAAATATACTAAACCCTCCCAATCCTTCATGCTTTCTCAATAGGGAGACAAACCATTAGAGTGTGGGGGAAAAATGCTTCCAAAAAAATTCTCCAATTGGAAAATTCTAAAATGCCTTTTAGCTAGTTTAAATATGCTTGAACATCAAAATCAGTTCACATAAAACTAGACTAAATCTATAAAAGTCAGCCAGAATTCAGAGCATCATGTAATTTGTGTACTACAATCAATTGAACCTATTGATGACTAGTAAACACTAGATGGGGTATTATGCAAGAGTTCAAAAACTGATTAAAAAGTTCAAAATGATTTCCCAAAGAAAGGCATTGACTTTATTGCTATTGATTTAACCTGAAGCAGTCCATATGTAAACACTACTGTATTTGCAACTTATAAAATAATCAGCTTAAAATGAAAAATTAAAGTACACTGATCAATTGCTCAAGAAATTTAAGTTTTATGAAAGAGTTATAACAAACCCAGTGAAACTATACACTTATGTAATTTTAGAAGTCAAATTATATTTTAAGCTATATGTCACTTTGTCTACAGCTATTATAAATGATGGTAACTTAATGATAACCTTTGAAAGGCATTTATTTGTAATGATTTAAAAATATGTTTCAACAAGGGATGCCAACAGTGGATGCCAATTGATTCATTCCCCAACCAGATTTTCACTCTCATCTTAAGTGTTATGACATCTTTAGCTCTTTAAAGACAAATAAGTATGGGCCTTTCAGGCAGATGCAATTACTGTACTCACTTCTGGTTTAAGTTTTTGTGAGGTACATTACTTTGTAGGTAGTCCAAATTTTTACTGAAATATCCCCAATGATGCAGATTAAAAAAAAAATCAATACTCTTTAATAAAAACACTGCTGAACCCCAATTTAGACATACAGAATGTGAAACTTTGTAGGTAGAGCTCAGCAATTTTTCTTTTAATAAGTCCTCCATGGGATTCAGATGCATGGTAAAGATTGAGGACCAACTAGAAAGTAGAAGAAACTGGACTAATAAACACAATCAGAACTACACATGCTTATTGGCAAAGACAACATCTCACACTCAAAATTAAGTAGGAAGAGGTTTGGGCTCAGATCCACTAACCACTCCTAATTCAGAAATACAGACTCTGTTACTCCAACCACAATCAAAACAAAAACAAAAAAGGTATCTACCCTTCTACTACATGACACTACCTTCTGAGACTGTCAAAATTCTGTCCTCACATGTTTCCAAAAATTATGTTTCTTACTATAAGCATTCAGAGAGTAAATTATTAACACACAGTGTTATTGCAATACATTATAGACATATATTGATGCCAATAACTCTGGAAGTAATAGATCCTGATAATGGCAGTTTTTATTTGTGTTCATTTGGTAGCAACAACTAATAATATGGAATTAATACTGTGACTTTCTCACAGTCTAAAAATGTGGTATTAAGAGTAGAGGCCAATCTAATCTCTTACATTCCAAAGACTCACACAAGCTGAAGAAAATTTTCTTAAAACAAAACAAAGCTCTCTGTTACACCATGAAACAATCTAACAAAATTAATCAAATTTTAGTTTTTCAACCTTAACCTGATTTTTCCCGCAAGTACATTCAACTGGACACCTCATTATCTTTATTCTCAATACCCCAAAATATCTTCAAGGCCCCTTCCCTGTGTTCCTATAAAGGGGTCTTTCCCTTACCACACTTTGTTCTTTGCCATTTAGTTATCTCTATTTTCTTTCACAACACTTGAAAGAGTGTGATATTCATTTTTATGTGTTTTATTATTTAATATGTATATTTTCCTCCCATAGTTTCTTCAGAACAGTGGCCATGTCCTTTTTCTTTACATTGAATGTCTAGAAACTAGATTAGTGCCTGAGATGTTGTAGACACAATAAATATGGGTGGAATGAAGGAATAAATGAAATGGATAAATGCTTGGCTGTCTGTCTCACTTTTCATTGGGTTCTTCTGAACTATTGTTGTATCAGACACATGGTGGGCGTGTAACAACTATTTGCTCAATTAAAAATATTGTTAATTTATTGAAAGTACTATTCCCAGCCTTAGCTTTGCCTTTAAATTAAAAAGTTAAAGTTACAGATATTTTATGATTTATATGTATTCAAATAAAGTTTTTCCCCTTTATGTGATTTCTTGCCATAATTCTGACCTGACACAAGTTTCACATTTCTGCTTTTCTGTAAGCCTTGAAGTATCCCTGATTAACTCCCAGAGCAGGAGTCTCTGACAGCAAACATAGATAAAAGAGAAATTATCATAAAATTTAAAATGTTTCCTTAGATTATTTTGTTTTTCTCTTTTATTTTAAAAGACATGTTATCCAATTTATAGGATTTTAAAAATAAGGTAATGGAATTAAAATGTATGTTCTATTTGTCAGGCAAAGTACTTTATCTACATTACTGTATCAATTTATATACAAAATTTCTAAAATAATTTTTAGCCCCTCTGTTTTATAGAATAGGAAACTAAGTGTCAAAAATAATTAATTTGTCTAATGTGAACTCATCAGTGTGTTTTACGTCTAAAAATTATACTTAAGTCTATTTGATTCTTCTAATAGATGAGTTATCTATGGTGTAACAAATAACCCCAAATTTAGTGGCTTAAAACAACTGAACTTCATTACTTTCTACAATTCTATGTGTCGCTAATGGTTCTTTGAGTCTAGGCTGGATTAGCTGATCTTTATTGTCAGCTGTGGCTTGACCGGACCTAGATAGTGTAGGATGGCCTCACTCACAGACCCAGAAGCTGGCCATCAACCACAGTGCCTCAGTTCTTCTTTACATGGACTTTCCATCAGGTTTGCTCAGGCTGTTCATGGGATGAGAGCAAGTCCCATTACATAAATACTTTTCAACCTCTGCTTGCATAATATTTGCTAATATCTCATTGACAGAGAGCACACTGAACTCAGAATGAATGTAAACAAGTCACATGGCCAAGCCTAGATTCAAAGGAGAAACTTCTTCCTATACAGTTTTTAGAACAAGGTCTGAATTGTGTTTTTATCCAAATAATCTCAATTGCACATACTCAAGATACAAGTAAATTCCTGGATGTATAACTGAGAAGGCATTCAATATTCTCAACGCAGGAGACCAAATTTTGATAATTATTTGTTTGGAGACATACATAATTACTCAGAAATATGTTTAATCTATTCATTCATATTTTAATAATAGTTTACAAAACTTATTATGCTGATACATTTTCTAGGTGGAATGATTTGAACTCTATTTTTCTATAACATTGCATACTTTATTTCCATAAGGATTGTCTTATATTTCTGAAAGTTTATGAAAGATAGTAATTGAGAAGTGAGAACCATTCTATAGTCAAAAGAGTTGTTGATTAAAATGCATCCCCTATATAAACATTTTGGTTAGTGGTCAATCAGTATACTTGAGCACATGGTGTAACATGGAAGCCCTTGAGTGCTTTGTCTCCAATGTATACAATGTGTCTTTGCTACAACCAAGTACAGTATAGAGTTAGAACACGGTCTATTAAATAGAGCATCATTTGGCAGTCAAATCAATGTTTTGAAGCAGGACATAGCTTGCTATAAATAAGAAATAAAAGTCTTAGCATGGTAATAAGAAGAAAGACAAATCCTTATTTCCTGAAATTTGGAAATATATTGCCTTCTTAGTGAATAGCAGCATGTGGTCAGATAACTGTTATATTCACACAGCTCTATTATCTGTTCCTATTTTCATACTCACCAAGCAACCCTTTTTAAATTTAATAGTGACTGCTTTATAATCACTGTTAACTTGTTTCATCTCATTTTCAGCCTTTTAATTCGTTCTACTGAGCCTCCAAAAGTTCTAGATCTAAATGTGCTTTGAACTTAGAAAGATTAATAAACATTTCCCTATCTGGATCTAAAGGGATAAATTAGGTAATGATCATTTAATTTATATAATGATTTGTCACAGTATTCCTTTCAATAGCCACCCTCTGTCATATTAAAATATGAATTGATTTATAAATGATTTATACACTTGCCTGGAGAGTAATACAACTTATTGACATGAAGACTGCATTATAAAACTCATTAAATATGAATCCATTTTTCTAAAATAGATTCAATGGAAATTGGATAATACATTATAATGTTTTTTTCTAAAATGGTTTATATGAAACGGTCACTTTGATAACCTCAGGTAGATGCTATATCACAAAATATTTATTTCAGCTAGAACTTAGTCTATAGTTCAATATAGGTTGAATAATTTTACATAAGCACAGGCTGTATCTCTTCTAAATAAAGCACATATTTGATAGTACATCTTCTTGCCAGATTAGATGACAAACAATATTCAAATCACAAAATCCTTTTGTATAAACAGGCTGTTACTATAGTGCCAGATAACTTTTCAATTACCATATGTTTCTAAATGTTTATTTAGGATTTTAGAAATAGTGTGGCCTTTTCCTGCAAGCAATTAAATAAAATAAACCTTTATTTTGATAATATTTGAAAGCATAAATGCTGGAAAGTAGATGAAAAATGATCTTTTAAATCTCAGCTTGATAGAATAGAATTATAGTATTTTGACCTAGAAAAAACTGAAATTTACTTGAAAGACCACTCACGCACACAACTAATACCAAAAAATAAACATAGTAAGAACACTGTCACAAAGCACATTTCTGTTTCTTTTATGATAGTGTCAGTGAATAGCAACAATACTGGAAGCTTGAAACTGCTTTCATTAAAGAAATAGTTTTCAGGGGGCTCTCTTTTTTCTCAAGGCATAATATTAAATTGTCAGAGATACCTTCTTAAATTATGTGCCATGTTTTCTACAATGAAATTAATTAAAGGAATATATCTCAATGCTCATGACACTGGCTTCTTTGAATCAGGATTATATTCCTATTTTGATCAGATCTGAAGTACAGATTTCCAGAATAGTATAAATCTGTATAACTGAATTTCAATTTGAAGCTTGTTTATGTACTTTGCTCTCTTCTTCCATATTGTTGTATCTAACACTCAACAGTTTCCATCATTGTTCTTTAAAAAGAACTCCTTACATTTTTTTTCTCTTCTAAAATTGTAAAATAGCTTTATCACCATTTATCACTGTATCTTAAGAAAAGAACAAATGATTAAATATTCATATATTATGTCATATATTGAATAGTCATAGATATGGGATATTGGGGAGAAAATGCTTAGTTTTCCCTATTGCATCTCTGCATGGGCTCTTAACTTAGTAGGAGAAAATTTTTTTATTGATTGCTGAAGAAAAAAATGGAACCACATTTTTCCAAACATTCTTGAATTTACAAAATGCTTCTTTTATAGTCTTCAAGTTATGCTAGGCTTTGACTTAAAGGTCAGAAAATTAAGCAGAGACAAATAAAAAATACATTTTAAAAAACAATTTATATGATTAAAGACTACCTTCTGTGAAAGTGTATTTCCTAGAAAAACTTTAAAAATTGTTTTTTTTCTAAGTTGTAAATACACGGACACACGTACGTTTATCTGAAAAAACATACTGGATTTGGAAGCTGAAACGTCATAGAAGTCATCCAAAATAATGTGTGGAGATAGTCATAGCTAAGAAGGCATCCCTAAAAAGCCAGTGTCTAGATGCCACATGAAAGTGATATGCTAAGAAGAGAAATGCTATTTTATATATAGTAGTATGTATATGTCAATCCCAATCTCCCAATTTATCCCTCTCCTCCCTTTCCCCCTTGGTAGCCATAAGTTTGTTTTCTACATCTGTGACTCTATTTCAGTTTTGTATATTAGTTCATTTGTACCATTTTTTAAGATTCCACATATAAGCGATATCATATGATATTTGTCTTTCTCTGTCGTACTTCACTCAGTATGACAATCTCTAGGTCCATCCATGTTTTCGTTCTTTTTATAGCTGAGTAATATTCCATTGTATATATGGAACACATTTTTATCCATTCATCCGTCAATGGATGTATATGTATATGTATAAATGATTCACTTTGCTGTACAGCAGAATCTAACACAACATTGTAAATCAACTATACTCCAATAAAAATTAATTTAAAAATTAAAAAAAAATAAAAACAGAAATGCTGAAGAAAAGGCATGAGGAAAACAGGGCAGACTGGGTCCATGGCATTATTTCTACAATTTTAACTTCAAGGAAAATGTAAGCACATTTCAATAAATAAAAGGCATTTAGTCATCATTAATTTATTTTGTTAAAAATTAATTGTACCCAAGGATATTAAACAAGAAAATACAATTTTTGATTGACTTTCCATAGACCACAATTTTCTACTTTTCCTCATTTTATTTTTAGTTTACTATAATTATTTTAAATTCATCAGGTTTGATATCTTTCTCTGTCAATCTTAGTATAAAATTTAATGTATCAGTATTTTTTTCCTGCTATGTCAAATTTCAATAATCATAGCCTTTGCCAAAATGAAGTTGTTTTTCCTTCTACTTGCTCTTCATTCTCTCCCTATTCTCCCCTCCCTCTCCTCTTTTAGCCTTATCAAATCCAATATTCCTGAATCATTTCTAAGAAATATATATATTCCAAGAAATTATAATCTCCATGAGGGTAGGAATTTCTGACCAACTTTGCTCATTGCTATATTGCCTGTGATTCTACAAATGTCTGAGTCATGGGAAGCAGTCAAAAATATTCAGACAAATTTCAACTAAATATCGCATATGACAATGTATAGTTTAAACTTGTGTCAGTTTCCTATTTCCTCATAAAATTAAATAAATATTTGATCATTTTTAATTATGTTTTAGAGCAGAGTTAAAGGATCCGAAAACAAGATACAGTCAAAACACCATAATCAAAGTGGTAGATTCAAATCATTGGGGTCAAAACATCCTGAGTTTTGCCAAGTCTTGTCTGAATAGGCCAGTCCAACCACAAAAAGAGACGGCTGAATGATGTTCCCTGTTCCCATGTTAGGGAAGTTTTCAACTATAATCTCTTCAAATATTTCCTCAGTCCCTTTCTTTTTCTCTTCTTCGTCTGGGACCCCTATAATTCGAATGTTGGTGTGTTTACTGTTGTCCCAGAGGTATCTGAGACTGTCGTCAATTCTTTTCATTCTTTTTTCTTTATTCTGCTTTGTGGTAGTTATTTCCACTATTTTATCTTTCAGGTCACTTACCCGTTCTTCTGCCTCAGTTATTCTGCTATTGATTCCTTCTAGAGAATTTTAAATTTCATTTATTGGGTTGTTCATCATTGTTTCCTTACTGTTTAATGCTTCTAGGTCCTTGTTAAACATTTCTTGTATTTTCCATTCTATGTCCAAGATTTTGGATCATCTTTACTGTCATTACTCTGAATTGTTTTTCAGGTAGACTGCCCGTTTCCTCTTCATTTGTTTGGTCTGTTGGGTTTTTTCTTTGCTCCTTCATCTGCTGTGTATTTCCCTGTCTTCTAATTTTGCTTAACTTACTGTGTTTGGGGTCTCCTTTTCGCAGGCTGCAGGTTTGTAGTTCCTGTTGTTTTTGGTGTCTGAAACCAGTGGGTAAGGTTGGTTTAATGGCTTGTGTAGGCTTCCTGGTGGAGGGGATTGGTGCCTCTAACTACTAAACTAAGATAAATACAAAACCAGAAACAAATTACATGCAGAAAGAAAACCCCAAGTCTCCAGTTGCTCCTAAAGTTCACCACCTCAATTTTGAGATGATTTGTTGTCTATTCAGGTATTCCAGATATGCAGGGTACATCAAGTTGATTGTGGAGATTTAATCTACTGATCCTGAGGCTGCTGGGAGAGATTTCCCTTTCTCTTCTTTGTTTGCACAGCTCCTGGGGTTCAGCTTTGGATTTGGCCCTGCCTGTGAGTGTAGGTCACCTCAGGGCATCTATTTTCCATCCAGACAGGACATGGTTAAAGTAGCATGCTTCAGGGGCTCTGGCTCACTCAGGCCTCCCTCAGGGGGAGGGAGGGGTATGGAATGCGGGGCGAGCCTGTGGCAGCAGAGGCCATCGTCATGTTGCAACAGCCTGAGGTGTGCCGTGTGTTCACCCTGGCAGTGGCGGGCTGCACAGGCTCCTGGGAGGTGTGGTGTGGATAGTGACCTGTGCTTGCACACAGGCTTCTTGGTGGCTGCAGCAGCAGCCTTAGCATTTCATGCCCGTCTCTGGTGTCCATGTTGATAGATGTGGCTTGCACCCATCTCTGGAGCTCGTTTAGGCAATGATCTGAATCCCCTCTCCTCGCGCACTCAGACACAATGGTCTCTTGCCTTTTAGGTAGTTCCATGGTTTTCCCAGAGCTGTGGCTCACTAGCCCCCTTCAAGCTGTGTTCACGCAGCCAAACCCAGTCCTCTCCCTGGGATCTAACCTCTGAAGCTGGAGCCTCAGCCCCCAGCCCCCACCCTCCCCGGCTGGTGAGCAGACAAGTCTCTCAGGCTGAGTGCTGGTTAGCACCGATCCTCTGTACGGGAATCTCTCCACTTTGCCCTCTGAACCCCTGTTGCTGCGCTCTTCTCGGTGGCTCTGAAGCTTCCACCCCACCCACCTCCTGTCTCCACCAGTGAAGGAGCTTCCTAGTGTGTGGAAACCTTTCCTCCTTCACAGCTCCCTCCCAGAGGTGCAGGTCCTGTCCCTATTCTTTCGTCTGTTTTTCCTTTTGCCCGACCCAGGTATGTGGGGAGTTTCTTGCATTTTGGGAAGTCTGATGGCTTCTGCCAGCATTCAGTAGGTGTTCTGTAGGAGTTGTTCCACATGTAGATGTATTTTTGATATATTTGCGGGGAGGAAGGTGATCTCCACATCTTACTCCTACACCATTTTGCAAGTCTCCAACCCTCTATCTTTTTAAAATTGTATTTTAAATACTGCTCTTTTAAAAAATTCTTCACTTTACCTGAAAACTTACTTCTTCCTGATAATACCAGTTCGCCTGTATCTCACTTGAACAGATGACTATATATTTTTACCGAACTGACTTTGATAATACAGTTGCACAATTCTAGCTCTCTAAAACTAAAGCATTACTGCTTAACAAGCTCATTTGCAGAAATGTTAATTTGAAGCTTGTCTTCCAGTTGTACCATCCTTCATAACTTCACTCATCTAAACATAAATTTATCGAAGAACACCTACCTCCAAGTTAACAAGAAAATGAAGACAACCAGTCAGAAATATCCAGAACTTCTTGGTCCCCTACTCGTTCATAGAGCACTTTCAATTCATACTTATGCTTCCATCCTTTCTTTCCATCTCAGTAGAGAAGTGCCCCTTCCACTTAATGTAACTCATGCCTCAAGGACATTCTATTTGTTTCTTCCCTAATTTTCATGTTTTTCAACCTTTTTCTTTCTACCTTCAACATATCCAAAGTTCTCTTGTCTTAAAAACCTATAGCACATAAACCCATACACACATATACACAAATATCAAATGTTCAGGCAACCCAGTGACCCTCTCTATTAAATATTTCTGTCTTATACTTTTTAAAAGTAAAACTATCATTGTCTCCACTGCTGATCTTTAGCTCATCTCTTGAGCCACAGCTGCATTCTCTCTGTCTCTGATATGCCACTGAAATTGCTTTGAATGAGGTCTCAAGTGATCACCTACCTGTTAAATTCAACAAACCCTTCAGAATCCTTATTGTACTTTTAGGTACATTTGTTATTATGCGCTACTTCTTCCTGTTTGATATTCTCTCCTCCTTTGCCTGCCATAATGCCTCTCTCTCCTACCTTTCACTACCTTATCTTTCTTTCTGTCTATCCTTTTTCATGATACCCTCTTCTGTTACCTCACAATAATCACTGATATTTCCAGGACTTCTACTTGATTCTATTTTCTTTTCAACTTTCACATTACTCATGGTGAAGATCTTATTAATATGTGTAGTTTCATCAAATGTACTGGGGACTCCCAAACAATATTGCTAGCCAAATTCTCTTTCTCACTACTAGACATCTCTACTTAGTGTTCAACTCAAACTCAATATTTCTATGTTAGTTTCCTATTGCTGTTGTAATAAATTGTCACAAATTTAGTGCTTCAAACAAACAAATTATATTTCTCTTTAAAATTCTAGAGATCAGAAGGTTAAAATTGGTCTCACAAAATCAAGGTGTCAACATGTCTGTATTTCTTTTGGAGGTATTGGCAGAGAATTTATTTCCTTGCCTTTTTCCCACTTCTAGAGGCCACCTGAATTCCTTGATTTATGGCCCCGGCCCCTTCCTCTATCTTCAAAGCTAGAAGTGTAACATCTTTAAGTTTCTGTCTTTCTCTGACCTCTGCTTCTATTGTCATATTTTTATTTGACTTTCCTGCCTTCCTTTTCCCCTCCTAAATGCCCTTATGATTACATTAGATCCACCTGGATAATCCAGTACCCTCATTTCAGGATCTTTAATTTAATCACATATGCAAAGTCCCTTTTGCCATGTAAAGTAACATATTCACAGGTCCAGGGATTAGGATGAAGGATATTAAGGAGCCATTATTCTGCCTGCCACAATATCCGAAACATAAACTTAAATGTTTATATTATTATTTTTTAAAAATTTGTACCATATACCAGTGTTTCTCAACCTCCTAGAGATATCTTGGCTGATAATTCTTTGTCATGGGGCTGGGGATAAGGGGGTATTTTGTGCATTATAGAATGTTTAACAGCATCCCTGACTCCTATTTAAAATGTCAGTAGCACCGTTCCCTAGCTATGACAACCAAAAATGTTTCTAGATATTACCAAATATCCCCTGGGACAAAATTGTCCCCAGCTGAGAATCACTACCTTAAGCCTCTTTCTTTCCTTCTCTTCCATAAGTCAGTGAAATGAATCAGCATCTACCCAGTTCTAAATTAGGAACCTGGAAGTTCATCTTAACTCTTCCCTCCTACACTCAATGGTCACCAAATGCTGTCATTCCTATCTCTTTCCTCTTTACCATTGGTTTTTTCTTTTCCCCTCACCTGCATTATTACAATAGTCTTCTAAACACTTTTCCTGACTTCACTACAGTCTGCTTTATCCCGAGTTCTGAATTGTCCTGTAGATCTCACTCAGCTGTTGCTTTTCCTAAACTTTGGTTGGTCCCAGTGTTCAGTCTATCAACTCCTTAGAACTTACTTTTGTTCACTGGTTCATAGTAGATGTTGTGATAGAATATTAATGATACTTTTGTTGTTCTATACCTGGACTATAAGTGGATATGTTGTTTTACAAGCACTCTCCCCTTTAGGTTTACTGTGCTTTAGAGGTTATGCATATTTCTCTGTGAACTTGGAAAAAATACAGATTTTGAAACCAAAGGAAAAATTCTAAATCCAATCACACTCTCTACTGTTTCAGTATCTCTACTGGTTCATACTATCTGTGGTGACTGAACTGGATATTGACCTTCCCTTTAGTATAAGTTACTGTCAAGTAGACAGAGTTGACAAAAATGATATTAAATTGTCAAAATAGCCATAATGTACAAATTAATCATGGCTAACGTTGTTTCTTTAAGAACATTTAAATATTTTTTTCAGTTTATCATGATTTTAAAATATTAATAACCCTACTGTATTTATTTTAAGCCATTGCACAGACTAAGAGCAATGCTTTTATTCTTAATTAAGGTGGTGTTCCTGATGTACCTTGCTGTTTCCCAGTGAATGAATAAACAAATGAGTTCAGGGAAATAATAAATAAATAAAGTTCAACTATCCAAGAATAAATATCTCAAGTTGTGCTAATAAATCTTCATATTCTAATTCTTCAATTAGTTTCATTATAGTAAGTATTCTCCTAAAAAGAAAATCACTTTAGAGATGATAAAGATAAAACAAGAGGAAGACCAATGGAGATAAAAGCAGAGCAAAAGAAAGAGGAAAGAAGGGAGAGAAAGCAGTTTAAGATATTAATTATGAAAGAATATTTCCATTAAGTTTTAAAGCAATTTCTTCACATTATGATTTTCCTTAGAATAACTTATAAACTTCTTAACAAAATACATGTCTACTCTGTTTCCTGAATATTTCTTAGAAAATAATTTTAAGTTAAAGGTTCAGGAGTTAGAGTACGTTGTTATAAACATTTTTTCCATAAAAGCAGACAAATTTCCCACAGGAAAAAAAATTATTTTGATACCTGAATTCTTATTGACTAACATAATAAAATATTTTTCAAGTGAGTTTTTACAGAATAAAAATTTCTACACATTATAGGCATGTTTTAGCACGAAGATGTACACACCTTCAAATCTCTATCTCAAAACACATCTTTTCCAACTAATAGGACTTGTTTAAATGCAATACAAACTTTAGTAAATATATAACAGCTTCAATTTTAGCCAAATCCATATATTACTTCAATGTTATTCACTTAATATTTTCCTTTAATTTGAATCATTCTTTTCTAGCTTCATTTTAATAATAATATTCATTGATTCATCCATTTGATTTCTAGTTATATTTTTCAACGTATTTGAAAATAAAAATAATTTTTAACTGAAAAATACATTTTATATTTATGACTCACAGCCCTTTCGCTAACAGTGTACTATGTACAAGAAAGATATATATATATATATATATATATAAACATGCATTAAATAAAGACTTGAATAGGTGCCAAAATTGGAATTCAAAGTAATGGAACTAGTGCTATAGTGTTGCTCTATATACTCTCTGAATAAATCCTTGAATGCATTAGGAATATGTGGTAAATTCTTCCTGAATAGAGTGTGTGTGTGTGTTTGTGCATAAGAATGTGTGTGTACACATGTTTCATCTGTTACAGCTTTAATCCTACATTAGAATGAAAAAATGCAGAGTTAAGTATAAAACACTTCAATTTCAGCTGAATAAGAAACTCAAAGATTATCTCCACATTGCTGCTAGAATGTTAAATGTTCTTCTGTAAGTTTAAGGTCAAAGAGATAAAATATAGATTAGACACTTATATTTCTATCTAGATTTTCAGAAGCTCTTTTAAGAAGACAGTTCTCATTAAATGCATGGTTATAAATCCAATTTAAAATAACTCACTTTAAGTTTTATTTTATCTGTAGAATTTTTTAAACTTTTATCATCAAAATCATGGCCCTTTCAAAAACTAATAGTGATAATTTGTGGTATTTTATGATGCCATTTCAACCATACCTACTGCATAGGGCAAGAATGGATACTTTTCCCACGTTCCCCACATCAAACTAGACAGAGAGACTTTCTGAACTAAAAGAATATTTTTACTTTAAAGATTAGTTTTTACTGCTTGAATAATGTGTGAGATTAAAATAAAGTCAGGGAGACTTATTTTAAAATAATATACATATTCTTAGTTCAGAATAAAATACATAAATCAACTTAGTCAATTTCTCTCTAGTAAATATTTTCACAAATTATGGGAATAATCTTTATCTCCTTCCTCTCCCTCACATCCCATCCCTTTTGTCTTGAATCAGTCATGAAATTCTGTGGTTTCTATAAGCATTATATCCCCCCAATTCTGCTTTACTCCTTTATAGTTTTTCTTATTAATGTATAATCCTGATTATATCACTCCATTGCTCAAAACCTTTTGAGGATGCCATTGAAGGACACACTTTTTACTATTCCATCTGCGCACCTTTATATCTGCATCTCCCACAACTTGCCCAGATGTGTCCTATGCAGACATCGTGAACTACTTCCTCTCCTCTAATGTGCCCTGCTCACTCATGCGGTCCTTATCTTTTTATAGACAGTCCTCTTGATTTATAATGTCTTTTCCCCAGCTTGTTTTGTTTGCTTGAATAAACTTCTAATTATTACACAAACCAGCTCAACATCAACTCCTCTCTTAAGCTGACAGTGGCCCTCCCACGCATAGTTAACCAGTGTTCTGTGCTCTTCCTCGTATGTATTAACAAATCATATCTCAATCTCCATCCCTTTGCCTCTGTCCCTCTCTCTCTCTCCCCTCCTTCCTGTCTCCTAAGAATAGTGGACACATTGAGGAAAAGGATGTTATGTATTTCCTAATTTAACCATCAAAACCATGAGAAATACAGATATATAGATACTTGTTTGCATCCAAACAAGAACGTTAGTTTTTCAAACTTTTTTTTTTTCTGCGGTACGCGGGCCTCTCACTGTTGTGGCCTCTCCCGTTGCAGAGCACAGGCTCTGGACGCGTAGGCTCAGAGGCCATGGCTCACGGGCCCAGCTGTTCCGTGGCATGTGGGATCTTCCCGGACCGGGGCATGAACCCGTGTCCCCTGCATCGGCAGGCGGACTCTCAACCACTGCACCACCAGGGAAGCCCAAGAACGTTAGTTTTTGATAGATAGAACATGTCTGTTTATCTTCTCCCAAACGTACTCTGTAACCTTATAATAGCAGAGGCGTTTATTTGTTACTTAATGTACACACATATGTTTCTTTATTAGTACCTAGTAATACCTAACTCGTCAGACTGTTTAAATAAATAAAACATCACAGAGTTTGGTACACGGTAAGAGTGAATGAAATCCTATTTTATTATGTAGTCATAATACCACATGTATTTTTTATACACAAAATACAATTAGAGAACATGGAAAACAAAAGGAACTAATGGTGTTATCTGAAAGTTGTGCATTTCTGTCATTTTATCTATAAGAAAACTGAGGCGGGCTTCCCTGGTGGCGCAGAGGTTGAGAGTGATTACAGTTTCTTCTCAAGTGCGCATGGAACATTCTCCAGGATAGATCACATCTTGGGTTACAAATCAAGCCTCAGTAAATTTCAGAAAATTTAAATCATATTAAAATTGAAATCATATTAAGCATCTTTTCTGACCACAACCCTATGAGATTAGAAATTAATTACAGGCAAAAAAGCATAAAAAACCTATGGAGGCTAAACAATACGTTACTAAATAACCAAGAGATCACTGAAGAAATCAAAGAGGAAATCAAAAAATACCTAGAGACAAATGATAATGAAAACACGACGATCGAAAACCTATGGGATGCAGCAAAAGCAGTTCTAAGAGGTAAGTTTATAGCTATACAAGCCTACCTCAAGAAACAAGAAAAATCTCAAATAAACCATCTAATCTTACACCTAAAGGAACTAGAGAAAGAAGAAGAAACAAAACCCAAAGTTGGCAGAAGGAAAGAAATCATAAAGATCAGATCAGAAATAAATGAAATAGAAACAAAGAAAACAATGGCAAAGATCAATAAAACTAAAAGCTGGTTCTTTGAGAAGATAAACAAAATTGATAAACCATTAGCCAGACTCATCAAGAAAAAGAGGGAGAGGACTCAAATCAATAAAATTAGAAATGGAAAAGAAGTTACAACAGACACCACAAAAATACAGAGCATCCCAAGAGACTACTACAAGCAACTCTATGCCAATAAAATGGACAACCTGGAAGAAAGGGACAAATTCTTAGAAAGGTATAACCTTCCAAGGCTGAACCAGGAAGAAACAGAAAATATGAACAGACTAATCACAAGTAATGAAACTGAAACTGTGATTAAAAATCTTCCAACAAACGAAAGTCCAGGACCAGATGGCTTCACAGGGGAATTCTATCAAACATTAAGAGAAGAGCTAACACCTATCCTTCTCAAACTCTTCCAAACAAGTGCAGAGGAAGGAACACACCCAAACTCATTCTATGAGGCCACCATCACCCTGACACCAAAACCAGACAAAGATACTACAAAATAAGAAAATTACAGACCAATATCACTGATGAATATAGATGCAAAAATCCTCAACCATATCTTAGAAAACAGAATCCAACAACAGGTTAAAAGGATCATACACCATGATCAAGTGGGATTTATCTCAGGGATGCAATATACACAATATACACAAATCAATCAATGTGCTACACCATATTAACAGATTGAAGGATAAAAACCATATGATCATCTCAATATATGCAGAAAAAGCTTTTGACAAAATTCAACACCCATTTATGATAAAAACTCTCCAGAAAGTGGGCATAGAGGGAACCTACCTCAACACAATAAAGGCCATATATGACAAAGCGACGGCAAACATCATTCTCAATGGTGAAAAACTGAAACCATTTCCTCTAAGATCAGGAACAAGACAAGGATGTTAACTCTCGCCACTATTATTCAACATAGTTTTGGAAGTCCTTGCCACAGCAATCAGAGAAGAAAAAGAAATAAAAGGAATATGAATTGGAAAAGAAGTAAAACTCTCACTGTTTGCAGATGACATGATACTATACGCAGAGAATCCTAAAGATGCTACCAGAAAACTACTAGAGCTAATCAATGAATTTGGTAAAGTAGCAGGATACAAAATTAATGCACAGAAATCTCTGGCATTCCTATACACTAATGATGAAAAATCTGAAAGTGAAATTAAGAAAACACTCCCATTGACCACTGTAACAAAAAGAATAAAATACCTAGGAAGAAACCTACCTAGGGAGACAAAAGACCTGTATGCAGAAAACTATAAGACACTGTTGAAAGAAATTAAAGATGATACCAACAGATGGAGAGATATACCATGTTCTTGGATCAGAAGAATCAATATTGTGAAAATGACTATACTATCCAAAGCAATCTACAGAGTCAATGCAATCCCTATCAAATTACCAAGGGCATTTTTTACAGAACTAGAACAAAAAAATCTTAAAATTTGTATGGAGACACAAAAGACCCCAAAGAGCAAAAGCAGTCTTCAGGGAAAAAAGTGGAGCTGGAGGAATCAGACTCCCTGAATTCAGACTATACTACAAAGCTACAGTAATCAAGACATTATGGTACTGGCACAAAAACAGAAATATAGATCAATGGAACAGGATAGAAAGCCCAGCAATAAACCCATGCACCTATGGTCAACTAATCTATGACAAAGGAGGCAAGGATATACAACGGAGAAAAGACAGTCTCTTCAATAACTGGTGCTGGGAAAACTGGACAGCTACATGTAAAAGAATGAAATTAGAACACTCTCTAACACCATACACAAAAATAAACTCAAAATGGATTAGAGACCTAAATATAAGATGAGACACTGTAAAACTCTTAGGGGAAATCATAGGAAGAACACTCTGACATAAATCACAACAAGATCTTTTTTGATCCATCTTTTAGAGTAATGGAAATAAAAACAAAAATAAACAAATGGGACCTAATGAAACTTAAAAGCTTTTACAAAGCAAAGGTAACTAAAAACAAGACAAAAAGACAATCTTCAGAATGGGAGAAAATATTTACAAATGAATCAATGGACAAAGGATTAATCTCTAAAATACATAAACAGCTCATGCAGCTCAATATTAAAAAAACAAACAGCCCAATCCAAAAATAGGCAGAAGACCTAAATAGACATTTCTCCAAAGAGGACATACAGATGGCCAAGAAGCACATGAAAAGCTGCTTACCATCACTAATTATTAGAGAAATGCAAATCAAAACTACAATGAGGTATCACCTCACACCAGTTAGAATGAGCATTGTCAGAAAATCTACAAACAACAAATGCTGGAGATGGTGTGGAGAAAAGGGAACCCTCTTGCACTGTTGGTGGGAATATAAATTGATACAGCCACTATGGAGAACAGTATGGAGGTTCCTTAAAATTAAAAGTAGAATTACCATATGACTCAGCAATCCTTCTACTGGGCATGCACCCAGAGAAAACCATAATTCAAAAAGACACATGCACTCCAATGTTCATTGCAACACTATTTACAATAGCCAGGTCATGGAAGCAACCTAAATGCCCATCAATAGACGAATGGATAACGACGATGTGGTATATATATACAATGGAGTATTACTCAGCCATAAAAAGGAACGAAATTGGTTCATTTGTAGAGACGTGGACGAATATAGAGACTGTCATACAGAGTGAAGTAAGTCAGAAAGAGAAAAACAAATATCGCATATTAACGCATATCTGTGGAACCTAGAAAAATGATACAGATGAACTGGTTTGCAGGGCAGAAATTGAGACACAGATGTAGCGAAGAAATGTATGGACACCAATGTGGGAAAGCAGTGGCGGGTGGGGGTGGTAGTGTGATGAATTGGGAGATTAGGATTGACATGTATGCACTGATGTGTATAATATGGATGACTAATAAGAACCTCCTGTGTAAAAATATAAATAAAATAAAATTAAAAAATTTAAAAATACATATATATATATACTTGTTGAACTAATTTCGATGCTTTCATATATTTTCACCATTAACATATACTTATAGGACTTCCCTATCACTACTACCACCACCACCTCCATCACCATCCTAGAAGAGCTTCATGAAGATGAAGTGTGCTTTCTTGATCACTCTCTAAAGAGTGGTTTGGCAATTAGTATGTGTTCAGTAAATATGGTAGAAGCAATATCTATATTCACTTCAGTGTTCTAGAAAATAATTCCTCATATGCACATATAAATTGGCTTCTTAGGATTTATTATTTACTTTTCTAATAGCTTGACTTTAACATAATTTATCTCTCAGAATGCTGGCTATCATCTTCAATATCTAGAACTCACTGATTGCATGTTCCTGTAAAATTATATTTCACATGATACATTTTCCCTGCACCTTTCTTTCTTAAGTTTCTCAGACAGACGCCTTAAATTCCTCTAAATGTTACCACATCTATGAAGAACCAAGAAATCCCTCTCACATGATACTCTTTAGAAACCACACTGAGACTCGACCCAATACACGTTCTCATAGAGTATCTTGAATCATTTTTTCCTAGAAACTCTCTTCAGAGTTTTTTTTTAAAAAGTCATTTGTATATATATTAGCATTATCTCCTTTTCCCTCCACCCCTATTATTTTTTCTCACACCTCCCAGCCATAATTAGGATATGGCTATCTATGTATTAGGATGTCTATAGATAGATAGATAGATAGATAGATAGATAGATAGATAGAGATCCACCTCCTCAGAAAACCTCTGTTCATAAGCCTTCCATTCCAGATAAAGCTGGGGAAGATGTTTCCTTTGATTCCCAAAGTACCCAATGAGAACTCCAAGTTCATCACCTACCATATTAACAAATGATTATTACTGATTATATTATTGATTGCCATACACTTATTGATTTTTGCAGTGTCAGCACCTGGCACAGGGCCTCAGATATCACAGATACTCAGTAGTTACTGCTGGATCTAAACTCCAGCATACATTTTGTAATCCCAAACAACACTCCTCTAACTTATTTTTCAATTAAATTATCCCCTTAATCTTATAATAATATCTTCAGCCATTATGTTTGAAACCAGCTGGATTCCTCTGCTGTGCATGTTAAAATGATTAAGGCCAGAGATGTACATATGCAGATGCATGATTAAATCTTGCATAGGATTTAATAATCATATTATTTGGTTCATAAATAGCAAAGTGAATGCAATTAACAATATATACTGCTTATTTGTTTAAAAATTGTTCCTCATTTAAGTTAATAATAACTGAATTCATTGATTGAGCAATTAGTGTGTACTAGGCCAAGTGTATTTATAATTGCCACATTTCTACTATTATCCTAGCTTTATTGGTGAGGGAGTTGAATATTAAATAAGTTAGATAATATGCATAATATTACCCATCTTTTTCTAAAGCTCAATCTTTGAATAATACTCTTTTACCAAGGTGGTAAAGTGATTACAGGTGGTTGAAATATTCCAATGTGCTAAATCATTAAACTAGCTATCTAGCTGACTTCAAAGCCAAAGCTTTTGGTTACCCAAGGCTCTTATCTTCCTCTCAGCCACAGCCATACACACACACACACACACACACACACACACACACACACACACACACACACACACACACAATCTATCTGACTTTATCTCCTCCTACTCATGCCCTATTCATCCATGGTACCCTATTCATCAATAGCCTCCTTGTCCTTCTTCAAATTCTCCAAACTCACTCTTGCCACATGGTTTACAGGTTTTTTTAACCTTAATTACTCTTATATAGATATCTTCATAATAATTTGACCTATTTCACTATCTAATGAAACTTTATCAGTGACTGTCCCCATTTAAATTGCAACCCCACTTTCAGCTTTCCCTATCATGCTTATCTGCTGTATTTTCCCTTATAACACTTTTTATCACCTGATACGTTTAGTCTTTTGTTTTTTAAATGTCCTCTCTCTAGAATGTAGCTTCATATGTGTAAGAATTTTTTCTATTTGGCCTACCACTATATTCCTAGGGCAAGATCAATGTTTGGCTCAGAGTAGGTGCTCAAATAATACTTGAGAATTAATTAATGAATACTGAGTACAAATAAAATGCTTAAAGTCCATAATAAATTTGACAGAAACAATAGTTATCAGCACGGAATTGATTATAGTTAATAGCTACATGATTAACCAATAATCATGACCTTGAAAGTGAGACAGGCTTAAATTTAAAATCACCCCTGCTTTATCTCCTATTTTCTATGTGACCATGGTGGGCTAGTTAGCACGATCTTCAAGCCTTATATCTGCTAAGTTAAAATGCTAATAATTCCTTCACAGCCTTATTTGGGGCACTGAAGAAGAAGATGGAGACCAGTTAGTGGCATTTCCCTCTTTCTTTCCTATACCCTGTAGGGTAAGATACACATGTGTAAAAGTAAAGTGAATATGGAATTTATCTTCCAAACTAGACCTCATTAAGAGTAATAGTGGACATGGACATATATACAGTACCAAACGTAAAATAGATAGCTAGTGGGAAGCAGCTGCATAGCACAGGAAGATCAGCTCGGTGCTTCGTGACCACCTAGAGGGGTGGCATAGGGAAAGTGGGAGGGAGACACAAGAGGTAGGAGATATGGGATATATGTATATGTATAGCTGGTTCACTTTGTTATAAAGCAGAAACTAACACACCATTGTAAAGCAATTATACTCTAATAAAGATGTTAAAAAAAAGAGTAATAGGGGGCACTATTTGTAATTATAGTGGGATGACAGATACATATCAGTATGGCTCCAAGCAAACCAGAAAATATCATTAGCTTACCTAATAGGAAGACATATATTCAGATATCAAAATCAATGAAAAGCACATCAAGTGTGCTGGGGTTAGTGGATTAGCACTTAGCATCATTTGCATTGTTTCCAGAGGCTGGAAAACTAAAAATATTTCCCAAGACTCTCTCTCGCTTAGATTTCTGAGCATGCATTATATTTTGCCAGTTAAATGTATAGTGTGAGATCTAGAAGGCAGAAGTACAGGAGAGCTCTTTCCTCCTTTGTTTTAGCTACTGCTGCAGATAAGCACAGAATTGTTGAGATTTTCTGCAAGAGGCCTGTGTCTACTCACTCTGTGGTTCTTGGGAGGAAGGTGTTACATTGGTGGCTTCCAGGTCCCTGGATTCCAGCCATAGTAGTATTTTCTTAAAGTCAGACAGAGATAACAGCTCTCTGGCAAGCTAGTTCTGTATGGAGTAGTTCTGAGTGTTAGGCCTAGAGGCCCTTTAAGTGATGGGTAAGCATCTAAGTTCTCATAAAATCTCTTTCGGCCAGTAATTGCTTAGGCAGTTGTTTCCTGCAACTGAAAGCTAACAAACCAAGAAGTACCACACAGCCTCCTGATTCCCAGTGGTGCTTCTCTCCTTAACGCTAATATAATCTTTTCATAAGTGGTCTTAGTTGATCTGCTTAAATACTATTCTAATGAATGCTGAAATATGTCTTCACTTCCGTCGTAAATCTAGAAGAATTATCACTCTCTCCGACAGGTGGTCCCTCAGGAGGTTTTACTTCAAATATGTCTGTTACAAATAAATATTTCTGGAGAAATACACTACCTGTCGAATGGCAAAGCCACACAGGGTCATTCACATTCTTGTCTAAAGAGTTTTTCTGATGTACAAAATATGTAACCACAGATTAAGCCAAGTTGCTAACAATTAATGTGGATGTGCTGTGTTGCCTAGACAAAACTATGCTCACCTTCTAGAAAGTCAGCATAATATTATATAAACACAAGAACAATCTTTAATTAGTAGTTAACTCAGGCCACCCCTTTCATTAATAGGAAAAGATATGATCAATGTCTTAACAGGTTTTCTGGGATAAGTATCTATGATTAAACAGGAGTTTTTGCTTACATCCTCAAGTTCTTAGGTCATCGTAATGTACATTAATTAAGGTCTTTTCATAAGCTAGTGTATATGTATTTGCTTTGTTTATCCAAGAGGTGCTCAGAGAGACTTATTTGTTAATTATATTATAAGATTAAAATATAGAAAGATCATATGCTATATTTCCAGATTTTCATGGGTGAGACAAATGTTGCATCTGTGGATGAAAATGAGCCTTCATGAAACAGTTTATATTTTTGTGAATCTTAAAATTCAGTGTGAAATGATGAGCAAAACTTTTAACAATTCAATATTTCAATAAAATATTTTAGCCTTAGGTGAAGCTGAGTGACTGAGAACTTAGTACAGTTTATGTTAAGACTCCAGAGTCAGGAGAACAGAGCTGTTTTGGGCCAATTTGTTTGGCTTCAAGATTGAATGAAATCCAATTGTGCCTATACTGATTACAAATATGTAAAATTAATGAATTCAAATGGATAACAGTTGGAAGGGGACAGAAACGTCACTGTAGTTGATTTGATAGAATGGTAGGATTTGGAATGTTTTAATTTTGTTTTCAGGTTAGTTATTGGTACGATAAACACCAATAAAAAGCATAGTAAATTAAGTTTCTCTCTAGTCTTTCATCCCAGAAAGTAACTGATATCTGAGTATTTGCTATGCATTGGGTTGATCAAAAAGTTCATTCGTGTTTTTCTGTAAGATGTTATTAAATACTAAATATTTACTAAATACTATTTACTAAATAGTTACTAAATACTAAAGCAACTATCTGACATAGACAGTCTACTCAAGTATTCTCTATCCTCATGATATCTAAAGAACTGATTCAATTATGCTTATGAATGGAGAAATGAAGTCCCAAGGATACAGACCAAATGGTTCCCTGACTGCACCTGGTGATTGCAGAACTAACGAATGCAACCCTAACAGCAGTCCAGTTCTTTAAGGTTAACCGAGCAAATCAATTAAAATGAGGCATTTCAAACTTAGAACTTTTTTTACAGTTAAAAACTACGTAAATAATAACATACTATTTCTCTTGGCATATAAACACAGATAAGAAAATGGCACAAACTGGGCAAGAATATGAAAGGGAAAATAAAGATATTACAATTGCATTCAGTTTCCTCTGGCTTACACAAACTATTTCAAAGATGCAATGGTCTCTTTCATATAAAATTTTAGAAAATCAAACTCAGAATATTTCCTCTCTATGAACTTTTCAGAAAGTTTGTGTTTTACATAGCATTATGCCTTCAGGACTACATACTTCACATGAAATAACACTAAGAAACTAGAGAACAAAGTAAAAGACCCGTGCGGACTTCAGATCTCATAAATTTACTTTAAAATGTTTTTGGAGGAAATGAGTTTCCCATAAAGGGACACTCAGGCTGTCAAAAATGTACTGAAAAGAAAGCAAATGAAATATTCAATGACTTTTCTCTCAATAACAAAAGTATAAAGAAAACCATTGGCAGTAGTAACCCATTTTAAAGACAAAACTCCTTTCAGGCTGAGCTCTTTATTTTTCCTCTCTCTTCATTTCAGTGATGGTATCTGGCATTGAATAACTGAACTCTATTTATCAGGGTCAACAATCTGCTAATAAATACTAACATCAGCTCTCAAGCTTTGCATTTGCGAGTTTAATATTGTACTAAAACATTATTAAAAAACATTTCATTTTATAAGCAGTTTTAGCTTAAGCAGTCTTTCTGTGAAAATATACTCTGTACATGAGTTCAATTATCCTTCATGAATAGTTCAATATATCAAGAATTAAAATTAACATAAAATTAATGCATAAAATTGTTTACTGTTCTCCAATATGGCAAATATATTTTAAAATACATTTATTATATTCCTAGAAAAAGTGTCAAAGTTTCTTAATGCTATGCAATCTTCAATATTCAGAAATCATTTGAAATTATTTAGCAGCTAGATTTCAGATAATCTCTTTCTTTACCTTATACTACCAACAAAAAAGCAGTACAGATTAAATATGTATTATTTTGAGATATTTAAAAAATACAAGTCAAGCATTCTCAGTAGATAACTTTGTTCATGTCATAGATAAATAATCAAAGGAAGAAATATTCAACTCAAATATTTTATGAAATACTTTAAAATTCTCTAATAATCCAATAGGTATCCATTCATGGATTGAGTGCTATGTATTTGTCAAGCACATACAAGACAAACAAGACACAGAGGAATAAAGTGTTGCTTATTAGATTATGAAAAAAAATTAAGACATCATTGCAATAGGGAATTTGGAAATCTCAATAGGAATTACAGTACAAAATGGTACAATATTTTAATGGAATGTAGTCATATGATTATACATTTTGATTGTGTCTTCTTTGACTCACCATTCACAATCTTCGAAATTTTTCAGTGAAGATAAATTACACAATTTTGTAAAGACAGGTAAAATTAGGGAGTTCTTTCCAATTTTTCTTTCATATTCTTAAATTGATTTATCTATACATTTACTTTCTGTAATACTTGTGCACTGTACCAGTGTCAACAATACAGAAGAATGAGGTCTATTAAAATTCTCATCTTCTACTGAAATCCCATTTCTTACTAAAAGCAGAGTAACAATTTGGAAGATATGTTTTTCAAGGTTTTTATAGAAGCACACACATTTTTAAAGAAAATATTACTGTGGAAAAACGTTATTTTATACTTTCCTTTTCTCACTTGGCAATGCATTTTTCTCAAAATAAATATATAAAAATTGACCCCTGAGATTGATTCATCATAATTTATTCAATGTTCCCTACTGATGCATATTGGGATTGCTTTCATTAATTTCAAATAATAATATTTGAAATTAAAGTATAATAAAAATCCTTGTTGCTCATTATTTCCATGTGATGGCACTTTAACTTCTATTGGATAGGCCCAGATGAGATACTGGTTCAATGGATATGTGCACTTTAATGTTTAAAAATGCTGCTAGACAAATTCCACAGTTTGGAGTGATATCCAATTCCTTTGGAGGGAGGTAATAGTTGTGCCACATCCTTGGCTGCACTGAATATGATAAGTCCTTCAGATTTCTGTCAACCTGATTTTTTTTTTTTTAAAGATCTCAGTGTTTCAATCATCTTGTCCTTTATGACTAGTGAAGTGGAACCTATTTTCATTAGAAGGCCATTTGCATTTTCTCTTCTGTGAATTTCTTGACTGTATTCCTTGCTGGCTTTTCTTGTGGCTGTTTTCTTTATTTCATTAACATGTGTAGTTTTTGGAGTAAAGTAGAAATATTAAATTCTTATGTATTAAATATCACAAATAGTAAGTCAAACCATATGCAATTGTCAATTTGTGACAATTTTTGATCTTCCAAATGGCAATTAAGTATAATTTACTCAAATATCTTATTTTAGTCTGTCATTTGTCACTTGTCTTTGCTTATAGTTTCTTTACTACATAAAAATGTAATATGTAATCTGTACTGTACATATATATTCTTATCTGTTTCAAAGAGATAGCTGTTTTTAGTTCTTCGAAATTAATTCATTATTAATAAATTTAAATTTATCTGAAGAACTGGAAAAATAATTCTAATCCATAATTCTTTCATGCTTTTAGAGTTAATTTAACATTTAAAAATTATTTAAATATGTATAATATATAAAACTAGGTGTTTTACTTTCTTATTATAGCTTCTATATAATGTAAAATGCAAAGTGATCACTGATTAAGTTTAAATTTTATAATACCATAATATTAGCACAAATCACATTAATTAAATCTGCTAAATGAGGATCTGGCTTGAAGTTAAAATACAATTTGCAGTGGGAAAATGGTACTGATGGCTATGGCTCCTTTTCGTATGGGACTGGCCTCTTCATACTTTAGTGGATCATGTGATGGCCCTATTCTCAAGCTCTTTGGCTTATGAAACCTTTACTTAACCTACAGCATACTGTGCTATCACTGTCATTTGTCTACATGGCATCATGAAGACTGTCTCTGTAATTTTTCAACAGTCTGCATGTTTTAAAATAACACTACTTGGAAGTAAGATGTTTCCAAGCACAAAATAAGTCCAAAATTAGATAGTTATTCAAAGATTCAGAATATGCTTCTGTATTTTATTATTCATATTAAAACAAAAAATACGTAATGTGAAAATTATTGTAGAGAACTTCTAGAAGCATGGGAATAAGCTCAGGGAACACTGTAGAACACTGATGTATGGGCCTCTTTCTCATTACCTTTAACAAGGGTCTACAGTACAGCTGCACAGATAAAAAACAGAGTGAAAACAGGATAGCATGCATACTACACAGCAATATGCAGACACTCCACTAGGTGATCTCTAATCACGATCCTCTCATAAACCCTATAGATGCACATTAATCATGACAATTTACCAAAGATGAAATTAAGGCTCAGAGAAATATTAAAAATTCCCATGAACTACATAATTATTAAGCTGGAGGCTTAGGTTTCATACCTAAGTGCATCTTTCCAAAGCCCCTGTCTTTCTGCTCCCACCCCTGCAGCAATGACTTTCAGGTGAGTGTCTGCTATTTAACTGTTCCTGCTCACTACATATGGCTTCATTTCACTGCTGTCATATTTGCTGAAAAATGTTAGAAGAGGGAAACACCTTACTGAAGAAATGAGCCTATGGCATTCAATTTAATTCCAAAGCTCTTTCAAAATCCTGCCAATAATTTTAGCTGTTTTCCCCCCTATGTATTTGTGAAAAAAAATTTAAAACATCCTTTGTCATAATTAACAGTAATATGATTATGCAGATGGCCTAAACCTACATAGGCACACCGCAAAATGACATAAATGAAGACACAAAAAAATAGAGGGGATCAGACTGGCATGTTTAAGTCCCTGAATTTTAACCTAAATTGGATTCAGTGATAATTTCAGCAAAATTCCATCCTGCTTTACACCTGAAAGCAGATGGAGGCAGATTGCATCATGAGTTCAGTCCTTTCAAATTACAATAGTTTATGATGCTCATCTGCATTTTAATCAGATACGAAGGATTTATTCCTGAAATGCATGAAGAAAGCCTATTTTCAGCACCTGGAAATGCATCAGAGAGTTTATAGCCAATAGAGTAAAATATGTTGCACATTTTTACTTTGTATCTATTTGTCTTGAGTATAAGATGTTACAGGGATAGAGGTGTCAGCAGTTTTATTAAAAGCTGTCCATAATCCTTTCAAAATAAGGAGGGAGAGGTACTTTCATGCTGCAAAATCATTTTTACTAGGATTTAACTCCTGTTCTAAAAGGAGTTAAATTTGGCATCCAATTTAATAAAATAATTTAAAGTATGTTTTACTCTAATAAACTGTTCATTTAGATTAAAATGTTATGTATTACATCAGTTTCTTCCCCTCCCTGCTTTATTTTTGAGGGCGTCACTACCACTACATTCTAAAGTCTCCTGTAGAGTTCTCTGGATCCACTTACTACAGATTCCTACTCAGATTTGTCTGTGGGAGGCACATGATCAAGATTTGGAAAGTGAAGGAGATGACATAAATGGCTGAGATCTTATTTCTTAACTCTCCCAAACTTCACTGATTCCATCACAATTTCTGACCCCTCAGTTCTTCCAAAGATTATGTGTTTTTTTTCAATGTTAAATAACTTCATCTAAAATATGTTGAATGACTTCCCTTCTGGCCAAACAATGAATGATATATCAACATTTACTCTTTTTGTCCATATCAAGTATTGGTGACTTGGGGGATGCATAGTAGTCATTTGTGAACACAAAGTAACCAGTAATATCAAGAAGGTTTTATTTATATAATACAACACTTAAGTAACTCTTGGCCCTGTTCATAAACTTTCCACAGTGAAGTTAACCTCTCCTGTCCTCTTTTAATTCTCAATATCTGTTATTTTGTGTGTGTGTACCATTTCCCTTGGTTTTCTAGAAATGTTTCCATTTCATCTAAGTTGTCTAACTTACTGGTAAACAATTATTCATAGTATTATTTTATAATCCTTTTTATTTCAGCAAAGTCAGAGTAATGTTTCCTCTTTTGTTTCTGCTTCTAGGAATTTAAGTCTTCTCCTTTGTTTCTTGGTCAGTCTAGCTACAGGTTTGTCAATTTTTTTTAATCTTTTCAAAACCAAGCTTTTGGTTTTACTGATTTTTCTCTATTTCTCTATTTTTTCTATTTTCTCTTTCATTAAGGTAACTCTAATCTTTATTCTTTCTCATCCTTCTGCTAGCTTTAGGTTTAACTTTCTCTTCTTTTTAGTGTCAGGTTACAGTTTAGGTTTTTGATTTGATATCTTCCTTCTTTTCCAATATAGGCATTTACAACTATAAATTTCCCTCTAAGCACTGCTTTAACTGCATCCCAGAAGTAGTTATGTACTGTGTCTTCATTTTCATCAATCTCATTATTTTCTAATTTCACTTGTGATTTCTTCTTTGACCCACCCATTATTTGGGAGTATGTTGTTCGATTTCCACATATTTGTAAGGTTCCCAAATGTATTTCTAAAAATTTAGTTTTAATTTTACACCATTATTGTCAGACAATATAGTTTTTAAATAATTTATATCCTTTTAAATGTATTAAAGTGTGTTTTTTTTGGTTGTGTACATGGTCTCTCCTGCTGAATGTTCCATATGTTATTGAGAAGAATGTGTATTCAGCTCTCGTTGTGTAGTGTGTTCTATAAATTTTTATTACGTCTATTTGGTAGGAATTTGAACTCTGTTCTACATCCTGCTTCTCTCCCTGGGACAAAATCTGTGAACTATACCTCTGATGCTGGGGTGGGTGAAAGTGGGGACAATGGCCTGCTTCTCTCTGAGGAACACTTTCACTCTAAGAGCTGAGAGCCTGGTACATGTGGAGGCAGCAACTACAGGTCTAGGTTTGCCTTTTTCATCATGGAACCTCCACCACAAAACCTGGAACAAGGGTAGTGGGGCCCCAGATTATTCAGCAGTGCCACACCCGATGGAGATCTTCTCTCCCATGAGTAAGGATTGAGCAAAAGAAGGGAGTCTCCACCTCTCAGCTGTATTCATCTAGAACTTAGCCTCAGTAATAGGTAGCTCAGTGAAGGATGAGAAATTATTATGTTCTGCTTTCCTGAGAAAATATTTTTACTAACTAGGAGCTGGGGGGATAGGGAGTCCTGTGTTTTTGATTATTTTAACTTGGAGTGGAGTTACATCTCACTAAGCTGTGAGGAATAGAGTTGTCATGGGTCTTAGTTCAAATACCACAGAATCACAGTTCTTAACCAAATTTTAAATTTACTTAAATAAGTGTTTCTTCATCTGCAGCATACCCACAGAGTCACTACCAGAGAACATAACATTTTTAAAAATTTGTATTTTACACATTCTCATCTTTTTTTTTTCCAGTAGTGCAACACTAGCATTGGAAAACAGCCTTGTCTTTTAATTCTATTTCAAATTTTTGTATTGTGAGGAACAATCTAAATTATCATCAATAATAATGATAATATTATCAGGGATTAAAAACTAAACCCATTTTTAAATACTGAGTTTCAAATGACTGAATTAAAAAAACAAAAAAACTTTGGGACACTACAAAAGAGTGTGATTCTTCCTATTACCAATTCACAGACTCCATTAGGGAGCCTGCCTATAGGCAACTGGGCACAACTCGCCTGTGGACCCACCAACTGGCCCATGGGCATACCAACATTCCACACACCTCATCTACCCCTTTATGGCTGGCTTCCAGCATGTGCTTCCTGTGGACAGTAAGAGTGAGCCTTTGCAGACGGCTAGTAAGCAAGTGCAGAAAGCCAGCCCAGCTCTCTGGAACTGGGAGAAGACAAACAGACTTGAGCTTTTTAGAGCACTGCCTAGGAAGAAACAAACAACAGGCTCATAACACCTGGCCTGGATTTGTGAGATTGAGAGAAGGCATACAACCTTAAGAATTCCTCCACCACCACCACTGCCACCATCCCTGCCTCAAGAGGGAACAAGAAGTGTGGGGAAGGCATATCCTTGGAAAAGGTCTGTGGAAGCTTCAAAAGCTACTTCACTAGCTGGAGTAACAGCTGAAGGTAACTCTCTTCTGAAGCCAGTCAGTAAAGACTGGAGGAGGTAACCACTTCTTCAAATGTGAAGACACAAAATGCAAGACTTCAAGGAACACAAAAAGTCAAGGAAACATGACACTACCAAATGAATATTATATATGTCCAATACCTGACCCCAGAGAAATGGAGATTTATGAATTGAATGACAAAAGTTTAAAATGATTGCTTTAAGGAAGCACAGAAAGCTAAAAGAGCACATAGACAGACAGCAACAAAATCAAGAAAACATTACATAAACAAAATGAGATTGAACAAAGACACAGAAATAATAAAAAACAACAGTTCTACACATGAAAAATAAAATTTATGAACTGAAAAATGCGGGAGAGAGCATCGACAGCAGTCTTGAGCAAGCAGTAGAGAGAATCTGTAAATTTGAAGATAGGACATTTGAAATTATTCATTTAGAGAAGAAGAGAGTAAAAAATAAAAATAAAAACGAGTGAAAACAATAAAACAAGTGAGTTACACCATCACAAGAAACAATATTCTTATTATAGGATCCCAACATAAAGAGCATAAAGAAAATGGCAGAAAACTTATTTAAAGAAACAATGTCCAAATACTTCACAAAGCTGGGGAGCAATACGGATTTTCAAGTAAATAAAAACATAGCACCCCATACAGGTTTGACCAAAAGAGGACTTCTCTGAGACACATTATAATAAAATAGTTCAAAATCAAAGACAAAGAGAGAATTTGGAATTCAGCAAGAGAAAAAAAGAAACAAAGACCTCATTCCATACAACAGCATCCCTATATGGTATCAGTAGACAAAATAAAAATCAGACCAGAAATAGATGAAACAGAGACTAGAAAAATAATACAAAAGAACAATAAAAATAAGACAGTTTTAAAAGACATAGACTGGCTGAATGGATACAAAAACAAGATATGTATGTATGCTGTCTAAAAGAGACCCACTTCAGACCTAGGGATACATACAGACTGAAAGTGAGGGGATGGAAAAAGATATGCCATGCAAATGGAAATCAAAAGAAAGCTGGAGTAGCAATTCTCATACCACACAAAATAGACTTTAAAATAAAGACTATTACAAGAGACAAAGAAGGAAACTACATAATGATCAAGGGATCAATCCAAGAGAAGATATAACAATTATAAATATTTGTGCACCCAACACAGGAGCACCTCAATACATAAGGCAAATGTTAACAGCCATAAAAGGGGAAATCGACAGTAACACAATCATAGTAGGGGACTTTAAGACCCCACTTTCACCAATGGTCACATCATCGAAAAATGAAAATAAATAAGAAAACACAAGCTTTAAATGACACATTAAACAAGATGGACTTAATTGATATTTATAGGACATTCTAATCAAAAACAACAAAATAAACTTTCTTCTCAAGTGCTCATGTAACATTCTCCAGGATAGATCGTATCTTGGGACACAAATCAAGCCTTGGTAAATTTAAGAATATTGAAATTGTATCAAGTATCTTTTCTGACCACAACGCTATGACACTAGATATCAGTCACAGGAAAAAATCTGTAAAAAATACAAATACATAGAGGCTAAACTATACAAGACTTAATAACAAAGAGATCACTGAAGAAATCAATGAGGAAATCAAAAGACACCAAGAAACAAATGACAATGAAAACAAAATGACCCAAAACCTATGGGATGCAGCAAAAGCAGCTCTAAGAGGGAAGTTTATAGCAATACAATCCTACCGCAAGAAACAAGAAACATCTCAAATAAACATCCTAACCTTACACCTAAAGCAATTAGAGAAAGAAAACACCAAAAAACCCCAAAGTTAGCAGAAGGCAAGAAATCATAAAGATCAAGTCAGAAACACATGAAAAAGCAGTGAAGGAAACAATAGCAAAGATAAATAAAACTAAAAGATGGTTCTTTGCAAAGATAAACAAAATTGATAAACCATTAGCCAGACTCATCAAAAAAAAAAAAAAAAGGGAGAAGACTCAAATCAATAGAATTAGAAATGAAAAAGGAGAAGTAACAAGTGACACTGCAGAAATACAAAGGATCATGAGAGATTACTACAAGCAACTATATGCCAATAAACTGCACAACCTGGAAGAAAGGGACACATTCTTAGGAAAGCACAACCTTCCGAGACTGAACCAGGAAGAAATAGAAAATATAAACAGACCAATCACAAGCACTGAAATTGAAACTGTGATGAAAAATCTTCCAACAAACAAAAGCCCAGGACCAGATGGCTTCACAGGCGAATTCTATCAAACATTTAGAGAAGAGCTAACACCTATCATTCTCAAACTCTTCCAAACTATAGCAGAGGGAGGAACACTCCCAAACACATTCTACGAGGCCAGCATCACCCTGATACCAAAATCAGACAAATATGTCACAAAAAAAGAAAACTACAAGTCAATGTCACTGATGAATATAGATGCAAAAATCCTCAAAAAATACTAGCAAACAGAATCCAACAGCACATTAAAAGGATCATACACCATGGTCAAGTGGGGTTTATCCCAGGAATGCAAGGCTTCTTCAATATACGTAAATCAATTAATGTGATACACCATACTAACAAACTGAAGGATAAAAAGCATATGATAATCTCAATAGATGCAGAAAAAGCTTTTGACAAAATTCAACACCCATTTATGATAAAAATTCTCCAGAAAGTAGGCATAGAGGGAACTTACCTCAACATAATAAAGGCCATATATGACAAACCCACAGCCAACATCATTCTCAATGGTAAAACACTGAAAACATTTCCACTAAGATCAGGAAGAAGACTAGGTTGCCCACTCTCACCACCATTATTCAGCATAGTTTTGGAAGTTTTAATCACAGCAATCAGAGAAGAAAAAAAATAAAAGGAACATAAATGGAAAAGAAGTAAAGCTGTCACTGTTTGCAGATGACATGATACTATACATAAAGAATTGTAAAGATGCTACCATAAAACTACTAGAGGTAATCAATGAATTTGATAGAGTAGCAGGATACAAAATTATTGCACAGAAATCTCTTGCATTCCTATACATTAATGAAGAAAAATCTGAAAGAGAAATTAAGGAAACACTCCCATTTACCACCTCAACAAAAAGAATAAAATACCTAGGAATAAACCCACCTAAGGGGACAAAGGTTTCTGTGTGCAAAAACTATAGGACACTAATGAAAGAAACTAAAGATGAAACAAGCAGATGGAGAGATATAACATATTCTTGGATTGGAAGAATCAACACTGTGAAAATGACTATACTACCCAAAGCAATCTACAGATTCATTGCAATCCCTGTCAAACTACCAATGGCATTTTTCACAGAACTAGAACAAAAAGTTTCACAATTTGTATTGAAAAACAATAGACCCCAAATAGCCTAAGCAATCTTGAGAAAGAAAAACAGAGCAGGAGTAATCAGATCCTGGACTTCAGACTATACTACAAAGCTACAGTAATCAAGATAGCATGGTACTGGCACAAAAACAGAAATATAGATCAATGGAACAGTATAGAAAGCCCAGAGTAAACCCATGCACATATGGTCACCTTATTTTTCATAAAGGAGGCTAGAATATACAATGGAGAAAAGACAGCCTCTTCAATAAGTGGTGTTGGCAAAACTGGACAGCCACATATAAAAGAATGAAATTAGAACACTCCCTAACACCATACACAAAAATAAACTCAAAATGGATTAAAGACCTAAATATAAGACCAGACACTATAAAACTCTTTGAAGAAAACATAGGCAGAACACTCTCTGATGTAAATCACAGCAAGATCCTTTGTGACCCACCTCCTAGAGAAATGGAAATAAAAACAAAAATAAACAAATGGGACCTAATGAAACTTAAAAGCTTTTGCACAGCAAAGAATACCATAAAGAGGATGAAATGACAGCCCTCAGAATGGGAGAACATATTTGCCAATGAAGCAACTAACAAAGGATTAATCTCCAAAGTTTACAAGCAACTCATGCAGCTCAATATCAAAGAAGCAAACAACCCAATCCAAAACTGGGCAGAAGACCTAAATAGACATTTCTCCAAAGAAGATATACAGATAGCCAACAAATCATGAAAGAATGCTCAATATCACTAATCATTAGAGAAATGCAAATCAAAACTACAATGAGGTATCACCTCACACTAGTCAGAATGATCATCATCAAAAAATTTACAAACAATAAATGCTGGTGACGGTGTGGAGAAAAGGGAACCCTCTAGCACTGTTGGTGGGAATATAAATTGATACAGCCACTATGGAAAACTGTATGGAGGTTCCTTAAAAAAGTAAAAATAGAACTACCATATGACCTAGCAATCTCACTACTAGGCATATACCCTGAGAAAACCATAATTCAAAAAGAGTCATGTACCACAATGTTCACTGCAGCTCTATTTACAATAGCCAGGACTTGGAAGCAACCTAAGTGTCCATCAACAGATGAATGGATAAAGAAGATGTGGCACATATATACAATGGAATATTACTCAGCCATAAAAAAAACGATATTGAGTTATTTGTAGTGAGGTGGATGGACCTAGAGTCTGTCATACAGAGTGAAGGAAGTCAGAAAGAGAAAAACAAATACCATATGCTAACACATATATATGGAATTAAAAAAAATGGTTATGAAGAACCTAGGGACTGGACAGGAATAAAGACGTAGATGTAGAGAATGAACTTGAGGACACAGGGTGGGGGGAGAGTAAGCTGTGACTAAGTGAGAGAGTGGGATGGACTAATACATACTATCAAATGTTAAATAGATAGCTAGTGGGAAGCAGCCACATAGCACAGGGAAATCAGCTTGGTGTTTTGTGACCACCTAGAGGGGGTGGGATAGGGATGGGGGCAGGGAGACACAAGAGGGAGGAGATATGGGGATATATGTATATGTATAGCTGATTCACTTTGTTATAAAGCAGAAACTAGCACACCATTGTGAAGCAATTATACTCCAATAAAGATGTTTAAAAAGTTTTTGTTTAAAAGATGGTTTTTTGAAAAGATAAACAAAATTGACAAACTATTAGTTTGACTAAGAAAGAAAATAGAGGGTTCAAATAAATCAAATCAGAAATAAAAGAGACATTACAACTGATGGCACAGACAGAAAAGTTCCGTAAAAGATTACTATGAACAATTATACACCAACAAACAGGACAACATAGAAGAAATGTTTACATTCCTAGAAACATACAACACACTAAAACTGAGTCATAATGAAATAGAAAATCTAAATAGACCTATAAATGGTAAGATGATTGAATCAGTAATTTAAAATATTCTCCCAAAAAAGAAATGCCCAGGAGCAGTTGGCTTCACTGATGAATTCTACCAAAGATTTAAAGAAGAATTAATGTCAATCCTTTCTAAAGTGCACAAAAACATTGAAAAGGAAAAAATACTTCCAACCTCATTTTAGAAGGTCAGAGTTACAATAATAACAAAACCAGAGAAGATGCTACAAAAAAAGATCACAAAACAGTAAAAGAAAAGAAAATTACAGGGCAATATCCCTGATGAACATAGATGCAAAAATCCTCAACAAAATACCAGCAAACTAAATTCAACAGCACATTTAAAAGATCATACATCGTGACCAAGTGAGGTTTATCCATGAGATGCAAAGATGGTTCAAAAGACCCAAGTCAGTTAATGTGATGGACCATTTTAACAGAATAAAGGATATAAATCATATGGTCATCTCAATAGATATGAAAAAAAAAACCATTTAACAAAATTCTGCATCCTTTCATGATAAATCTCTCAACAAATTAGGTATAGAAGAAATATACCTCAACATAACTAATGTTGTATATAGCAAGCTCACAGCTAACATCATACTCAATGGTGAAATGCTAAAATTTTCCTCTAACATTAGGAAGAAGACAAGGATACACACTGTAGCCACTCCTATTCAACCCAGTACTAGGAGTCCTTATCGGAGTAATTAGACAAGGAAGAGATATAAAAGGCATTCAAATTAGAAAATAAGTTAAATTGTCTATTTGCAGACGACTGTTATCTTACATATAGAAAACCTTAAAGACTCCACCAAAACAAAACTAAACAAAACACAACTGTTAGAACAAATAAACAAATTCAGTATAGTTACAGGATGCAAAATCAACATACAAAAATCAGTTGCATTTCTGTACACTAACAGTGAACTATCTGAAAGAGAAATTAAGAAAATAAGGCCATTTACAATAATATCAAAAAGAAATTCTTTCAATACATGGACTCTAAAGGAACTGAGTATTTCTTTTGCTACCAAAATGGTCTGCATTATGCATTTTAAAAGCATATGTAATCTAAATGGTTATGTAATTCCAAAGGACTTTAATATTTTAAAGAAAATTTCTACATGCAATTATTTGATATAAAGTCAAGTAACTATGATAATTCTGAGTCCTTATGATAATTATATATTTATACATGGTTGTTGATAATTATTTTCCTTAATTTTTTTTTTACTTATTTCTATGCAAGTTATTTTAAAAGTCTTCTATATGTTCTTTAATAGTGATTAACAATGTATAATTTATATATTATTTTTAGAAAATCATAGAAAGAATTCAAGATATATTTACTCATTGGGAAAATATTTAATACCATATATATGTAAGTATATATATTATAAAAATTAATAAACAGAAAGCTCAATTATATAGAGTTGGGAGACTAGAACAGGGAATTCTCATACCCTGCCATAATAGAAGAGCCCAACAGGAAGAAGAAAGTGTCCTCTTCTTTCCTGGCAAGGAATCAGCCAATGAAAAGCCATAAACTATTTGTTTGCTACAGCCCTCCTAACTTACTTTTTCTTCTCTATAAAAGTGTTCTCTGGGACTTCCCTGGTGGTGCAGTGGTTAAGAATTTGCCTGCTAATGCAGGGGACATGGGTTCGATCCCTGGTCCAGGAAGATCCCACATGCCGTGGAGCAACTAAGCCCATGCACCACAACTACTGAGCCTGCGCTCTAGTGCTCGTGAGCCACAACTACTGAGCCGTGTGCCACAACTACTGAAGCCCGCATGCCTAGAGCCTGTGCTCCACAACAAAAGAAGCCACCTCAGTGAGAAGTCCACGTACCACAATGAAGAGTAGCCCCTGCTCGCCGCAACTAGAGAAAGCCTGCGTACAGCAACAAAGACCCAAAGCAGTCAAAAATAAATAAATAAAAATAAAATTAAAAAAAAAATAAAGTGTTCTCCTTCCCTTGCTGCTTGAGAACTTGCACATGGCTCACCATGGTTGCAGACCCCGAATGGCAATTCTCTGCTTATCCCAAATAAACCCACCTTTGCCAGAGAAATAACTGGCAGTCTATTCATTTCAGGTCGATAATGTATAAATGCAAAGTATATTTGTTATAAATTAGTCATGAATTGTAGTTCCTTATATCCTGATAAAACTAGAAAGATCTAGTCTTTAAGACTAAAAAAAAAAAAAAAAAGCTACTCCTCTTTTTAATTATGCAGGTAAAAAATCGCCCCAAAATTCTTTTATCACAAAATTTAAATAGGTTGTATTATAATTATTTGCATGTATGTTGCCATGAGTATCATATAAGCTTATCAAGAAAATTCATTTTCTTTAATTCTCCCCAAATCACCATACATAGTATTACTATAGTGATTTTTCCAAAATACAAATTTAACAGTGTTCCTAATAAGACTAAAACTCTTATTTAGTGCCTTGTTTGATTCAATGCCTCCATGGTGTGTAGTGGATAAAGCTAAAATTCCCTGTGGGGAAAGGCCTACTGATTATTTCTTCTTTTTGTTGTGATGTTCAAATATATCACACAATAAAATAAATGCTATATATTTTGTGTACAGAATTTTGTTTAGCCAAGGAATACTAGACACACTGAAGTAAGTAAATACTTTCTGACAGATGAAAGAATCTATGAATGGAGGAGAAAGCAGATATGTTTCCCTTGAGGAATATACAATGTATAAAAATAGTATAAATATACTTTTCCTTCTTTACTGCGTATAAATAGTTAAAAGTAGCAAGGGGAGAGTGTTATCTCTCTATTTTTGTGAATATACCTAGACTTGAAATCAAATTCTTATACTTCCTAGCCTTAGAAACTTGGGCAAGACCCACAGATTCTGTCAGCCTATTTTCTCACCTTAAGATATGAATAATAAAAGTATGTATTTCCCAGGTAGTTGATTAAAGGCAGTAGATATGTAAATTTATTCACATAGTGCCTGGCACATTATGTGCATTCAAAAATGCCAACTACTATTATGATTTTCATTTTCCTATATGTGAACATTATATATAATTTCAGTTCTAGCTCTTCAATGGAAAAGTAACTCATTTGCAGAAATAAACACCTGTCTACAAATGTACAATAACCCAATCAAACTGAGATCAAACTTTTCAAATATTTTAAAACATTATGAATATTGTACTTAACTTGAGTGAGCTTGAAAAATTAATAATGATAAGTAAGAAATAAGCCTGGTTGCTAATTGTTGCTATTTGCCAAATTGTGTGAATTTATATTGTTATAGTGCTTTAAAGTTTAAAGTTTAGTGTCATACTCAGCTCAAGGCAGGGTGGATGGGGTGGATATTTTCTCATTTTAAAACTGAGGAAATTGGGACAAAAAGAAGTTATATTACTTTCTAAGTTCACAGAGAGAGAAACTGGTTCTTTCTATAATAGAATATTGTTAAACAATCTTGGAAAAACAGAATTAAAAATATCAGAAGGTAACTTTGAAAAGAAATAAAGAAAAATGAATAGTCATATAATGTCTACTAAATATATTCATTCAAAAATATTTATCAAAGCCTGGACACTTTCCCACAAACTCAGCTCTCTCTGTGAACAACACAGACAGGGTTTCTTTCCTCTCTGAGCTTACAGTAGTGCAGGAGATAGAAAATAAAGCAAAAAATAAATTGATTCTGCAAGTGATAGCTTTAAACAAAGCAGCAAACAGGTTGCCAAGAGAAAAGCAGCACAGTTGTAGTGAGTGGAAGTTACTCTAGAAAGGACTATAAGGGAATGTTACCTGCTAGAGGTGAAATTTAAGCTAAGATATGAAGGATGAGAAGGCGACAAAGAAGGACAGGCAAGGAGAACATTTCAGACAAAGACAGACAGTTATTACAAGTGCTTTGTGTTGGGATATATACTGGCCAGATTTGAACAACTGAAAGCCTGTTAGCATGGCTGGAACATAATGAGACTGGAGAGAGGAGCCCAAGTTGAGCCTGGGGGAGCAGGTTGGAGGTGTAGCAGGTCAATCACAGTGAGAAATTTAGATTTTATTTTCAATTTGATGGAGGCCAGTTAATGGTTTTAAACAGGACAATGGCATGATCTCATTTACATTATAAAAGGTCATTTTTTTGTTATAGTTGCTTTACAATGTTGTGTTAGTTTCTGCTGTACAATGAAGTGAATCAGCTATATGTATACATAGATCCCCTCCCTCTTTTGAAGAGAAGCTACTTGAGCTATAAAAGAATGTTAGCAGGGAAATTAATTTAGGAGGCTTTGTAGTTATTTGAGGGTTAGATTCTTATCTGGCCTGGACTGGGATTGGGGGTGAGGTGAGATACAGTGGAAAGAAGTAAATAAAATAGACATATATTTAGGGGGAAAAATTAACAGACTATCTCCATGGATTGGAGTTATGGAATAAGAAAAGGGGAAGAATGAATGATGACTACTATTTTTTAAAATTTGAAGATAATGCCACTTATTGATTGGGGCAGATGGTAAAAAAACAGATTCATGGCATGAAGAGGACTTAAACTGAGATGGTAAAGGCCATATATAATTTATCATCCAAACAGGCATACTTTTGAGAGTGATAGAAGGGGCTTTCAATAATTACTGCAGGACAATTGGCACAAACTAGGATTGTCATCCTAGAGATAAGTAATATAAATAGGTTAAAAGAAAGAATATTAGCCAATAATGATGAAGCACTTCATTCCAAGATGATACTTTATTTAAATATTCATTAATATACTTCTCCCTAAATCTCATTGCTTTTATAGACATTTTGCAGATGAGAATACTGGGGAAGAGAAATACAGTAACTTGCACAGGTCACAAAGCTAGTGAAGCTATCTCCAGCAGCCCATCTCTGGCCCCTGAACTCTTAACCAGTAACTATTATGGCCCCTCACAGGAATTATTTTTATCATAAGGTATTGCTTCTTATTTAAAAATGAAAATTACCCTCCTAAAGTGTTAGAAAAAACACACAAAGAATATGGTCTGCACATTCTGAGGTGTGCTTCTAAGCACTGGATATCATAACAAAGAGCAAAATGTCATCCTTACAAATGATCTTGCTTTACATCTAAGGATAGACACCTGGCTTGACGAAACCATAAGTCTGACATAAGAAAATCATTAATATGTCAGTAAATATTTTGTTTTAAAAAAATCTCAAGGGCACCTTCCAGCCCCCCAAATTATTCAAATTCTATTGGACATATTTTTTCATATCTTTTGAACCTCTAATCTTAGGTCGCTCTAACAATCCTCCTACTCACATTTGTGGGCAGCAAATGTAGTTTTCAGTACCAGAAAAACCTCTTAGAGTTCTTAATCAAGAGAAATGGTTCTTTGGTATTGTTTTACTACTTGTAATGAATTGATTTAATTAAGATTGCAGTAGTTATAAGCAACAGAACCTGACTCTGCACAACTTAATGAAAAAGGGACTTTATTGAAAAAATAGCCCGGCTATTCACAGAATCCCAGGAACAGCTAAGAAAATACACTCCAGGTGGATGAGTAGAAATGATGACTAGCTGAAGGAACCAGGAGCTGGGGGTAGGAGACCTTCTCCCTTCAGTGCTGCCTTTATTGAAGCTCAATTCTAATTATTTCCAGTTTCTAGGTCTCTCTATTCAAGGTTTAAAATTCTCAGGAGAGATGATCTAATGGCCTGGCTTTGGTCTAATCCTGGATCATTCAGCTAGGGCTGGAAATGTAAGATTCCAAAAAGGGCCTAAGTCTTTGAACTTTTCAGGGAATGGGGAGTTTCTATAGGCCAGAAGTTCAACCCAATTGGCATCTCCTACATGCTATCATATAGATGTTGTTCACACATGCACGCACACGCACACACGCACGCACGCGCACACACACACACACACACACACACACCCCATGTTATTCTCCTCTATCCAAAATGTACCTGCCTAACACAATCCAGCCATACTACACAGCTACTCTTCTTCCCCAGAGGAGGTAACTGGAAGTCAACAGCCAGCTAATCTATTTAGAGGTGACATAATGCATCCTTAAAGTGTCCAGTAGAGCCAATTGTCCTCAAATTCCATTGCAACATTCAAAAACTTTAGAAATGAAAATTTAACACCTTTCCTATATTATATAATAAAAAAGAAGAAATGCATAAAATACATATTCTTTTATTCAAAATTTTAAAAATGGGAAAATTATTCCATTGAGCAAACAAGAAACATTTTGGTCTTAATATTTGCAAGTGTCACAAAACTCTAAGAGCATATATCTCTTCTCTTCTCAATTTCTTTGCCTTCAGTTCTTATTCTAGGTGACTGGGGTAGAAGCATTTCTCTTTTGGGGATTCCTTTCTAAGACCACTAGCTAAGTGTATAGCATCAGAATAAGAATTAAAGTTTATGGACTACTAGGTGTGATGCTAATAAATGTTACTACATGGATTCTGGTCCATTTATTTTAATTAAGGGACATTTTTTCAGAGAATTTTCTGAATCCTGAAAACTACCTGCCAATCCTCACAAGGTGTGGTTTGCTTTTAACTGACCATTTAGCTGAATTTTCAATATGTCATTCTATTGTTATATAAGGTCAGATGCTTCTGGATTAAATGTGGTTGGTAAGAATAGTGGGTACTTATGTAGCTGGTTCTTCATTTTTTTTTGCTTTTTTGTTTTTTTGTTTTTTGCGGTACGCAGGCCTCTCACTGTTGTGGCCTCTCCTGTTGCGGAGCACAGGCTTCAGACACGCAGGCTCAGCAGCCATGGCGCACGGGCCCAGCCATTCCGCGGCATGTGGGATCCTCCCGGACCGGGGCACGAACCCGTGTCCCCTGCATCGGCAGGCAGACTCTCAACCACTGCGCCACCAGGGAAGCCCTGGTTCCTCATTTTTTTACAGTCACATATCTTGGTCAGTTTTAGGGATGGGAGTTCTGTGCTATTAAAACTGCAATTTTCCTTCATCTCTAAAATTATGATCAATATTTTTCACCCATTTAATAAGTACTTAATTTTTTGATAAGTATACATGATCACAGGCATTTACTGAATACATTATCCTGACCATAAGATTGTTGATATTAATGATAATCTTCAAAAATATTCAGAATCAAGCAAAAATATTTATAGTCTCTGGGTTTTTTTGAGAAGTCCATTTCCAGAGCTGACTCTTAATTTTTAATTTGAACTATCTCACTAACAAGTCATTCACATTTAACAATTGTTATCCTGAATGTAAATAGTTCTTGCATTAGGGCCTCTACCCATGCAGGAAAACTGGACAATGATAAGTACCTCTGGAAGCTCTGACCGCTTGAAGAAAGTCCTTGTGAGTGAAAGCAAGGCAACTACATACTACATGTAGACACTAGTGAAATATGAACTTTGAATATTTACTGTGTCTCTAATCTCTTGCATTTCTGCACCACTGTAATTAGTACACTGTGGCACAGAGAAAACATACTTCCATTTTTTTAAACTTTAAGTCATTATTTTGTGTTCATATCATCTTAAATGCCATATGGTATGCAAATCTGTAAAATAACAAAAATATAGATTCCCATACTCTTCTGTCACTCCTTTGTAATTAGCAATGAACTACGTAGAGTACCAGGTATCTGGGACTTCATTTGGCTTGTGTGGCTCCCTCACGAGCTAGAGCAGAGCATAAGCAGCTTGCCCCACTGATGGAGAATTTCATAGCTCAGTACCTGTTAACTCACTCAGAAAATACAGCTGTGCGTGTTACCTCTGAATGCCCACCTCAAAAAAGATGCATTTTTAAAATGCATCAAAAAAGATGCATTTTTAAGTCACTGTCCTCACTGGAATTCAGTGTTACATGATAAAAGCAAACAACTACCAGGATTGCCAGAAAGAAAAATATTACACTACCTTATATAAAGCAAATCTTTTGGCCTTGAATCTCTTCTCACTTGAAGATCACTCTGACACATGGTTTCTATACAGATTTCCTCACTTATGATGTATATATGGCTTTATGAAAAATGATATTATTTTTTACATAGAAATTATTTTTTTAATTTAATAGTTTTAAATGATAAAATATTTTTTTGGGGAAAATTCATTTTGGTAACACTATAACAAAAATAAAGAAATTCAGGATAATAGTTACCTCTGTAGGGGAGAAAAGTAGATAATTTTGGGGTGGAATATACAGGAATCTTAAAAGTCTATTCCATAAACTGAATTATGGATACACAGGGCTCTATTTTATTATTAATATTTATGATTATTTTTAATAATTTAGATTGTTCTTTAAATTATGTAGACATATTATATGTGCAATAATGTTTACCAGTTTTTTTCTTTTCGATTTTCTTTGCTTTGCCAGTCTGGATTTTTGCCATTTCAGAAGTTTGACATTTTTATACAGTCAATTCTGTTAGTCTTTTCATTTATAGCTCCTGACCTACTTGGTTAAGAAGATCTTCTGTACCACAAGATTATAAAAATATTCTCTTATATTTTCTTCTACCAGTTATACAATGTTTTGGTGGTTTTTTTAAAGTCTTTATTTCTTTTTAGAGCAGATAAAAAAGTTCACAGCAAAACTGAGAGAAAGATACTGAGATATTTCATATACCTCCTGCCCCCACACATGCATAGCCAGCATCCCTTTTCCGAATGGTACATTTTTTATCAAGTATGAACCTACATTGACACACAAAGTCCATAGTTTACATTAGGGTTCACTCTTGCCTTTGTATAGTCTGAGTTTGGACAAATGTATAATGACATGTTTTTATCACTGTACTAACATACATGGTATATTTTCACTGTTCTGTGCTCCACCTATTCATGCTCCTCCCCACCCCTCAGCAGCTAGTAGTTTTTAACTGTTTTCATCATTACTTTTTTGAACTAATTTTGGCCCAGTAAATATTAGGCAATGATTATAAAATTAAACATTAAGGGCTTCCCTGGTGGCGCAGTGGTTGAGAGTCCGCCTGCCGATGCCCCGGTCCGGGAGGATCCCACATGCCGCAGAGCGGCTGGGCCCGTGAGCCATGGCCGCTGAGCCTGCGCGTCCAGAGCCTGTGCTCCACAGCGGGAGAGGCTGCAACAGTGAGAGGCCCGCGTACCGCAAAAAAAAAAATAAATAAAATAATAATAAATAAACATTAAAACACTGTTTAGTGTTTGAAGTTGAATTATCTCTTATCAGTAAAAATTCCTTTTAAAGTATATATGACATACTGAATTAAATTCAGCCTTGTTTTCAAAAATATGGCAAATATCTCTTGCCTCTGGTGTTTGTGCCTCCCTTTGTCATGTCAGTAACAAAATGTACACTAGAGAGACATTATTCTTAACCACACACTTTTACTTCATGTTCAGAAAACAATGTGAATGGTGGTGCCTTGAGTTATGCTAAATGAAATTTATTAACATCTGTATCCTCTATTACGCAAATGATACATTTAGAGAGAAAAAGAAACATATAAGGGTTAAACTAGAGAAAGGGTTAGCTTTTGAAAATCTACTTAAGTAAGAGAGATTATTTTTATTTGACAGGACCCATAATTCTAGCTTCTCCTTAGGTACTCTTTCTCAGTCTGTGAATTTTGCCTGATATCAAAGCTTACTAAAGTAGACTAAGAGTCGTGGCACCTATTCTATACCTGTAAACCATCAATACTTTACTGTGCATTCTACATTCAGTTCAGGAGACATTAGTATATCTTCCATGATTTGCTATGATGAAAACTGAGAATACAATGAAAAATAACATAGACCCTGCCTTCAATTTGTTAATAATTGATGAAAAGACAAATATGGGAACCTAATTATCATGTCATATGATGAAGTCAATAATGGAAAGAGATGAAAAAAGGATGTATGAGGTAAGGGAATTCTATAATATCTAATCTAATATTACAGGAAAAATTAAAAGAATAAATAAGAATTAACTTCTAATCTATCAAAATATGCTTGTATATTACAGAACATACACCTCTCTCAAAACTCTTGCTAAACTTCATATAGGAAAAAATTTTACTTTTTCTAAACTCAATGCAATATTTTTAATAAAACAATTTGTGGAGAAAGAAAACCAACTTGAGTTATATTCCCAGTACAATTGGAAGAATTTCAGAATCACCTGGAGATTATTTGAAATGTGCTTTAATTGTTCTGATGTTGAAGGAAATAAGAAAGTCATCACAATGTTGCCCTTGGTATGAGACTTCCCTGGCCTTTCTGCACTTGTCTCAAATACTTTTCCACAGTGTCTTTTATTTTTAGCTTTTGTTTTTGTCTACTGTTACACGATGAATCATAAGCCAGTTGAAAATGTTATGAAGAAAAATGTGGAAATGAAATCAAAGCAAGTGAGAAAGTTTTATTTCAATGAAATAAAGCTAAGATGTTTTGACGAAGAAGAGCATGCTAAAGAAATTGCATGCATGCTTTAGAACACATTGTCAGGGTTTGCACTATAATGATAACAATAAAATAATACAACAAAATTTATGAATTAGCATTTATATGTATGAAGTGACAAGAATATAGCATTCTTCATTGGAAAAGCATGCAAAATAATTGGCAAAATTGATAGAGAGACAGGTTACTCAAGGGCTCAGATTCTTTAGCATTGTTGATTAGGATGACAATAACAATGTCAGAGAAGTTCAAGATGAAGGAAATGGGAGAGAAAATAAGTTGGCAAAAAAAGTTGTCTTTCAAAGCAAGCCTGAGAAGTTCCACAGAATCAAGATGCTATACTCATGTTATGTATGGACTCTTTGTATCTGCCCAAATTTCATATGTTGAAGGCTTAAGCCCCAACGTGACAGTTTTTGGAGTTGGAGCCTTTGGGAGGTAATTAGGTTTAGATGAGGACATGAGGGTGGTGCCTTCATGATGCGATTAGTGCCCTTATAAGAAGAGGATGAGAGATCAGAATTCTCTCTTCCTCTCCTTATGTACGAAGAGGAGGTCATGTGAGATGTAGGCTATCTGTAAGCCAGGAAGAAGGCCATCAGCAAAAACCAAATCTGCTGGGATTTTGGTCTTGGACTTGGACTTCGCATCCTCCAGATTTGTGAGAAATAAATGCCTGTTGTTTAAGCCATCCAGTCTGTGGTATTGTGTTATAGCTGCCTGAGTAGACTAAGACAGCTCATATCATCAAAATAATTGTGGAAGCTATGATAACTCTCTGTGAAGAAATTGTTATTTTCCTGCCCTAACTATAAAAAAAAAAAAAAAAAAAATCAAAGATGGCTCTACTGGCCAAAGAAAATTTTGTTGTTGATGAGACAGAATTGTTTTGGAAGCAGTATTCTCTGGTAGGTTTATCTTTCAGGAGAAGGTAACCATCTTCATAAAGTTATGAAGTCTTCTAGCTGGCTGACGCTACTTATCCAGGTACTTGTGCTACTAATGTTATGTTAAACCTAAATCGGTCTATTTGAAAAATACATTTACTCAAAGGAATGACCAAAGGAAAATTGAAAGTCGTTTGTAAATTCCCAATGCCTACTTCACAAGGGAGGGTCTTTCAGAATTATGTACAATCTTATTTCTGACCCTTAATTTTAAAAAAATCTTGCAAATAGAGCTCTAGACATTTTTGACCTCTTAACATTCAGCCAGGAATGTGGAATGCAGCCCTACCATCCACATGATTATCTCCCCTCCAAATATGACATTACATTTGTAACCCATGGACCATATGTTTATTATCCATGAGGTTATCACAGTTATCAAAATTTATTATTCTCAATAATTTATGCAAAACATGGTCCAGGGTGCAGATGTCAAACAAGAATCTTTACTAAAATTTTTTGGAAACATTTTAACACAAAAAAAGGCTTTGGAATTTACCAACCAGGTATGGCAAAAAAATTTTTTTCTACATCAACACCAAGAGATATAATAAAAAACTAACTCCACAATTTGTGGTTGATTTAAAAGGTTTTGTAAAGGTGGTTGAGGATAGAGTGAAAATTATTGTTCCTGAAGAGGGATGTTAACTTTGAAGAAGTTGATGAAAATGATGCTAGATAGCTCTTGAAATCTCATGCAGGGAAATTAATAATCACACTTGTTCAGGAAGGTATATGATACTTATTTGAAGAAGATGGAGATGATGACAACTTTAAGAGTCACACAGTCAAATCACAGGTGCCATATTTGTACTTTGAAGGAATATATGGGTCATACAAATATAATGGTAAACAATAACCCTTCAATGTGTCAGCTAAATAACGAAAAGTTCTCTTTTAAATATTGTATGATGTCTCTTACCATGATAGTTCAGATTTTCCAGGAAGCAAACACCAGGGAATAATTAAAATGGAAACAGATTTATTGAAACATCTATGGAAGTTAAGGGACAAGGAAGTATGATTAGACAGTTATTACTTTGAGACCACAATGCAGGTCTGATATGTGTGAGGAGGAGGAAAAAGGAACAGAAGAAAGATTGTGTAGGAAGAGTCTCAGACTCTGAGAAAGGTCTGGGCAGCTGATGGGGAGAGGAGACCCAGAGCAGAGATTTTCTGTTGGAGGCATTAGACATGGGTCAGAAATGGCTGACTCTGGTAAGTACCCTTGCTGTGCACACTCATGGGTGAGAAGCAGCATGAAGCTTGCTGTTCTGGTATCTCCATAGCAGTAACATATATAGGGGAACTATGTCAGTTCTTCTGGGTTTGATATTTACCTACCTCCTCTGCATGTCACTTTCAGCAATCCATCCACTGACTGCTTCAACATTCCTTGTCTCTTTCTACCACATTTTTCTTCACTATCAATCTCAACTAATAATGGTTCAATATAGGAAATTGCTTTCAATTTTATTTTCTGAATCCTCTCAATAAACTTATTTATTGTTATGTTCTATTTATGGTATTTATTTTTAATGTAAATTTTATATTACAGCATCATGTGTAAGTTGTAGTATTTTGAATGCAAATTTTAATGACCATATTAATTATTCAGTGATCAGAAAGCAATATTTTAAGTTCTTTGTCTTATTTTGATAGTTTGATACATATATAGATATTTTTAATTAAAAAAATTCATTTGGTATTTTGGACTTACATGGGAAATTGTCAGGAAAAAAATGCTGTTATTATTTGTTTAAAGGTCTTAGGCAACTTGGAGTATCTCTTAAGTTTTAGGGACTTTTGACTTCAGGATATATTTCAAACTCCTGAATATATCATCTTAAAGCCTATATCCACTTCTCCAATTAACCTGATTTACTATTTCATATCTCATATTTTATCCCGTAGTAATACTGAAGAGCTTGCAGTTACCTGAATGCCTTATTATACTTCAGATTTGCATTTCTTTAGTTATGCTGGTCTCCATGACTAGAGAGCTCCCATTAGCCTCCATCTTCCTCAACCTGGTTAAATCACACACATACTCAAACCCTTGGCTTAACTATCATTTCTCCTAGTTGGCTGCACATTCTCCTCTGTTCTTCATTCTCTAGGGATGCCCGCTATATATTTATCTTATTCCTTGGCTTTGGAAGTCAAGAACAAAGACTTATGTTCTAAAGAAGACAAAGACTGAATCAAAAAGGTAGATGTGCCACATCAGAAAAAAAATCAAACTTTTTTTTGAGAAGAGAAGTTTAATTATAAAATAAATTCTGCTCACAAAAATCACTATCTCTTATTGTGTTACAGTTCTACAAATATCTTATGTAACTATAAAATGTTCTGTAACTAATGTTCTCTTTTCAATCTAAAGTGCTTATCAAATGAATTAGAGTTTATGAATCAATGCATTTATATTTCTTTCATGATAACATGACCAAACATTACTGCATGATTTGTAACTAAAGTTCATTTTTCTCTAAAAGGATTAATTATATAATCTTTTTCCCTGTAACTGATATATAAGTTAATGATGTGAACCTCCACAGTAATATTTCTAAATTAAAAGAGTCACTTTGGGATAACTGAATGCTTTTAAACTAATATTTGAGGGTGATTCTACCAATTCATATGAAATCTCTGCTGTCTATTACAATTGTTGATGAAAAAAGAAAAAATTATTAAAATGGCTTACTATAAAATTTAATGTACATTTTTATATATATGGTGTCTCCAAATGCGTAATTACAAAAGAAATTACACTTGTATTTTTCAAACCACCTACTTTTATTTTATGTATTTAATCTGCTTATCTCAATTTTTGGATAAGGTGGCAATGAATCTGACAAGGTGGATAGTGGGGCTTAATTAATCAGGCAATATGAGATGCCCTGAAGCTGTTGTATACGTGTCAGAATTGGCAAAATATCCACTTTCTACAAGCAAGAAAAAGTTGTATTTCACAGTTATGGTGCAATTATACTGTTATTTCACAGCTGTCAAAAAGCATAGTCGTGAATTGTGACTTTTTAAAGTATATACTTAGAAAGCTTTTTCAACATTTTAACTAAGAATATCTCAGAGATCCTACAAATATTATAACTAGAAGCACCTTAAAGAGGAAATTAGCCAATAAAACCTTTTATATGACTTTCAATAGAAGAAAAATTCTGTATTCTAGATTCAGTGGGTATTACACAGCCTTATGTGTATGTGTGTATATAAAACAAAGCATACAAAGCAAGCTTACAAATTTATAGACATGCAGTCTAACGAAGAAAAAACTAAGGATCAATCAAAAAAGAAATAAATTTAAAACATAGTGAGGAATGTTTATTTTTTAAACCTTCTTTCACAACCATCACCCATAGTTTAGACGTAAAGTGAAAGACATATAGCAATACAACATAAAAAGACACATGAAGAGATTGGTGCAAAGGGATAAATGAGTACGATAATGAACAGAAATCAAAATGACTTTAGTACACAAAATGTATGCTGCAACATCCTCTCTAATTGCTAAAAATCAACTGCAAATTAAGCTTTGAACTTCCTAATAGACAATAGAGAGAAGAATAATCAGATCAAATACTTACATTGCCCATGACGTAAAATCTAGACCAGATTGCTAGAAGCCAGGCAATATTTCCTAAATTCTCACAGAAACAATTCCAGTGGGTTATTATGTTAGGCATTCTGTAATGGGTGGATAAATCTTCTAGAGCATACCTAAAAGGGCACTGTTGTGGTAAGCATCCTCTAAGATGGAATCAAAGTAAAAAGGGAGTAACAAAAAACATAAAAGAAGGGAGTCTAAAATTTTCCTGTTTTACCACCCTCAAAAGTATCCAATTTGTGAGAGAACTATTTACATATAATAATAATAATAATAATAATAAATTAATGTGCAACATTTATAAAAGTATCAATAGATGAGGTGTTTATAATGGACTAGTGCAATTTAGTCCACAAACAATTCCTTTTTCTAAGTCTAGTTCTGAACAGATATCACTGAAAACTTTGTCATCTTGCACCATTTCCTTGAAAAGATAAGGAGAACAGTGGAAAAAGAGTACTAAAGCCCAGTTTCTCGTCTCATCTCATGTTTTCCTAAGAAGCCCAGCTTTGCATTTTTTAAGAGGAAATTAGCTTGACATTTCTGAGTGTTGAAGGGATGTTCAATAAACTAACATTACGATTTGGAAGAAAAATGTTGACTCTGTTTTAAACAGAAATGGAGCATCATAGACCAAACCATGCTTCAAAGAACACTAATCCTGTGAGATATTATGCAGTTGTGCGACATGAAAAACTGGAGAATCACAAGTCATATTATCAAATCCATGGCTCTGTGAAATTACTGGAGGAATGAAATTTTAGTATTTTTCCAAATGTATCAATATATAACCTCAGTATTTTTAAAAATCCATGCAAAACACTATCGTTTAAGCTAGAATAGATCAGACGCAGTGTGGTTAGAGAGAAACACAGCTGGAGAATGAATAAACATAAAAAAGTGAATGATAAAATGCACTATTGAGAGAGATTCTTGCACAATTCTAGAAGTATAAAATACGCCTGAAATATTTTATTTAACTTGATCTTTTAAGCCATTTTCCAGTAAGAAACTTGTAAAATGTTTAAGAAATTCTGGCTACTTATATCATCTAAGCTCATAGCCCTTATGTACTTCACGAATAAAGATATGCACAAAATACCTTAGCTGGTAATAATGTAGACCCGAAACTAGTATTCATAGAGGACTAGGGTAACGATTTGATATAATTTAAAGTAGAGTATCAGTGTTTGTTACTACCAGCATGGGAGACTTAGGTGCCTGATTTATAATTTCTAGGTCTAGTCTTAAGAACTCCTGCTGTACTTGAAACAAATTGCTACCTTTCATTTACATTTGGGATTGTTGAGTAGATATCTGTCCTTTGCAAAAGAATGATTCTGAATTACAAATATCCATACTTTATTAGAACATTTCTTATAATAAAACTTTTGTTAAAAGTAAAAGCAGCATAAATATATTAAACATCTATAAACATAGATAACTATTGAATTAAAATCCTTGTAACAATGAGAGCGAGGAGAATGGGGAAGAGCAACTTTTGACATTTGTGTGGACATTTCACAAATTTAGTTCATATATGAGTTACTGTTTGATGATCAGAAAATGTACTATTTCAGTTTTGATCTTGTTGGAATACTAAAAACCATAAAAATGCTGTTCAAAAATGAGATTTTATACCGAACATCGACTAGTTTATTGCTGCATGCCATTTGTGTGAACGGGCTTTATAAATTGACAGGGCTTACTTTTTTTCTCCCTCAAGTTCAATGAAAACAGTTTTCTCTCAAAATGTTTGTCACAACCTTTGGACATACAAAACCTGAGGGAGAGAAAAGTAAACATAGGTATATACACATCTATCAGTCTTTTGATATTACAAACCATTCAAGCAGGGGAATAGATGTTTAGAAGACTAGCAGAGGGACACTAGTCTTTCACTTCTACGTCACCTATACAAAGCTTACTTCCAACATGTAATGTTGTGCTCAACTATTAGCAATATGTCACTGGAGAAAATATAATCCAGCAAGAAATAATAATTTTAGCAAAAAACAAAAGAAAATTCATTGATTAAATAACTATGCTGATGGACCATATTTAAAAATATTTAATAACCATTTAACTTAAAGAACCTGCTTCTCCTCATGGACTGAACCAGATTGGCTTAGTTGGTTAACACCTGACAGTAAATCTGAGGTCCAAGCAAACTCTGAAAGACAGTTAGTATTAATCATTTTTCCCCCACAATCTGCCTCAATATTGGTCAGTTGTTTAAAAGCTTTGCATCATTGTTTAGGTAGATTTAGTGCTTACACAATTATTTTAATAATCGAATATAGTCTTCTTACTAGCTACTCATTATCTCCATATCTTGTTTTCACTGTAACTAAACTCTTGATTGTTCTCTTTTAAATTTTCTTCATGTCCTGACTATCAATAATGACATTGCTAACACAGTAATCCAGGGTTAGGTAAGACTGATAAGCACACTGAGGTTTGTGGTGTCTTGATTTAGTCCCTCCTCATCCCTCTCTTTCCAAACCTCTGTGAAACCTTGAAAACCAGCAGGCTTGCATTCATGGTAACTGTGAATACAAGCAACCTTGCAGCTGATGAAGGCACCAAAATGAGTTTACACCTCTCCCCAAAATTTCATCACCAGAGAATTTTCCCTATTTGACCTTTCTGGCAGCTCCCTATAAAAGTCCCATTTTTAGGACTTGTTTTTATTTAACTTGACTCAGAGCTCACTTAAGGTTAAGAGCACTAAACCTTGGCATATGTTGAAAAGAATCTGTGATAATTGTTTAAAATAGCAGCTCTCTGAGGCAGTGATACCAGCTGATGCAAACAACAGCCTGGTCACAAACTTAAAATTATGACTTGAAAAATAAGACATTCATTGGTGGCTTTGAGTACTCCAAAATATTGCCGAGGATCTAAAGGCTAAACACATGGAGCAGGGCTGTGTTTGTATCTAAAGAAGACCTGAGGAGCCCTACCCCCTCACCTCGGGCTGATCCTGAGGCTCTGTACGAGCAGAAAGTGACTAAGGCAGAGATGTAAACTACCAGACTATTGAAAGCATTCCCTAACAAACAAGCAGAGCCTCTTGGCAAAGAGTGGGAGACCCTTTGGTTTAAGGCATTTAATTAAATCTCAGAAAAATCATTACCTGAACACTAGGGCAAATCAAGGTGAGACTCTGGTGGCCACGGGCAACAAAAGAATACAGACTTTTAAAGAATTAGGCTGGAAAGGTCACTAAATAATCAAATAGCAGCAACACACAGAAAACAAAACAATAAAACTAATAAGGACATTGATGGGGAAGAAGGGAGGTGGGAAGAATCTAAGTTCCAGTGTTTAAATTTCCAGTTTTCAACAATAAGCAAAGTTATGAGTCATGCATAGGAAGAGGAAAATATGACTTATACACAGTGAAAAAAAGAAAAAATACTCTGTAGAAGCTGCCCATAAAGAGAAGCACATATGTTGGATTTAATTTTTCAAAATGATGTAAATCAAGTATTATAAATATGTTCAAAGAATGAAAGGAGACCATATCTAAAGAATTAAAGGAATATATGAAAACAATATTGTACCAAATAGAGAATATCAATAAAGAGATAAAAATTACAAAAATAAACCAGGTAAAAATTCTGCAATTAAGAAGGAAAACTATAGAAATTTTTTTAAAGTTCAGTAGGAGTTCAAGTACAGGCATGAGCTGGCAGAAAAAAAGATCAGTAAACTTGAAGATAGGCCAATTGAGATAACTCAGACTGAGGAACAGAAATAAAAAAGAACAAAGAAAAATGAACAGAGCATGAAACCTGTGGAACACTATAAACATACCAATATAGACATAATGAGGGTCCATGAAGGAGAAGAGAGAAAGGAGAAATAAAAATATATAAAAATTGTCTTAGTCTGGGCTGCTATAACAAAAATACCACAGACTGGGTGGCTTATAAGTAACAGAAATTAATTTTCTCACAGTTCTGGAGGCTGAAAACTTCAAGGTCCAGGCACTGGCAGATTCCATGTCTGGTGAGAATTTTTCCTAGTACATAGACATTCATCTTCTCACTGTACCTTCAACTGGTAGAATGGACAAGTGGGCTATCTGGGGTCTCTTATATGGGCACTAATCCCGTTCATGAAGGCTCTGACCTCATGATCTAATCACCTTCCAAAGACCCCCACCTCAAAATACCATCACATTGGGGATTAGGTTTCAACACATGAATTTTGGGGGACACACATTCAGTCCATGGAAAAGATATAATGGCTGAACACTTTCTAAATTCGAGATAAACATTATCTTCACATCCAGGAAGCTTAGGAAACTCCAAGAAAGTCACATCTAGACATATCATAGTGGAAAGCCTAAGTCAAAAATAGAGTCTTAAAAATAGCAACAGAGAAACAATCACATAGAATGAATCCTCAGTAAGATTAACTGCTGGTCTCTTATCAGAAGCCATAGAGACAGAAGGATGAGATATTCAAAGTACTGAAGGAAAAAGATTTTCAACTGAGATCTTAATTCAGCCAAACTATCATACTAACATGAACGGGAAATTAGGCATTCCCCAATAAACAAAAAAAGAGAGAATCCATATGTCCACAGAAAAACTTGTATGTGGCTATTCATAGCGATATTATTCATAGTAGCCAAAAATAGGACATAACCTAAATATTCATCAATAGGTGAATGGATAAACAAAATGGAACATATCCATAAAATAGGATATTATTTTTAACTAAAAGGAGTAACATAGTGATAAATACGGTAACATGGATGAAGCTTAAAAACATTATGCCCACTGAAAGAAGCCAATCACAAAAGACCACACATGATACCATTTATGCAATGTATCCTTAATAAGGAAGCCTATAGAGACAAAAAGTAGATTAGTGGTTGTCATGGGTTAGAGTGAGAAGAGTCTCTGTTCTGACTGCTTGAGTATGGAGTTTCTTTTTGCAGTAATGAAAATATTCTAACATCAGTTGTGATGCACAATTCAATATCCTAAAAACTACCAAATTGTACACTTTAAAAGGGTAACTTTTACCATATGTGAATCATACCTCAATAAAACTCATAGGGACTTACTTGGTGGTGCAGTGGTTAAGAATCTGCCTGCCAATGCAGGGGACACAGGTTCAATCCCTCGTCCGGGAAGATCCCACGTGCCACGGAGCAGCTAAGCTCATGCACCACAACTACTGAAGCCTGTGCACCCTAGAGGCCGCGTGCCACAACTGCTGAGACCACACACCACAACTACTGAAGCCCGCGTGCCTAGAGCCCGCGCTCCACAAGAAAAGCCACCACAATGAGAAGCTCACACACCACAACAAACAGTAGCTCACACACCACAACAAACAGTAGCCCCCGCTCACCTCAACTAGAGAAATCCCTTGTGCAGCAATGAGGACCCAAGGCAGCCAAAAAAGATAAAATTAAAAATAAAATAGAATTGTCATAAAAATCCTCTCCATTCCCTCCAAAAAATGTGAAATAAAGGATTTTCCAGATATTCAAAAGCTGAAAGAATTTACCACAAGCAGACCTGCATATATAAATGAGTATTAAATTATATCATTCAGGGAGAAGAAAAATGACACCACATGGAAATCTGGATTTATACAAAGAAATGAAGAACACCACCAGTAGTAAATATGTGAGTAAATAGAGAATTTTTTCTTTTTTTTCGGTACGTGGGCCTCTCACTGTTGTGGCCTCTCCCATTGCGGAGCACAGGCTCTGGATGCGCAGGCTCATCGGCCATGGCTCACGGGCCCAGCCGCTCCGCGGCATGTGGGATCCTCCCGGACCGGAGCACAAACCCATGTCCCCTGCATCGGCAGGCGGACTCTCAACCACTGCGCCACCAGGGAAGCACGAGAATTTTTTTCTTAATTCTAAAATATCTTTTAAAGGTTCAAAGCAGACAAAAAAAAAAAAAAAAAAAAAATGAATGTGTTGTATGGTTCACAATATAGAGAGAAATAAATTACACAACAATAATGCAAAGTCTGGCAAGGTAGATAAATAAAGATATTTTAAGGTTCATGTACTATATCTGAAATCCTAAAGCAATGACCCAAAATAATACAACAGAAATTATGTCTATTAAGCCAATATTGATAGCAAAATAGAATTATAAAAATCCTCGATTAATCAAAAATGCATAAACAGGGCTTCCCTGATGGCGCAGTGGTTGAGAGTCCGCCTGCCGATGCAGGGGACACGGGCTCGTGCCCCGGTCCGGGAAGATCCCACATGCCGCGGAGTGGCTGGGCCCGTGAGCCATGGCCGCTGAGCCTGCGCGTCTGGAGCCTGTGCTCCGCAACGGGAGAGGCCACAACAGTGAGAGGCCCGCAAAAAAAAAAAAATACCATCTACTGACTCTTTATGGAAATTGAGTTATGGACAGCTAGAACACTTCCTTTATCTTCTGCTATATTTTCATTTTGAGAATTCATGAACTAAAGGGGGTCAAACATTAAGCAAACAGGAAATCTGGGCATACAAGTCAATGCATTGAACAAGACTCTATGAAACAAAGAGATGAAATTTTGAGTTTAAAGAATAAATACTACCTTCTCAATACCATACATAGAAAGGGATAAAATAGTGAAAGGAAGGAAGGGGTAATGAAGAGTCCTTGCAAGCCTCAGGTAGCACTCCCAAGCATCTAACCTGAGGATATAGAAAAGAAATAAATGGGAACCAACCAGAAAATTAGGAAAAAGTTAAAGCAGAAATTAAGTGCTCAGAAACCTGGATAACTATCAAATTGACAAATGAAACCAAGGTTTTGTTCTTTAAAATCTATTAAATTGATAAGTTGCTGACAACTCTAATCAAGAGAGAAAACATATTTAAGAAATTTGGAGTGAAAGCAATTATAACCAGAATGGGAGCAATTAAAAAATATAAGAATGTTATGAACAATGCTACACTAGTAAATTTACTGGATGATTTTATAGGAAAATACAGCTGAAAGGCATAGTCTTATAAAAATTCTAATACAACAAAGAAAATTAAAATGTAGTGAAATATTATCACTAAAAGAGCACCATGATCAAGATTTTCATAAAAATAAGAGCATTTAATAACTTATAAACAGTGGTTCTCCAGATTTGTAGATTGCTACAACTGCAGGTGATCTTGTATAACCTATTCATTGCTTTAAAAATATTCTATAAAATACATAGCCTACTTTTAGAATCAGGAATAAACATCAAAAATAATTTCTGCCATGGAAAAGCTTGGAAGGTAGAATATTTAGATTAATGAAAGATCATATTTACTCACATAAACAAAGCAGACTATTAATATGTCCAACATGAGATTATGTAGCTACACATTTTTCATTAAAGTAGTTATACAAAGTTTAACATTTGTATAATATCAAATTCAATTTATACTGATTCATAAATTCTGTCTCTACATAATCAGAAGAAATCATTTTACAAAGGGATCAATTAAATAACAAGGGTTTGAATAAGACATTCTTAGTGGCAAAATCAGATCTGAAAAAAGTGTTTCCCCAAAAAACCTACCTTGAGGATATTTTGTTTAAGACACAAAACTTTCATTAAGTTTCAAGAGAGAGAATCACTTAAGGAAGTTGCTATCCTCTTGTCTATTGGAATCATCATTCACTAGAATAATTATTATTAGGAAATATGCCTGATTCATTTTCTTCACATGCTAACTATACATGGCATGGCATACCACAGCAATTACTGTCAAGAGAATTACTATTTAAAGAATCATTTTCCCTGTACTTAAAGTGTTTTCACTTAAAACAACAAGAATAAAAGTAGTCATTATGTGCCTGTTATGGAGTGATCTGCCCCTAAATATCTTCACAGCTCCCTCTTTTACTTCTTTCAGTTCTTGCTGATCAAATATCACTTTCTCATAAAAGATTTTCTTTTTCACTTGTGTTAGGCTGCATTTTTGTTTACAATTACCTACTCTCCCAGGAGGATTAGACATTCTTGCCCAGTTGGTTTCAGGTTTGGTCATGACTTGCTTTGTCCAATAATATGTGAAGATAAGTGACACATGTTTTTCTAGGCAGAAGTTTTAGGCATCTTCACATTGTTGCTCCCATCTCATTTCTCTCTGCCTTGATGACTGCAACGATCTTTCTAGAAGCTGCTCTGTCAACCTGGGCCCCAGAGGAAAGACTACATGGAAAAGAGCCGTGACTGACATGCAGCACTGGCTATAATTAAACTGTTAGTGTAGTAAACCTCGGAAATTTGCAGGTTGACTGATACCACAGTATAACTTACCCTGTTTTCAGGGACACACCACCTCATACAAGCAGCAGGTACACCTCCTCCAGTCTGTTTCATTTTTTTCCATAGCATTTTTTTGCCCTTCAACATATAAGTCCATATTTGTTTATTGTCTGTTTTCATCCGTAAGAATACAAGCTTCATAAGGGCAGGGACTTTAATCTTTTCATTGTTGAATCTCAGCACCTTGTTTAGTGACTGTGGTAATTATTAGTCAGGTGGAAGGTACATGAAAGGAGGAAGGGCATTTCAAGCTAAGGTGGGACTCTTCCCAAAATGTCAGAGGAGAGATATAAGCTGCTGAATTGTATCAACTTTACTTAGCTTTTCCAGCAGGAGGGAGAAAATGAATCAAAGTGGGGAGGAAAGGAAATTGGAGGACTAGGTTATTATGATTATCCATGAAGTCTGGACATAATCAGGAGAGCAAAATCATACAGCAATTTGAACAGGGGAAGTTTAATATAATATACAGAAGTATTAACTGTAATATAGGAGTGGAGTGATGGGAAATAACCTAGTAAAAGTTAGAGAACTGTGAAGAATATAGGAATAGCAGATGTAAGGAGCAGCTACAAATACAAAAAATAGCACCAGCACCAACATAACAGTCCCAAGGAAGAGACCCAGCTCCTTCCCCCCACTCTCCCACCTTCCATCCTGGGCTGAGACACAGACTTCATTTGTGGCCATGGTTCTGACTCACTGTATGGCAGAGAAGTTGCTATGGTACCACACCTGTGGAACTTGCTGGAAATATGTTCTCTAAGATGCTGAGAAAGCTGTTGGCTTGGCAGTGTCTTACTGAGGCACTCTGCTACAAAAATACCTAAGGAAGTGTGCCAAGGGAAATTCTGGTTGCGATGAACTGCAAGACTGGGTGATGAAGAAGCCATCTATGCTAGCACATCAGAACAAGGAAGCAAAACTCCTTTCCTCTTGCAATATCTGTCCAACATCCTCTACTGGCAAAGCTTAAAATCATTCCAACTTGAAAAAATAATTAAAGGCCTTGGATAATTTTCACCGATCAGACAATGCAGGATGAATTTGGAGTTGAGAGGCAATAAATTGATAACTGACATGTCAGGTAAGAGATTTTGGTGATCATTCCAAGAGAACGGAAAAGAGGGTATCTTTGACAGGTATAGAGCCATTAACAAAGTAGATTTAGCAGGATTTGATAATAGGTTGAATGTGGATTTGAAGAAGAAGGAGAAATAAAGAATCCCCCAATTCCACCAGGGATGATTGGTTCCCTAAGATGTGTAACTCAAGAAGAAATGATCCTTGGAGATTCATGAAGAAGACTGGTGGGGAAGTAAGTAAAGTTATAGACACATTGAATTAAAGATATGTATTAAATATCTAGATGGAAGTGGTCTATGGGTAATTGAATACAAAGATCTGGAGCTTAGGAGAAAATTACAAACATAAATAGATTTTACATTTCCTATATAAAATAATTATTAAATATTTGATATAGATATCACAGAGAGGTGGTAGGTAATATAATACGAATTGTATTATAGCAACCGAGAGTGAAAAGAATGAAAAGAGAAGGCTGCCAAAGACAGGGACCCTAAAGAACACTAGCATTTAATGCCCTTTGGTTCTTTTGGCTTCTGCCAGTTAGGATGTTTAGTACCAAGTATTTTCTTTACAATGTCAGGCCCTATGTAGCACATGGAGAGTTTATCCCAACTGAGACATTCCATATATTTTTATATCTTTTTTTTTTTTAATATGGCAAACTATAATGTGTGCTCCGGCACCTAAACCCAATAGTTATCCACATCCTAGACAATGGACATTTACAACAATTTCTCATACAATGACTGAATGATGTGAGCTATCAGGAAGCAACATCATCTTAATAAATCAAGAGTGATACCTGCAGAGTGATTTATAGCCCTGGGTAGAATTAACTAGCTCTCCCACAGTGAAGTTTCTTGGGGAACCATTCCTAAATGAGTTAGAAGATCCCCTGGGGAAGTCAGTGGTGTTGTTGGAAAGCCTATGGGCAAGCCGGCCCATGGTTCCCCCTTGATGGTTTGCACTCCTTCCTTATTAACATCACTGTAGTCATAGTCCTGTCAGTAATTATAAAAACAAAAATTGTAAAAAAAAAAAAAGAAGAGAGGAATAGGAGAAATGCCAAATGAAAATTAATTAAAAAATTAGATAAAAGTAAAACTGATTTTTCAGAGTAAAATACAAGAAAAATATTAAGAATTAATGGTAAACAAGTAAGCATAAATAAAAAATAAAATACATAATCAAAGTTAAAGCAATGAGTTTTAATAAAGATTATAACAAAAGTGATGCTCATGTTAGTGTGAGAGAAACGAAAAATCTTAAAATCCTCAGGCAAAATATTAATATGAACATACAAAATTAATAACTTAATAATTATAAAGTATAAAACTATGTGTCTTTAAAGTTAGGAAAATTAAAAAATATTTTTTTAAAAGGGGAAAATGCTAGTTGATGAAATAAATATAATACTAAAGATATAGAGGAAAGTTCAAGGTGAGTTAATGAAGTATGTTTGAATGGGAGGTTGACAGGGTAGAAATGACGAAATCAAACATAAATAGGGCAGGGATTTGAATTTTTACTAATGACTTCTATGTTTCTAATTTCTGTTATATGGTCCACCACCTTGAACTAACCTAGCCTAATCACTCTGAAAAATGGCCTGCAGGCATATGATCTTGCTTTTCCTTCAGCTTTCATTTCAAATCAGAGAAACATGAAGACCCACAATCACCTACGAAGATCCAGACACTGATGAATTCAGTGCTCTCAGAAACCCCAACAGTCTCAGAAAATCAGAAAAAAAGATTTACTCATACATACCGTAAGTCATTAGTGTATATTAAGCATAATCACAGGATTATATTGGTGGAAAAGAAAAATGAAAACAAAGAATGAAATAAATGAAAACTTGGCAGATAGTCATGACATAGCTTATGGTGGAAAACTCCTGTCTGTGTATTACATACTTACCTCAGAATGACTTGAAGGATAATTTCCCTATGAAAATTATAAGCAGTTTAGGCATTGTGCAATTTCAATTCTTGGCTCATGCTTCTGCCATGATTTAATAAATCACAAGCGTATTTGCAATGTAGAGTGAAACAAAATGTTTTGACATTATAAAGTTGTGGGTTTGAATCTTAATTCTGCTTTAAGCTGTTTATGAGTTTTACCCCCTAATATATCAGATCCCATAGGATTCAATGTGTAAATGAGGGTAGAATGCATCTTGTAAGGCTGTTGAAGATTAAAAATAATGCAAACAAACATCTAGCACAATGTATGGCAGAGAGTGAATTGTACCCCTCATTTGTGTTGTTAGACTTACAGCTACTGAGTTAGCACTGCTCTGAATCAGCATTAATCTTCAATCATAAACTAACTTGATCACTAACAAGGTTTTGAAAGGCCACAAGCAAGCCAATTAACTTCATTAATTGGTGTCACAAATGAACACTGCTTTTTAAAAATTCCAGTGACTTTCCTTTTATATTGTAGTCGTATAACAAAATACATAATTGATCATTGCCGTTAAAATAATTTCTGTACTAATTCATTTAACCAAGTGTCTTTCACATTAGTGCATTCTTATTTAGTAGCTAGTGTTGTCATAAAATTGGTCAGATGACCATTCATAAAAAGATAAAGAGACATGGTAAGTTAGACAGAACAGGGTCATAGCACATGTGGAACTTAGTTATTTAGCACAATAGGATTTGCCTTTAAGGTAAGAAAAGTTGTTTTAAGTATTATTGATTTTTACTTGGAAAATGTGTCCTATTGATTTTTCCATCTAGACCTGTAACTATGGCTTTTAATGCACTATTCTTGTCTATAATGACCACCAATGGAAAATCAAGAGCAAAAATGGGATGATTCAGGCAGGGAAAGGGTAAAATGAGGTTTTAAGAAAAGCTACCTAAAAGAGCTCCCTCCAACACACACATACACGATTGTACTTCAAAGCGCTACTTACTTTTGAAGTGGAAAACAAATTTCTTAGCTTTTTGAAACCATGTGGCGAGTTTAAAAAGTAAGCAACTGAATTTGCTGTTTCAACGCATCTATGCTTTTGGGTAAAGAATTCCTGGGTTTCTGCCAAAAATTAAGTTCAATTATTTGAAGGAGTTGGTTGTTTGAATTTCTGCATTTCTTTTAATCAGGATTTTTTCTCCCAGCTGTCATTAGTTGGCTCTATTTTATTACCTTCTGAGACTTGGCATTCAAGCATTTGGAAATGTATTTATTCAGTCAGTGTAAGAAACAAACAACAACAACAAAACTGCTGGAATTCTGAAGAACATTGCTTATCATCTGGCATTGCACAGTCAATATTCTTTGTGCTTCAAAGAACCTACTTCTACAGGGCTACCCAGGAGTAGCCTCTGTAGACAATGCCTTTATTTTCCTTTTTATTTCCTTTGCCAGTGCATCTTTCTTACTTTTCTTTCTTACCTCTCTTTCTCTACTTTCTGCTTCCTTTCCTTTCTTCCTTCTCCGTTGCTCTGTCCTCTCTTTTCTCCCTTACTTCCTTCCTCTTTTCTGAGTTTCTTCTGTCTTTTTTCATTCAAATTTGAAAGCTCCAAAGAAATAATTTACTTAAAAGTTCAATATTTGTGAAAAAGGGTTTTCAAGAAACAAAGTTTATTACTTGTACCAGATTTTGAACAGAATAGAATGAAATTTCAAAGAAGACAATTTCATTAACATGATAATAGATACTACCCTTTATCTCAACAGTTTATGATTTTAGTTTTTGCACCATGAAACAATCACTCGTTAAGCAAATGCACTTAAGTGCTCTAGGAGTTTTCAGATTCATTTAGAGTCTTTTAGTTAAGAGTGCTACATTATTGTTTTTCCAGACATTGATTACTGCCTGAAAGAGGAAAAGGTTACAAGAACAAAAAAGCACCTAATAACTGGACAAGTTATTAACCTATAGAGCATTGAATTTATTATCATTCATAATATTAAAAATTTTTAACTATGAAGTTTAAGGAATCCCATAAAATATATTCCTATAGAAGAAAAATCCCAGGTTTCTGCATTAACATTTATTTAATTAAATAGTATCATTTATACAAACTGATGTTTTGCATAAAATCAGACACCTATTATTCAAATATTGTTGGGCATTTAAGTAGTTGTACAGTAGCCCTCATTTTATGCTTGATGATCATTGAGACGATGTAAATCCTGTGGTCAAACAGGCATAATCTAGTTCCTTTCCTCTATCAGTCTGTGTTGTCCTTTAATTTTTTAAAATTGGATATACTGTCTTCAAGAAGACGGTATACAGAATTGGTTTATTTTAAGTAAGAGGTAAGTAGCAAAGTTAGGCAATGAGATCAGTTTCCAGTACAAGTAGTAGTTGTCTGTGGAATACAGTAGTCAGTGTGAGGCCCGCCTCAGGTGAGATGACAAAATTTTAATGGACTGTTCCTCTACAACTTCCTTCTGCCTAAGTTTGGGGAAAAGGCGAAACAACTTAAAACCTATTATAGAGAAATGATTATGTCAGAAATTTTATACAAGCTTGATTTTTCTGTTTGGAATCATGGTGGGGGAAGGATAAGAGAGTGTCAAAAAGAGTGATGTTCAAAGAACTGATTTTTCTCAAGCAAAATTGAAGATTATTAATTATATTGCCTAAGGTTGAATTTATTTGTACTTATATCTCGATTTAAAAACAAACTATTAGGAGTAGTTCGGAAGTAGTTCAAAAAAAGTAATAATTCTTTATTTCTCTGCTTATTTCCTTTAGTCTTCTGAAGTCTTCACATTCAAAGAAACAATTTTTTTTTTTTTTTTTTTCCGTACGCGGGCCTCTCACTGTTGTGGCCTCTCCCGTTGCGGAGCACAGGCTCCGGACGCGCAGGCTCAGCGGCCATGGCTCACGGGCCCAGCCGCTCCGCGGCATGTGGGATCCTCCCGGACCGGGGCACGAACCCGTGTCCCCTGCATCGGCAGGCGGACTCTCAACCACTGCGCCACCAGGGAAGCCCAACAAATACATTTTTAAAGGCATATTATACAAAATTGCCTTCTCTTTTTACTTGACCAATAAAACCGGAGAAGTGACAATCAAAACTGTGGCTCTTCAGCCAAGCTTGAGGCAATTTTGGATTCAAGCATTAGGAAAAAAACATCAGACTTTTTTTCTCACTTTGTGCTTCTGCTTTTGCTGACAATGTCACAAAGGTACTGCACATCAAAGAAGGCCTCTAAAGCAGACCATTAGATCACAACCAGTTACAAACCTCCAATTTTTAGCTCTTCTAATGAAAACCTGCACTCTGGCACCATTAGCCTAATTCCTTTTTACAGCTCCAAGATCAGCAGTGTCATTTCAATTAAAATAACACACAAATATAATAGTATTTATCCTCAAAAAGCCTCATAACTAAGAATGGACCTTTGTTAAATCCTCAAATCTTCAACCACATAAATCCTCTTCTAAAGCAAGCAGGTAATCCATTCAGCCTTAAAATATTGATGTGGCGTGCGACACTTACAAAGCATTCTATTTTTCCACAATACTTTTTTTTCCTTAACATCTTCTGGCATTTCGTTCCTTGCTCTTTTTCAAAAGAAAAATTGCGGAAAAATAGGATCTAACTTTACTGAGAATTATTACTTTATAAATCTTCATTTTCCAGAGTCTCTCATCTTCTCTGACATGATTCACCAACAAAATTATTATTTTATGAAAAGGAACAAGAATCATAACAAGAAACACCTTTGTTTCTCCCCAAGTGTTTTGGTAATTAGAAACATGAAGACAGCTTTGTTCTCTAAGAATACCTCTGAGGAAAATGTTTCAAGTATTTTTTTCTGAGCTGTCATGACTTTAGCACACCGACCAGTCTTCCTGACACACTTTGAATCAGATATCCCTAAGCAGTGAAGCAGTAGTTTTCCCCCAAAACTGACATTTGGTAAGCATTTATCAATCTAATAAACATTAACCAGATCATATGTATTTAAGACAAGCCAGCTCTTGGGTTTCCCTGGTGGCGCAGTGGTTGAGAGTCTGCCTGCCGATGCAGGGGACGCGGGTTTGTGCCCCGGTCCGGGAAGATCCCACATGCCGCGGAGGGGCCCGTGAACCACGGCCGCTGAGCCTGCGCGTCCGGAGCCTGTGCTCCGCAACGGGAGAGGCCACAACAGTGAGAGGCCCGCGTACCGCCAAAAAGAAAAAAAAAAAAAGAAAACCCATTATCTCGGGCTTCCCTGGTGGCGCAGTGGTTGATGGTTGAGAGTTCGCCTGCCGATGCAGGAGAAACGGGTTCGTGCCCCGGTCCGCGAAGATCCCACGTGCCGCGGAGCGGCTGGGTCCGTGAGCCATGGCCGCTGAGCCTGCGCGTCCGGAGCCTGTGCTCCACAACAGGAGAGGCCACAACAGTGAGAGGCCCGCATACCGCAGAAAAAAAAAAAATTATATTATCTCCATTCAAATTCACTTTCACAGACCTGAAGTCCATTTCTCCTACTAGACACAGCTGTCATCAGAATCAACAGTAGCTTGTATTGAATGATTGGTTACCTAGTGGTAAAGGAATATACGCTATATGCAGTTGGGAAGCATTTTGATCATGAAAAATGTGGAAGTTGATCTATAGCACTACTTGATGTCTACTTCTTATATTTTATTAAACTTCCATAGTACAAAAGAGATCAAGTATAGCCATTTAAGTATAGTCTATAAAATGCACACAGCAGACGCTTTTTTTTTTTTTGCAAAATACAAAGGAAAATCTTAAGAGGGAAAGGAGTGTATGACCTAAGAGCAAACCAAGGTTTAAGAGCTAAGAGCAGAATCACTGTGAAATCACAGGAAAGGCTTGTAGTAGGAGAATGGGATAATGGAACACATCTGTCATGTAGCAGAAAAGCTAGATTTGTAGAATCAACACAGTAGCCAAGGGAAAAACCAGGCCACTGTGTAAACAACTGAGCTTTAATTTTGATCCAGTAGGACAACTAGTTAGAATACAAAGACCTAGATTGAAAAATCTTGCAAATCACTAGAATTCATACTCTTTTCTTTTTGAATAATCAAGCAAACCTGATCACAGCTTAACCTAAAGAAAGAAGATTTCAATGTCTAAAGCTGGTGTCAGTAGATGTTTTCCATAAAGGTTCAGATAATAAATATTTTAGGCTTTACAGGCCTTTCAGTTTCTATTACTACTACTCAAATATTTGTCCTTGCAGTGTGAATACAACCATAAACAATACATAAACAAATGAACATGGCTGTATTCCAGTAAAATTTATTTATAGGCACAAATTTGAATATACATATGATACAAAATATTCTTTTTATTTTTTTTTCAACCATTTAAAACTACGTTAAAAACTTTCTTTTTAGTTCTCAGAATGCACAAAGGCAGGCACTGGCCAGCTTTGATCTGTGGGCTGTAGTTTGCTGGCTCATAATCTAGAGAAATAAAACCTATGTAATAAGTGATCATGTTGAATGCTGGGAATATACAAAATCTGAGTTGTTTTTGTAGGAATTTTCTACTCTGAAATTTATTTCCAAGAATTAATAGCATCAGCAACTTGAGGTAGTCTAATTCAGTTTTTCTGACTCAAGAGCCTATGACTTAATTTAGTGACAAAAAAAAAACTTAAATAGATTTGGCAGATTGTGCCTAGCACTATTTCTATTTCTTTGTATCTTGCTCCAACTACTATAACTACAATTGTAAAACTATCTTAGAGACTAGATGGATATTTTAAAATAATTAGCTACGTCTTTTTCTATGATATACACAAAGATATAATGTATGTCTAAATATATGGAAAACTATGTATCTTATCATATGGTAGTTAGCTGAATCTCAGGCTGTAGTGCCAAGATGAAAGTAGCATATCTAACTTTAAAGAGGACATTTACATTTTTAAGGTAGTATGTACAGTGGTTAAGGGAATGTTTTATAGAAACAGATTGCCTGGACATAAATCAAAGTTCTATCACTTATTACTGTATGACTTTGAACAGATTACTTTCATAAACTTTGTGCATCGGTTTATTCACCTACAAAATGGAGAGATTCCATAGGGTTGTTTTGAGTTAATCTATGTAAAATACTTAGAAAAGGGACTGACACAAAGTGAGACTTATAAAGTTCTTTGGTTTGTTATCATTATCAGAAGCACCCTCTCATGTCTTATTTCCGCATTCTTAGAAACTCCTTTTGAGTAGTCAAATAATATACCCCCCCAACACACACACAGACTCACATAACGTTGGTTGGCATGAAAGATTAGGTGATCCAGATAAACTTCCTTTAGGTGAAATTTAACGCTTTAGGTGAAATTTAATTTCCTTTAGGTGAAATTTAAAGCTTATCTTGATCAACTTTCACTATAACAGTAATTTCCTAGTTAGACTCTTCATTTCAATATGAAAAACAGAACTTATTTTAAAATATAAAAGAATATTTCATCTTTAGAAGGTATAAGAAGAGATGAAAGTCATATCTTACACTAAATAGACAGTTAAATGGTTAGTTCAAGTATATGGATTTGAGCAAAAAGAACATTATCAGTTACCCTTAATTACACTGAAAATTTTGCCTGAAAGGATTAGGATAATTTTATCCCATTGACAGGTTACTCTTCCTCTTATTTAAATGACTCAGTAGTCTAATTGAACATTATATGTGCATTTCTAATTTTAGCACAATATTTGTATTCATTCTACATTGAAATTCAGTAAGAGAGGTTATGAATACAAGCAACGGCTCCCTAACTTCCATACTTATGAATTAGTCTTATGGTAAGGTATTTCAACAATCTGGTCGTAGTTTTCACATTAAAATATTTATATATGGTAATTGACAGCATTACCACTAAAGTATAAAACATTCTATCACCTTGTCTTCATGACCTTTTTAAAAATAAATTCTAAAATGAATGCTTACAAGTTTAACATCATACAAAACCCAATTTTTGAGATAAACCAATGAAGCAACCACAAAAACAAAATGCAGTAAAACTCCAGATAATCTGTAAAATGCAAATATATATGTGTGTGTGTGTGTGTATATATATATATATATATATATATATATATGATGCACATTCTTTTGTCTAGCTTCCTTATATCCTTTTCAGGACAGGAACAGTTATAAATATTTACACAAAACACACTTAACCTAATTTTATCTTTATTGTAACCTATTAGGTATCTGTTACTCTTCCTGTCCTTAAGTGACAGAACTTATTTAAAAGAACTTAAAAGATTTAAAAGAACTTAAAGCTTAAGACTGTGTTGCAAATACAGGTCGTAGTTAGAATTTGAAGGCAAGATTTTAATTACTAATCCAAGTCTCTTCCCACTACACAAGAGATGACATATATTAAATTACACTACAGCATAATCTGATGATGCCATATTTTTCTGACACGATTGGGGAATACACGTACTGAATTTTTCAGAAGTAGAAATTGACTTTTGGGTTCCAGAGAAACATTTATTTTAATCATTTTTTGATAGAAACCTTCTGAAAAACTATTAATACTTCCCTGTGTTCTTAAAAAGAGGCCACTGAAGGAAATTTGCTCTTATCTTCATCATTCACAGCCTCCATCTTGAACATCCATTACCATACCCTGTGGTAATGCCTTGCCTGTCAAGCTGTCAGCTGTCATGGTCTGCCATCATCCTACTTGCCTCTAACAACCTTCTGCTCCAATTCCTCTCAGTGACTCTGGGTCAGGGAACCAGACGACCAAGCCTTTTAAAGATTATAGGTAAAGACCCTAAGTTTCCTCAACTAGAAAATGAGATTGCTATACCAGATCCATAGTTCTCAATCCTGGCTGCATATCTGAATTACTTGGGGACCGTTTTTGGTTTTCTTTTTAAACAAATATTGCTCAGGTTCCACTGCAGATTCTGGTTTAATTGGTCTGAAATGAAGCTTCACCACTGGTATTTTCAAAATGCTCCTAAAGTGTTTTGTTTTGCTTTATTTTGTTTTTCAGCCAGATTTGTGATAGTATTAGATGATGTATAAAATATCTTTAAATCTGAAATATATTGTTTTCACAGTTAAAAGAGTCAGTAAATCTCTAAATGAAGGTCTAAATTCTATACTCTAGTTTTTAGCTAAGTAGAATATATATATATATATATATACACACACACATATATATATATCTGCATACACACACACACACACACACATATTCTTCCTCAAGTCATCATTTGAAACTAGTGTACAGTTTTGCATAGTAAGGTAAAGGCTTCCTATTTTCATCAAACGTACTCGGTATTTCCTCTCTAATTTTTTAAGTTCCCCTCTACAATTCTCCAGCTAAATTCTTAGATTAGGTTTCAAAAACTTAAATAATGAATGCAGCAATCTAGCATTTTGAAAATGACCCCATATATATAATTTCATATCTTTAACATTGTAACAAATTATTATTATCTTTGCTTCCTTCCTTCCTTCCTTCTGCAACTTTTATTTCTATTGCTATGTGTTTGCTATTGACAGAGACAGGAAAACAAAACAAAACAAAAAACCCTCCACTTCAATGGAGTTCATAGGTGAATGTGGAAAAACTAACAAGTGAGCAGACAGTTGTAATCTATGTGCTAGAGGTATTGTAGATTCCTGTAATAGTGCAGATTGGGTGCAACTAAACCAACCTGGGGAGGATAGGATTCCTAGAGGAAGTTAAGGTTCAATTTAATCTTGAAAAACTCACCTAAGTAAAGAAGGAAAGGGTCAGAGGAAAGACACTATCAGGAGAAAAATATGAGCCTCTTTAAAAAGATTTAACAGTGTAGAATACTCTGAGGGATTTCAAGTATGAGTTTAATATGAGTGTTAGGTAGAAAAAAATAGAAGAAAGTATAGAAAGCTGAGTCAAATAATCAGCTTGGAGGTAGTTTATGGAGGAACCTAAATGTCCTGCCAAAGATGTCACATTTTTACTATAATCACAATAGGAAGGCATTGAAGAATCTTAATGTGCAAACCAAACATATAAATAATCCACATTTCACGTTCACGACTAAAACATTAAAACGTGATTATCATTTACACTATTGCTATTTATGAATTTGAAGAAAATAATGATATACCCTGGTTAGAGATTGATAGTTTAGAAGTCAAGGTAATAATCATTAATAATCAATGAGCATTTATCTTTTTGGAGAATCTATGTAGACAGATTTGTCATTTATGATCACTGAGGCATGGAGTAGAGGAATCAAAGTGAGGATGAAAAAGATAACTTTCATTTCAAGTTGTCAATGTTGACAATGAGATAGTCAATTAAACACATTCCATATGTATATAGAAAGGACCTGAACCCAAGAGAGAAAGAGAGCATATAAACGTGGAGAAACAAGTCCACAGGGTATTTGATACTATAGTTTCATAAAGTGAGCATAGAGATTGAGATTAAGGAACATAACTCTCAGAAGCATAAATATTTAATAGGCAGGTGAAGGAATAGGGCTCTATAAGGAGGTGGAGAAGAAATAACTAGAAAGGGAAGAGAAAAACCAAGGGAGACTAATATTAGGTAATCTCCAATAGGATAATGTTTCCAGATTGTGTGTAGTGAGGAATGTCAAATGTTGTAGAACAGTGGAGGGACTGTTTATAGTGACATGGCTGAGGTTAGCAACCAGAATGTTGAGAGTTGAGGAATAAACAGAAAGTGAGGTAGTGTTTTTTCTTTCTTAAAATAAATGTTCTACATGTACTTAGTCACAGGTTGTTCAACTGATACTTAATTACATAATTTCTTATTTGAGTAACTATGTAGTCACTGTAATGGCCTTCTTGAATTAAATAAAAACAGTTACTTTCTGCTTCCATGAATCTTTGATATCATTTAACCCCACCTATCTCAAGGAAATTTCAGTATACCTCCTGTTAAGTCACCAATATCCTGCTTGTTATTGGATTGCAAATACCCACTTTGGGAGTTAGTACTAACTACTTCTCTCATTTTCTTTGTAAAATCCCAATCAATAGCTATAGAGCTTTTACAAAACGGCTACTAAAAAAATTCTTGTTAGATTTACTCTTCTGTTTAGTTAAGGAGTCAGGAGTGATGTCAAATTCTCTTGATTCCATGCCATTTGGAACAACAGTTTTTAAAATCATTGATATTGTAAGCCTTTGGAAACACTGTGCAACTTCCTAAATATAGGAATATATTTTGTTTGTAGAGAATTTACTTAGAAATATTGAAAATTTAATACATTATTCTCAGTATTCAAAAGATTAAAGAATAAAAATCCTTGAAGTATTCTTAATCTTCTATAAATATATTAGGGTACAAGTTAATGGATTTCACATAAATTTAATTTTCTTGTGATTAAATAGCTGATGTGCATATTGGTCAAAAGTAAAAATACTAAATAGGGTAGATGCAATGCCAATGCAGCTATTAATTTACTCATGTTAATTTTCAGTAAACCCCTCCTCATGCTTTAGGAAGTAAATGATTAGAACTATTAAACATAAGAAAATTGGTCCTCTTCTCCATAATGTCTAAATATTGCAGCTCTCCATTGTTCAGCTCTTGGACCTCTTTCTTCTGTCTTTGCATTCTCTTTCTCAGAAGCAGAATCCTGTCCCATGGCTTTAAATACTAAATGTATGCTGATGACTCTTAAATTTATATCACCAGTTCTGAACTCACCCTGAGTTCCAGAATTGCTTGTACTTCAGCGCACTTGACTGTTCTGTTTAGATACCTGATGAAAATCTCAAATATCAAAAACAGAACCCTTGATTTCTACCCCACACAGAAGAAGAAACAAAGTGAAACAACCTATTCCTCCCTTTAGTTTATCCATTTCAGTAAATGGTACTGCCATCTTCACAAATGCTTGGCCAAAATCATCAGACTCTGCTTTACTCCTCAGTTTACTTACCCTACACCCACATGCAATGGCTCTCTGAGCCTACTGTCATCACTTCTACCACCATTACCTGGTTCTGGTGGCGTCACTTATCATCTACCTAATTCAACAACCCCCAAGACTCCCTGTTTCCTCTTTTGCTTCCCTTAAGGCTTTTCTAAGCATAGTAGCCAGCATGATCTTTTCTAACACAAAACATATCATGTCTTCTTATTCAAAATTCTCCAGTTGCTTCCAAAAGTACTTAGCATAAAATCTAAACACTCAACTTTGACCTACAAGGCTGGACTCTATGACCTTTTCACGGTTCTTAAAATATGACAAGATTATTCCCTCTTTGGGCCTTTGAAATGAATGCTTCTTTTGTGTAGAATATCCTCACCTCATTCAGGGATTTGATAAAATGTCACTGATTCAGATGGTTCTTCCTTCTTGCTAGCTCTTGCTGTCTCTTGCTATACACTGAGTCTTCAATTATATATATTGTTCTTGTTCTTGACCATCTCCCCTCCTAAAAATAAAGCTTCATAAAGGCAGAGAATTTGACCAAATACCTAGTATGCTGAAAATTATTTGACATGCTATAGGGGATCTGTAAAGCTTGTTGGAAGAATGAGTTCATGCAGACACCTGCATTTGAAGGTTGCTAACCCACTCTTAATAACATCTAGGGGGTTGGATTACAGTACCTAAAATTAACAACTGGAAATTGTATAATGCATTGCATTTCACAAACTATTTTCACAGGTTATCTCATATGATCATCCATAGTTTAAATAGATTTAAGTATCCTCACTTAACGAATGAGGAGAATGGGGCTAAAAGAGGTAAAGGAACTTTTCCCAGCACCCACATCTAGTCAATTGTTGGGGCCAGGGAGGAGGAATCCCAGATCCAATGGATTGCTTGATGTAATACTACCTCCTATCTGGCTGAGCCTCCAGACTGATGTAAATGTTTTGTGTTCATTGCAATATAAAAGAAACATAGAGTGTAATTCTTAGCCATATGGTTAAATAGTTTCCCAGACAAAACTGCATTTTTTAAAAGCAAGTTCTTCAAATAACTTACCCTGTAAGTAAACAATGACTTAGAGACAAAATAGCAATTAGCTTACCTAATTTTCCTGGTGTAGAAGAAAAGTTATATCCATTTCTAGGGTGTGCTGAAAGTAAATTAATAACCATGCATTTGAGCTAGAATGCGATTGATATTACTGAATGTGGTAGGAAAATCATTATGTATAACTTATGAATTTTAAGAATCTGTATTATGTTTCTTTTCATTTCTTCTTTCAATGGCTGTGAATTTAGAGCTGTTTGAATCTAAGACTTCAGGAAGAAACAGGAAAAGAAAGCAACCTTATTTGTTATACATCTGCAAGCACTGTTTTTCTGGTGTGTGATACATCATGCTCATGGGATTATTTGTGCATTCTGTTTCCGAGATGTTGGTAATTTATTTCAAATCTCTTTAGCATACTTATTTAAATAAAAATTATGAGAAAGGACCTATTTCTTATTAAGAAGAAAATATATACTACTTAGAAAGTCCTGTGATATATGTGGTTCTCTCTATGTACAGATACTGTACTTATTATCCATGCAAAATCTTAGCATCATATCTTTTAAAATTTAGATTTCATTGTGAATTCAGCAGTAACAGCCTCTATAATAACCATGTCAGGACTAACTAGATTGCCATTGATGTGATTTAAAAATATGCACTATATATCAGGAAAGGTGTGAATTATAGTTTGATTTAAAGAAGACAGATCTCTTATGACAATTACTTTACAGGCTATAACATTTTCAATCTTGTTATATGAGATTTTCCTTTCTGCATAGTATATTTACATTGAAAGCTTACATATATTGTGCCCTGATAATTCAATTAGTTAGATTTTCTTTTAATTGTAAATGATGGTTGAAGATACTATCAAAACTCACTCATCCACTCATTCATCAACACTTGCCTGCTTACTGAATACTATGCTAGTTACTAGGAATCAAAAGATGAATAGTAAATGATCAATTCTGTAGTGAAAACTATAGCCTAATAGGACAAGCAAAGAAATCAACAATTTTCATGTGGTATGGTTTTCCATACCTGCTGAGAATACAGGTATATTCTGGTTCATTAAATAATTATAGTTTTTATCATAAATTAATACCTTAGAAATCTGATCTATAAAACTTTTTTGAAGTTAACATGATTGAAGCATGAAAGACTGATTCCCTCTTAGTTTAAAGAAAAAAATCAAATTTCTGACCTTTCACAGCTGAGTTCTAGAACCTGGAAAGTGGAAATCTACTGAAGAAAGATGACTCTTAAAATCCAGGCAATTTTCCCTCTAATGCTGTTATTCCACCTCATCTTCTTTAAGGAGCACAATCAACATGTATACATGATATAGTTCAAAACGGGAGAGTGCACAAATGGTAGAGTACCGCAAAATAATCCTCAGTAGATTGTAAACACAGATTTCAAATTTTTACATTTAAGTCTGAATTTAAGTGTGCATGTAAAAGAGAATGAAAAATATTAGTTGTTGGAAATATAGTTCTAATGATTAAATTTTATTAGGGGTAAAACCTGGCAATAGAAAGGAACTAGCATTGTTAAATGGCATAGAATCTGATTTTTATTTTAAATGCACTATTTCATTTAATCTTAAAAAATTATTAGTTGAGGCTTAGAATAAAGAGGAAATTTGTTCAAGAAAAAAAGCTAAGAGATTCACCATTTATTTTTATTTTTTTTGTCCGCACCACGTGGCATGTAGTGTCTTAGTTTCCCAACCAGTGATCGAACCCGCACCCCGTTCATTGGAAGCGTGGAGACTTAACCACTGGACCGCCAGGGAAGTCCAACCTTTTCTTTATTGATATAATAAGTTTAATGAGAGAAAGACCCGGTTCTTCCTTTTCTTTGTATTTCCAGTGCCTTGTAGACCAACTTAAACATAAATATTTGAATGATAAATTTCTGAGGTTACAGAGATAATTAACTTACAACAATGATATCTTTCTAATGTCAAAGTTCTTAAATAGGTATCCATTGATCTTATGTAGAAGCAAGAAGCAGCAGCCTTAATACATACTTAGGAAAATCATCATAACAGGACAAAACATTTTGCCCAATACTTTCTATGACTCAAGACCTTGCATTTTAGGGAGATTTTGGAATATTTTCAGGGAAGTTCAAGAAAGTGTACTTGTTTTAGCCACAGTATACATCTTAGATAATTAATGGGCATTTTAGTTCATGCTTCTATAACAAGTGATCATAAACTGGGTGGCTTATAAACAACATAAATTTATTTCTCACACTTCTGCAGTCTGAGAAGCCCAAGATCAAGGCTCCAGCATATTCGGTGTCTAGAGAAAATCCACTTCTCAGTTCACAGATGGTCATCATCTCCCTGCATTCTCACATGGCAGAAGGGGCAAGAGAGCTCTTGGGGTCTCTTATAAGGTCACTAAACCCACTCATGAGGGTTCCATCCTCATGAGCTAATCACCAGCCCAAAGGTTCCACTGCTTAATGCTATCACATTGGGGGTATTTCAAAATGTGGATTTTGTGTAAAATCTATAAACAAACGTTCAAGCTATAGCAATGAGAAAGCTATAAAACTATTATTCTCTTTTCTGAGCCATTAAATAAGATCTATATTTAAAAGCAATCTTGAACATTTTCACTGATGGGTTGTATATTTGGCTCTAGCTATGTTTTTCATAATTGAACAGTGGTAATTCAAGCTGTCTTCATCAGCTACTACTATGACAACTAGATGTGGGAGGCCAAAAAAAAAAAAAAAAGAAGGTTGCTGGTCATATTACAATGTGAAATGCTATGCTTCCATTTCAACAAATTCAAAATTTCTGAGCTCAATATGAAATGAATTAGTATAAAATGCATTTGCACACATCATAGAGAATGAGCCCATGGTCCATGGCTGGCTAAGAGAAAGATTATCAAACATCTTACAACAGAGTTATTTCCAGTTAAAGAAGGTTGGACTTGGATCAAATGTTCTCTCTGGTTACAAATTTAAGAGATATCAGGAAGAACGAGCTTGTCCGAACTCCACTACCAGCACCTCCCACATTTAAAACACTGACATTTAACCAATTCTCTTTATTATGTAGGTCTGGCAACTTAGAGAGATTGCTCCAATGTTTCCCATTTTGCTGGGCTGGAAGAACAGTGTGAATTTTAAGAAAGTAGACTGCAGGATCATGACAGGCTGGATTTGAGACTTGACTCTGGAAATGCTGGCTGTGTAACTTAGGGTAAATTCGATAGTATCTATACTTCATAGAGTTGTAAGGATTAAATGAATTAAAAATATGAAAAAAAAACCCACTTAGAGCTCTGTGCTAGCACAGAGGAAAGATCCAATAAAAAATACTTATTTGTTTATTTGTTCATCTCTCTATGTGAAATTATCTTTAAGTTTTCCAAATCATAAAGCAAGTCCCAGGAAATTTTCCAGAGATTCCGACATTTACATAGTCTATCAGTATCCTCACATCTTCAACTCTATACTTGCTTAGGTTAAATCATATTATCCATCCTTTTAGGTACTTCTTCCCACCTCCACTAACTATACCTATTGTTCCTACTCTTCTATCAAAAACTCAACACTTGTTAAATCCAAGCTGAATCATGTACCTCTGTGAAGATGAATGAGGCTGGAGAAATACTCACCACTATGCTAACTTGCCTGATGTTAAATCTATAATCATAGATGTGGAGTGAGACCCTCGCCCTGCTATGATTTTTCCCAACGCATTTTCCTAGTTACCCCCTCTTGCATTCATTTGAGGACTTTTCCGCACATTCTCTTTTCTTCAAACTTATAATCCTCCCTTTTTCTCATGCTCTGATAACCTTGCTTCTTTGGTGATTAGGGGAAAAACCAAAAGTAATAAAGTTTTGTGTCCTTAAAACCTCACAAAACCACAGTACCAATAACTCCTGCATCTACCAAGCATGCTCCCTTTCTTCTTGTTGCAGCTGGTGTCCACTATCTTATCTAATGCCAGGCTCCACTCGTGCCCTGCATTTTGTATCCTATTTTTAGTCATGGAATATCCTTCTGTAAAATTTCCCTTCTTTCTGACATTATCAGATTTTCTCTCTGAGCAGAATTATTATTATTATCATTATTTTGTGTGTGTGTGTGTGTGTGTGTGTGGTATGCGGGACTCTCACTGCTGTGGCCTCTCCAGTTGCAGAGCACAGGCTCCGGACGCACAGGACCAGCGGCCATGGCTCACGCGCCCAGCCGCTCCACGGCACGTGGGACCCTCTCGGACCGGGGCACAAACCTGCATCCCCTGCATCGGCAGGCGGACTCTCAACCACTGCGCCACCAGGGAAGCCCCTGAGCAGAATTATTTTTAAAAAATTTCCCAACTTAATTATAAAGAAAACTCTTTATATCCTTCTAGCTACTCCCCAATTGTCTGCTCTATTATAGCAAATGGCTCAACTATATTGCCTGTATTTTGCTGCCTGCATTTCTTTTTTTTAATTTTATTATTTTTTTATACAGCAGGCTTTTATTAGTTATCCATTTTATACATATCAGTGTATATATGTCAATCCCAAACTCCCAATTCATCCCACCACCATTTCCTGCTTTCCCCCCTTGGTGTCCACACGTTTGTTCTCTACACCTGTGTCTCCATTTCTGCCTTGCAAACCAGTTCATCTCTACCATTTTTTCTAGATTCCACATATATACGTTAATATATGATATTTGTTTTTCTCTTTCTGATTTACTCCACTCTGTATGACAGTCTCTAGGTCCATCCACATCACTACAAATGACCCAATTTCATTCCTTTTCATGGCTGAGTAATATTCCATTGTATATATGTGCCACATCTTCTTTACCCATTCATCTGTCGATGGGCATTTAGGTTGCGTCCATGACCTGGTTATTGTAAATAGTGCTGCAATGAACATTGGGGTACACGACTCTTTTTGAATTATTGTTTTCTCTGGATATATGCTCAGTAGTGGGATTGCTGGGTCATATGGTAAATCTATTTTTAGTTTTTTAAGGAACCTCCATACTGTTCTCCATAGTGGTTGTATCAATTTGTCTGCATTTTTTCTTTTCCCTTCTTTCTTGAATTTTTTTATTCATGATTTCCTTCCCATCCTTTCTCTGTAAATATTTTTTCAAAGTCCCCTATGATTAACACATCACCAAATACCATAGACATTTCTCAATCTATATACTTTACAATTTAAAACAAATCATTACTTGATATTTCCATATTAATTTCTTATTGACACTTTAAATGGTTTCTGAGACATCCCACACTTTTACACGTCCACTTACATCTCTGGACATAGCTTTTCATTCTCTTTTCTTGTTTTTGATTTGATCTCAACCTCTAAACACTGGAGTTCCCAGACCTCAATCTTGTAATCACTTCCTTTTTCTACCTATAACAGTCCTTGGTCTCATCTAGTTTACTGGCTTTTTATTATCATTTATATTAATAATTCTGAAATATATTTTAACCCATGTAATTCTCATAAATTCTAGACTTCTATATTCAAGTATCTACACTGTATTTCAAGATTAATATATTCACAAAATACTTTGATCTTTGACAACTTCTGAACCCATTGTTCATTCAGTATTTTTACTGTAATAAATGAAAAAAATTCTTCCACAGTCATTCAAGCCCTAAACCTTAGAGGCCTCTTGATCACTTTACCTACTGTTCCACTCCATAATTCAGTTCATCTACTGATATTACTAGCTCCATTTACTGGTGAAAGAGAACAGAATATGCCAATCCAAAATATGCCATTTTAGCATATTGAATGCTAAATACGCTGTCTAAAAGAGACCAACTTCAGACCTAGGGACACATACAGACTGAAAGTGAGGGGATGGAAAAACCATATTCCATGCAAATGGAAATCAAAAGAAAGTTGGAGTAGCAATTCTCGTATCAGACAAAACAGACTTTAAAATAAAGATGATTACAAGAGACAAAGAAGAAAACTATATAATGATAAAGGAAATAATCTAAGAAGAAGATATAACAATTGTAAATATTTATGCACCCAACATAAGAGCACCTCAATACATAAGGCAAATGCTAACAGCCATAAAAGATGAAATGGATGGTAACGCAATAATAGTAGGGGACTTTAACATCCCACTTTCACCAATGGACAGATCAAACAAAATGAAAATAAATAAGGAAACACAAGCTTTAAATGACACATTAAACAAGATAGATTTAATTGATATTTACAGTACATTCCATCCAAAAACAACAGAATACTTTCTTCTCAAGTGCTCATGGAACATTCTCCAGGATAGATCACATCTTGGGTCACAAATGAAGCCTTGGTAAATTTAAGAAAATTGAAATCGTATCAAGTATCTTTTCTGACCACAATGCTATGAAACTTGATATCAATTACAGGAAAAAATCTGTAAAAAATACAAAAACATGGAGGCTAAACAATACACTATTTAATAACCAAGAGATCACTGAAGAAATCAAAGTGGAAATAAAAAAATACCTAGAAACAAATGACAATGAAAACACGATGATCCAAAACTTATGAGATACAGCAAAAGCAGTGTTAAGAGGGAAGTTTATAGCAATACAATCCTACCTTAAGAAACAAGAAACATCTCAAATAAACAACTTAACCTACATCTAAAGCAATTAGAGAAAGAAGAACAAAAAACCCCAAAGTTAGCAGAAGGAAAGAAGTCATAAAGATCAGATCAGAAATAAATGAAAAAGAAATGAAGGAAATGATAGCAATGATCAATAAAACTAAAAGCTGGTTCCTTGAGAAGATAAACAAAATTGATAAACCATTAGCCAGACTCATCAAGAGAAAAAGGGAAAAGACGCAAACCAACAGAATTAGAAATGAAAAAGGAGAAGTAACAACTGACACTGCAGAAATACAAAGGATCATGAGAGATTACTACAAGCAACTCTATGCCAATAAAATGCACAACCTGGAAGAAATGAACACATTCTTAGAAAAGCACAATCTTCCAAGATTGAACCAGGAAGAAGTAGAAAATATAAAAAGACCAATCACAAGCACTGAAATTGAAATTGTGATGAAAAGTCTTCCAAAGAAGGCTTCACAGGCGAATTCTATCAAATATTTAGAAAAGAGCTAACACCCATCCTTCTCAAACTATTCCAAAATATAACCGAGGGAGGAACACTCCCAAACTCATTCTATGGGCCACCATCACCCTGATACCAAAACCAGACAAAGATGTCACAAGAAAAGAAAACTACAAGCCAATATCACTTATGAATATAGATGCAAAAATCCTCAAAACACTACTGGCAAACACAATCCAACAGCACATTAAAAGGATCATACAGCATGATCAAGTGGGGTTTATCCCAGGAATGCAAGGATTCTTCAGTATACGTAAATCAATCAATGTGATACACCATATTAACAAATTGAAGGATAAAAACCATATGATCATCTCAATATGCAGAGAAAGCATTTGACAAAATTCAACACCCAGTTATGATAAAAACTCTGCAGAAAGTGGGCATAGAGGGAACTTACCTCAACATAATAAAGGCCAGGTAAGACAAATCTACAGCCAACATTGTACTCAATGGTAAAATACTGAAAACATTTCCACTAAGATCAGGAAGAAGACTAGATTGCCCACTCTCACCACTATTATTCAGCATAGTTTTGGAAGTTTTAGCCACAGCATTCAGAGAAGAAAAAGAAATAAAAGGAACCCAAATGGAAAAGAAGTAAAACTGTCACTGTTTGCAGGTGACATGATACTATACATAGAGAAACCTAAAGATGCTACCGGAAAACTACTAGAGCTAATCAATGACTTCGGTAAAGTAGCAGGATACAAAATTATTGCACAGAAATCTCTTTCATTCCTATACACTAATGATGAAAAATCTGAAAGAGAAATTAAGGAAACACTCCCATTTACCATTGCAGCAAAAAGAATAAAATACCTAGGAATAAACCTACCTAAGGGGACAAAAGTTTCTGTATGCAGAAACTATAAGACACTAATGAAAGAAACTTAAGATGAAACAAGCAGATGGAGAGATATGCAATGTTCTTGGATTGGAAAAATCAACATTTTGAAAATGACTCTACTACCCAAAGCAATCTACAGATTTAATGCCATCCCTATCAAACTACCAATGGCATTTTTAACAAAACTAAAACAAAAAATTTCACAATTTTTATGGAAACACAAAAGACCCTGAATAGCTAAAGAAATCTTAAGAAAGAAAAACAGAGCTGGTGGAATGAGGCTTCCTGATTTCAGACTATACTACAAAGCTACAGTAATCAAGATAGCATGGTACTGGCACAAAAACAGAAATATAGATCAATGGAACACGATAGAAAGTCCAGAGATAAACCCACGCACATATGGTCACCTTATCTCTGATAAAGGAAGCAAGAATATAAAACGGAGAAAAGACAGCCTCTTCCACAAGTGGTGCTGGGGAAACTGGACAGCTACATGTAAAAGAATGAAATTAGAACACTCCCTAACACCATACACAGAAATAAACTAAAAATGGATTAAAGACCTAAATGTAAGGCCAGACACTATAAAACTCTTAGAGGAAAACATAGGCAGAACACTCTATGACAGAAATCACAGCAAAATTCTTTTCGAACCACCTCCTAGAGAAATGGAAATAAAAACAAAAATAAGCAAATGGAACCTAATGAAACTTCAAAGCTTTTGCACAGCAAAGGAAACTATAAAAAAGAAGAAAAGACAGCCCTCAGAATGGGAGAAAATATTTGCAAATGAAGCAACTGACAAAGGATTAATCTCCAAATTATACAAGCAGCTCATGCAGCTCAATATCAAAAAAACAAACCACCCAATCGAAAAATGGGCGGAAGACCTAAATAGAAATTTCTCCAAAGAAGATATACAGATTGCCAACAAACACATGAAAGGATGCTCATCATCACTAATCATTATAGAAATGCAAATCAAAACTACAATGAGGGGCTTCCCTCATTGTAGGCATTCCCTACTGTTGGCGCAGTAGTTGAGAGTCCACCTGCCGATGCAGGGGACACGGGTTCATGCCGCAGTCCGGGAAGATCCCACATGCCGCGGAGCGGCTGGGCCCGTGAGCCATGGCTGCTGAGCCTGCGCGTCCAGTGCCTGTGCTCCGCAACGGGAGGGGCCGCAGTGGTGAGAGGCCCGCGTACCGCAAAAAAAATAAATAAATAAAACTACAATGAGGTATTACATCACACCTGTCAGAATGGCCATCATCAAATAATCTACAAACAACGAATGCTGGAGAGGGTGTGGGGAAAACGGAACCGTCTTGCATTGTTGGTGGGAATGTAAATTGATACAGCCACTACTGGGAACAGTATGGAGTTTCCTTAACAAACTAAAAATAGAACTACCATAAGACCCAGCAATCCCACTCCTGGGCATATACCCTGAGAAAACCATAACTCAGAAAGAGTCATGTACCACAATGTTCATTGCAGCACTATTTACAATAGCCAGGACATGGAAACAATCTAAGTGTCCATCGACAGATGAATGGATAAAGAAGATGTGGCACATATATACAATGGAATATTACTCAGCCATAAAAAGAAACGAAATTAAATTATTTGTAGTGAGGTGGATGGACCTAGAATCTGTCATACAGAGTGAAGTAAGTCAGAAAGGGAAAAACAAATACCGTATGCTAACACATATATATGGAATAAAAAAGAAAAGGTTCTTAAGTACCTATGGGCAGGACAGGAATAACGACACAGACGTAGAGAGTGGACTTAAGGACATGGGGGGGGAAGGGTAAGCTGGGACAAAGTGAGAGAGTGGCATTGACATATATACAGTACCAAGTGTAAAACAGATAGCTAATGGGAAGCAGCCACATAGCATAGGGAGATCAGCTCGGTGCTTTGTGAGCACCTTGATGCTTGGGTAGGGAGGTTGGGAGGGGCATGCAAGAGGGAGGGGATATGGGGATATATGCATGCATATAGCTGATTCACTCTGTTAAACAGCAGAAACTAATACAACAAAGCAAATTATACTCCAATAAAGATGTAAAGCAATTATACTCCAATAAAGATGTTAAAATAAAATAAAAGGTGTGGGGAAAAAAAAAAGAGTTCTGGATTAATTTTTTATCTGAGAATAGGTGCAGTATGCAAAGTATTTCTTAAGGAGTGTGCTTGAAAGCAACACGTAAGGCAGGGAAGGACATGAAACAGGATTGTCAAAGGGAAAAATGGAACCATGATGTAGATCCAATAACAACCTCAAATGACCCTATTTCATGATATTCTATAGTATCATATTCTATAGTATCATAATGGAGTGAACCTTCATTATGCCAAGGTGGCCGAGTCTTTACCCTGTTTGGACCTGTAATCCAAGCAGAGGTGTAATTTAGTGTGTGGTGGAACTCTGCAGCTGAGCTAATCCCTGAAGGAACTGACATCTGAACGCTTCTGTGATAATGTTCCTAGCAGATGAAACATGTCCAGCAGAGAGACCTGGCAGTTTTTTCACAGGGTCTACTTCAATATGCTTTATTTTTCCATATGATTTGTTCGTATCTGTCATTTATACTTTGATTGAGTCACTGATTGATTGATTAACTTAATGAGGGCAAGGAATTCATCTCTTGGTCACTCTCTAATAACTGTGTCAAAAACTGGTGCTCGATAAACATTTTTTAGATGATGAATGAGGCTGAAAAATTAGAGACCAAGCTATGATATCTAAGTATTGTTAAAAAATATGTTGTATCTAATTCTGCCCTCTTTGATTTCTGGCTGACTTAGATTTAATCTCCAGTTCTGATATGTACAATTGACCCTTAAACAACCCAGGTGTTAGGGGCACCAACCAACCTCAGATTGTGTAGTACTGTAGTATTGACTATTGGAAAAAAATCCATGTGTAAGTGGATCTGCTCCGTTCAAACCTATGTTATTCAAGGGTCAACCTTATTAGCTAATTGACCCTGGGCTCATAGATAATCTCTTCTGGTTAAAATACTTGATTTGGTGTAGAGATAAAAAAATAAAGTATCCTTGTAAAACATTTACATAATAGTTATAATTATTAGCAGCAAAGAAAATGTTACAATTATTATTAAAGAAAGGTAAATAATTATATTCTGCCATCAATCCCTAATTGATCATATTTAATCTCACATTCTAAATATGGGGAGATATCTTAGATTTTGGCTTATTTCTACCATAAGATACTTTTAGTCGTCTCATCCAGGAATCTTGTGTCTGACATGAAGTCCTGGGAAGTCCTGTTCATTCTGTTTTGAAAACTCTTCAGTTAGTTTCTCGTTTGCCAACAAATGCTAATGTCTGACAGCCTTAGCTAGTAATGGCATCCATTATCTTCAGCTTCTTTTCTGAAACTTAGAATTTAAAAAAACAGGCTTTTTTTTCTGGGCACTGTTTTGGTTTTTCTTTTTTTTTCTGGTTCGCGGGCCTCTCACTGCTGTGGCCTCTCCCGTTGTGGAGCACAGGCTCCAGACGTGCAGGCTCAGCGGCCATGGCTCACGCGCCCGCGCCCAGCCGCTCCGCGGCATGTGGGATCTTCCCAGACCGGGGCACGACCCGTGTCCCCTGCATCGGCAGGCGGACTCTCAACCACTGCGCCACAGGGAAACCCTGGGCACTGTGAGGGAGGAGAACACTTTTAACATGTACCTTCTAGATTCTTCTGCCAAATTTAGTGTTTCTGAATTTCCAAATAAATTGACTGAAGATCTCTCTGTTGTTCTACCTTTCCATCTTTTTCTCAGTGAATGTTAAATCAGATATTTCAATTTCCTTTTCCCTGATCTTAGGTACTACCTCTACTTCAATTACTCTTTGCAAGCTAGTCATTTTCTCTGCTTCCGTCATACTTCTTATAAATGGCTTTTCTTATACATTTAAAATAGATTTTGAACATGACAAAAATGGAAGAATATCATTAAAACTCTAGATTCCTTAACATAACTTTCCTTTGGAATTTTCAAATGAGTACGCTTGTCTCAACATGAGGTAATCAGAGCTGCAAAAATATTTAGAATGAGTTATTAGAAAATGGGAATCACATCTTACTTTTTTTTAATAGATCTTTATTGGAGTATAATTGCTTCACAATACTGTGTTAGTTTCTGTTGCACCACAAAGCAAATGAGCCATATGCACATACATGTCCCCATATCCCCTTCCTCTTGAGCCTCTCTCCCATCCTCCCTATCCCACCCATCTAGGTCTTCGCAAAGTGCCAAGCCGATCTCCCTGTGCTATGCTGCTGCTTCTCTGATAGTACCTTACCAGTATTTGAATGGTTTGATGATTTTTCTGTAGATTGATGATAAATCAAATGAGATACCTCTTTCAATATTTACTTTTAATATCAGTACATAAGCAATCAAAGCATGTAAAGCCAGTGTCACTTGCAGAAGTGATTGCAGTGTTCCCAATCCAGTAAGATTTGAATTCTTAAGAGTATTTACATATCAAAAAGAAGCTGTTAATCAAAATATGAGATTTGGTTGACCAAAATTCTATAAGATAAGTAGAGTGATTAAGTAAAATCCAGAGTGGCCCTGTCAAGTACTAACCTACCATAAGTAAGTTTTTTTAAGCAAAGATCTTTGGAAACAGTATTCTGGTAGCAAGTCATCCCTTTCTGAAGGTGGATACAAAAGAATCAGTGACAGGACTTTGCTAATTCCTGTGCCATCTGTACAACCATACCATTTGTGAGAAGGGAATGCAACAGGGTATTTTAGTTAATGCATTAAACCTAAATTCACTTTCTATATTCCAAAGCTGTAGTCTCCATACAACCTTCCAATTTTTATTTGGCTTCCCCTATGGGTCTGCTGAGATCAAAATAAAACTGGTCATGTGGTGTTCTGATTAAATAACATCATGAATGCACTATACAAAGAGAAAGCTTTTTTCACTGTGCAGAACAAATCAGATTTTGAGACTAAGGAAAAGACTAAATTCTGAACTGTGATATAGTCATCAAACAAATGTTAGGAGACAACTTGTAACTAACTTTCTCTTTCTCTCTGGCTCATTATTTAATTTCCTCAGATTTTACAGAAGGTAGTTGATAAACCCTTATTGTACTGAATTAAAATAGTACAAGGATTAATGTAGTAATTCCTATATACAAAACGGAGTATCTTTTTGTTGGCAATTCAGCCAGTCCTCTGGGAAGTTCCATGCACTCTACATAAGTGACTAGGAACATAAAGATCATGACCTGATGTGCAGTATGGGTTAGAATTTCCCACATGTATTAACCAGAGACTATCAGCAACTTTTCCCCCTGTTTGTAGTCTCATGATTTCTTCATGCAGTTTACCTTTGTGATCTTGGCATTTTACCATTCATATATGCTGAGTGTTTCTACAATCTTGACAATATAATGATATTAAAGTGGAAGAGCCAGGAATCATAGATAGTTGGAGAGAATGGTAAGCTAAAGTTTACTAACTCCAAACTTCTTATTTTATAGCTGTAGCATGATTGGGACCCTTGGGAATAGAAATCATATTTCCAGATTCCTGTAGCATGAGATAAAGCTGCACCTAGAAAAATCAGAATGAGATTATATCCTCCAAGGAGCTGCACAAATTAGGTGTCATCATCCAAACTGTCTCCCACTCATCCTTACCTTTCAATACTTATTGCCAATGCAGATATTTTCCTCTATGAAAACAAAAAAACAAACAACCCACCCACCCCCACCAAAAAAATTAAAAAATTACATGATAAATTTCATGTAAATATAAATTGGTTACTAAAAGCTGAACAAGAATGATTCTGTACTCGAATGATTATGATGACAATGACAACTACAATGATGATGGTGATGATAAAGATAAAGCAAATTCTGCAAATGAAGCAACTGACAAAGGATTAATCTCCAAAATTTACAAGCAGCTCATGCAGCTCAATAAAAAAAAACCAAACAACCCAATCCAAAAATGGGCAGAAGACCTAAATAGACATTTCTCCAAAGAAGATATACAGATTGCCAACAAACACATGAAAGGATGCTCAACATCATTAATCATTAGAGAAATGCAAATCAAAACTACAATGAGATATCATCTCACACCGGTCAGAATGGCCGTCATCAAAAAATCTAGAAACAATAAATGCTGGAGAGGGTGTGGAGAAAAGGGAACACTCTTGCACTGCTGGTGGGAATGTGAATTGGTACAGCCACTATGGAGAACAGTATGGAGGTTCCTTAAAAAACTACAAATAGAACTACCATATGACCCAGCAATCCCACTACTGGGCATATACACTGAGAAAACCATAATTCAAAAAGAGTCATGTACCAAAATGTTCATTGCAGCTCTATTTACAATAGCCCAGAGATGGAAACAACCTAAGTGTCCATCATCAGATGAATGGATAAAGAAGATGTGGCACATATATACAATGGAATATTACTCAGCCATAAAAAGAAATGAAATTGAGCTATTTGTAATGAGGTGGATACACCTAGAGTCTGTCATACAGAGTGAAGTAAGTCAGAAAGAGAAAGACAAATACCATATGCTAACACATATATATGGAATTTAAGAAAAAAAAATGTCATGAAGAACCTAGGGGTAAGACAGGAATAAAGACACAGACCTACTAGAGAATGGACTTGAGGATATGGGGAGGGGGAAGGGTAAGCTGTGACAAGGTGAGAGAGAGGCATGGACATATATACACTACCAAACGTAAGGTAGATAGCTATTGGGAAGCAGCCGCATAGCACAGGGAGATCAGCTAGGTGCTTTGTGATCGCCTGGAGGGGTGGGATAGGGAGTGTGGGAGGGAGGGAGACACAAGAGGGAAGAGATATGGGAACATATGTATATGTATAACTGATTCACTTTGCTATAAAGCAGAAACTAACACACCATTGTAAAGCAATTATACTCCAATAAAGATGTAAAAAAAAAAAAGATAAAGCAAATTCATGACAATAAATTAAATTAATACAAAAGGTTATATATGATATAAAACTCTCAATCCTGCCTCTAAATTCTATTTGTTAACTAAAATCACTTTTCTGTATTGCCTTTCTCCCAGGGCAAAGCTTAGATATCACAAATAGGTCTGTTTCATTCTTTAACTTTATATTCTATTGAAGGGGTGTATCAAAATTTATATAAATCCATCCTTTATTTACCATATTTATGTGAATTCTAGCCTTAGTTCTTTACTAATAGTACAAAAATAAATATAGCTTTATAAATTTGTCCAATATGTTTATTGGATAAATTCCTATGAGTGATATGTGTGTGTAATAGTTAAACCTGGTGGAATAAATCTGCAACACATGCAGCAAAAGACAATTCTTTACATGGAGATGAGTTTTTACAAAGAAAAAAGGAAAAGAATCCACTTGAAAAATGTAAAACTAGTATGAATAGATTCATAAAAATTCATAATAAAACTGTGAAAATTATTTAACCTCACTCATCCTGGAATCAGTGTTTTCTGTTGTTTTTTTTTATTTTGCTTTTTTACTTAACGGACTGACAAAGACAAAAACATTTGTTATCACTGAGTATTGGTGAAGTCATGTGGTCACAGTGGCTCTCTTATAGTGTTGAAGCACACATAATGTAATACAACCTCTTTGCAGAGTTATATGGCGATATCTATACATAATTACAATTATACATTTATATTGAACTTTACTGGGACTTTAAAAAATGTTCTTTGGAAGATTAAAAAAAACTTTAAAAACTTGCTGGAACATGAAACACATGCCATAAGTATGTACAGTTGGGTTATGTGCCAGGGTTGTCTGTTGATTTATGTATGAGTACCACCTAAGCTCATTTCAATCACATTTAGTTTATTCACTTGGTTTCATTCTGAAGGAATGAATTCATTCTCATCATTTTGTCTGTGGTTGAGAAAATTGAACTCTAAGAGATTGCAGTCCAGGAAGAAATTGCCTAGTGTTAGAGCTGCAAGTAATTGCTAAGCTCCCATGTGCCTCAAGGGAGAAAGTATGTCATTGATTAGAAAAACATGCAAGGAAAAAGAGGCAGTAAGCTCACAGTTAATGGGCAAGATAGCATTCTTTGTTAAGTTCTTCAGAGCAACAAGGCACATTCTCCTCCATTTTTACTAACTAGAGGATTAATTTATATTCCAAAAAAAGTTAAAATTCTAATCATTCTTCAACATTAAGTAGGGATTCTATATATTCTCATTAGCATACAGAAGGTCAATTTAATTCAAATAAGGTAGATAAATAAATAAATCCAAGGGACTTATTTAAATTCATTTAATACATAATTCTAAATTATATACTTCAGACAACACTGCCACAAAGGAAATATGATAGTTTACTGTTCAATTATGATGGATCCTACAGTCAGAAAATCAATATGCTGCAGTAATATAAGCACTTAAGATTGTTTCTTGTATTCCAGAGAGTATTATTTCCATGTCTTTCCAGAAGGAAAAGAAAATGTATTTTTCCATCTATTCACTCTATTTCTGATTAGAATTTCACTATAAATGGGTATATAATTTATATATCAACTTGGATCATCAGAGTGTATATATATATATATATATATATATATATATATATGTTTGAAGTCACTAAACATATTACATTTACCAATGCAGAGTTCATTTTATATGTATACTAATATATATGTTCCATGTATATGCTTTCTGCTTTGCTATTTATTCATGATCAAACCACTATTTTTCTCTTATGTCTACTAATAACTGTGAAGAAACACTGAAGAGAGCCAAAAAAACAGATAAAAAACACAAAATGCAAAGTTAAAGTACGCCTGTATAAATGTGCCCATATTGGTGGCAGATGAGTAGTATCTAACAGGCATGTAATTAAGTAAAGTCAATTTAATATTTAGAAAACTGTGCATCATATAAATATTTATACATATATCTAGTACAGGTGTATAAAGTATTAGAACAAATCAAAATTTTTTCTCAAGGAAAAAGCAAATTGTTTCTAGAAGAGTCAAATTTTTTTATGATAAATAGCCAAACCACTCTTACAATTCTCCCAAATTAAAAAAAAAAAAAGAACAACAATCAAAGCAACAATTTCCAAAGCAACAACAAACAAACCTAAACATATAGAAGTTAAATTATTGACAAATATTGGGCCACTAAATGTAAGGTAAATATATACATAGAGACTTCAGGTAAAGAAAAATGAAGCTTTTCACAACCATGTCACTATACCTTAACCTCATACCTCTCAAAGAAAATAACTGACCATATTTAAATGAGATGGCATTCTAATATTATTGTTCCTAGGTAGAACTTAAAATAAACACTGACAAAGGCATAAAAATAGGTTAAGGTAACAGAGCAGGACCCTATGGGGCCTTCCCAGGACAGACCCCTCCTCCCACGTCCTCTACCTGTCTCACTACCTGTCTCAGTAGAACTGTAGTTTCCCAGGCCTCCCCTGAGTCACAAAAGCCTGGCTCAAAAATTAATGATTGAAAGGATGTAAACATGTAGTGACAACAATAGCAGCTGGGCCTGGTGGACTGGTAAGAATTTAAACAGTGAATTAGCCATATGGTAGTCACCGAATATTCAGCTCCTCTCTGAAGTACAGTAAGTCCCCTACATATGAACCTTCAAGTGGCGAACTTTCAAAGATGCGAATGTACATTTGCATGTCCAACCACATAAATTAGTTAACGGGTCTGCAAAGTTACTGTACTGTAAGATTAAAAATGTTTTCCTTATATTTTGTGTTTGTTTGGTTTTTACGTATTATTTGTGTGAAAAGTATTATAAACCTATTGTGGTACAGTACTGTATAGCCGATTTTGTTAGTTGGGTACCTAGGCTAACTTTGTTGGACTTAACGAACAAATAGGACTTAACAAACGTGCTCTCGGAAAGGAACTCATTCATATGTAGGGGACTTACTGTACCTAGATAACAGTATCTGATGCATATTTCCTGAGTTATTTTACAGATGCTAAAACCGCCACCAAGTGGAAGAATTTAAGTACTTGATGACCATGAGCACATTGCCCCCAGGTCTACTGAAGCCTGAGGATTGATAATGTTAACCCCTGTGACACCACCAGAGAACTGTGCACAAGCTGATCACACACCCTGCAACACCCCTCCCTCACTTTGCTTTTCAAAATGCTTCCTGGAGACCCAGGAGGGAGTTTGGGCTTTATGAGCATTAGCTGCTCCGGACAGCTCGTCTGGTGCCTTACGATAAACGCTGCACTTTTCTTTACCACAACCCAGTGTCAGTAGACTGGCTTTACTGATGTGGGCAAGTGGACCCAAGTTTGGTTCAGTAACATTAATATGGAGAGAGCTACATCTACATCCACAGTGACAGAAGTGAAAGGGATGTTTTGATTAAACTAGAAACTATATGACTACAACTTTAGTTTGGCCTGATTCAATAACTAAAAAAGCTAAGACTTTCCTTGTTATTGTAAATGTTCATTCAACTTTTTGGTTAAAAAAACTAATATTACTTAGTGCACTGTATATAAAACTAATATTACTTAGTGCACTGTATATAATATCTAATGCAATCCTTACCAAAGAAAAATCTTATAAAAATAGTATTATTTTCCTTTTTGACAAGTGAGAAAATTTAGCTTTATTGATATTAGGAAACTTCTTCAGTAATGTACAACTAGAAAATAACAAAACTAAATTTATTAATATACAATAGAAAGTCTTTCAAGGGATTTAATAAAATTTAAATAAAGTAAGGAATTTCAATATGATATATTGTTTCTATTGTTTCAGGATTTTAAATAGAGGCCAGGCTTTGCTATTGTATTCTTCAGTGTCTTCTCTCCATTTTGGTCATGGACAGATCAACTGTTTTAGAAGACAAAATCCAAACAGTTCAACTAGTTAATTAAGAAATTCAAGCCTCTTCATTACTAAAATTTCAAAGGCAAATTTTTGGTATATTTATCAGTCATAGTTGTTTTTTAAGCAACAGACTAATTTAAGATGAAGGATTTAAGTATTGCAAGGATATCAGGAGTTCTCAGAATTTATGACAGACTTAGAAAAAACAAGTAGCAAGGAAGCTCTAGAAGCAAATGTTTGAGACAATGGTTTGGTCAAACCACCCCAAGGTCAGTATGACTTTTACAGTAAATATGGCCTTCTATAAGTAACAATGACAATGATAAGAGTTAAGTTTTATTGAGTTTTGAGTGGATTCAAGGCTCTTTTATAAGTGCTCTGCTTGAATTACTTCATTTCACTTTTTTAGAGAAACTATTAAAAATTTATTATTGTTATTCTCCCATTGAATAACTTCTCTGTATTCCTAGAGAACAAGTGTCACCCTGCTTGGAGAAAACATCTTTCCCGACTTGTTATGGGTCAGCCCTCTGGCTGTGCTGGGCTGAAAAGGTAGGAATGACCCCTCTGGTTCCTATTATGGTTCCTACACGAATTGGGAAGGCTGAATACCAGTAGAAATGAGTTTTTGTATGATGGGTGATAAAACATGTTTACTACAACTAAGTTCTAAATTCTTCTGTAATTTTTATTAATGAGCCTACATAGCAGAAAATAGAGCAATTGTTTCAGTAAATTTGATGTGCTCATCACTGTATTGATAAATGTTTATAGAATAATGTATAAGGGAGAAAGACAAGAAACAAAGGTTATAAAGTACCTAGTATTTGTCCTGGGAACTTAAGCTGTTTCCTTCAGTTCTAACAATCACCCTATGAGACAGATTTTATTATCCAACATTTGTTGATGAGTTAATTTGATTGGTGATAGCAAAATCAATTTTCTTTCTTTCAAAGTCACACTAATGGAACAAAGCTTTGAATCCAGGTAAAGAGGACACCAGGTCTGTACGAAGAAGCATGGCACACGACTTAACACTTCTAAGATTTAAATGCTTTTAGGAATAACAAAAAAAACACACACGCTGTAACAATCATATCATGGGAGATAGTATATTTCATATTTTGTGTTCCCTCATTTACACTGAGCAGCCTCTTGTTTTAGGTAACTTCCTGTGTTATTGCCTCACTTTCTCAAATTTTAAGCAGAATTAGAATTTGAAATCTTTCTTATAGAAAAGTGCTGGCATGTCCTCCAGACCCATCTAATCATATTCAAACAGAGAGAATTTTAATTTTGTTCTGGGGTTTGTTGGAGGCTGAGGAAGGAAAATGTTGCCTTTTCCAGAACTGTCTGTATCTGAAGCATTGTTCCTGCCAACATAGACTTCGAACACCAATATTTGTGTCTTGTAAGATTCTGTAAACTATACGATCTCTCTCTCTCTCTTAGTTTCTGCTTAAACTAGCTACAGTGCATTGTTTTATTTGCCGCTAAGCAGCTGTATTAGTGGTACATAATTAAATGCTACACTTTATGATGTACACTATTAAGAACTGTCATACCTCAAAGGAAAGTGAGAAGTAAGGAAGTTTTCATAAGGGAATTGGAAACCTATTGGACTTCTGAAAGATGGATAGGGTTTTACAGATTGGGTTTTGGAGAGTTTTCTACGGGGAACTGTTCAGCACTTAAGAAAATAACTTTGATTATTTTATGCTATTTCTAATAGGATATGAATTTTCCATTTATAATATGTTCTATAGCAGCGAGGGAAATAAGGCAAGGACCTCAATATGTCTCCTGTTTCAGGGACTGGCACATTTCCCAAAGCATGAAACATACTGGACTCTCCAAATGACAAGTGGGAAGAAAAAAAGCACCAGACCATATTTTTCTTTTCAAGTCTCTGTCTGACAGAAACATCCTTTGGTCATTATATTTTACATATCCGGCATATGTACATATTGATAATAATAAGTATGAGAATCGGGTCACTTTTATACCTGCAGGCAGAGGTACTAAAAAAGCTTGATATTTATAAACCCTAAGAGATGGTTATTTTATCACAAGCAGCCATAGAAGATTTATGATTAAACTATATTCTGAATATTTTTAAGAGTTATTCATGATTACAGGTCCTGGATCTTTAAAGAGACTTTGAGAGTTTCACAGATCTACTTATAAACACTGTCAAAGAGACAGGTATGTATGTATATGTGTGTGTGTGTGTGTGTGTGTGTGTGTGTGTGTGTGTGTGTGTATACATATATACACATCAGTAGAGACAGAAATTTTAGAATCTCACTTTATTTCTGTGTTAATATTCTCATTTGGTGTAAACTTTTATACATATGGACAAAAAGGTCCTAATTCTGCAAGTTGAGTCCATTTTTTTTCTGATCTTAGTGTCAACTGAGAATTATTAATCACTGACCTTGGTAAAACTTTACTTCAAATAAAGGTTATGCTTATGATATCATTGTTTTTTATAGACAATAAACAATAGTAATTCCAACTTACACTACAATGGAAAAAGCAAAACAGGCATAAGAACAGCCAACATATAAATGAAAAAACTTGCAACTTCATTAATCGCTGATACAGTAAATTAAATTAAAAACGAGCTGCTGCTTTTCACAATCAAATTGGACACCAGTGATTGGATTCCCTTTTCACATTAACTCTCTGCTGATAAAGTTGTGGTAAATAATCTTGTACATCTACTATGGACAATACGACATTATGTAATCTTTCTAGAAAGCAATTTCTCAAAACGTATTCATAATCACTGTCTCTGGCTCCACTTCCAGGAAAAGCGTTCTGTCTTAAATCAGTTTCATTCACCACTCAAAATAACTGGGAGATAGAAATACTGGCCTAATAAAGAGAAAATGGGAAAGGTACCAAAGCAGGTCTATCACAGAATTTGGAAATACTGTTGATGCTTGAACAACAAGAGGGTTAGGGGCACCAACCCTCCATGCTCAAACATAACTTATAGTTGGTCCTCAGCCTTCTTTATGCAAGGTTTCTCTGTATCTGCAGTTTCATCAGAGCCTCAGATTCAACCAACCTTGGTTCAGCATTCTCAGATTCAGCCAACCTTGGTAAATACTGTAGTATTTACTATTGAAAAAAATTGGTGTGTAAGTGGGCCCAGACAGTTCAACCCCACATTGCTCAAGGGTCAACTGTAGTCAAAAATGTGAACTCAAAATTTTGTGCGTAGATGGTCACTGCACTGTCATACGCATGAAAATACGGTTATTGGTTATTACTTTTCATTTCAGTAGTACAAATTTTTGTCCAATTGTAGAAGATACCTTTTAATTTGGAATAAAGAACAGGAGGAGGCAAAAAAAGGAAACTAGATAGTCTGTCACCTCACAAATTTAGTTATTTAAATTAGTATTTTTACATTAAAATTGCTAATATATCAAATTATACAAACATGGATAGTTTGATATTTTCCATGTTACTCTGTGTTGGGGCACAGTGAATAATTTCAATGGCCCAGCACAAAATGAAAATGTGGGGCTCCTTGTTAAAAATTTTTAAGAATTTCGAGATAGCAATAGCAGAGGCATAAACCAAGAACGGCGTCCTTCTAAGTGTGGGACCCTGTTCAAATTCGTAGGTCACATGCCCATGAAGCCTGCCCAGCCCTGGGAATGGATACTACAGTTTTAAATGAAGAAGTTTTCTATTTTGATATATTGTCATAAACTAGAGATAGCTTCTCATATTGTATAAGTACCCATTTATAAAATAAAGTTCTTTAGACTGCAAATTTGTGGCAGTTCCCTACTTCATCCACTTATAAAATTTTTTAAAAAACAGATTTGAAATTTTAGTAGGAAAAAACGTTTGGAGAATAAAAAAATAAAAATGCATTATATATTGAAAAGATATCCGAAGATTTTTAAAGTTTAAATATTTTTGAAATGTATAAATATAAAATTTATTCTTATTCACCTTGTATCAATAAAATATAATACCCTAATTTAAGAAAAAATAAAATTATAGCAGAGGAAAAACAAAACAGTGTTTTTCAAAATTAAGATGTTTACCAGTTCCTGATCCATGAAAAATGCAATCAATACTTGACCACAATAAATAAAAAAATCTTCATAGTGTGTATGTCAAAAGCAAAAACTCATTAAACCTGAGTGAATTCAATGTTCTAGGCTATATATTATCAGCACAGAATAAATGAGCCATTGGAGGATGCAGTTGTGTCCAACATTTCATGAGTTAAAATTCCAGTTTGATAAAACTTTCTTTGTCATCTGGTGTCACTGTGACTCATGGCAAAATTATTATTTTTGACAATTGGATTTTTCTTTGATCATTAATCATTAAAACTGGAAACAGAACATAGTGTTTTTCAGATTTTCACCTTTTAGCCACAACATAAACAAAATTAATTTTGAAAGAAATGTGGATGGAGTATACCGGTTCTATCCAGGTATCAAGAAGGAAAAACTCCCTTGAGTTTTCACATAAATGGTAGCTGCCAGCTGTAGACAATATTTTCCTACTTTGATTCCCATCCCCAACAGAGTCTGTATGTTTCCACGACCCAATACATATTGATCTACAGTCATTAAATCGAAAAATGAAAAGCCACCATCCCACCATGAGAGTAATAATGAGCATTAATAAAATTGTTTCATGGAAAGAGATTTTGTTAAAAGGTTAGCAGTGCAACAGTTTAGTCCATATGTAACTGCCAACTATTTATTCTGAAAATCTGTGTAGAACAAGTTTTCATTCGAGTTAATTACTGTGAAATGCTCCACTAAAATATATAAGGCTACACAATACACACACACACACACACACACACACACACACACACACAATGACATGCATGGTATTACATTCAGCAGTTCTGCTTCTGGTGAAGATAAGCGGGTTGCCATTAACTAGTGTCTTCTTTTGTACAATAGATGGTTTAAATGATTTTTTTTCTTTAAGGCTACATTTAATTTAAAGGTAGCTCTGACACTATACAACTCCCTCTGTGAATATTGTTGATTTTGATGAACTGGTTCATTTTTCCCCTTCCAAATGACAATATGTTCGAACAGCTGTCAAATATTTAAACCAACAAGCATTAGGTTGACCCTACTCTCTGAGGATATATCTTATATCTTATTCTGAAAATTTTAATTCATATTCTTAGGTTATCACATAATAAAACATACATTTGTTATAGCCACAGGCTTATAAGGGGGAACACCTATTAAATATATTAGTATTTATGGGATTTTAAGATCATGTACCTCCACTATAAAGGGATGCATGTATACAAAAACACACACACACGAGCTTATGTAGAGATATATATATATATATATATATACACACACACACACATATGTGTGTATATATATATAGAAATATATATATCTATATACTTGTGTATATACATATATATGTAAATTTTGGAAGACTCTAGGCTTTAGAAAAAGATAGTTTTATCAAAATATTGATGAAGGCATGCAATGGATGATTCTCTACATGTTAGCTATCTGAGAAGGCATGGAAATGAAACAAGAAAACATTGGCATAAGGTATGTCAAAAAGGATTTAATAGAAAAATGTTTAACATAAACAATAACTTATTAGGATGGCATTATCAACTGATTTGATCAAAGGAGAATGAAATGGCAGGAAACTGAAGCCTGGGATATGTACATACATAAGAAAAGATATTCTAGGCACAGAGAACACCAAGAAAAATATGCCATATGGTTCTCATTCAGTCAGCCAATCATTCAGTTCATCAATCATGTGTTTATTCATTCATTTCATCATTTATTGACTGATCTATTAAGGTATTGAGCCCTACTTTCTCAAAAGTACTGTGATCTACTGTGATCTATGACAGGAGGTCAGAACAAAATATAAGCCAAACAGAATTAAATAAAAATAAAGATTTTTCGATATTTTGCATACAAAATAACGTTAGACAGTTAAGGTAGAAGCAGACTATGAAAGATACACATAGTGAGTACACACAGTGACTAGGTTATACTGTATCTGTGAGTCATCATAACCATTATAGAAATTTCATATTTGAAACAACAGAACTAAATTTCTGTTAGAAAGAACACCTTATAGACATCCATTAAACGGTGCAACAATATATATTCCAGGTATGGACAAGTTGGGGAATGAAGTAAACACAGAAAGAAAACATAATCAATGTCTTGTTCCTTTGTGATATTTTTTTGTTCGTTTGCCACACACAGGTTAGTATTTAATTCTTCTTAATGTCATGACTTTTCTGCTTCTATTAGAGGGGTTGTACCTTGGGAACAAATGCTCCAGTGTTCTCAGTGTTATGTTTGCAGGGTCTATCTCTGTATCTGACACATATTAAATCTTCAGTAAATATACAGGGTGAATGGGAAGGAGTAAGGGAGGGAGTGAGAGAGGGAGAAAGGAAGAAAGGAAGAATGGAAGGAGGGAGAGAAGAAAAGGAAGGAGAAATAGAAAGGCATCATTTGAGAATCTATTAAAGTAATATACGTATGTTATGAGTCAGAATAAGACAGCTGCAAGCAAAAGTGAACAAAAAATTTTCAGTATCATTTCCGATCATATGACACATTTGAGAAATAACCGTGAAGTTGTAAGAATTCCACCATAAGTCACATGATAATTTATGTCATTATATGAGTTGAACCTTATCGATTATATATAATAATCAATATATAAATTGTCCTTTTATTTTAAAAAGTATAACAATAATATTAATAATAATATTTAAATTGATTTAGGGATGTTCATTCATACACAAAACCTTTTAAAGAGTTGCCCTTGTTCCTTTTGGTGTATGTGTGAACATAAAAGCACTGGAGAAGTAAATGAATATCACAGGACCATAAGACTGCAGATCTAGGTTTCATTCTCAAATCTGCCACATTTCAAAATGTAAGCTCTTAGGTATTACTGCTCTGTTCATTTATTTTGAATAAATGATAAGAAACCATTTTAATAAACAACATACCATCTAATTTTGCTTTTCAATAGTAACTTACTGCCTTTGCTTCATAACTTCGCTCTACCTAATATTATCTTTTTGATTCCTCTTGTTGGTGTACATTAATCTTTGAAAGCAAATGTGACAAAATGTAAATTATCTCATCTCATTTAGCATCTTGCCCTTGCAAAAAAGAGAGTAACATTAAAATGAAAATCAGTTATAGAAGGGCTAATGTACTGGCATGCCAGATCAATCCAACTTGACAAGTCCTTCCTTCCTGAAAAATGAAAGAGGTAAACCCATCTAGAAGTTATGAATAGTTTACAAATCAATTTACATGTCATCGCACCATGTAAAGTTTTGTAAAAAGAAGAAAATTTATTTAATCTATTTGAATGCTCTGTGCAATGAATGTCCTATCCCTCTGATAAGTGGTAGCTGTCAACTGATGACAGACATATGTCTTATAATAGTGACATGCCAATTACCAAGAAAAAGATAATGTCTTGTATATTTGAAAGTTAAGTCCAGAATATTATGAGGCACTAGCTTACTTAGACTTCCAGTAGAAACATGATGCTACATTGGGAGCATAGGAGAATCCCTTGCCCATTAAACATGTAGTTAATGCTTCTCACCTCCTAGCACTATAAACTACACCCTGAGCTGTCTTCATTGTTCTGGTGATAGATTTTCACTGTCCAATTGTAAAACTGAATTTCCACTAACTTTCTCATGGTTTCTTACTGCTTATGACAATCAACACTAGAAACAGAATCGTTAGGAAACAATGGCAGTATTATTGGTCCCAAGATGGAAACAAAATGAACGCATTCACTGTCTTCTTGGCCAACCAACCTCCTTCTGGATGATTAAACAATTAGAAAAAAAAGGAAAACTAGAAATTATAATTATCGTAATAACCCTAGTTCAGAAAGAAAAGTTTGAAACAAATCTAATAAATTACAACAGACTACACAGAGCCCATTCTTTTTTTTTTAACATCTTTATTGGAGTATAATTGTTTTACAATGGTGTGTTAGTTTCTGCTTTATAACTAACACCCATTCTTAAATGGCTTATATAAGAATATGGATTCTATAAAAGTGAAAAACCAGAAATGTGTTAATAGTTTAAAATATTCACACTACAGGAGAAAACAAGGATTCTTACTAAAATCTAATGTCCCCTCACTCCAAACCCTAATCCTTTTTTTTTTCATGGCTAAAAATTCTGATAGTGTTTCCTTTCTGAATTGTAAGTTGCCATGCAATTATTATTACCAAAATTTGAAGAGGTACATTATGCTGTCAGAAATGTACAGCATAGCTCATTGGTTTCAATTAGCAACTGTTTCTTGATAAGTATTTTAAAAGCTTGAAATGCTAAATTATGGGGTTATCTGAGGGACAAAACTCATCTCTTGGAAAGCCATTAGTTTCTAAAAGTACTTTTTTACTGAAACAATAGAAAATAACATGAAAAATCAGCTGAAGCCTGAAATAAGAGATACAAAATTGCCAGAAACAAATAAAACAATTAGTCAAGGTGAACCTCAATAACCCCATAACTTAATGGGCCTCTAATCCTATGTAGTTACACAAGTATGGACAACATGGATATTTTGAAGATTTTGCAAACAGAACATCTGATTCTAGAATACGCTTGTTTCAATAGTGTCTCTACTTTATGGTTTATTATTAGAGGACTTGATATAAATTATTTGCTATTTAGGCTAGAAAGTTTCATACTCTTTTTTTTCCATACTCTTTTCTTTCCCAGGATTTATTTTTCTCCTACCATTCTTCCCTTAAATTTATCTAAACTAGTGATTCTCAACCAAGAGTGATTTTGCCTCTTCTGGAAATGTCTGGAGACATTTTTAGTAGTCACAACTAGAAGGATTATGTGCCATTGGCATCTAGTGAGAACAGGGCAGAGATGCTGCTAAACATTCAATAAAACACATTCAATAAAACATTCAATAAAACACAGTAACAAAAATTATTTGGCCTCAAATGTCCATAGCGCTGCTATCAGGAATCTTGATCTAAACCATATTGGTAAAATAAAGTCTACAACTAGTTAATTTTTCATGTATTTTCTAAAGGAAAAAAAGTTCTCAGTATTTTATAGTTCTTGTTCTGACTATCTGTTGCTGTGTAGCAGCCCAAGATAGTGGCTGAAAACAGCAGCATCATTTATTTGTTCATGAATCCAGCACTTCAGTGGGCTCAGTCAGTTCTCCCCTGACTTGAGTTTCCCATGCAGTAGTTGCACAGTGTCTCGTGTCAGGGATGGGGTTATCTTGAAGACTTCAACACTTGAGTAGCTTGAAAGACTCAAACAGTGAGTGCCAGACAACTGGGGTTGCTGGTTGGTCATCACTTCTCTTTAAATATGGTTTCTCCACCTGATATCTCCACGTGGTAGCCTCAAGGTAGCTGGGTTTTTTATATGGTGGCTGATGGTCTTCTGCAGCAAATGTCCCTAGAAAAACTGGCAGAAGCTGCACGGATTTTTATCCAAAGTCACACAGCATTCCTTCTACTACATTCTATCTTATGAGGCAGTTACAACATCCTGTCCAGGTTCCGGGAGAGCAGGCATACAGGCCCCCACTTCTTGAACTGTTGAGTGTCAAAGAACTTGGAGGCACAGTCCACCTTCTTTCCACAAAGTATTTACACTTTTTACATGTAAAACACACCCACTCACTCCCAAGACCCCCACATATCTCATATCCTATACTATAGCATCAGACTCAGGTCCAAGTTGCAGCAACTTGTCTAAATCAGATTTGGGCACATATGAGGCTCTCTGGTTGTTGTTCTTTCAGTACAGCTTCTTCATTACTGTTTCTCTCAGTCTTAAGACCTGTGAACTGAATAGACAAGTTATCTCCCCACCATAAAGCCAACATATACTGGTGGCTCAGGTATGGGATGACTGCTCTATATACGCGCATTCAAAATATATCAAATGGGAGACAAACAGAGTCACTGATTCATAGTATTTCTGAAATCCAGCTGGGTATCTGTTGCCAGTTTCTTAATAATGGCTTAGTTTTATTGCCTAGAAATGTTTTTTCTACAACTCTGCCTTCTGGGTCCTGATTTTGGTTTCTGAGTCATCCTTCTTTTTTTAGAGAAATAATTTGTGTTTGAATCTGAATATTTTCTCAGCCTGATTCCAGCCCATGGAAATTTTCGAGTCTAAGTCTTCTTTTAATTTTATATTGTCTCTGTCCTTTTAGTCTCATCTGATAAAATTTCTTTAAAATTATGTGGGTTTTTTGTGAATTGATTTATAGTTCTTCCTATTAGAGAAAATACACTATCAGAAATATCTTTTGGGAAAGCTCTTTTCTATCTTGGGATACTTTTAAAGCTGCTGTGGGGAAAATACTTAAAATTCCTTGATGTCCTATTGTTTACAGACAGTATCTGTGAAGCACAGTCTTAGCATGCTTAGAAGGCTTTTTGTCTCTTTAAGAGGGCTTGTAAAACATGAACTTAGATCTTTCTTGATTCTTAACAAAGGCCAATCTTGAATTCGATCTTTGACTGGAATCTGTAACCTTATTTGAAAATACTTTGCAGTGTACAGAGTCTGAAATGAGATTTTTTTTTTTTGTTTGGTGAACAAAGCAAATCCCAACTGCTTCATAATTCCTCCAAATTTGGCTTAAAATGAAATATTTCCATTCCAACTGTCTTGATTTCTCTCTCTACCTGGTGTCCTCAGAACTGCTAGATTTTTTGGTTGCTAAAGCCTCCCAAAGCAAGTGTCCCAAGAGAGACCTACAAAAGCTACATGAACTTTTAAAATCAAGCCTCAGACAGAGTAAGGCACTATCACTTTTGTAGTGTATTCATTGAGGTGGTCACAAAGACCATCTCTAGGCTCAAGGGGAGTGGACATAGACTTGGCCTGATGGGAGGTGTGTCGAAGAATTTGTGACATGTTTTAAATATGAAAGTGCTTTATACATTATCTTTCCTCTGAAGTACTACTCCAATTAGGCTCTACTGATATCAACATTTGTATTTTCTATCTATGATTTAGGTTTTCCCCATTCAGGATCTAGCTCCCAACTTTCTTTTTTCTCTTTTTAAAGTCTGATTCAATTATCCATCCAAAAAGAGTTAATGATGACTTATCTGTGTCAGGACCAATATGAAAAATAAAAGGAATAAAAGTCACAGTTTATGACCTTAGGACACGCATTAGTTAGTTGAAGGAAATTCTAAAATATGAAACAAAATTCTAGAATATAAATTAATATAACAGCATGTTAAAAATAAAATTTTTGCCTAGTCACCAATACATAATAGATGGATCATTTATAGAAATTCAAGTTGATAATTAAAATGAATTCCCTCAGTTACATCAATGATGCAAATGGTTGAGAGTTGGAAAATAAAGACAGAATATTTGAAGAATATTTCTTTGGAGAGAGCGGAATACTGAATCGTATACTCTGTCCTCTCTCATAATCCCTCCTACACCCATACTTCAAAAAGTGGAGGGTAAAACTAATCCTGAGTTGGTGAGAGAAACTTCAACAGACCAGTCAAGGAATCTTACATGTGTCACTGAAGGGGGTGTGACACTGAGAATGGTTCTTGACCCATGCTTGAGAAAGCTAAAAGGGAAATAGCAGAAGGTCACAGGTGCAAAATCACATCATGTGCCCTGATGGTGGGTCAAAAATGTAAGAAGCTGATGTACTAAGTGTGGATCTAGCAATAGGAGGACTGGCCTGTACTCACATAATAAGGCATCTTGTCCAAAAGGATGACCTTCTAGGGCCTTAGCCAAAGCGGCCGATATGCATTATGTCAGCATTGGAGGTTGAGTTAGAACAAACAAATGAAGAGAGACCCTGACCATACCAAGGAAAGGGGGCCAGCAATGAGAGCCACAGAAATGGTCCATAAGAAAAAAAAAATTTGACAAGAGCAATGAATCTGGCCCAGAAGGACTGAATTCATCAATAAAATGCTCTTATCTGCTTTTCTCTCCTCATCCTTCTACTTTGACCATGGAGACTCAAGAGTTCTTGGCTAAAAAGCTGAGGGACGGCTAGCTGGAAAAGGTGAAGAATCACTGCTCTGCCTTTCATTTCAAGTTCCCTAAGAAGGAAGGGGAAATAACTTTAAATTAGGTTCAGCATTTGACTTTAACATGGGGTTAGTCATTTAAATTTTACCATATCGGGATTGTGTTTTTGTCTTAAAGTGACCACAAGACATTTGATAACGTAAAATTGATTGAAAAAAAAAAAAAAGCATGGTGCTTGCCAGAGGGTTCAAACCATATCCTCAATTGCACAAGTCCATTCCACTGGTAATATACAGCATACCATGCTTCAGTGGCATCTTCTACTGTATATTTTAAAAGAGTACATCGAAAGATGTTATAGCATTTTATGTGGAAACCTTAGCCCAGATATTCTTAATCTCATCTAATTCAATGAAAGAAAGAACAGTGGATAATATTTATTTCCATGGTCTTATTAAATCACCCCATATGTTAAGAGTGTACATCCTAGATTAAGTAAATATCAACGTAAATAATAAGGACAGTAAATAGAAGAATCTTATGGATGGGTGAGCACTTTAGCATTTTGTAGATGTCATTTAGTAATTGTCCTTTTCTCCCATCAGTGATCTCAAGAACTGAAGAAATAAGGATGGCAGCAGGAGACAGGGCATACCTAGCTATGCATACCAGCAATATATAGAATGAAACAAGCAGTATACAGAATGAAAACTATTCATTTTCATTGGGGAAAGGAGCACTGCTTCAGGTCATATAAGACTCTATGCATGCAGCTTCTCCAAAGATCCTAAAAGACAATGAAAAACAGATCCAGAGTCCTTAGAATAGTTAAACGTCTGAAGCTGTGGTATATTCTCTAGATGTCAATAAAAGATTGAAAACGTAATTCTGCTATAGTCTTTTCTTAGTAATTAACTTATCTCCCAAAAAATTAAACACGTGTGCATACACACAAATACACATTCACACTGTAAAAAATATGTATGTAAATACCTCGTTTTCCCCTAATTTAACAAATATTGTGGAAAGTCTAGATCCTGGTCACACAACAAAATTTGGATTCAGCCAACATACTATTATCAAGGCCATCACAGAAAATGAATGACCTGGAAATCCCAAAATATATCCCACTAAGTCAATATTTCTTAATGCATTTATCAAGAATCATTCTCAAAATAAGAATGCGTTTTTTAAAAAGGTGAATATACTGGCAGATGTTACTGAAAAGATTTTAGGTCACAAACAATGACATAGTGACTCTGTTTCTATTCATATCTCAGCTTTCCTTTACTTTGTTCCTTCAGAGTAGCAAATAGGGACAAAAGGCAGTAACCTAACCTGACCTAACAGATTATTCACACATCCCTAAACCAATCTGTCTGACCAACAGTACAGTGAGCTTTAATTATATATGAGACCTGAATTATATGTCTCTCATTATGGTGTGGGGGGTTATGAAGGGATGCAATCTGGGCCCCTGCCTATTGACATACGTGGAATGAACTGGGTTATTTTAGTGGAAGAGATATGGTGTTCATATGAAAAACATACGTCCACCATATTCTGTATATGCTGATAATAGGCAGGTTCTGCTTCTTGAGAAGAATATGGAGACATATATACTGCATTGAGGTTGAATTCATGTTCCAGGTCTTTAAAACAATTTTATACACTGATAGCCTCATCACACAATACTTATTCAGTAATTTATATAACAATTGACTAAGGAAATTGGCTTTTATTATTCTTTGAATTTTGAGAATATCAGAAAACTAACGTTGCCGTGTTTATCACTGCTCTTTAGAAATTCACAATTAAATACTTAAAAGTGCTATTATAATCTTTTAAAATCGTCCAGAGAATAAAAAAAAAATATATAATGACTGCAATAAAGTTCCCTGGTAAATATGTAAACAGCATGTAATTCAATTTCTCATCTCTGAAAGTATTTATGAAATTGCATGTCTGCAAATTGTGTATCTGTATATCTTAAATGATCTAGGTAAAAATTAAAAGAGTAATACAAAAGAGAGTCAAGATGCTTTGGGGTTTTAGGGAAGTGAGGCCTCTGTAAGTATATGTAAGTTTTTCCTTTATCTGGAGATGTACTTGTTCTACAAAGCACCCATACATTATAAATTTGACTTTTATAAGATGCTGAAAAAATCCAAACCTCAATAAAAATAAATTTTCATAGATTTTCATCATATATAGGATTTTTAAAAAATATGAAATATTTCCATTATGATTCAAAATATACACTTTGTCATTAATTACAATTTAAAATAGTTAATGGAAAATTAGCACCCCAACAATTAATAATTCTCTTAAAATCATGAATTCGTGATGTGTGAAGAGTGAGATGCAACAACCTTTTTATGACCTCTTCGACACCACTGACCCTCCTCAAACTGTGAAGCTCTATGTAGTTGAATTTTGAAAGAATTATAGATATCCTAATAATATTCTGAAATTAATCTTTATTTATTAATAAGTGTTACAAAACCAGGTAATCCAATGCTTTAAATCTGTTACTGTCACTTCCAGAGCTATCTTTTGTGGCCTGTACTTTCTCTGGTCTAACATCTTATGAGGAATAATCAAGCAGTAATTTTTTACATAAATTTTATACATAGATTTATATATGTATATAAAATTACTAATTATTATTATTAGCAATGGTCCAAACTTTTCTACCATGCATGAGATAACAACAGTTACAAAATATTTAATTCATTTATGTGACTTCAGAAAGAAAATATGAGGATGTGCTAATTTGGGGAAATGGAGTTGCTCTTGGTGAAATGTCATTTTAATGACATGAATATAAAACATTATTTTGTAAATTACTGAAAATTTAAAATAAACACTGACTTTAAAAGGATCTCTGATAGTCATTAATAAAGACTAGTGACATAAAAATCAAATTTTTTTAACCTTGTGACATTTTCTAGAACTTTACTGTATACCATAAAAAGAGATTGAAACTGATGAATCTAGAGTATACCATATTTTTCTTTTCTTCCCCCATTTTTTTAATGAATAAGAACGTATGTGAAAATTAATCATTAGTTAATTGGTTCTCCATTGGTTACTTACCAGTTTTCTGAATCTCTGGGAAATTACACAATTTGGCTATATATAGCAATGATTTTGAGTTAAACTACATCAGACAAAAGACTCCACAAGAAATCGGATAGACACAGAGATGAAAATCACCAACACTCCCTTCTTATCCTGTGTAACCCTGTGCAACTGCCACACCTGTGTTCAAAATACTTTAGACAAATACTATGACTTTCTAATAAGATGGTGAAGAATTATACTATCTCAAACAAGTTCCTTTCTAAGGTTAAAACAGATTCTAAGTTGCATCAAATGTACAAAATGCATAACATGTTTGAATTTTTCCTACATGTGTAGGAATTAACACTTTGTTTTACATCTTTGAAGAAATATGATAGAAAACATCTGAATAGTTGAGGAAACATGTAATCATACTCCAAAACTTTCACAGAAGAATGTCAATGTCTAAAGATCATGGATCCTTCTCTAATAATACGAGAGTATATTGCTTTAGTTGTTCATCTCAAAATTTTAAATAATCATAACAGAAACAGCATTTATCACTTGACAAAAGTGTGAAACACCTGAAATTTGAGTGAGATCATCTCATAACTATATTTTCCTTTTAAAATTTTAAACTAAATGTATCAAATTAGATCATGAGGAAGTAACATGAAACCATATCATCTTTATTTTATATAACAAAATTTTCATTAACTTAAGAGACTAACTTAAGACAAAACTAAGATAGGATTTCAATTTTCAAGCAACAGATCAGACAAAGATCCGATCAGATGGGTAATATAAATTACACATCTGAATAAAATTTCTGGGTAAATTTATGGTTGACAACATGAATCTAACTACTATATTTTATATGCCTGAATTGCTTCTGGATTCACTGGCATAAAGAAATGTATCTGTCCACATTAAACAAAATACTTGATTTCTTTTACTGGACAAAGGGAATAACAGAATTTAAATATTTTCTCTCCTTTTTGCTATAGATTCTAGCAGCATAACCTTGTTTAGAGCTTGGCTGTAATAAATGATAAATTCAGGTGTTTGTATATATAAATAAAAGTATTATATATAAGAAGTAAGAAAATTAGGATGGCTTATAATTCTATCTCCTGGAGTTAGTCATTGTTAGTATGTGGATCTACACACACACACACACACACACACACACACACACACACACATCCTTTGAATAATTTTGTTCTGTTTTTACTGTTTGTATTTAACGTATATAATATATATTTTCAAATCTTATTTAATAGTAATTAAATAAAATGTAATACACAATAAAGAGACAAATACCACCTTGAATTGGTGGTTTTAACTAATTATTAATGATTTGAAATTAATTTGAAAATGTAGAGTTAAAAAGATGTAAAATTCAAAATATTATAGCAAAAATATTCCTAAATCAAACCATTTGAATATTCTTGAAAGAATGTAGCTGTCTTAAAAGTATGTTTTCCATTTGGAGTAAAATGCTAAGGCCTGCCCGTAGAAACTATAATGTAAGTTATAGTTTAACCCACTCTGAGTTAAAAATATTGAAAGGCTCCATTGCAATGACATCTCTAAATTCACTTTTCTTCATTTCACTTTTCTTGAACCCTTGAGCCCTATTTTTTTTATCTTTGATAGGGTTAAATCCAAGTTGTTACACTTTAGTAGACTAAGTGTCTAAAACAGTCTCAACATACAAAACTTGACTCACAGTTTCAGAATAGCATATAGTACTTACCCATCCAAGAAGGATATAACAGAAGCTGAGAAGCTGTCAAAGAGAAAAATGTCAGAAGGATTAATAAATCCTATTGCTATAACATGATGAGAATTATAAACAGCTATGTAAAAATTAGGCTGCTAGCAGTCAGATGGCTTGGATTCTTTTATCCTTGGTAGTACAGTAGTGTACATTTATCTTCTGTATGCACTGGTAAGTAGCTGGCAAGCTTGATATATATGAACATTACTGAAAGATGTTATGATTGGCTTGGATCCAGAAAATGTCCTCTGACATTACCATTAACTATCAGAGACCTTAAATATTGCTGGCAATGACTGAAGAAGCAAAAAGAGACAATAATAGTAAGAAAAATTAAGACGATAATTAGGAACAAAACAGGGAATTTTAAAATAAATTAATGAAACCTAAATATTCATGTGGTTCATAAGAAAGAGTGATTCAGCACATTGCAATGTAGGGGAAAGACATATCTAAAACAAGGGCTTACTGAATATGATTTTTTATTCTTTTATGGTTTCAATGTTTCTTATAAATAGAAACTAATCTTCCTAATGTCTTTTCCCTGTTGTATATGAAAGGCAGTATATTGTTATTTTACTGTCATTACCTGTGACCCTATATAAAAAAAAAAAAAAATGGCAAAACCACAAGGACAAAAGGTAAGGAAAATAAAGAACCAAAATATAATTTAAAAAAAAATCTTACTTAATTGCTAATCTCCAGGCAATCAACCAGAGAAGTTTTTGAGAAAGTCAAGCAATAACTTAGCTGTGATGTATTACCTTTGGTTTGGTGATTTAACAATGTTCACACATTTAAGGCAGTTTATTAATAAATAAATTTCATTAAAATAAAATTAACCATATATGTAAAATCATATTTACAAAGAAAAAGTGTATAAAGAATGAGATGTTTTTATAAGTACCATAAATGAGGGAGTTTTTAAACTTTAGTCCATTAATATGATTCTACCTTGCATTGCCTAAACTGATAACTCTTATTCATTAACATGTATATTAAACACAGCCAAGAAGAAAATTAAGATTGCCTATAATCATATCTCCTGAAGCTAGTCATTGTTAATATGTGGATTTACATGCTTCTGGTTTTTTCCCATGTTTTATTATAAGAAATCAAAACAAAATAAAACCTCATTTGCCAAAAATAACACATACAGATATAAGAAATGAATGTTCACTACGATCCCACTTAAGAAAGGAATATTATTAAGTTTTCTGCATTTTATGGCAGATTTTTTCCATGTATGTACTAACATATTTTAACATTATTCGCTCATGTTCAAATATATTTATACACATGGCTGTAAGTATAAAAACACACTATTTTCTAACTCACTTTTTGCCTTAACATTGTATCTTAGATGTCTTTCAATACCAGTTAAAACACATCCAACTATTTAATGATTATATACTTGCAATAAAAGAGTAAAAATAATTAATTCATACATGGATTTTTGGTAATAGAATATTTCTGCACTTAACAAGAATTGTTGATTAATAAGTTAGGTTTTATAGTTAAAACAAGACTAAATTGGTTTTGCAGGAAAACAAGGGAAAAGACCTTAAGAAGAATTTGTCAGGCGTGATTTGCAATCATAGATGTTATCATTAAGAAAATAAAATTGTGTAAGTAAGGAAGCAAAGGACTTACTCAGCAGAAGGCAGGTCTAACAGGTTTGATTCTGAATAGAATACAGCTGAAAAGTGAATATTAGGAGATTAATTCTAAAGTAGATTTTCCTAAAGATGCTGAAAATTGCAAGAAATCACTTGCTGAAGTTGAGCAAGTGTCAGAGCATTTGAAACATAGGAGTCATCCCAACATCGCTGAATTTTCACTTCAACTAATTTATTTTTGTTAAGTTCCTTACTGAGATAACCAAAATCTGCATTAAAATTATCTCTATTAGAAGGACTCAATAGGATGACATACATGCATTTGAAAAAGGAGCTTAATCGCATAATAAAAGCCCTGAAAAGATGTTATACATCACTTCCATCTATTTAACATCCATGAAATCATTTAAAATCATTTTAAAATGATGTTAAATCATTTTATTTAACATCATGAAATCATCATACCAAAATGTCTGTAGAGATCTGTATTAGTTTTTCTTCAGGTGTTGCTTTTTTTTCTTTGTGATTTTAAAATATTCACTCTATACACACTTCAATAGCTGTTGTGTTATTGTTTTTCCTAACAGCATCTTTAGAAATGACATGCTTTTGCTGTTCAACTAAAATTTGTAAAAATAAATTACCTCTCGATTTTTTTGAGATTAATTACAGTATAGTTTCTTTGTTAAATCTTAGGTGATTGAAAATAAATCACATGTGCCACAAATCTTCTTTAAACCACAAGCATTGCAAATTGACATCACAGTGTGGATTTTTCATCTTGACAGCTTATGGTAGGGGTCAAGTTGCCCCAGATTTTTTTCTTTAAAGAAGAACAGGTTAAATCTGGTCAAACATAGAGAATGAAACAAAGACTTGTTTATTGATGTAAAGGAATCAACTTGTGGATCAGATTCTATATGAGATTTATTTCAACTGCAACTGGATAGGTTGAAAAGTTGAACCATAAAAATTAGCAGTAATTTTGCTCTTTTCTAGGGGCCAGGATAAAGGGACTTTATTCAAAGAAACAATGGAACCTTGGCTTGTTCTAAGTGTAGGAAAACAAACACACACAAGAAGAAAGTCAATATAGTCTTTTCAGGGCACAGATACAAAACATATTTTTCAATGTTATTTGATTAACAGTGAATGCTTCTGCCAATAAAAATCTCAATACTATAATTATACTTGCTTTGTAAATGTAGTAGTAAAGCGAAAGGAATCAACCCAAACATACCCTAAAATACTTAGTCTAAGGAATAGTATCACTATGCAAATATGTGATATGCTGCCATAACAAGGGTAGGATGGGCATTTATATTCTCCTATAACTGTATAGAAAAAGTCAAGGACCTCTTGCTGTTGCAGAATACATATATTCCAGTAAAGGCAAACCTCAGTAAACTATTATTTTGCTTCTGGCATGGGAGTTAGGCTCTGCATGTGCCATGGTCAGAAAATGTCTTGGGGACAGGGGATAAAATAGCATATCATAAATATAGGAAAAGTGAGGCAGATGCTAAGTTAGGGATTATGATTATGATACTCCTCTTTCTTTTTAAAAGTACTTTGGGGACTTCCTTGGTGGTGCAGTGGTTGGGAATCCTCCTGCCATTGCAAGAGACACAGGTTCGATCCCTGGTCTGGGAAGATCCCACAGGTCACGGAGCAACTAAGCCCCTGAACCACAACTACTAAGCCTGTGTTCTAGAGCCCGTGAGCCACAACTAATGAGCCCGTGCACCATAACTACTGAAGCCCACGCACCCTAGAACCTGCACACCACAACTACTGAAGCCCTCACGCTCTAGGGCAGGGGTCCCCAGCCACCGGGTCTCAGACCAGTACGGGTCCAAGGCCTGTTAGGAACCAGGTTGCACAGCAGGAGGTGAGCAGCAGGTGATCGAAGCTTCATCTGTTGCTTCCCATCGCTCCCCATCGCTCACATTACCACCTGAAATATTCCCCCCATCACTCACATTACCACCTGAACCATGGCTCGCATTACCACCTGAACGAACCCTACTCCCACCCCCGCAAACCCCCAGTCCGTGGAAAAACTGTCTTACACGAAGCTGGTACCTAGTGCCAAAAAGGTTAGGGACTGCTTTTCTAGGGCCCACTTGCTGCAACTACTGAGCCTGTGTGCTGCAACTACTGAAGCCTGCACGCCTAGACCCCATGCTCCGCAACGAGAAGCCACCACAGTGAGAAGCACGCGCACCACAACAAAGAGTAGCCCCATGCTCGCCACAAACAGAAAAAGCCCGCACACAGCAACAAAGACCCATCACAACCAAAAATAAATAATAAAAGTACTTTTGCTACATCAAATAATATTTAATAAACTATAGTTATATAATAGGTGCTATACTTATTCTCCAGGTAAGTTCATCTTATTTAGTCCTCCACAGCAATGCTACAAAGTAATTTTTATTTATTTTACTCTAGATGTGAGAAAACTAAGGCATAGAGAGAAAGTAATTTGCTTTTGGTTCACTAGCTAGTGAGTGTCAGAGTCAGAAGTGAATTGAGATTATCTGACTACAGTGGCTGTGCTTTTGATTCCTGGATAGATGGTCATGATAACCCATTTGCATAGAACTTTTAGAGTCCTTAAAGAATTTTCATGATTATGATCTCATTTCCCGCTTATGACCATTATATTCAATCTGGGAGATGGTCACTGTTCTGTATAATAGACAGAAACACTAAAATATGTCTGTTTTTAAATAGTAATTTTAGAAGTGATTGGGTCCAGAGTTTATAAGATCAGTTAAGGCTCCTGTTGCAACTGCATCACTCAGTCAGGCTTTTTTGTACTGCCCTACAGGTGCCCACTCCTTGAAGAACACACCCAATTAAACCTCCTGCATTCAAGTGTATATCTCAGAAACTGATTCTAGGGACTCTGATCTAAAACAATAGTTTCAATATCAAACCATTCTCTTGAGTCTTTTGTTAAATCTTCTCGGTCTTTTTAACATTTTTTTGTTGATTTCTTTTTCTCAGTACTCTATTTATGCATTCCATAAAGCATATTTATTTTATATTGTTCAGTTTTGATATTCCGTCTCTAATTTCTGGAGATTCTAGCTTGTAGTAGCTTGTTTCTTTGGGTGTTTTATGTTTTTATTATAAATTTATGTTTCTTAAAATTTTATTTGTGGTAATTGTTTGTGGCTTAGACTGAAAACAGATTCTTCCAAAGAAAATTCACAATTGTTTCTGCCAGGTGACTGGGGGCTATACCAACCTAGGACCGCTTTAAACTATAGTATTGCATTAAAGTTTTTCACATCACATAATTCAGGCTACATACAATCCAATACTTGGGTTATTTTTAGCTAGAATGATTATTTTTCCCAGTCATTCGGCACAATTCAAGATAGAAATGTCTTCTTGTAACACCCTCCAGAAATGTACATTTATATCTATTTTACACTTACATCAAGGGACTGGCCAACTTGGTGGATCCAGCTTTATGATGGGATTATATTCTTTTAGCCTTCCTAATTTAAGCAACTACTGGACTTATCTCTGTGTCCTCTATGTTTGGTAAATCTATGAAAACTAAAACTCAAATTCACTAAAATTTGCAGTTGTTCTCAAAGTGGAAGCTAGCATTCTACTTACCACTTTTTCTCTTTTCATTTAGTTTTGCCTGAAAGTATTCTTTACTTTCCACTCAGCTCATCAATGCATTTAAATGTGTTAATCTATTCAGCATTTATAATATTTTCCCCAAGCCAAAGATAGGCAGATTACCCATTCTGCCATACTACAGAAATGCAAGTCTCTCCCTCTAATCTCTATCAGATATCTTGACCTTTAACATGTGGTCCTTTTTTTCCCAGCACAACCAGATGGGATGAAGTGAAAATAGAGACCTAAAAGCAGATATGCTAAATCCTTGGGTTTTATTTTAATGAAAGTCATCTTACTGATATAATAGACAAAGAGAAGAATAGAAACATTAAATCCCTCTTCCTCTTTATTAGAATAAAAAGAACAATTGCTCCCTTGGTACAGAGAAAGGTTGAACAATGTGTTAGAGAGAAACATTTACACCCTGGTTTAGGCCTAAGGTGAATTTTATGACTATCTTATCTGCTCTTAAGTCAGTAAAAAGTAAAAGGGATATTTACAGAAAGTACTAAACAGTTTGAAGTTCCAGGAATAAAGGATGCATTTGCTCTTAAGCTTTTCTGAAATGATGTGAGAAAAACACACTTTTAGTATTCCCTAGTAACCCAATGAAAATAGGAGTAAGAGGGTTGAGATGTCTCTTTGCTGCTAAAGAAGACACAAGGCAGCCACAGCAAGTCTCCTGTGGTCCCTGGGTGACAAGAGAAAGAAACAGGATTTCCTTTACCTCTGACAAGACACTTGGCTGAGAATGAGAAAACTGGCAGATGTTAAAGGGATTTGTAGTCATGATGAGAGTAAATTATAACAAAGAGCACTGTAGGATGTATGTCAAAAATCCAGGTGGGTATACAGAAACCTCAGCAGATGCCAGTGTGGTGGGGATAGCGGATGTGATTGTACATTGCAACAGATGTCAGTGTAGGACAAAGGAAGGCTGAAGGCCAGATGCCTCACCATCTGATATTGTATTGTATAAACTTTTCAGAAATTAAACCAATTCAGGAAGAAAGGAAGGAAAGGGAGGGGCAATTCTGATTTGATGGAATTAAAACCTGACTCCGAGAATACTTTGAAGCAATTAAATTTACTTAGAATTAATTCAGTTAAGTTTCTTTTTCCTACCAAGCAGAACGGGAATTCAAGCTAACTCTGGTTATGATAAAAAAAAATTAAAATTAAAATAATTACATACTATCATCACTTGAATTTTAGAGCCTGAGAATATGTATCCACAACACATCCTCTTGATCTCCACAAAGATCTCTCAGGAAGGAAGAAGTGGTCCATTGTGTAAAATACTGCTGACAACCAAACTAGGATGGAAACATGTCGAATTTAGCAATAAGTTACTAACTGGTGACCCTGCAAGAAGAACCCTAGAATAACAAGGGTAAAAAAATAGCTGTAAGGTAAAAAAAATAAAATTGAAGTGATATATGTAAAACACACACACACACACACACATATAAACACAAACTCTTGAAAAACTGGTTATGAAGGGAAATAGGAAACAAAAAACAGATAAAAGTAATATCTAAAAGGGTATATGAGGTCAAGGCAAGGCTTGTTTTGCTCTATTTAAGATTACAGATATTAGATCATGTTTGATTGATCAGAGGGAATACGTGGTAAAAATCAAGATGTTGAAGATGCAGCAGACGGAGCTAAGAGTTCAATGGGAGCAAAGAAGCACATGTGAAGGGACTGGATTTATACTGGAGCAATGTTTTCTTCATTGTAATGGGAACAGGAGGCAGCAGGTCAGTTTTTAGATATGGTAGCAAAAATATTAAGTAGTTGCTGTCTGAAGCTTTCTCTCTGGAAAAAAGTGAACCATACGCTGTGATTAGTGGAGAGAAAAAAGAAGTAGTTAAAGATTTAAGTAGAGTGGATAAATGAGATTTCATTGTGGAAATAAGCAGAGTAAACTTTCTGAAGATATTTACATTGTTTCTTGAGTGAATTGTGGAAAGTCCATTTGAGTTTGGTGAACATGAAACTATAGTGCCTCCAATATGCTGTTTGATGTTTCGTTATTGGGGTACAGGCACAGAGATGGATTTGTCCATAGTTACAATCTTGACAGGTATGTACGAAATTAGAGCAAGGGAGTCAAGAAGTAAATATGATACAGCTATAAAGAGAATCCAGGTGTGGAAGAATAATGTGAAAGTAGAAGGCAACTGAACAGTAGTGAGAACAGTAGTGAGAACAACTGGAGATCAGTGAATTGGGCACCTCCTCATTAAAGTTGCTTGAAATGGTGGTAACTGTTAAGGTGGTCAGCTGATGAAATTATCGGTGATTGTAAACAAGTAACTAGGAGGTCTGTAAATGTCCAGCCTCAGAAAGGGAAAAGGGAAAAGAACAGGCAAACCAGAGAGTTCAAATGGGATGATCAAAATAGGGAGCAGAGCTAATAGTCTGGGAGCAGCAACAGGAAGCAAGAGTCCTAATTATAAGAAACCTATGCTGTATAAATTTTATTTAAGTTTCAAGCAAATGGAAGTATCTTTGAACATTAAAAAGTATCTCATTTTTGGAATGGGCTGCCTGTAAGGAGCCAGTCACAGGAAATATTCAAATAGAGATTGGATGAATATTAGTAACATTGTGAAGAGGCTTCAACATATCAAACATTTAGATCATATCATTTCTAAAGTTTCTTCCTACTCCAAGATCTCTTCTGAATCTGAACGTTCATACAACTGCCATTCATATTTTCTTTTTCTCGCAAGTTCAATCATTAGCAAAATTGACTATATCCTCAAAATCTTCCTAGAATGTTTCTCCCTAGCATGTTTAAGTTCTAACTTAAACCTGATTACTTCCTGATGATACTGCTTCTTCTATAGACGTTGTAAGTCTGAGCCTTAAATTAGGGTAAGTGTCCTTTTTGTATTCATCATCCTATTCTAGACAATTATACATCCTTCCTCTATAAAACACCTCCCTTTGTTGCTATCATCTAAAAATCCCCTATGTCATCTCCTTTTTTTTTTTCTTTACTGAAGATAGCTCCTGGCTCACTTCAACTATCTCCAACACCACTTCTGTAGTGGTGAATTCAAACTCCAAGGCCTAGCCTTTCCATTCTTCACAATCATCTTGGTTCCCACCCTAATTGCAGAACTCCTTTCTATGATCACACCTATGACTTTGTTGTTACTAATCACTACCACTCTCCCCAAACCTCAATTTCAAACACGTCTTACTACAATTTTCTATCTTTCCAGCTCACCACTTCAAACAGTCAAATTCCAACAATAGTTTGTAGCCAGTGAGACACTACCATTTTTCCTTATCTCTTACCCCTCAACCAACACCTGCACTTCTCTTATTATCAAGCTTAAGTTTCATTGCTAATCATTACAAAATCACTCACTTAAATGCAGCATCAACTCTTTTCTTCCTATCATATTCATTTACTTTCGAGGCTAAACTACAACCATCGTTAAATCCAACTCTCCATCTTCTGCACACCTGCACCTGCCCCACTGTACCAGCCTAGAGGAAATTCCAAATCATCTACATGGGCATCAATTTAAATTCATGAGCAGTAACTCATACTGTACTTCCCTAGTCTCTTCACTCTTTTCTGTGCTCTAGGACTATTTTATACTATGTCATTTTGCCTCAAACTTCTCTTCTCCCACTCTTAGCTTGTGATCATTCTTCCTATGTCCCTAAAGAAAATAAAACAGTAAAAAAAAGAAATTCCATTTACCACCTGCCCCTTCACACCTATTTTCTTGCATTTGTGCTTGAATATTCTCACTTCTGTTATCAGGATGGACCGCACCCCAAGTAAATACAGTTTTTCCACTGTGTACTCAATCGCATCCCCTTTTTCTTTCTTAAGGACACTGCTCTAGCAATTTTCCCTTTTCTATCAGATATTCCCCATCAAATGAATCATACCCATCAGCATCAAAATAACATGCAGTTATGTTGCCCTTCTTATAAAATATCTTTACCTGCTTCCCCTTCAAGCTATCACCTTATTTTTCTTCCAGCTATAAAGTAAAAAAACTCCTTGAAATATCTATGCTTGATTCTTTGAACGTCTTTCTCCCACTTTCTGTCAAGCACACCACCATCAAATTTTTATCATCACAACTCCTCCAAAACTGCTCATTTTGTTGTCACTATTGATCTCCATATTACTAAGTCTAATGGTCAATTCTCTGCCCTCACGTTTTTTTTCTTTTGACCTTTAGAAGCAACTGGTACCGTTGATTATTCCCTCCAACTTAAAATACTTTCTTCACTTGGCCCCTTTCCTAATTACACACACGCCTGATTTTCCTTCTACTTTCCTGGCTCTTTTTCCTCAATCTACTCTTTTTTGTTTTAATTATCTAACAAACACCTAAATAGTAAGTTACCCTAAGATTCAGTCTTTGAACAATATCTCTATATTGATTCCCCGAAATGATTTCATTCGTTTTCAAAGACTTAAATCCCATGTCAATTTTGATGCCTTCCAAAGTTGTAACTCTTCCTAAACTTCAGATTTATTTATCCAACCGCAAAATCTATGCATATCAAATTTAACACGTCAAAAACTGAGAACCTTACATTCTCCCTTAAATCCGCTCCTCCTGTGTCTTCATCCAACAGTCAATGACTTCCAGTTGCCTACTTAAAAAACCAAGGAGCCTTCATTTAGTCTTTTTATTTCTCTGACAAAACACCCCTGTCATTAGCAACTCCTATCTGCACTTCTTTCAAAATGTTTCTCAGCAATTCTTGCTTCATCCTAGTACAAGCTACCATCATTTCTTGCCTATATTCTGGAAAAACCTTCTTCCTATTTCCCTGCTTTTGACTTTCTCCTCCCCGACCTTCCAGTCCATTTTAAACGAGAAGCCAGAGTGATCCCAGAAAAACTTGTTAGATTTGTACTCCACTTTACCTAAAAGCCTTGAATTGATCATTGTTTTACCTCTCAAATTGAATGTTGAAATCTTTAATATGATCTGTAAAACCATGTCTGATCTAATTCCTGGCTCCCTCACAGACCTCATCTACCACAACACTTCTCTTCAGTCTTCCTTTATTCCTCCTCCATAATTTTCAAACCTGCTCACTACACACCCAACATTAGGTCTTTGCCCGTACTGCTCCCTTTGCCTGGGATGCCCTACCCACACACATCTGAATTTCCTGAAGATTTTTATTTTTAAAAATCCCATTTTCAGTGAGACATTCCAGCCTACCTAACTAGAAATTTTACCCCATCTCTTACATTTAATATCACTCTACCCTGCCCCCCTTTTTAAAGCACTTATCACATTTTAATATGAGGCATAGTTTACACTGCTTCTTGTTTATTTTCCGTTTCCCCACTAGAGTAAATGTCTTCATGAAGGCAGAAACTTTTGCCTGTCTTGTTCACTCATGGATCATAGAGCCTATACATACGGCAGATGCTCAATAAATATCTGTTGAATGAATAAACGAATGAATAATGCCACTTGTTCCATTTTATAATCAGTCTCAAATATGAAATTTAGTTTACATTAATCAAACTCCTACAAAAAGTATATTATGTATTTTTCAACTATGTTATTGCTTTTAAAAGTACGAATAAAATTTCAGGTTTGATTACTAACAGAACTAGTGTTAAGAATACGATATCTACTTTTATGCATCTCATTTGTAAAACAAATTAGTGATACAAGGCTGAACTTATTCATTAGGACTTTGGAGTTGAATTTCCAGCCTACCACAAAATTAGCTGATCCTTAGAGTTCTTGCCTCTAAAAGTGAAGAGGTTAATATAAACAATTGTGGAAGCTCTTTCATCCCAAAATTCTATTAAATGTCTATCCATATCTAAAGCATAGGGGAAAAGAGAAAATTTAAAAATTGTGCTCAATTTTGTACTAAATAAAAGTTTATATGTATAAATTGTCAAGGGAGATACGTGGTACCTAATTAATATTAAATAAATGTCAGTTATTATTGTCATTAGGGTAGTCACTTTCATTTATTGTCATCTGTCCTATTACTCTATTCAGCTAAGCTCTCTGTGTAAAAAGAAAATCTTATGATCAAGACAAAAATCTTATGGGAAACAAACAAAACCTGTAAATGAGATAAGCCTAAGTACAAAGCAAACATTTGCAAATTGTCATACTCTTTTTCAGAATATGATAGCGAAACTACAAGTATATATTTTATCCATGGCTAAGAGTAAACTTCCAAATTCAAATAAATATTTTTGTACCAAGCTTTGACTTAAAAATTATATTTTCAGACATGAAACTTTTAAAACAATTATGCTTTCAATAACATTCAAATTGTATGAAGTATATATACAGTAAGACCCCTATATACTGAAATAAAGATACTGTACTACTGTACTCTACATAGTACTGTACAGTAAAGTACACAAAAGCACAATGACTTGCAGAGGATGCATGCACTTGACAATGTATGCCAGACACATGAACTAACTTAGGTGACTGGACATGTGACTGGACATGTGGACACACATTCACATCTTTGAAAGTTCGCAACTTGAATGTTTGTACGTAGGGGACTTACTGTATTTGAATTTAAAGAGTCTATTCATTTTTTTTTGGAGGGGGGCTCCACGTTTTATTAGGGATATGGCAGAAGCAGAGGCTGGAAGCAGAGCAGCCACATTTAATGACAGATAAATTAACTACAGTGGGTAGATAGAGGGTAAGGGACTGGTCCAGGCATGTTAATATAAAACAACAAAAGACAGACAAATGGACCCCAAAGACATGGGGTGGGGGAGGGAAGCACCATCCAGACAGCAAATAGGACCAGGGGAGACAGAGACAGAAGGCAACTTGACCCCTCGCCCCTAAACTCCACCAGCATAGGACTTCTAGGGTGGCCCTGCAGGGACTTGGGCCAGGGGAGCCTCGAGGGTGGGCAGAGATGGCACTGCTGGCCGGTGGGCCGAACACCCAGCACCACAACATATCTCAGCCTGAAGTGGGAAATGGGGGCCAGGACACAGTGTCCTTGAACCCCCAGTCCCTCAGAGGAAGAGCCTTACTCTGGGTAAGAGAAGGGACCAAAGGTGGGATCTCACCCTGAGATGAGAGTGGTCATCCTTATAAACTATCCATAACTAAAAACACTAGGAAGTACCACATTTTACTCCAAATCCAAAATTGTTACTGATTTACAATATTTGTTTTTGAAATTGCAAAAATATTTGTAACAAAATGTTCATTTTCATTTTAGTAAGAGCCCTTCATTATTACAGTCCCTTTTCAATTTTTTGGACAATGTTGAAAACTATACTTTCTTTTATAAGGAAAATAGAGTTAATTTTATTTCAGGTTATTTATTATAAGAACATGTGGATGTTATTAAAAATTTTTATTAGAGTATAGTTGATTTACAATGTTATGTTAGTCTCATGTATACAGCAAAGTAAATCAGTTATACATGTACATGTATCCACTCTTTTTTTTTTTTTTTTTAGAATCTTTTCCCATTAGGCCATTACAGAGTATTGAGTAGAGTTTCCTGTGCTATACAGCAGGTTCTTATTAGTTATCTATTTTATATGTAGCAGTGTGTATATGTCAGTCCCAATCTCCTAATTTATCCCTCCTCCCTCCCCCAATAACCGCTGGTAACCATAAATTTGTTTTCTACATCAGTGACTCTACTTCTGTTTTGTAAAAAAGTTCATTTGTATGCATTTTTTTTAGATTCCACATATAAGCAATATCATATGATATTTGTCTTTCTATGTCTAACTTACTTCAATAAATATGACAATCTCTAGGTCAATCCATGTTGCTGCAAATGGCATTATTTCATTCTTTTTTCTGGCTGAGTAATATTCCATTGTATATATGTACCACATCTTCTTTATCCATTCCTCTGTTGATGGACACTTAGGTTGCTTCCATGTCCTGGCTATTGTAAATAGTGCTGCAATGAATATTGGGGGGGCATGTATATTTTTGAATTATGGCTTTCTACAGGTTGCCCAGGAGTGGGATTGCCGTGTCATATGGTAGTTCTATTTTTAGTTTCTTAAGGAACCTCCATACTGTTCTCCATAGTGGCTGTACTGATTTACATTTCCACCAATAGTGTAGGAGGGTTCTCTTTTCTCTATACCCTCTCCAGTATTTATTGTTTGTAGATTTTTTTGATGATGGCCATTCTGACTGGTGTGAGGTGATACCTCATTGTAGTTTGATTTACATTTCTCTAATGATTAGTGATGTTGAGCATCTTTTCATGTGCTTTTTGGCCATCTGTATATCTTCTTTGGAGAAATGTCTATGTAGATCTTCCACCCATGTTTTAATTGGGTTATTATTTTTTTTTTTTTGATATTGAGCTCTATGAGCTGTTTGTATATTTTGGAGACTAATCCCTTGTCAGTCACTTCATTTGCAAATATTTTCTCCCATTCTGAGGGCTGTCTTTTCATTTTGTCTATGGTTCCCTTTGCTGTGCAAAAACTTTTAAGTTTAACTAGGTCCCATTTGTTTATTTTTGTTTTTATTTTCATTACTCTAGGAGGTGAATCAAAAAATATCTTGCTGTGATTTATGTCAAAGAGTGTTCTGCCTATGTTTTCCTCTAAGAGTTTTATAGTGTCTGGCCTTACATTTAGGTCTTTAATCTGTTTTGAGTTGATTTTTGTGTATCAGGTTAGGAAGTGTTCTAATTTCATTCTTTTACATGTAGCTGTCCAGTTTTCCCAGCACCACTTATTGAAGAGACTGTCTTTTCTCCATTGTATATTCTTGCCTCCTTTGTCATAGCTTAGGTGACCATAGGTGTGTGGGTTTATCTCTAGGCTTTCTAGCCTGTTCCACTGATCTATATTTCTATTTTTGTGCCAGCACCATGCTGTTTTGATGACTGCAGCTTTGTAGTATACTCTGAAGTCAGGGAACCTGATTCCTCCAGCTCCAGTTTTCGTTCTCAAGATTGCTTTGGCTATTTGGGGTCTTTTGTGTGTCCATACAAATTTTAAAATATTTTGTTCTACTTCTGTGAAAAATGTCAGTGGTAGTTTCATATAGATTGCATTGAATTTGTAGATTACTTTGGGTAGTATAGCCATTTTCTAAACATTGATTCTTCCAATCCAGGAACATGGTATATCTCTCCATCTGTTTCTGTCAACTTTGATTTCTTTCATCAGTATCTTATAGCTTTCTAAGTACAGGTCTTTTGCCTCCTTAGGTAGGTTTATTCCTAGGTATCTTATTTTTTTTGTTGTGATGGTAAATGGGATTGTTTCCTTAATTTCTCTTTCTGATCTTTTGTTATTAGCATATAGAAATGCAAGAGCTTTTGTTGTATTAATTTTGTATCATGCAACTTTACCAAATTCATTGAGGAGCTCTAGTTTTCTGGTAGCATGTTTAGGATTTACTATGTATAGTATCATGTCATCTGCAAATGGTGACAGTTTTACTTCTTATTTTCCAATTTGGATTCCTTTTATTTCTTTTTCTTCTCTGATTACTGTGGTTAGGACTTCCAAAACTATGTTGAATAACAGTGGTGAAACTGAACATCCTTATGATGTTCCTGATCTTAGAGGAAATGCTTTCAGTTTTTCACCATTGAAAATGATGTTTCCTGTGGGTTTGTTGTATATAGGCTTTTTTATATTGAGGGAGGTTCCTTCTATGCCAACTTTCTGGAGACTTTTTATCATAAATGGGTGTTGAACTTTGTCAAAAGCTTTTTCTGCATCTATTGAGATGGTCATATGGTTTTTATTCTTCAGTTTGATAATATGCTGTATCACACTGATTGATTTGCGTATATTGAAGAATCCTTGCATCCCTGAGATAAATCCCACTTGATCATGGTGTATGATCGTTTTAATCTGTTGTTGGATTCTGTTTGCTAGTATTTTGTTAAGGATTTTTGCATCTATGTTCATCAGTGATATTGGCCTGCAATTTTCTGTTTTTGTAATATCTTTGTCTGGTTTTGGTATCAGGGTGATGGTGGCCTCATAAAATGAGCTGGGCGTGTTCCTTCCTCTGAAATTTTTTGGAAGAGTTTGAGAAGGATAGGTGTTAGCTCTTCTCTAAATGTTTGATAGAATTTGCCTGTGAAGCCATCTGGTCCTGGACTTTTGTTTGTTGGAAAATTTTTATTCACAGTTTCAACTTCATTACTTGTGATTGGTCTGTTTATATTTTCTGATTCTTCCTGGTTCAGTCTTGGGAAGTTGTACCTTGCTAAGAATCTGTCCATTTCTTCCAGGTTGTCCATTTTAGTGGCATATAGTTGCTTGTAACAGTCTCTTATGATCCTTTGTATTTCTATAGTGTCAGTTGTAACTTCTCCTTTTTCATTTCTAATTTTATCCTTTTTTTTTCAAGAATCTGGCTAAAGGTTTACCTATTTAGTTTATCTTCTTAAAGAACCAGCTTTTAGTTTCATTGATCTTTGCTACAATATTGTTTTCTTCATCTGTATTTCATTTATTTCTGCTCTGATCTTTATGATTTCTTTCCTTTTACTAACTTTGGGTTCTGTTTGCTCTTCTTTCTCTAGTTGCTTTATGTATAAGGTTAGGTTATTTGACATTTTTGTTTTTTCTTGAGGAAAGATTGTACTGCTATAAACTTCCCTCTTAGAACTGCTTTTGCTGCATACCATAGGTTTGGGTCATCATGTTTTCGTTGTCATTTGTTTCTAGGTAATTTTTGATTTCTTCTTTGATTTTTTCAGTGATCCATTGGTTATTTAGTAACATTCTGTTTAGCTCCCTGTGTTTGTGGTTTTTACAGTTTTTTTTTTCCTGTAATTGATTTCTAATCTCATATTGTTGTGGTTGGAAAAGATGCTTGAGATGATTTCAATTTTATTAAATTTACCAAGGCTTGATTTGTGACCCTAGATGTGATCTATCCTGGAAAATGTTCAGTGTGCATTTGTGAAGACAGTGTATTCTGCTGCTTTTGGTTAGAATATCCTATAACTATCAATTAAGTCTATCTGGTCTAATTTATCATTTAAGGCTTGTGTTTCCTTATTAATTTTCTGTCTGGATGATCTGTTCATTGGTGTAAGTGGGGTGTTAAAGTTCCCTGCTCTTATTGTGTTACTGTCAATTTCCCCTTTTATGGCTGTTAGTATTGGACTTATGTATTGAGGTGCTCCTATGTTGGGTGTACGAATATCTACAATTGTTGTATCTTCTTTCTGGATTGATACCTTGATCATTATGTAGTGTCCTTCCTTGCCTCTTGTAATAGTCTTTATTTTAAAGTCTATTTTATCTGATATGAGTTTTGCTACTACAGCTTTCTTTTGATTTCCATTTGCATGGAATATCTTTTTTCATCCCTTCACTTTCAGTCAATAGCGGGTTTCTTATAGACAGCATATATATGAGTCTTATTTCTGTATCCATTCAGCCAGTCTATGTCTTTTGGTTGGAACATTTAATCCATTTACATTTAAGGTAATTATCAGTGTGAATGTTCCTATTGCCATTTTCTTAATTGTTTTGGGTTTGTTTTTATAGGTCTTTTTTCTTCCCTTCCTTTTTTGTTCTCTTCTCTTGTGTTTCTCACCTAGAGAATTCCCCTTAGAATTTGTCGTAAAGCTCATTTGTTGGTGCTGAATTCTCTTAGCTTTTGCTTGTCTATAAAGCTTTCAATTTCTCCATTGAATCTGAATGACAGCCTTGCTGTGTAGAGTATTCTTGGTTGTAGGTTTTTTCCTTTCATCACTTTAAATATATCTTACCACTCCCTTCTGGCCTGCAGAGTTTCTGCTGAAAAATAAGCTGATAACCTTATGGGGATTGCCTTGTATGTTATTTGTTGCTTTTCCCTTGTTACTTTTAATACTTTTTCTTTGTATTAAATTTTGTTAGTTTGATTAAAATGTGTCTCAGCATGTTCCTCCTTGGATTTATCTTGTATGGGACTCTACGCTTCCTGGACTTGGGTGACTGTTTCCTTTCTCTTGTTAGGGAAGTTTTTGTCTATAATCTCTTCAAATATTTTCTCAGGCCCTTTTTCTTTTTCTTCTTCTTCTCGGACCCCTATAATTTGAATGTTGGTGCATTTAATATTGTTCCAGAGGTCTCTGAGACTGTCCTCATTTCTTTTCATTCTTTATTCTTTTTCTGTTCTGAAGCAGAGATTTCCACTATTCTGTCTTCCAGGTCACTTATATTCTTCTGTCTCAGTTATTCTGCTATTGATTCCTTCTAGTGTATTTTTTCATTTCAGTTATTGTCTTGTTTATCTCTGTTTGTTTGTTCTTTAGTTCTTCTAAGTCTTTGTTAAACTTTTCTTGTATATTCTCGATCCATGCCTCCATTGTTTTTCTGAGATCTCGGATCATTTTTACTATCATTACTCTGAATTCTTTCTCTGATACATTACTTATCTCCTTTTCATTTAGTTGTTCTTGTAGGTTTTTATCTTGCTCCTTCATCTGCAATATATTTCTTTGTCATCTCATTTTGTCAATCTTACTGTGTTTGTCTCCTTTCCGCAGGTTGCAGGATTATAGTTCCTCTCGCTCTGGTGTCTGCCCCCTGGTGGGTGACGTCACCTGGTGGGTGACGTTGGTCCAGAGGCTTGTGCCGTTATCCCCTTGATGGGGGTTTGACTGGTGTAGTGGTGATCAGAGCCTGCCCTAGTTATTGAGTGCCCCCCCCCTTTGCTCTGTGGTTGTCACTGCCCTGTCCAGGGCAGGGTCTGCTCCCTAGTTTTTGGAGTAGAGGTCCCCAGATCTATTTCTTAGCTGTGATTCTGATTTGTGGCATGAGGTAGATGGGATTGGAGCACTCCCACTTGGAGAGAAGCCACTGAGTATTACTCTTCTGGAGCTGTTCACCTGTGCATGTGCTCTGTTGTGTCCCCTTTCACCTACTGTGCAGGCTCACAGAGTATACTGTTGTTGGCACTGCTCTTCATCCTGCCTTAACTGTGGGTATTCTGGCAATTGGCCCTGGTGACTCTCATGCATTATTTTCACCCAGCCACTGGCACAGGTGTACTGATGTCAGGCCCAGGACTGTAGTAGTCGTGCAGTAGTCATGCACCTGGGGGAGCTATGGAGACAGCTCAAACTCTGGTCTGGCCCAACCCCCATCTGTACATGTCCCCAGAGCCCACAGCTGCTAAAGCTAGACCCAACACAGCTGCAAGAGCACTTGTTGTCCTTTTGGATATTTCACAGGCAGTGAATTTAAGAAGCCATCAGTAGAGGTGTAACTCCACAGTTTGTGCAGCCATGAGGAGAGATTTCAGCCCTTCTTCCTTAGTCACACAGCCCCTAGGGCTCAGCTGTGATTTCAGCCCCTCTTCTGGGCATATTTCCTAGTGGGGTGAGTTATCTGCACCCTCCTAGGAGAGTGGAGCAGGTCTCAGCACACACTGGTGGACTTCCTAGTAGTAAGAGCTATCCACATGCTCTTGGAACAGCATGGCAGGTTCCGGCATCCACTGACAGATTTCCTACTGGCAGAAACTATCTGTGCCTTCCCAAGATAACATGGGCAGGTCCTGAGGCCTGCTGGCAGAATTACTAGTAGCTGGATCTGTCTGTGTCCTTCTGGGTCAGCAGGGGTGGGACCTGGCATCTGCCCACGGGTATGGAAGAGGCAGCCAGTGCCAGCCTCTGGAGCCCAAGATGGTGGTGGTGACTCACCCTTGTCCCCAGAGCTCCTGTAGGCAGTGTCCTGTTGCCTGGGAGTATTCACAGGGATAGAAGTTGTTATGGTGGTCCCACCCCTCTCCTTGTTTGCCTCCCAATAATGGTGCCTCGTCTCTCTGGTGGGCCCAGGCTCCTTCCTAGTATATCCTCAGTTGCCATGGCTGATCTCTTCAGGCTGTTTCCTCACCTAACCCTGGTCCTCTCCCTAGGACTGAACACCTGACCCCCACCCTCACCGACAGAGAAGTATGTCAGGTTGAGATGTGCAGGATTGTGATGCTGACCCTCTGTGCAGGTTACTCTCCATTTTGCCTTCCACAAATCAGTTGCTCTCTCCCCTCTTAGGCTCCCAAACTCCCCCTTAGTCCAGTCTAATTTCTCTGCTGGCAAGGAGCCTTCCCAAGGTGCAGGAACCCTTCCTCTTTCACAGCTCCCTTGCTGGGGCTCAGGGCCCATCCTGATTCCTTCTTTTCTTTTTCCTTTTGTCCTAAGGTTAAGTGGAAGTTTTCTTGTCTTTTGGGGTGTCTGAGGTCTTCTGTTCGCATTCAGTAGCTGTTCTGTGTGAATCGTTCCATTTGTAGGTGTATTTTCAATGTTTCTGTGTAGGGAGGCGACCTCTGTTTCCTACCCCACTGCCATCTTGATCCCCTGGATTTTTTAAATCTTATTTCTTTTCCTTTGAGAAAAGAAATACTACTTTTGTGGTATTTCAAAAGCTGTAAGATCATCATGATCCATGATTATAAGATTCAAATAACCTAAGTGTCAATGGATGAATGAATAAAGAATATGTGGTGTGTATAATGGAATATTATTCATTCTTTAAAAAGAATTAAATCCTGCCATTTCTGACATGAATGAAACTGGAGGACATTATGATGAGTGAAATAAAACAGAGAAAGAAATATATTGCATGGTATCAGTTATATGTGGAATCTTTAAAAAAAAAAAAAAAGTCCAGCTCATAGAAGGAGAGAGTAGAATGCTGGTTACCTGATTACCAGGGACTGGGGAGTGGGGAAATGAGGACAGATTGGTAAGATAATTTAAACTTCCAGCATAAAATTTTAAAGCCAAATTGAAGAAAGAGATTCTGTAAAAATGACTTTATAACACTGAAAAATAATGAAAGACCACATGGAAACTTTTATTAGTCAGGAAGAAAATAGATGATGTACTTATTAGATTCAAATTAAAACAAAGTAAAAAAAAAAAAACCTATATTTTAAAATTGCAGTAACTTCTACCCTAATTTCCTTGTGTACATAAGTATATCTGTACAGTATATCTCCTAGACTATTTTGTCTTTACAATGAAATGCCAATTAATGTTTTATTAACATTTATATATTAGGCTTCTTAGCTTTTGGAAGTTTTCAGAAAAACCTCAATGTCTTGATGGTCTTCCATAAAGCAATTTTCTCTTGAAAATAAATATCAATATGACTTTATTCTTAATTACATTAAGTCAAAACAAGTAACCCTGACCCATATACTTGGGATTTGTTATTTGGATCCAAGATTTTTTAAGCAAAGATTACTGCCTCCAAAAACCATTTAATATAAATGATCTTTAAAATTGTTTCATATTTTAATATTTTATTTTAGGTTATTCTAAGTTATCATACATAAAATATTATAAAAGTGTTGTATGATCTTCTTTTGTCTTTTGAAGTTATAAGACATATTCCTTTTTATGATAAAAATACATTGAATGCAATAATTTGCTCCCTTTTTACATAGCAGTAACAAGAAAACTAATATTGAATAGATTAAAAAAAAAAAACTTTCCCTCAATGGGTTTCCCAAGGATTTGAGTGTCAAATTTCTCTTCTTGTTCTAAAGTGATGTCTTAGAACATGTCTTAGAAATGCCGAGTTAAAAACTGGGAAACCAATGTGCTTTATTTGGTGCCATTTAGAATATCTAAAGAGTAAACGATGTTTGAACATTGTGTTATACAATTGGCAAAAGGCAAAATAAAACTTACTTTTAACTCAGAATACAACATGACCACCCAGGAACAGTACCTGAACCCAGGCAGAGAAAGTATCCCTGAAGATTTCAGAAATTTTACATTCACAAGAATGGCTTTACTTATACACAATGAGTCATGTTGCTTTATTTCTACACAACCTCCTGATGTTCTCATGTCCTTTAAGGACTCTTACAATCCTGAGATTTGACTTTTCAATAAAAAGCCCCATCAGATGACTAAATAGGGAACCAATCATGAACAAAAGGGTTGATTTATTCTTTCATAGTGTTTCAACTATATATTTAAAAGTAAACCAGTATAATAGTTTCCAAATTTTTTTCCTATGTTTAATTTCAACAAAATATTCTCCACATCTTTGAATATTTATCTTTTTTAAGATTTATCCATTTATTTATTATGGTAATTAATCAGTGAAGTTACTCTATTCTTCTCTTTATTCATTCCATTTACTTATCCTGAATTTATTCTTATCTGTGTTGTGTTCTTGTGTCTCCTTTTAGGCTTAAGGTTATTAAGAATTCACACACTACCTCAAACTGTACACTCCCTTGTACGAATTTTCAGAAGACTAAAAAATGCATAATAAATACTGATTGATTAGCTAAAACTGAGAACACATACCTCTTTGCAAACCTTATTGGCAGATTGTATTATTCACCAATAAATTCTTCCTTTTCCCCAAGTGACTGCCAAGGCTTAGTATTTATAGTGTACTTTATTCAAAAAAAATTAATAAACAGAAACCTCAATTAAATAAAGTCAGGAGACCAGAAGGCAGAGCTCTCACAACCTACCATGAGAGCAGAGACCAACAAGGAGAAGACTCCTCTTCTTTCCTGGCAAGGACTCAGCCAAGGAAAAGCCATGGACTCTTTGTTCACCTTAGCCCTCCCAACTTCCTTTTCCCCTTTCTAAAAGTGTTCTCCTTCCCTGGCCACTGGCATGTGGCTTTCCATAGTTGCAGACCCTGAATTGCAACTCTCTGCTAATACCAAGTAAACTCATCTTTGCTGGAGAAATATTTGGCATTCTACTTGTTTTAGGTTAACAACTTCCATAAATAATTAATGTTAGGCATAACCATGTGACTTGATTTAACCAATGGAAAAGTAACAGGCTGTCATTATTGAGCTGACACCTTAACAGAGTAGCAGTATGCATTTCTGCTTCCACCTTGTTCCCTGAAAATGCCATGTCATAATTATCCTTTGTTGCTTCAGCCAGAATACCAGAATGAAAACACGTGGACCAAAAACCTGTGGTCCAGTTTAGCACAGCATATCCCAGTTGAGATTAGCTGACCTGCAGTCCAATGAGATTTAAATAACTAAGCCATTGAGTTTCTGGGGCAGCTGTTTGTTACGCAGGATTATTCCAGCAGAAAAAGGACTAATACTCCCTAGCACAGAAAATGGAGACTTATTCAGAGCTTTTTATAAAACTGTAAAAACAAATACAGAAAGATAGTAACAACTCTAGAATGTTATTAATAAAAATAGCATCATATCGTAAATCTTCCATCTTGACTAAATAGTGTGCATAGATGATGAGTTATTCTCGAAGTCAAGGCTGTGAATTTTTAAGATATTTTAAGAATATCTCAAAGATTGCTAGGTATAACATTTTACCTGTAGATAGTTAATCACCTAAGGGAAAAACTCAATTATACAGAAAAATATATATATACATACACACATAATACATACATACACACATACATACATACGTATATGTGCATGTGTGTATTTCATTTAGGTGTCATTTTCAGATCACTCTCTGGTTTCCATTCAGATATCACTGAGTACTATAGATTTAATACACAAAGAAACCGAGAAATAGTCATATTATGTTTTTAAAATTTTAATATTAGAAATGTGTTATAAAGAAAATGTATTACTCAATTATATACTGCCTAAAATGTATCACATATTTCAGTGATTTAATAATTTATGGAGTGTATACATTCCATGTTTGAAGAGTTAATATGTCTCAGGGGAAGATGAGCTTTTCCTTGAAGAGATTATTTTACACCCTTGATGTAAATGGTAGTTTTAGCACAAAATAAGACATTTCAGCTTTCACATAAGTTTTCTGGCTTCAATATATTTCTGACTCTCTTAAGTTCCTGTTTTTCTAGTTACCTCTATAGAATAAAAAATAAAGGGTCACAAGGATAGAAGCACAAATAACCAATACATTTCCTTAATTTTATGGATTGTTAAATGAAGCTCAGATTCTTCCAAGTTCAAAAATTTCATTATGTCTCCAAATCAAATATCTATCCCAAATACTTCTTTTCACTTCCATCTCTACAGCAATACTAGTCAGACATGTGACTTCTGGGATACTTCTCAGACATATAAAATTTGATAGGTCTAAAAGTGAATTCACCTCTACCTTCCCCAGCTAAGTGTGGAACTCTTTTAATTTTTGCTCTATTAAATAGTGGTTAAATATTAAGTAGTATGAACATCAGTATCAGCAAGTATCACAACAGGAAATGATGGCACATTCAAATGTAGTAGTTTAAGAGACTTTAATGCAAGTACAGTTAATAAATATGGGGACAGAGTCAAAGAAAGTCAACAAGGCATACTGAAGCACCCCGAGTTGAGTAAAAACAGGGAGTCCTCAACATTACTTGGCCTAAAGAGGCAAGGGAAGGGACAACTTATGAAACAGAGAGGGCTGTAGCTACTACAAGAGAGTATTGCTCAACAGAAACTGTGGACTTTGGTAGAGAAACTTATAAATGGGCAATCCACGACTAGGTAGGGAAAGAACCACAGAACTCAGTACCCCTACTTCACTCTCCACCTGACATACCCTTTCCCATGATGCCTTCCATTAACCAGACTCCACACGAAGCCAGGGGGAAAGAAAAGGCCATTGATTAAGTTAATAAAAGTTGGTCTTCTGGCGACAGAGTTGGGTGGTGAGGGTGAAAAGTAGACCTGGAGGGACAAAGTGTCCCTAACACATTAATCCAGTGTTTCAAGACAGAAACAAGAATCTTTCTAAATCTCTCTCTCTTTTTAATCCCATCCAGATTCAAAAGACATTTTGGTTCATTTAAAACTCAAATGGACTGAAGTAACCACTGGTGGTGAATTACCCAAGAGCTACCACTGTTTCTTAAAATGAGTTGAAAAATCAGAAGTGATTTAGACATCTTATCATTTATTTTGAGGTTGCTCTATTATGAAACCTAGGACTTTCTGAGCATAACAAAACCAGTTATTAATCTGTATTATGGATGATGGTATATCTTTGCAGGAATGCTCTGAGCTCCTATGTGTGAACATTTGCCTCCACATGTGTCTTTCAGAACAAAGTCAGAGCACCACATCTGAGGCCCCTCCACCAGAATATGAACAACTTCATGACAGTGACATGATTCCTTCAATTAAAATAAAAAAGATAGGAAACAATCATCCATAAATACTTATAAGGTTTGGGGAAGGGGCTGAAGTTACTCATACTCAACCGTGATGCAAGTGCATTCTGTATGCACCAGCCCGCACTTCCCTTAAGAACTCCTGGGCAGTGAAGAGAATGTACCTGCAGGTAATTACTGAGCTGGAGAAATAGTAAGGCTGTTCACCCAACCTTCTCTTCCCTAGAGGGTAGTTAGAGCTACACCCTATGGGGCAGAGAGGAAAGGGCGTACCACCTGTGTTACACCTGTGTAAAATAAAAATGTTTTTAACAGGCTCTTCACAAACTACTGAAGACATTCCATCTTTTAAAATAGCACAGAAGGTCCAGAATAACTAAATTGTACAAAGAAAAGCATATATATATTCATATTCAAATAGTCATGCAAATGAAGCAGTTTACATCTGGAGAATGAAGAAATTTCCTATTTCTGTGGAACCAAAGTATTTTGAAGAACTAAAGAGATATTTGACAGAAATGAAGTACCAACTAGAGAAGATATTCACAAACTTCACATAGAAATTCAGAATAAGAATTTCTACTTCTGATTTTGGTGTCCAAACTTCACAACATAGTAGACATGAGTTCTTACAGTGTGGATAAGTTTCAAAGGAATTAGGAATAACACATTGATACATTATCCTTGGAAATATGAAGAAAAATAGGTGAATTCCTGAGATATTTGTCTATAAGACCAAACTTTGAACAGCATTTGTTTCTCTCCAGGGCTTAACCAATGCCAACAACACATATGTTTGGAATGATGATGGATGGATAGATGGATGGATGGATGCCTGCATGCATGGATGAACTAATGAACTAATTAATAAATCTGGCTCCCTAAAAAGCATCTTCTTTTTCACAAAAATACTAAAATATAAGCTGAGAGCCACTGTCTCTGGTAATGTTTCAGAATCAAGATATGCCATGATTGATTATCCCCATGTGAATAAATAGGGATGTTTTTTTCCATTGCAGAAACAGAAATCCAACTTCAGGAAGTTAAACTAAACAAATATTTGAGGTATCTTTTATTTTTTAATTTATTTTAATGAGACAGAATTGCACAGCTGTCTATTCCTGAGGAAGAGAATACCACTGTTCTTAAGAGTGGCTTTTGCTCTAGCCTTCTATAGGGACTATTACTGGAGTTACTTCTAGTTCACTTCCCCCTTTCTCATTCACTCTGCTCAAGGGAAGCTAATATCTACATTTTCCAGTGGTAAGAGTCAAGACAGTAAAATCCTCTCAGTGCTGACCAAATTTTTCTTGCTCCCTTAGACTTGCCCATCCAAGGTGGAACATGCACTTATGGTGTCAGTATCTACTTGTGCACCCTCTAACTCACTTTCCACAAGGCAACCAGAGGGATTTTTTTGAAGAAGAAATCTTACCATATACACCCTTTGTTTAAAATCCTTTAGTGGGCCAGAATAGTGCCTCAGAAGAGAGCCCAAATGTCTCAGTACATCCTACAAGGCTGTTGATCTGTCCTCTGTGTTTCTGAGGAGACCACAATTATCATGTTAAGGTGAGAAAATTACCTACAGTACTGGACTCTCCCTGTCATGAAATCCTGTCCCGCACCCACTAGATCTCGGTAACGCTGCTCCTCAGTCATTCTGACATACAAAAATATTTCCACAGATTTGAAAATGTCCATGGGAAGGCTGGAAAACCTCTTTGGTTTAGACTACTTCTCACTTGAAGTACTGAACTCCCATCAACAGTGAACTACTCACAGTTCACTTAGTAAGCAACTTTCTCTTACCTCAGACACGTCTACATGCTCCTCATTCTTCTGGAACTGTCTTTTATCTCCATAGATCTAATTTCAGGAGGACCAACAAATAGCACTTTAGATATCTTCTTCTCTGTGTCCCCTTCAAAATGCAGATATCCTTTCTATGTTCTATCAAAACACCTTATACTTATCCTGAATATGACACTTTAAAAATATCACATGACCTAATTATTTGTTTCATCTGCTACATTCAAAGCTACTTGAAAGCAAAAAAGAAACTGACCTATTCAGAATTGTACACTCCATTCCCAAGCTATGATGTACTTACCAGGTACTGGCACATACTAGGTACTTTAACATAAGTGAATTGATGAGGGTGGCACTAAACTTGGAACTAGACGACATGATTTTGAATCTGTACTCCAATACCATTTGTGTGATCATGGACAAGCTGCCCTAATTTCATAGCATCCTCTGATATTCCCTACTCTGCAGGACTTCAGTGAGGGTTAGGTGAGGAATTGTATGTTAAATTTCTTTAAATGCTGATTTACAGCTATGAATATTTTAAATTCAAACTATAATTTTTTAAATGTTAGTAGAAATGCTATTGAACCATAAGGTTTATTTTCCTAAATGGCTTAAAAATTTTCTGAACTATGGAGCTTGTTAGAGAATTTAAATGGCTGTCCAACTAGTCATATATTTTAAAATAATTAGTCAATTCAACTATTTAATCAGCCTGTACTTGTATGGAGGTTGTTTTAATTCACATTAAAGTAGTTACTCATGATGCTCACAGGTGCCAATTTCACAATTATTTCTCCTTAAGACTACATTTTTTCCAAGTCTTCTAACATTTTTACTTTAAAATTGGACAAAACATGGCTATACTATGAGAAACACAATAGCCTGTGGACAGCTGTGCATTAAGAAAGGTTTTAGGGCAATATATTTTTTCTTCCTCAGAACAAATTTTGCTACAATTTTCTCTTAATTAATATAATTGATAACAGTTACACAGAAATCTGGCATTTTAATCATGCAGATATGTCTTTTGTCGTCTAAAGTGAAATTAAAAACCACCAGCAGTCTTTTACTTTCAGTGGTAGCTGGAAAGGAAATTAAAATGGAGCTGGTAATAAATGGCTGGTATGTTCAATTTGAAAGATCACAGATGTGGGTCACTTACATAGTGAAGGTATGGCACAAAACACTGTGACAATCTGGAAGAAAACTCCTATCCACAGAATTGGGAATTCTGAAATCTTTAATAATAAGCTCGATAACACATAAGTTACCCATCGTAATTAAGGCCAAGATTTTTAATTTGATTAGCATCAATTCTTATGTAGATTTAACAAAAAGCAGGATCCACATCCTATATTACTCACTGCTATTTCATTTATCAATTTAACAGTGGATATTTGGTTAAGGAGATATAAATACAAACAAAATTCCTTTGACCATGCATTTTGTAGCTTATAAGAGAGTGTTACTTTGATTTATTAATATGCTAAATAGTAATATTAAATGGATGACTATCCAGTACACTCATCTAGACATTGTCATCAGCTAATTTTCAGATAATACAGGCAGTTAGAAATGTTACAAATAGTTCTAATTGTAGAATTGCCTTAAACAAGAGCTATGGCCTCTGCATAATATCAAGAATTTATCATTATGGAAACCAGAAGAATAACAAAGAGCCAGGAATTTAACATTTATTTTCAGGTCTATATTCTTCAGTGAACGCTGAATCACTGGGGATTTTGGTTCATGTTCCTAACATGCCAATCTCTTCAACGTTAACTGACTTTAAGATTTGGGAATCACATTAGTGAAGATACTAAATGAAGCTATGACTGAATGTGAGTACTGAGGAGTAATGTATAGAAAGAAGAGAGAGGGGTTCTGAGAAAGAATGGAAATCAGAGTAGGGGAAGGCATAGTCAGGGTCAGAAATATATTGTATAATTACATGTAAACCAAAGAAGAAAATCAAAGGAAACGGTAAGCAATCATTGAGTATCTGCAGAGACTCCAAGGGGTGTAAGATGTGAATTTTAAATGTGTTGCTAGGGTCAGAATATTTTTCTTAACATTAACAAAGCCATATCTTACAAAATGATTAAGAAATGGAGGAAATTAAAACTTTTAATGCTATCAGTAAAAAAGTCAGCCAAAGCAAGCTATCAGTTGTTCACATTAATTTATTAATAAATTAAAGTTTTGAGCATTTAATTATAAATTTTAAGTTGAAGGAATACGCATTTTCCTTCAACCTTTTCTTCTTTGATTACAACCAAATTTCTTGAAAAAGCTACTGACACTATTTTCTTTTCCTTCTACCCTCTCATTATGGAACTCATTCAATCTGGTTTTATACATAATAACACTGCCTCAACTCTCTTCTCTCAGGTTAGATGAGCTAGTCATCAAAATTAGCTGCAAACAAACATGTTTAGAGTAATGTTAAGAGCAATCAGGTATCTTTGGATGGCAGCTTTTCTCAATATTTAGATACTGCTCTCCTTATCCTCTCTTCTAAGTAATAGACTTGCAATACCCTAAGACAACATACAACCTCCTAAGCACTTTAACAATCTGACTTTTGTCCGGTTAATTATAATTTTTATTATATTAGCACAAAATATATAGATACTTTCACTTTGGTAAGTTTTCTAGTGTAAAACCTATATCTTCATTCAATTATTTTATATAAAAAAAACAGTAGTTGTCATTGAATGCAAAGTACTAGCTTTCCTGATGTGATTTTTCCTTTTTAAAGACAAACTTAATTGTTTGATCCTCCAAGGATCATAAAATTAGTAAGAAAAATAATGAAGCAAAAATAGTTCAGTGTATCAGATTTCAAAAATGTTTCCTGATTTTTAAAAAGTGGCATCCTTAAGTCTTTTTAAATCAACTAAATAATGCAAAACAAACATGGCTTCTTTCTATATTAAACACTTTGGTTAAGTAGGCTGGGGAAACACTGTGTTGCACGGCAGACTTTCATGTCACTTTTGGAGGTTACACAGTGTGAAACTCAAAACCCATGACTCTCCTGGCATAAAATCTAAAGACATCTACCCATTTGAGGAAAGATTTTCCTTCAGTAATGAGAGACCTATTTAACTGGAGCAGAGATTCAAAATGAAGTCAGTACCATTGCACCACATGTATGTTAAGAGCCACTGAGAATATAAATTTATCTGGGTTTAATATTGATGATCAAGGTTTATTCAGTTCAATTATAGGAAAGTTTGGTCATCTTGAACCCCACAGAGTTCCTAGCATACAGTTTGAGCATAGTAGGAATCACCATATTTGTTGGATTTTTGATTTTATACCCTTGGTTCTCATGTGAGTAAATTGAGATGAAGTGTATATTGTCAAAACTTGATAAAATGAGAAGTAGCCTCTTTGAGAAGCATCTATTCAGAAATAGGAATAATAATTTTGTATAAGTAAGGTTCTAGTAACTCTATACAAATGCAGTCAATCCTTATACAAGAGTTGAAGTAGAGCCTCATAGGAAAGGAACATATCTCCCAAGAAAGTAACAGCTCAGTTGAAAAAGCTATAACTGCAAAGCACTTTTATCATAGAGGTCCCAGTCTCAACGAGGTTACTTCAGCCCATAAGACTGGTCATCTTATTATTAAAATTATTTTCTTCTTTTTTTTAATTGAGGTAACATTGGTTCATAACATTATATAAGTTTCATGTGTACAACATTACAGTTCGACTTCTGAATACACTAGAGCATGCTCACCATCAAAAGTCTAGGTGATGAAAATTATTTTTTATTAAAATTATTTCTCATAGTTCTGGAAGCTAGGAAGTCCAAGATCAAGATTAGGTTTCTGATGAGAGACCTCTTTCTGCCTTGCAGAAGGCTGCCTTCTTGCCGCAGCACACATGGTCTTTCCTTGGCATGTGCAGTCAGAGAGGGAACAATAGTAAGCTCTCTAGTCTCTTCTTACAAGGGCACTAGTGCTAATCCCATCATGAGGGACCCAACCTCAAGACCTCATTTAAACCTGATTACCTCCCAAATGCCCCATCTCCAAACACCATCACATTGGGGGTTAGAGCTTCAACATATGGATTTAGGGGAGGAGACAATTCAGTTCATAGTAATAAATAAACACCCCCTACTCCAAATCATACTAATTACCTATCTTCCTTGGAATTCTATACCCCTTTAAATATTAGCACATATTTTGTTTCATTTGATTTTAACAGCCATTATATCAAGTATATAGACTAAGTACTGTATCACTGTTTTTCATAGGAAGAAAATTTAAAAAAAAACTAAAACTAAAAAAGCTAAATGCTTCTCATCAAATACTGTCAGCAGAAACAAAAACTATTTCCTATAATTTGTTACACCATTATAACTTTGTTATACCATATTGCTACAACATATTTTCAAATCCATGAAAGAAAGAGCTATATATTGGTATGGAATTCAGAGAATAGGGACAGCTGCAATAAAAATCCTTTAGTTCTGGCATTTCTACTGATTTACCCTCAAAGCACTGAAAGATAGTTGTTATAAAAACTCAGCAGTAATTAGGTTACCAGTGAACCAGTGTTAGCTTCACTTCAATTTTATAATAAAGTAATGGTAATAAGACTTTGTCAAGATGAAATAAATTATATTAAAATTGATGTTGATCTATTTATCTAAAAGTTATGACCGGAATAGTTGTCAAAAAATCTGTATGAAATACATGCAAAAATACTGTAAAATGTATTTTGTACATTGTACTAATACATATTTTCCCCAGGTAAGGGAGAAAGAAATGCTGTAATGCAGAGAATTTGAAACTTAAACAAGAAAATTATTTTTTAAATAAATGCATGCAATGAAATCCAATGGGCTACATATATTTAAGAGGTGCCTCTAATTTCAGTGGTATGCATGTGTGTAAGTGCAAGGATCAGGATCTGAATCTATTCCATCCAATTCTACTCAAAGTATATCATTGGAACCCTCTGTTGCCCCATGCTATTAGAATGATTTGAAAATGCTGCCTACAGATTTGATACCTGCATACAGTTTAAAATTTTTAATATCAGGATTATTGTTCTTAGAGTATGTATTTTGCTTTAAAAATGTAAAGGATAGTCACAAATTGAATTGTACACTTGCTACAATCAAGGTAGCTCCCTACGATATAATACAACCCCCTGATTCTTGTCTTCCCAATGACTTTAACCCCAAGGCACTAAAAATAACTGTTCTGTCTAACAGTAAGTAGTAATTCAGTTTCCAATTCAGCTAAAACCATAGCTTCACCTCAATTTTAACAGCTGAAATTCTTATGTCCTGTATGGGTCATATCTGGTCACTTTTAAAACCTCTTAAATTCAGTTACTATGGAACCAATGGATATCACATACAGGACCCCCAGGGTGAACTGAAAAATAAGTGAGAAAATACCTTCCTCAAAAGTCTTCTTTTCAAAATTTCCAAAGAACATTTTATATTGAGCACAATTTATGAGACTTTTTACATTTTTCTTATGATAGGTGGCAGAGCTGTTGATTGAGATCTTACATTGTGAGTTTCTATTGATGTTCAACAAACTGCATTTTAATTACCCAAGGTTCCTTTGGTTCTTCCATTGGTGTCACAAAATAGATTACTATGAAACTTTGCAATCATATAATACTAAAGGATTTGCTAGACCAAGTTGGCAGGTTATCACAGAAACACATTTGGATAAAGATGAATCAGAAATTTTGATATGCCACAAACCCTTAGAAAACAAAGCTAGTGCACTTTTTCATTTCTAAGTGCTTTTTAAAAAAATAACTAACTTTTACTTAGCACAACTCTTAGGTACAATTGTTATTACTTCATTTACTTTTTTGTTAACTCATCAAATCCTTGCACAACTTTTTGAGCTAAGTTCATTTATTAACCATCTCTGCATCAGATAAGGAAACTGAGGCACAGATAGACTTAGTAAAATTTTAAAATTCATTCAGATGGTAAGTGGCAAAATCAAAATTCAAATAGAGGCCCTCTAGTTCTGGAGATTTCTCCATGTAATCACATTTACATGCTGCTATAACTTTCAAATTCAAATGAATCATAAATGGTAGATATTTTATTAGCCAAAACTGGTAACTCTAAGAACCACATCATAAATCTCTACAAGAGCTCATTTTCCTTGCACTGCCTTTATGTTTCTGATACCATGGTCTGAGTTTTCCTGAACACAAACCTATCACAAAACTGGTGACAGATTTAGAATAAAATATAAGAACTTATTTATATTTCTTAGCTTATAGATGAAAAGGTAAGCATCTTTTCAAAAAAGCAACTGGCAAACATGAGCGATTATGGTAATAAATTCTATGAGAATTCAGAACTTTTTGGGGCTTCCACTTCCATCCACGATGGAGTAATAATGATTCTCTTGCCTGAAACAATCAAAGAAAAAAAAATCCTACACAAAATATATAACACACAGTTTTCAAGACATCAGGCAAGGAAGGAGAGTGATCCCTGAGAAAAGAGGGACAACTTGGTGAGTTTCACACTGGAAATAAAAAACAAGTGCTGAGTCCCACACTGCCCCAGCTTATTGAGAGTATGCCAGGCCATAGCAAAGGAAAGGGGATCCAGTTGGAGCTGCAAAGTTTCCCTGAATTGGGGACATTTTGTTGAAAGTTCTCAGTTTAGGGGAGAGAACCGCAATACAACAACATGGAATGAATTTCAAAATAATTATATGGAGTGAAGGAAGCCAGACAAAAGAGCATAGTATATAATTTCACTGACATAAAATTCTGGAATATGCAAACATTTTGACAGCAGACCAGTGATTACCTGGGGAGGTTCAGTGCAAAGAGATTTATAGGGAAGGATTACACAACAGCATAAGGAAACTTTTGGGGGTGATGGATATATTCACTATCTTAATTTTAGTGATGTTTTCACAGGTGTATAAATATGTCACAACTTATCAAATTGTATACTCGAAATATGTGCAATTTATTGTATTCAACTATATCTCAGGAAAACTATGAAAAAATTCCTGGTGTGAGCATAATGTTTTAGGAAAGTTGGATTTTAGAATTGGTCCTTGCTAAGGACGTGTTTGTGTCCCCTTGAAATTCATGTGTTGAAACCCTAACCCCTAATAGGAAAATGGAACCTTTGGGAAGTAATTAGATTATGAGGATGAAGCTCCATTATGGGGTTAGTGTCCTTATAAGAAAAAAACAGTTTTGCCTCTCTCTTTCATCTCCATGTGAGGATACAGCCAGAAGACAGCCACCTATAAATCAGGAAGAGAGCCTTCACCAGAATCGAACCATGCTGGCATGCCGATCTTGAACCTCCAGCCTCCAGAACAGTGAGAAACAAATGTTTGTTGTTTAATTCATTCAATCTATGGTAATTTGTTATAGCAATCTAAACTGATTAAGACAGTCTTCGTTGAATGATGGCATTTAATAAATGAAAATAAAAGGAAAGGCTATGCTCTGCTTGGTGAAGGGTGCAAGCAGAGCAGTAGTATATTGGTTTTAGAGGCCTGTAACTTGAATAATTTGGCTTGAATATTAGTTAATTTGGGTCATATGAGAGAGAGAGAACACAAGGAGTTTGAGATTAAATATTATTGTGGGATAACTGCAATTATCTATGGACATTGTGTTTTCTATTGCTGCATACAAATTATCACAAATCTAGTGCTTAAAACAATGCAAATTTATTATTTCAGTTTCCATGGGTCAGGAATCAGCATGAGTGTATTAGTTTCCTATTACTGCTAACTCATTTGTTTAAAATAATACAGATTTATATTTGTCATATTTCTGGAGATCAAAAATCTGAAATCAATTTCACTGAACTAAAGCTGACGTGTCAGGTGTCAGCAACGCTGTTTCCTTCAGGATGCTCTCAGGGGATATTCCATTACCTTTCCTTTTTTCAGCTTCTGCTGGCCTCCTCTATGCCTTGGTTTCTGGCCCCTTCCTCCATTTTCAAACTGTATCACTCTACTCTCTGTTTACACTTTCACATTGTCTTCTAATCTCTTCATTTTCTTGCCTCTGTCTCCTAAGAACCTTTGTATCTAGTGCCCACTGGGATAATTTTTTTTAACATTTTTCCTTGTTTATTGAGTATTTATAGAATATCACTCTCTCTCCAAAATGCAAAATAAACTTGAAGTCAGTAGGATATTGTGAAAAGATTTCACACAGGACACGCTGTCTGCCCCTGGGGTTGCTGACTGTTTCTTGCTGATAGAAGAAGTCATCACTTACCAATGCTGAGACTGCTGCCTATTTCCACTGCTCTTTAAGAGCTTCTGCTCATATGCTTCTGATAGTGAACTTACCTTATGGTGTTATTTTTTTTCAATTTTTTTCCCTACTACATGCAGATTTTCAACTAAATGAGGCATTTGGGACTCTTAACTCACCCATCTGAAAATGTTTTTTGTATGATATGAGACCATTTCATCATTGATTTGTTTATTCAGCCATGCATCTGACAATAGATAGCTCCCACTGGGATAATTTAGGCTAATCTCTCCTCTTAAGATCCTTAACTGAATCACTCCTGCAAAGTCTCTTTGCGTTTAAGGTAATATCACACATTCTAGCGATTAAACACATGGATATCTTTGGGGAGCCTACCACCATGGATATCATTCAGCCTACCACGATGGAGTTGCTGGGTCCTGTGCATAGGTCTGAACAGGCTGAAATCATGGTGATGGCTAGGGCTTCACTCTTCTACTACGTCAGAGGTCTTGTTCCAACCTCATTCAGGTTGTTGACAAAATTAAGACTAGGATTTCTTACTGGCTTTCTTAGTGGCTAGCGGCCATCCTCATGACCTAGTGGCATGACCCTCTCATATCATGCAGTTCACTTTTTGAAACCAGCAAGAGAAAACTTTTCCTGTTATTATGATGGTTGATGACTTACATAAACTTAGTTCTGTGGTACTCAGCATTTTCCCTCAGTTAAGTAAGTGATGAAAAACGCTTTGAATATTTTCATTATATATTTTAGGAAAAGTCAGAAGCCTTTTGTAAGGTACTTTTGACATTTAAATATGTTTTATCTTGTTTAAAGTCTCCACCTAACACATACACTAACAAATAAAAAATGAAAATATTTCCAAAGTAGAAAAGCATGTCAGCATAAAGCAGTAGCAGGTTCAAAGCAGACAATCACATTGATGATGCTCAGTGCTCTATTCTCCCATTTCCAAATGAAAAGCAAATAGAAAAATTCTAGTCTGCAGGTATTCAATATAAATCAGATACTGAGTTATGACATATATCTCTGCTGTTTCTAGAATTTATTCTTCTTCAGGACATTTTGTTACAAAATGTACATTATTGATTTTTCTAATACTTTGAGAAGAATGGAACAAAATATAATAAAATAATATATCATAGGTCTTTGTCATTGGTTTAAAAAGAGCATAATGAAATACAACCTCATGTTCATGTTTGATTTAAGTAAAACTACAATGAGAAATTATCAAGAGACAAAACATTAAATGTGATTCAAAACACACACTTGTATATAAATAACAAGGGAGAAAAAAACCCCAAAAGTGATATCTATCTCTCTGGCTGCTAAACAAAATGATGAATCTATTCCACCATTTTTTTTTTTTTTTTTTTTTTTTTGCGTTATGTGGGCCTCTCACTGTCGTGGCCTCTCTCGTTGCGGAGCACAGGCTCCGGACATGCTGGCTCAGCGGCCATGGCTTATGGGCCTAGCCGCTCTGCGGCATGTGGGATCTTCCTGGACCAGGGCACGAACCCGTGTCCCCTGCATCGGCAGGTGGACTCTCAACCACTGCGCCACCAGGGAAGCCCTCCACCATTTTTAATTAAGTTTTGCCTTTACAAGGGTTTATTGGAAGCTAGGTAGGATAATAACTCTACATTCCTTTCAGAATTACATTCATATATAGAATTATTTTATCACAACCATATCTAAATCTAAACTGATTGAATATAGTGCTTATTTGATATCTCGTTAATATGCTCTACTTGATTTTAATTAATATTTTGCATATATATTACATGTCAAAGTAAATTATGAACTAAAGGGCAGAAATTATTTTATATTTGTTTTTTCACTAGTGTCCATATATATGCTTTGAATATTACCAAAAATAATTTATAATGATTCTGTAGATGATTTCAATAAATTTGATTACATTATTTCACACAATTTTAAGCATCCTGTAATCTAGGCATATATTGTCATTGATAGAGGGACAGATACCAACTTGTACTCAATAATACACATAAATATGTTTGTATGTGTGTATACATGTTGTATATGGTGTACCTGCAAAATGCCTGACACACAGTAATTGCTGTATAACTGGCAACTATAACTACATTTATAGATCAACTCACCTAGCTTTCTATATCTAGAACATAGTAAGAATAATGCCATTATTCACTCCATCCTATTAGAAATTGTGTTCAGCAGTTGGTATTCATGTTTATGATCTAAAGAGAATAACTTAACCTGTATTCCAGAACAGAGCAAAGTTTTCATAGAACATTGGTCTTTTGTAAGTGAGTAGAGAAAAGAAAAAAGCAGTTTCATTATAAATTGCAACTTATGGTGATAACAAGAGTGTGTGCATTGAAAAGTAACTGCATTTATGTACCTTTACGACAAATATCTATTGATACAAATTTTAAACTCTGAGAAAATATGTATGGTTTACAATAATTAAATATTTTATTTCCCAGTATTGGTTCAATTCTGAAAAATAGTGTCTATTATATACTTATATCTAGTTAATGTTTCATTGTTATTTGTTGACTATTCAAGTTCTTGAAGAAATGATCTATAATGGTTCCCTACCATTTTTGCTTTATATTTTCTTAAAATTATAAATACAGTAGTTTATAGTTTATATTTAATTTACATGATATTTTAAAATATATGTCATAAATATAATAGTGCATTTATATTTAAAATTGTAAATAATTTACACGTTGCTTTATATTTATTTTTAGGCTTCCCAAAACCATATCAAAAATTGCATATGATGCATGGGACTGGGATTGCAGAAGACAGCTAAAGAACAATTAATAATAATTGTCAGTTTTGTTTTTATATAGATCATGTGCTTGTTATAGGTTGTGAAAATAAATTCCAGATAATTCAGTAACATATGGTAAACACCTGAGGCATCAATTTATATATGAATGCTGTCAACATTAAGACCAAAGATTCAGTCTTGAAAATAGTTAATGGCCTTAATCTGCACTGTTACAAAGTTAGAAAGTTATGTCCTAAATCAGAAAAAAAATTATTTAAGATTTCTCTAGAAATCTTTAGTTATAAGGTATAGTATTATAAATATGACATTAGTTTAAAGGAAATATTATGGACTGAATTAGCCCTGCCTCCAAATTTATACATTGAAATGTTAACCTCAGTACCTCAAAATTGACCATATTTGGAGATAGGGTCTTTATAGAGGCAAATAAATTAAAATTAGGTTATTAGCATGGGTCTTAATCCAATATGACTGGCATTCTTATAAGAAGGTGAAATTTGGACATAGATATGTACAGAAGGAAGATGATACGAAGACACAGGAAGAAAATGGTGGCTGTCTATAAGCCAAGGAGAGAGTTCTCAGAAGAAACCAACTCTGCTAACACTTTGTCATTGGACTTCTATCCTCTAGAACTGTGAGGAAATAAATTTCTATTATTTAAGCCACCTAGTGTGTGGTAACTTGTTATAACAGCCTTAGCAAACTAATACAGATTTGGTATTGGGAAGTGGGTTGTTGCTCTAACAAATATCTAAAAATATGGAAATAGCTTTGGAATTGGGCAACGAATAGAGGCTGAGAGAATTTTGAGGTGTGAGTTAGAAAAGGCCTAAATTGCCTTTAAAAGATTTCTGATGGAAATATGAATGTTACAAGCAATCCTAGGGACAGTTCACAGAGAAAGAGGAGTGCTATAGAGAAAGCTTCTATCATCTAGAGAATACATATAGCATCATGTATAAGATATTGTTAGATACATTAATGTTAAAAATTCTTCTGATGAGGTTTCTGATGGAAATGAGGAACAGATTATTGGGAACTGGAGGAAAGGTGATCCCTCCTATAAAGTGGCAGAGAACCTGGGTGAAAGGTGTTGTAGTATTTTGTGGGAAGTAGAAATTGTATGTGATGAACTTGGATATTTAGCTGCAGAAATGTCTATGGAAGGTGCTGAAGGTGTGGCCTTGTTTCTCCTTGCTGCTTATAGTAAAATGTGAGAGGGGAGAGAGAAACTTAAGAAGAAATCATTGAGCAAAAAGGAACTAGAATTGAAGATTTGGAAAATTCTCAGCTGATCCATACCACAAAAATGAGAACGTGTGTTCTGGAGAGAACATTGAGAGCATGCAGAATAAACATTTGCTAAAAAGATTATACATGTGACTTATGGATGCATTCAACCACCTCAACAGAAACCAGAAATAAAGAGTTGGGTTTTCAGGAAAGTTCTGTGGAAGATCCCCTTGTCTGATAGATTGGACCTTCATGAATTGCATAGGAGGCCAACAAAGTTGAGAATTTTATACCAGATGAAACACTGCAAACTTAGACTGAACTGGGCAGAGATAGGACAAAATGAGAAACGAGGGAAGGCTCATTTCTAGAATTCTAAACGATGGTCCAAAAGAGCTATCTGGCTGTGAATGTGTGTTACCCTTCAATAAAAGGGAAGAATGACCCTAAAGGGAGTTCAGAGGTCAGCAGGGCCATTCCTGCCACCCAGGTCCAGAGGGAACAGGCCCAGGGGGAGAAGGGGAAGAGTAGGTCTGTGACCTCATCAGTTCCAAAGAGTGAGGCCTCTTTGTAAGATCCAGAGGGTGTGCCTATTGCCTCAGTTTCAGAAGTCCAGGCCATGGCCACCCAAGGCCAAGGAGGTGAGGCCACCACCCCGGTGGGCTAAAAGACATGACTGCCACCCCAGTGGGCTGAGGGGACACAGTGTTGAGCCAAAGAATGTTATTCCAGAAACTTAAAATCTAGTGGCATTTTCCCTGATAGTTTAGAACTTACTTGGGATTCTTAACCCTTTTTTTCTTTCTGATTTCTCCAATTTGAAGTTAAAATGTCTATCTTATGCCTGTCTCACCATTGTATTTTAATAATATAGACCTTATCTGTTTTCACAGGATCGCAGCTGAAGAGAAATTTTCCTTCAGGATGAATCATACCTCAAGTCTCACCCATACCTGACGTACATGATATTCAGAGGAGATTGTGGACTTAGATTTGTTGCTGGAATAGGTTAATACTTTGGGGTCTGTTGGGATGAGGTAAATATGTTTGGCATATGAGAAAGACATAACATTCAGGGTGCCAAACAGTGGAGTACCGTGGACTTAATTGTGTCCCTCGAAAATTCCTATGTTGAAGTTCTAACTTCTAATGCCTCAGAATGTGACCATATTTGAAGATACTTTACAGAGGTAGTTAAGTTAAAATGAGGGCATTTCGGTGAGCCCTAATTCAGCATGACTGGTGTCCTTATAGGAAGAGGAAATTTGAACAAAGACTTGTACAGAGAGAAGATGATGTGAAGACACAGGGAGAAGACAGCCATCTACAAGACAAGGAGAGATGCCTGGAATACAAGCCTTCCCTTTTGCCCCTAAGAAAGAACCAACCCAGTTTACATAGAAAATTGGGTCATTTATTGGCACTGTGGGCCTTTTGATTCTATTGTATAATAAATCTAATCATTTTTACTCCTATCTTTTAACTACTTGTTTACAATGGAAATGGTATATACATAGCTCCATATCTATCTATCTTTCTATCTATCCTTATAAATAGATTTTGAGCTCCTTCAGGGAAAGATTTTATATTTATACATAATATAGCATATTACAATAATATGCATATATGGTATTTCATGTTTGAATAAAATAACTAATTAAATATATATTATTTAATTTACATTAGATGGTTAACTCTATTTGGCCAAAACATAACAGTTCAACATGTCCAAGTTAAATAAAAGTAACTTCTAAAGTGCTTTTTCTTTAAACTGCTATTCATGCAAATAACGTAAGTGAAGGGAAACAAGCAAATACAGAGGTATTTGATATATTTCCTTGAAAAGTTATGTCTCACAGCTGGGCCTGACTATATTGTCAAATGATTATAATTATGCTATTATATTTTTCTCCTTTTGAAAAGAAATCATGTTTGCATCAATTCAGTTTGTATATAAAATAATTCACTACATATATCAATTTAATTCCAATTAGCTTTCCTTAACCTAAAAATATCATTCTTTATTACTACAAAAAAGTTTCATTTTTATTCTAAAGGTTTTAAATATTTCAAGAAACATTTTAAAGAAAGCAACTATTCACGCAGTTTCATGCTTTATCTTAATAAGAACACTAATTTGATGATTGAAAATAGAGTTGGGTATATAATGAGGTCTCATGAGTACATTACTATGTAATAAAGTAACACCTGAAGGACAACCAGTTCTGGGAAATAAGAGAGAACTATTGATGAGAAAAGAATCCATGTAATGGATTATCTGTATGTCAAGTAAATTTAAGCAGAAATAATTGTTTGGTGGTTAATTTTATGAATATACCAAAACCTTAACTTATAGAAATTCATACATTTTATTATGAAAGGCAGCAGACCTTTAGCATAAATAGATGTTTCTATTTAGTGAAGAGTTGCAAATGACTCTCTAAAACGGTTTGCACAGACAAAATTTCCTCCTGTGGATTAGAAAACTGGTCAGTCACGTCTCTGTTTCCCTAATGCGAAAGTGTTTAGAATGAACTTACTAACCTACCAAACATAGCAAAAACTATGTAATTTAACACAAAGCCATGTGCATAAAGGTAAATGCATCCATTCATTTTTTTCATTCATATGTATAATTGACATATACAACAATTATTCATATTATATAAGTAATTCATATATGAGATATAGCAATATGACATAAAATCGATCTATATATATCCAAAAATTCGCATATATATTTATTTAACGATTTAATACAAATTATATTTGTTGAATGACTGCTATAAATATGAGAATGCAAGATAGATTTGGGAAATATTAATAGGGTAGAATCTATAGAATTTGATGACTGATTACATATAGGAGTTGAGCAAAAGGAGTAAGTGTAGTATAATTAAAGGTTTTTTAGCACAGGGATCAAGTAGACAATAGAAATAGTCACCACAGTTGGAAATATTAGGAAGAGTCAGTTTCAGAGGACAGAAATAGGGAACATAAAAAAAAAATTCAATTTTGGATATATTGCATTTTAGTGGGTATTTATAAAACGTAATACTAATTTAATGTTACTAAAAGTTATGGATGTGTAAGAACACTTATAATTTATTTTTATTTTTATTTTATATTCAGATAACTATTTCCAGGTATGCTGATGTGGAGGATATATTTATTTAAGATATCATCTCGGGCTTCCTTGGTGGCGCAGTGGTTGGGCGTCCGCCTGCCGATGCAGGGGACACGGGTTTGTGCCCCGGTCCGGGAAGATCCCACATGCCGCGGAGCGGCTGGGCGCGTGAGCCATGGCCGCTGAGCCTGCGCGTCCGGAGCCTGTGCTCCGCAACGGGAGAGGCCGCAACAGTGAGAGGCCCGTGTACCGCAAAAAAAAAGATATCGTCTCACCCGCACCCCCAAGTGGTCTGTAGCTTAACAGGGGAAGTAAAACTTTTTCAAAAGTATCTAAATAAGTTTTCTAAAGAGTCATTTATCAGTATCTTTGAAAGAGCCTTATATGAGCTGGTAGAGAATTCAAACTACTGAATAGAATAATATCTATTTGCTAATTTGTGACCTTATACTTTTATGAGCCTCAGTTTTACCATCTATACAATATGAATAATAATTATTTTCCAGTTGTTTTAAGAACTAAATAGCTAAAAATATATGGACTTCCTAGTACGGTGTTTTAACATTTTACATTACTTCCCTCCCATTCCTCTTTTGTATCTAAATAAAGAGAGACCCATGAATATCTTTTTAAAAAGATGATTATTAAGACACATATAAGATTATCAATTATGAAAAGATTCAGTTTATTTCTGACAGGTCATTATCCACATAACACAAAATTATATTTTAAAATTGCTTATTTGGCTAACTAAAAAATGTAGCCAACTAAAATTATAATTAGAGGCTATCTGGGTCTTCACATAAATAATTTTAGAGTACGAACTTAACTAGTTCAGTAAAATTAATATGTGAAATTCAACGGCAAGTTGCCAAATCACAATATTGCTTTGTGTTTAGTGATGTGGCCCAGTCATTCTTATCAAATCCAAATATAAGGTTAGTATAATGCTGGAAAAACTGTTAGTACATTTACCATGGTTACAAAAATGTTCTCACTGATATATGTCAATGATGAGACTGTGAATTCTGTCATCTCTGCTTGGTTACAGTGTTGACACTTCCTAGAAGAATATCTTATTTGCTCACAGATAATTTATCAGACTTGGACTGGTTTACCTCTTTTACAGGTTGCTTTGGCAGATCAAAAAGTGTCCTGGCCTGGTTGGTGTCTGGCTTGAGTCACTGATGGAAATGTAGGAGATAATGAATTAAAAGCACCAGAGGAAAGAGATATGGGAACATATGTATAACTGATTCACTTTGTTATAAAGCAGAAACTAACACACCATTGCAAAGCAATTATACTCCAGTAAAGATGTTAAAAAAAAAAAAAAAAAAAGCACCCAGAGCCTGTGAATCTTGCGGTTGGAAAAGTTCCGAGCAGTCTTTGGCACAGATGTCCTCTTAATCAAGGGTGTTAGTTTTGGAAAACTAGGGAGCTGGGATTGGGGACCATTGGAAGAGAAATACATAATGAAGGAAGTTTGTGCCTTTCAGTCTAAGAGGAAATATAAGAATTTGAGTTGACTCCCTATTACTGGTACCCTCCAGAGGTTCTTTGAAATATATCTTCAAATGATTTCTGTGTATTTGGAATAGAAGAACTACCTTAAGTCATAAAAGAAACGCTGATAAAATTCAGAAAAAAATAGCTATACGGGGATGTTAGTCTCCAATATATTTTAAATAAATTCTCTATGTGTAAGTCAAAATTTTAAATAATACTTATCAACCAGCCTCTCTAGTAATAATTTCTTTTAAAATCATCTCATTATATTTTTCTTAGTCCTTTCCCTCTAAAGGGAGGAAGATGAGATGAACGTGGCCTGATGAACTAAGATTCAAATCTCAGCTCCAAAACTTACTCATCAAGAGGCTTGCATCAAACCCCTTTCTCTCTCAAAATATCTTTCTTTATATTAAAATGAGGATAATCCCATCCTCACAGAAAAGTTGAAGGATAAAGAAAATGTATGTACAGGATCAAGATCTATTTCAAAGGTCCTAATGTTGAAGAGTATTTGCAATTTTCTATCCTCACTCAAGTCTGAGTGTGTGTGCATGTGTGTGCGCGTGCATGCACGTGTGTGTGAGAGAGACAATGAGACAGGCTGAGACAGTAAAAAAAAAGATAATCTGTATAAAGATAGAAAAGATGCATATTTTAGAAAACACATTTGCAGGTAATTTACAAAAGACACCAAAGAATACAGGTATGTTCTTCTTCAATAAATGTCTCTTTTCTAAAATTTAATTGAAGAATATAAGCTGGTGGAACAGAGACTTGAACAAATTTAAGAAACAAAAAACTTATTCCATTCTAGTACTAACTTTGTTGGCATCAAAATAAAGCCAAACATGCATACATCGAAATTCAACAATGTAGACCTGACAACCTGAAAAGCATTCCCAGGGTTAATCTGACAACCAGATAAGAAAAGAGGTACCTTCTATATTCAAAACGAGCAAAGATGACCTATTTTTTTATGTTTGTCACTAACAACCTCACAGCTTGTTAGTGACAAATAACAAGGAAAAGGTCACAGCCTTATGTGATTTGAGTCAGTCTGGTTTTGAAATTACACATTTACCAATGTTGAGTACAGGATCTCTAAGAGGTGGCTTTCCTACCAAAGATAAAACTTTTATTTTTACATTTTCAAAACTTTTAAAATTCTCCTGCATAGTATGCAACTGATTGTATTATTTACAGAGACATACACTCATACTTCTAGTTTGCCAATCAAGAAAACTAAATTGATTTTAATAAAATACAAAGACAAATATTTAAATGTTTAAATAACCAGCTCAATATAAAACAGTTACTACTTCAAAACAAAAACGAAAGAAAACAAACAAAACCTCTGCTAAAAGAATAGAATAGGAGCCATTTTTATTTCTCCCGGTATTAAATACATAATATTCCCTGGAGAGGAAAACAAAGGGAATATAAATTTCCAGAGAACACACAGCTAGGAAGCAGTTTAGTTGTCAGGGATTACAGTGTAACTATGCTTAATTCTACAATCAAGGCTCTTTCCCCTACATTATTCTACATTTTAATTACCTCATATAGAAGAAAAATTATAAAATGATAAAAGGCAAAGTAAAAAAAAAATCACAATTGAAGCATTCCTCAATTCTCTTAGGAATTTTGTGAAAATTAATAACACTTACCATCCTTAAATACAGATCATCAAAATAAGAAATGATAGTTTTAATAAAGGGTAATGTCTATTTTTTATTGTGTGCCCAAATTAATGACTAAAGTTTTCTTACAGAACAGATTAACAATACAAATGTCAATTCTCCAATTATTTTGTGATTACCTGATTATATATGGCCTCAAAACTTTTAAGTAAATGTTTATTAGACCATAATTTGTTCATTTTTGTTGCCTAAGACTTCCGTGTTAACTTTAAAGTTGAAGTTAAGATACATTAACTCTAATCATAATTCTCTAAGTAAGAAGTCATGGATATTGAATCTTAGGTCAACATCATAAATTTTAAAAAGTGGACAGAGTATTAAGATGATAACACAGCATTCTTAATCTAGAACAACAACAAAGAAAATCCATTACAGTACAAAAGTGTCTGCTCAGTAAACTGAATAGGTTTGCAAAATCATATCTTTCTTTACCTCATGATATTATGGTAAGGATTCAGGTGAATTGTAAAGTGCTTATAGGAAATTAAGTTAGTTTGACTAAATGATGTGCTACTTATTCATTTGACAAACAGTTTGAGAGCACTTATTTTGAGCAAGGCATTGTTCCAGGCTCTGAGATACAGTGGTCAAAAAAAACCCCACACACATACACACAACAAAACAGACAACAATCCTGTCCTCATGGAAATCCCATTCTTATGATATAATTTTAGACAGTTATCTTCTCAGTGTTCAATATTTTCCGTCCCGGATTCCTCTCTTCCTATGAGATAACAAATCTAGAATTGTCCACAAAATATTTTAAAATTATTTTTTACAGTTTGATAATTTCATCAGTCACACATAATAGGTGGATGCTTTTATACCAAAATTATTTATTTTATACAGAATCATTTGACTGTTATTCTAGCACTCATCAAAATTTTTATGCAAAAATTAAAACAGATTTTTTCCACAACTGGGCTCGGCACAAAGAACACAAAATTGGTAAGCAAAGAGATGCCACGAACAGTTTCATGAAGTTCACATTCTAACCAGGAAGGGGAAAAAATGATCACGTACTTCTAAATATAAGTGAAATTGCAACCATGACAACATTTATGATGACAGAGGCAATAACATGGGCAAAAACTTTCTTTAAATGAGTGAATGAATTAAACAGTGGGTAAAAGAGACTCAAAGTAGGCTAGGCCAGTTTGAATAGAGTGCCCTGCAGGAGGCTACAAGAGGAAGCAGAGACTGAGTCTACCACACAGGTTCTTGCTAATTTAACCTTAGAAAAAAGGAAAGACGTTGGAGGTCAGCGTCTCTGCCAACACAGTTTAAAGTGTAAGGTGTACACTCTAAAGTGTAACAGAGAAGGGGAAATATAAAATCTGTATTTTGAATAGATAATTCATGCAGTGCTGCAGAGAAAGAGAAATGAGTGTAGGGAGACTTTGGTGGACATGGTAAAACAGCTGTTAAGCACTTGGAATTACTCAGATCTGGGCTTTCTGCTCAATGCATGACACAGATTTGGAATAATAATTGTTTGTTAAATGCTAAAGTAATTCTTTATACCCTTTTTCTTTACCTGTAAGGCAGTATTAGCTGCCAGGAATAACTTTATAAATACAGTGGCTAAATTATACAGCCATTTCATGTACTGTTTATCATTTAAATATGAGAAAACTAAGCTATCATAAATGTCTGTCTCTATTTGCTGGAAAAATAAATGCAGTATATTCATTCCAAGATAATGCAGAGCAATATTCCCTTGCTCTGACACTGAAGTAGTTGTTCTTTATTTTTGTGCATTTTCTCTGTTACTAAATAACTACCAAATTGAATAAGAAACATTGTAATATTTCAAAAAGTAAAATCTATAAAAAATATTAATACAATTGCTATGAATTGAATGTTGGCGTCCCCCTAAAATTCGTATGTTGAAACCCTAATCCCCATTGTGGTAGTATTTGGAGACAGGGGCTACGGGAAGCAATTAGGTTATAAGTTTAGAGCCCTCAAGGTGGAATTAGTGTCCTTGTAAGAAGAGGCAGCAGAAAAGAGCTTGCTTGCTTTCTCTCCCTCAGCCAGGTGAGGATACAATGAGAAGATGGTCTTCTGCAAATGAGGGAGAGGGCCCTCACCAGACACTGGATATGCTAGTGCCTTGATCTTGGACTTCCCAGACGCTAGAACTATGAGAAATAAATGTTTGTTGTTTAAACCACCCAGTCTATGGTATATTTGTTACAGCAACCCAAGTTGCTTAAGACAACATTTAGAGTATATACAACATAAGTTCAGTAAGTTCATACATGAACATTACATAAATACTTTTAAGAATTAATTTCTAATCTTGGAGAAAAATCAAATTCTGTGCAGAAAAGTATAGATGTTAACGAAAATTATACATAGGTTAGTAAGTCACACAAACAATTTTCTGGAATATGAAGTATCAAATGTAAAATCCATCAAGATTATTTTTATGTTTTTAGTGAAAATAATGTCTGATATTCAATAAAATCTGACAGAGGTGATATAAAACATTATTTTATTATCACAATATTAACTAAAGATGTTATTTCAATATTTTGATACTAAAATTTTCTACTAATGCAAGAAAATTATGATCTAATTTTATATTACCATTTTATAATATAGCATTGAAAAAAGCTTGGAATATTTGAAGTAGTCCAAATTTTCCGCTTTTTCTCTGGTGATTGAAAGTACATTACAAAATGACCGAGGAGTATTAACATTTAAGAACCAGTATGCAACTTAAATTCTTATTTTTTCAGCCTTTTCAGATCATTTAGCCAAGACCTCCAACTTCTGACACAACTTTGCTTCTCTGCTTGCTCTATCTGTAGCACTATAATTTCCCCCCTTACAGCCCTTAAGATTTATAATCACTCGGCGTTCATAACTGCTATATGAAGTCAAATGTTACATGTTATGGTGGACAAAGATGAATAGAACATTATCCTTGCATTCTGAAAATTCAAAAACGCAGCAGGTGAAGGTTGGCAGTCAAATGGCTGACTAAATTCAATGTGGTACATACTATGAAAAGTAATGTATAAAGTGCCATGAAAACAGGGAAGTGATTGATTTTGTAGAGAATGCACTGTATGGTCAAGAATGGCTTCTAATAAAAGAGGTACTTAAGAATTGGGCTTTGATATTATTTTTTTTCGCTTCTGGAAAAAAGAACAAGGCAAAGATGCCAGGGAAGTAAATATGTTGGTGTGATAGAACATTTGTTCCGATTGGTCAGGGGTTTCATTTTTCACAAAATACACTAGGTTTTCTTTTACCTTCAATCCTCTGTACAAACCTTTTTTTTTTTTTTTTTTTCTGAAATACCACTTATTATCCCTAAAAAAAAAATCTTTCTCAAATCCAAACCAAAATGGCTAGAAACACATGCTGGCCTGGTAGCCTTTTAAAGACATCTCTTATTGTTTGAGCTCCATTGCTCTCTCCTTCTCTGAACTTCTAAGCAGTAGTCTTCTGGATTACTTGTATTAACTCTGTTCACGTACTCCTGAGCATTTACTCTTGTCGTATCTCCCTAATTAGTCAGTACATGCACTGATAATTTTTAAAATATTATGTAAAATGCTATGCACAGAGTTCTAAATAAATTTTTTTGCATTTGACTTGTCATTTTTCCTTTTTTCATGAACAGTAAATTCACCTTAGAATTATACTTCTCAGCTCTATACTGTAGACCTACCAAACGACGTGCTTGTCAAAAAGTGTCTGTCTGTCTCTGCGTGTGTCTCTCTCTCTCCAACCCCCCCCCCCCATCATGGCACATATTCCTATCCTAGCCCTCAATACCCTGACTTCCAACAGTCTGACACAGTCCTAGGAGTTTATCAAAAATTAATTTAGACATTGTTTCTTCCCATAAATCTCCTTATCCCCTAACATCCATCAGATATCACTCTTCAGTGTTTGTATATAACTGTATTAATAACACACCTCTATCAGGGCACTTAAGATTCCATACTGTAATTCTCTCCTTACTTTCTTATCTCAATCTGGGGAAAGAGACAGGAAGTTACTCATTTTTATATCCCTAAATGTTAGTTTGCAGGGATGCTTACACTTTGACTTAAAAAATGAATACATATACTTTCAAGAAAGTCCTTGACATACATGGGTATAATTTGAATGTGCTGATTCAAAATCTTTCTAGAAACAGGAAACAACAAAGTGCAGTTGAAAATGTAGGAAAACATCGTTTATAACAGGGGAGAGAAAGGAGTTCTGCTATGCTGGAATGTAGGCTTAATAAAAGAAAATAGATAAGAGATGAGTGAAAGGATTTATAAATGAAAACTTCGTTGAATTAGTCAGTTGAGTAAATAGGGCCAGAAATTCAGGCTGTGATCAGAACAGGAGACTCTAGAAATTTGTGTGATTAAAATCAATTTCCCAATCAATAAGCAAGAGGAAGATAAAATTATGAGTGGGGTATTGATGTGTTTAATGAAGGCTAGAGTGGGGAGATTTATGTGCATGGAGACTAATAGGAGAAATAATAACAGAATGTGAACAGATAAAGTAAGACTGGAAAATCAGGGAAGACAGATAAAGGAGGAACTTCCAGGATTTGGCAAGTATTATTTCAACCACTGATCCACTATTCATTCAATACTATATTTGTTCTAGGCACAATACTACTTACTATGAAAAATTTTAGGTAAATATAGATCCTGCTCTCAAGAAGTTTAAGTAATAATGGGAAAGAACTGTGAAGAAAAAGGAATTAGAGCTGGAACTTGATAGGAAGAATTTCAGTAGATCATGTGGCTCATTCAAGGGAGAGGAAAATCCTATAAAAGCTACCGAAGTTAGGAAAGTGGTATTGCGTTTAGAATGAAGAAAGTTCTGCAGTTTGGCCTGAGAATGAGTGATGGATAGACAAATAAAATGAGATGAGGCTTAAAAGAAAGATTAGGGTTATGAAGGAGGGAGATTTGAGTATCAGGCTGAAGACTTGTTAGGTATTAGAGTGGGTATCTCTTGTTTTGGGATCTCTTACCTGAGTTTATTTTATTTTATTCTTGTTTACATTTTCTTTTTAGTAAAGTAATGCTGAATTATCTTTTGAAAATATCCCTTTTCACAAAGGGCCACTGTAACCCTCTATCCCAGGAATTTGAATGTTAATCAATGACACAAGGACAGTAAGTGGGAGGAGCTGAAGCACACCAATTGCAGTGTCATGGACAGATTATCCTCTCATTCCTGCAAACCTCCTTGTGTCCTGTCGGTTGCGAGGGCTGGTGGTTTAGCTTTTCCTTTTGGCCTCTAATTATCATGAATCCTTTCAATAAATTCCTTGTTTCCCTCAAGTAGGCTAGAGTTGATTTCTGTTACTTAAAAGCAATGTACCTTTATTCAGAAACCAACAGAATTATATTATATGACATGTTCACACAGATGGTAAGAGTCTGAATAAAACAATATTTTGTTTCACATATGTAGTTTTCAAAGAAAGTATGAAAAATCAAAAGATCTGTCCTGTGAAAGAGTTTTTGTAGTATTGATGTTATTCCAAGACATCATTATACAGAAAATTGTGCTACCTTTTGAAAGAAATCATAAATCCATGTGCAAAGTAACTGTAACTTAGAAAGCGCTCTTGAAAAGAGTAAGTTTACCATGCCATTGTACCCAGTCCATAAAATCAACAATTTATATTGAGAAAGCCAGGATTAGGTTATCCTTGGAGAGCTTGAAGAAAATATTTTCAATTACTTAAAAATGTGTAGCTGGCAAAAAAAATGTATTCACTTTCAGGTAGTTTTGTGTAAAAGAATAAAAGGTTAAGAGTAAACTAAAAGCAGGACTCAGGATAAAAGCAATATAAGGCAAGAAATTTATTTTCATAAATTAAAATGTTATATGATTTATATGTCAGCTATCCATTAACACTCATGCTAACATTAAACTACAACACCTACTGCTACTAATAATAGTTGAAAAGTATCTAGAGCTATGTGGCAGAGTCTATTCTGAACACTATTTGAACCATCTCATTTAAGTTTAAGAAGACTGCTATGGGACAGGCTCTATAATTCTTATGATTCAGATCACATAGGAACAGATAACACAACCCACATTCGCTTAAGCAAATAGGACATTTATTGGCTCACATATATAGAATTTTCTGGAAGAGGTTTGTCTTAAAAGGCAGATTCATGGGCTTAAAAGCTATAAACAAAATTTATAGATTCAGTCTCTCACTTTGAATCTTTCCTATCTTATTAGTTGTCACTGTCTAACCCTTGATGATCATAGGATGGTTATGTAAGTCCAACTGGCCACTCTACCATCTTGAAGTCCAAAGAAAAGAGAAATTTCTTATCCTTCAACATGTTAATATCTTGGCTTGATTATCATTGTCTAAACTGAATGGTACTCATTCCTGACACAATCAGGAAGATATATGTTGACTGACTTGTGCACTATTTGTAACAAAAGAAAATTGTGTGTATAGTAATAATAAAGATCATAATTGTAATAATAGAAATGAACACTTATAGTATTTACTTTCAGAATTCTAAGAACTTGGAATAGATTATAGACCTTCACAATACCATAATACATAATGCACTACTACTATTCCACATTATATTGAAAAGAAAACTGAGGCACAGAGACATTAATTTACTTGACAAGGGACTTCCCTGGTGGTCCAGTGGTTAAGAATTGGTCTTGCAATGCAGGTGAGGCCTGTTCGATCGCTGGTTGGGGAATTAAGATCCCACATGCCATGGAGCAACTAAGCCTGCATGCTGCAACTACTGAGCCCATGTGCCACAACTAAAGAGAAGCCCAAGCACAGCAATGAAGAGTCCACACACTGCAATGAAAGATTTCACATGCTGCAACTAAGACCCAACGCAGCCAATACATAAATAAATATTTTTACAAATTTACTTGACAATATTCAGACAGATGTCAAGTAGAAGATCTGGGGTTTGATTAGAAATTGTCAGCCTCGATCATATGGTAGCTCTATTTTTAGTTCTTTAAGGAACTTTCCTACTGTTCTCCACAATGGTTCCACCAATTTACATTCCCACTAACAATATAGAAGGGTTCCCGTTCTACACACCTTCTCCAGCATTTATTATTTGTAGACTTTTTGATGATCGCCATTCTGCTGGTGTGAAGTGATGCCTCACTGTTTTGATTTGCATTTCTCTAATAATTAGTGATGTTGACCATCTTTTCATGTGCCTGTTGGCCATCTGCATGTCTTCTTTGGAAAAATGTCTACTTAGGTCTTCTGCCCATTTTTTGATTGGGTTGTTTGTTTTTCTGTTATTGAATCATATGAGCTGTTTGCGTATTTTGGAAATTAAGCCATCGTCAGTCTCATTGTTTGCAAATATTTTCTCCAGTCTGTAGGTTGTCTTTTCATTTTATTCATCATGGTTTCCTTTGCTGCGCAAAAGCTTACAACTTTGATTAGGTCCCACTTGTTTATTTTTGCTTTTATTTCTTTTGCCTTAGAAGACTAAGAAAATATTGCCAAAATTTATGTCAGAGAATGTTCTGCCTGTGTTCTCTTCTAGGAGTTTTATGGTATCATGTCTTATATTTAGGCCTTTAAACTATTTTGAGTTTATTTTTAGAACTACCATATGATCCAGAAATCCCACTCCTGGGCATGTATCTGGAAAAGATGAAAACTCTAATTAGAAAAGATACATGTACCCCAGTGTTCATAGCAGCACTATTTACAATAGCCAAGACATGGAAGCAACCTAAGTGTCCATCAACAGACGAATGGATAGAGAACATGTGGCGTATACATATATATATATACAATGGAATGTTACTCAGACATAAAAAGAATGAAGTATTGCTATTTGCAGTAACATGTATGGACCTAGAGACTATCATGCTAAGTAAAGTAAGTCAGACAGAGAAAGACAAATATTGTATGATATCACCTATATGTGGAATCTGAAAAAATAATACAAATGAATCTATTTACAAAACAGACACAGACTCAGAGACATAGAAAACAAACTTATGGCTATCAAAGGGGAAAAGGAGATGGTAAAGGGATAAATTAGGAGTATGGGATTAACAGACACATACTACCATATATAAAATAGATAAACAACAAGGATTTACTGTATAACACAGGGAACAATATGTAATGTCTCATAATAAACTACAAAGGAAAATCATCTAAAAAATAATATATATGTAACTGAGTCACTTTGCTATACACTTGAAAGTAACACAATATTGTAAATCAACTATACTTCAATAAAAAGTTGTCAGGCTCTAAAGCCTACAAAGTAACCATTATACAATTGACCCTTGAACAATGTGGGGTTAAGGGTGCTGACCCTCCACATAGTTAAAATCCACAAATAACCGATGGTCCTCCATATGTGTTGTTTCTCCATATCCTCAATTCCTCATCCATGGTTTCAACTAACCCGTATCATGTAGTACTAAATACTGTAGTATACAGTACTCAAAAAATCTTCTAATAAGTGGACCAGTGCAGTTCAAATCTGTGTTGCTCAAGGGTCAATTGTACTGCACAGTCATTCATTGTATTGTATATTCATACCCTCTGAGTGGAGGATAACAAGGACATTCCCTTGCTAATCACATGTGATGAAAGTAGTCATAATAGAAAATGTGAGGTGACATTTTCCAGAAGATAAGAAAACTGAGGCACAAAGAAATTTAATAACTACTCTGAAGTAATTAACCAATGAATAGTTGAGCTAAAATTCAAACTAGATCTATCTAATGGCAAAGTTGGAAGCCCCAATTACTGAAATATGTAAATGCATGTTATGACTGCATATGACTGAATATATTTGTATATAGCTAAGGTAACCAGAAATTTGCAGTTCATTACCTTGATGAATTCTCATTTCTCCCATTAATCATGTTCCCTAATAGTCTATGAACTATCATAAGTCTCTCAACCCAGGGATAAAAGAGGGACAGTGCTGCCTGGAACAAAACAGCCATTGGCTAGATTTAAGTTTCAGTGGGTACTTTTATTTTGGTTTTGCTTCTTTTTAAACGTACACTAAGGCAATAATCTTGAAATATGGACCTTGCTAAAAAAGTTTTGAAGTTTTATGTTCCATCAGCTTCCATTCACATATCAAGAGCCAATACTTGCAGAATAAATCATCAATTTTGTCCCATAACTTTGAAGGGATATTATGAATACTGACAATAACTCCCAACACCATTAATGCTGACTCAGAAGGAGAAGTTACATATGATGTAGAGAAACCAATGCCACAGGGAAAGAGGTAATGGCAAGCCCAATACTGTCAATACAAAGACTCTACTACAAACTAATTAGATTCAATCTTTTAGTAGTAGTAATGAGTAATGTAGTAATGAGTCCTACACATCCATATTTTTCAAACAGTCATTTTTTTTTTTTTTAATGTTAAGTCAGTGTTGAAAAACATTGTTCTAGAAAAAAGAAAAAGATACTGCATAACAAATTACCACTGCATGTAGGCAACAGCATTACTGGGCTATTGGGAAGTTGCCAGGGAGAGAGTCCAAGGAAGAGTCCAAGGAAGCTCTTCTAACTTTCTAGCCTAAACCCAGTCTACAAGGATCCAGAAGTCCCTGTGTGTTCTAGTTAGGTGCTGGGAGGGCTAAAGAATAAGTCAAGAGTGGCGGATAGGACCAAAAGACCCCTGACTATAGGGGTTTTATAAATAAGAAAAATGACTAGAACCATAGATAGAAACCAGCAAGAGGTGTGGAAAAATCACTCTGAAAAGCCAGAAAAGACAAGTATTCTTCCAAGGTCACCAGCCCAGGCCCAAGAGCAGAGGAGCCACTCTGCAACAAATATCCAGAACATCATATGCATCTTGAGATCCAACACAATCTTGAAAGGAACAGAGGGTCGTGAAAGTTAAGAATTTGAGCATTTACATATATGAGAATTTGTTTAAGCTTAAATAATAGTACTTTAAATTAATACATTATTTTTTTCTCTTTTACATATGAGGTGAATGTGAAGATTGAAGGCAGTGTGCAAGGCTTGAAATATCACTTTATTTCCTGTGCACATTTAAATGTTAGTGTGCTCATATTTTGTCCTATTTATAATAATTTTAGAGATTCTTTTTTATTCTCCCTGGATTTTTCACCTTTTCTTCTCCATTGAAGCAGTTAGTGATTTCTATGCTTCCTTGCCTATGGATAGGTTTGCAACTAGAAAGAAAGCAAAGTTGCAGATAAACCATCCTTTTCTCCACTATTATTGCCAGAAGTCTAAGCCCACTGAGGGAATTTTACAAAGTGCCTCTGAGAAAACAATAAAGAGAGAGAAACACCTTTGAACGAAACATCAAGAGGGAATTTACCTAATAGATGGAGAGGAGCCCAATCTCCAGACTGCGGAAAGAGTATGCAGGGACTGTGAACACAGAAGGAAGGGAGAGGTTAAGTTTTGGAGATACTCAGCATCACAGTGAAGAGGGGACAAAAACACCCAAATGGAGTCAGTGAATGGTGCTTATAAAGAAACTGAGCCATAGCAACGTGTGCTTACAAGTGCTGACTAAGATTCTTATGTGCACAGCTGACAAGGAAATAGCATAAAGTTTCTTTCTAGATCTAGTGAAAGTCCCATAAGCAACCAAGGCAGTATTTCCTTCCAGTCTGGTGGGATCAAAAGCCCAGTTAAAATGAGGTCAATTTAAAGAAAATAAAGTCCCATTTATTATATAACTAGGTACTATTCATACCTACTACACAAAATATAACTTTAAATTGATGGACTAATTATCTTAGTGAATAAAACTTCACTAAGATCTTCAATAACCATTGATTGTTTAAAATGTTAAATACATAATAAAATGTATTCTTGAGCAAAATTTTGAGAGATGAATGAGACACTTGCACAGAAAGATGAGCACATTCAAATTTGCTTGGTAATGGGCTGCTATCATGGATTTCATCAGAAAAGAGTAAATGTATACTGCTGGTATATCCACATAAACATATTACCCCTAATATATCCACATCTAGAATTCAAATCATTAACAGAATACTAAGCTCCAATTTAAAAAAAAAATTTGAGGAAATATACAGACTCCTACAAAGTACTAGTTTGTGCATTTTAGAAAAATGGTTGAAATACTTTTTTCTGGCAAAAAAGTATTAAAATTTAAAATTTAATTGCCTGGGAAATCTAATTAGTAATGACATTCTACGGACATTCCATTTCTCCAACTTTGCAGTTACTTCAGGTTTCACAACACACTTATCATTTATCTGATAGAAAATAACATCTCATATTTGTCTTCAAATGTTGAAATCTGACATATTTAATTGCCTAGTCATTTTTGGATTTGATTAACACTTGTTTTAAAGATAATTATTCAGAGGTTCATTTTTTAGTTTAATCTTGCTCAGTGCTATCTAAAGATGCTACGCTCTTCAGAGGAGTATATCATTACTCAGAAAGGAAGTGATTTATTGAGTAATTAAGGCAAACTAAATCTATACCAACTCAATGCAAATTATAAGTGAATGCCAACTTGGTCTGAGCTCTGCAATCTTTTTCAAATGTAAAAGACTATTTATTTTTTCGCTATTAGTACTTCTAATACCATTAGATTTTAGTGGATATTTTCTTTAGTTTTAATTTTACATTTGTCTTCTAAGAAAAAGTAAGATACCAAAAATGAATGTGGGTATTTTCACTGAAATTAGGCATAGTACCAGAAGAAAGCTTGGATGATTTTAAAACTATGAATAAAATAATGATCTAAAATTATACATACACTCATTTACTTTCGGTTAACAAACATTTCTGAGTACACATTTATGTACCTGTCAATGTTTGCTATAAATATATAATAATAAATTTGTGCTGATATAACATAAAAACTGTCATAATTTTATTAATTCCTGTTCTCTACTCATTAACTTGTTAATAATGTAAATAATTCACTTCCCCCACCATAATTTTCAGCTTAGTTGCTGTCAATTATTTTTTATAGATTAAGCTGAATTGAAAACTAAAACATGAAAATTGGCAAATGTTGCAGAGTTGGAAAACTTCCACATATAACTAAAATTTTAAAATGTGAAAAAAAATTAAATGAATAGACAAGTAAGAGATGCACGAATGTTTGGGTTTATATTTCCATATAAATACAACACCCTAAATTCAAACAAATATTAAAGAATGTATATACATTTATATAGTAAATAACTATGGAAATTATGCCATTACTCTGGCATCATAAAAATGATAAAGTGAAAAATTTGCAACAGTAATGTCACTATTTATTTGGATATTTAGGGTTATAATAGAATTTTGTACAAATAAAATACCATTATTTAACATATTACTGTTTTAAAAATATGTAAACCACTTAAATTTTAAAAATCTGTGTTTCCTTTATAATTAGAGAATTATTTTCTAATAGAAACTTCACACTGATTATTTTCTAATTATGATTTGTTCATTACGTTTCTCACTTAATGATAGGAACAATAATGAATTTGTCCTGTGCTGTAACTAAGAAAAGATGGAGGAGAAATAGACTGTTTGCCATTGAACAGTTAAACTTCTGCTAGACCTAAATTTGTGAAATTCTGATACAGTACTTCTCAATGACATTCCAGTGACTTCTCCACAAAAGTAACCCAACTTATATCTACAATATCACGTACAGTATAACAAAACTTCTTTCATCTAATCCTTAGCATTATACTAGCCCATACAACTGACATTTGATTTTTAAAATTCAACTTAAATTTTCTAATTTGTGGACGCAAGCTTAAATATAGCAGGGACTCAATGGATTTAGGAATTGAGGATGTGAGAGACAGAGAGGGATAGAGGGAGTTGGGGAGGAGGGAAGAAAGAGACTGGATACAGCTGAGTTGTCCCTGATTATTTTAAGTTATTGCTTGATATAAGCCAGCTTCTATCTCTCCACTGCCCAACAAGCCCTTCCCAGGAATTCCTACATTTGTCTTGAAAAATTTGATGCCTGCTTCTTCTAAATACTTGGGCTATACAGAATGGCACAGGTATCCCTGGCTTACATTTAAACCACAGTCTCTTGGAGATCTTTACATGAAGCCTCCAAAACTCTTCCAAATCAGGTTTTAAAGCAGAATCATATAATGCCATATGGGAAATTATAAACAGAATCATGCCAGACCTTGTGATTTTTAAGAGTATCAAAAGAGATTTTTGGGACTTCCCTGGTGTCACAGTGGTTAAGAATCCGCCTGCCAATGCAGGGGACGCAGATTCATTCCCTGGTCTGGGAAGATTCCACATGCCGCAGAGCAACTAAGCTCGTGGGCCACAACTACTGAGCCTGCGCTCTAGAGCCCGTGAGCCACAACTCACCTAGAGTTGCCTGCACGCTTAGAGCCGGTGCTCCACAACAAGAGAAGCCACCACGATAAGAAACCTGCGCACCGCAATGAAGAGTAGCCCCCACTCACCGCAACTAGAGAAAGCCCGTGTGCAGCAACGAAGACCCAACGTAGCCAAAAATAAATAAATTCATTAAATAAATTCATTAAAAAAAAAGAAAAAAACAGATTTTCATGTGAACTTTAAAAAAAATTTACATGCTGGCTCAAAAAGTATTTGCTGACCCTGAGCATGGGGAAAAAAAAGAAGTAAATGTGCAAGTTTGCAAGCTGAATTTTTTGGTCATGAGTACAACTTTTTATTTTTTTTTTTGCTGTACGCGGGCCTCTCACTGTTGCAGCCTCTCCCGTTGCAGAGCACAGGCTCCGGACGCGCAGGCTCAGCGGCCATGGCTCACGGGCCCAGCCGCTCCGCAGCATGTGAGATCTTCCCGGACCGGGGCACAAACCCGTGTCCCCTGCATCGGCAGGCGGACTCTCAACCACTGCGCCACCAGGGAAGTCCAAGTACAAACATTTTTATGTAGGAAAAGTGTGTTTGGTACCTAACCTGACCTTTAAGATCTGCAATTTTCATTTTCTCCATCCCTGCAGTCTCATACTTGCTGTGCTATCAACCACACTAAATTACAGCTGTATATGCTAGTAAACTCTGTCACCCTGTGCTTTCATTATCTTCTTTCCTCCTTTCCCTTCCTTTTCTGCATTAATGCTTACCGAGGACATACTAATTGCCAGACTTAGCAGTCATGGTAGAGTGAGAAATAAATAGGGAACACATCCTCACAGTGGTTGCAGAAGCAGGATTCATGGCCTAACCATGAAGAATGTGGAAAGGAAATGAAAAGGTGTTATGCTTCTGGGAAGCAAAAGAGACTTCTCTTTTTGACTAATAAAGTGAGTGAAAACCCCGATCCTGAATCAGTATCATTGCCTGATTTCCCTCTTCTTGTACAAGGTGAATAAAGTGTAGCTTGAGAAAAACCACACCTATTGAAACTGGTGCTTCCCTTTCTCCATCATTCATCTCATCTCTGCTTTATCTCCTCTCTTCTATATGTTTTGTCCCCTCTTATCTATTGGCTTCTCCCCACAGGCCCTGAGTATTCCCAAGTGACTCCATAATGAAAAAAATAAAAACAAAAATAAAAAGCTGCCCTATAATACTGCAACCCCAATAACTATTATATAATCTTTTATTTCTATTTTTCTCACAAATTTTCTTACTGTTTCTACTTCCTTACAATCCATTTAATTCTCATTTCACTACCTCTGGCTTCTATATTCATCATAATAATTATGTCTACCCATATGAAAGTCAGCAACTGCCAAATGCAACAGATACTCTTTTCAATTGAGCTTATTAAATATTCCAGAATCACTGGCTACGTTTTTTTTAAATGTATTTTTCATTCACCCATTGCAGCCATGGAGTCTGCAGGCTCTTATCACTTCCTGGTCTACCTGCTTTTCTTTGAATATTTATCTTTAATTACACAGTATGTAAATATATCCTCTAACCCTCTTCTAATTCTTTAGAAAATTTAAACTGTTCTCTTGATTTCGATTAATGAAAATAAGCCTATAACATATTGTCCAATGACATAAGGCACTTCATTGGCAAAATGTTCAAGTTTGAGATCCTTGATCCTTGTATAATCTCTCATCCTCTGATGCTCTTCATTGTAGTTACTGATACCAAGTCACTGAAGCTGGCATCTTGGGGAATCAAGATGCTTCAATCTGTTGAAATCTTTATTCAATCTTAAAAGCTATTGAGTGCTAAAGTCACATATATTTCTCTCTTACACAGTCTTGAATAGATTTCTTCATTTTATTACCATGGCATTTATTTATATTCTCTTTATCATCTAAATGTGTGCATAACTTACCCATAACTATAATTATATCTCCAGTTGCTGCCAAGGTATAAATCACATCATATCTACCTTAGTCTGTTTGGGCTGCTATAAAAAAAATATCAGGGACTGGGTGACTTACAAACAACAGAAATTTATTTTTCAAGGTTCTTGAGGCTGGAAGTCCGAGATCAGGGTGCCAGCATGGTCAGGTGAGAACCCTCTTTAGGATATCAGATTTTTTCTTATATCTTCACATGAAAGAAGGGGTGAGGGATCTCTGTGGGGTCTCTTTTATAAGAACACTAGTTCCATTCATGAGGGTTCCACTCTCATGACCTAAGCACCTACCAAAGGCCCCACCTACTAATGCCAACACACTGGGAATTAAAGTTTCAACACATGAATTTTGAGGGGATATAAACATTTAGACCATAACAATATCCTTTCTCTATATAATAACTTAGCAGCTTCCTCTGTCAGAATAACTGACTAGATCCTTTCCATGACACTTAAAACCATCACAGACTACATGCCCATGAAGCCAGCACTGCTAACATGTTATAATGAAACACAAAACTGCTTTCATTAACCATAATTCATACATTATTTAATCTTTTTAATTTTTATTCATACTTCTGATTGTATTCCATCTTCTCATTAGTTTCCATTATTTTCTCTGCCAGGAATTTTCTTCCCACCTCCTTTGATGAGCATACTTTCTATGTAATGTTCTACATTAAAATCTGGCTAGGTAGGGGCTTCCCTGGTGGCGCAGTGGTTGAGACTCTGCCTGCTAATTCAGGGGACATGGGTTCGAGCCCTGGTCTGGGAGGATCCCACATGTCGTGGAGCGACTAGGCCCGTGAGCCACAACTACTGAGCCTGCGCGTCTGGAGCCTGTGCTCCACAACAAGAGAGGCCGCAATAGTGAGAGGCCCGCGCACCGCGATGAAGAGTGGCCCCCGCTTGCCACAACTAGAGAAAGCCCTCACACAGAAATGAAGACCCAACACAGCAAAAATGAATGAATAAATTAATAAACTCCTACCCCCAACATCTTAAAAAAAAAAAATCTGGCTAGGTGTCATTGCCTGAGAAGTTATTCCATGCTCCTACCCTCCCCACTGCCACACAGACTAAATAAACCTAGATATTCCCCAGGATTAATTAATTTCATGAGAGTATTTCATAGTATACTCTGAACTCCTTTGAGTGCAGTGATTTAATATTATTTATCTTTCTGTTCTTTCCTGCACAGAAGTTGTTCAATATAAGCAGGGCTCCTAAATCTAAACTATGTGTATAGAAAATCAGGCACAATTTGTTTTGCTTTCCTTCAGAGAAAGTGAAAAAATGAATGAAGTATACCATTGTAATAAATGCTGAGTGGTGGAAGCTTAAAATACTGTCTATTCATTGGCATTTAAAAAATGTATACCTTCTTTTTATATCAATTGGTCATTATGTTATCAATTGATTATGGATGTAAAGTCTTGAAGAATTAAATGGAATATTCTGTAAAAGTCAAGTTATTTTATTAACTTAAATATAAAAATGTCTTATTTTTTAGGGTATATGAACCAAGTAATCTAAGTGTTGCTAAAGCTTAGCAACACTTGTTTTTAAAATAAGTTTCATTCAGAAGTAGCACAAGCTATTAAACCAGAGTCATTTTATAGGAGAGACCTTTGCTTACATAATTCAATTTGCCTAGCAGAATTTGTAAACCTATTCAAAGAACCAGTGACTGGAAGAGCATCAATCTGGCAGAGGAGTAAGGCATGGAAATCACCTCCCTCCACACAAATACATCAAAAATACATCTACATGTGGAACAACTCCTACAGAGCACCTACTGAACACTGGCAGAAGACCTCAGACTTCCCAAAAGGCAAGAAACTACTCACGTACCTGGGCAGGGCAAAAGAAAAAAGAAAAAGCAGAGACAAAACAATAGGGACGGGACCTGTACCTCTGGGAGGGAGCTGTGAAGGAGGAAAAGTTACCACACACTTGGAAGCCCTTTCACTGGTGGAAACAAGGGTTGGCAGCGGGGGTAGCTTTGGAGCCACAGAGGAAAGCACAGCAACAGGGGTACAGAGGGCAAAGCGGAGACATTTCCACACAGGGGATCAGTGCTGATAAGCACTCACCAGCCTGAGAGGCTTGTCTGCTCACCCGCTGGGGAGGGTGGGGGCTGGGAGCTGAGGCTCTGGCTTCGGAGGTCAGATTCCAGGGAGAGAGCTGAGGTTGGCTGCTTGAACACAGCCTGAAGGGGGCTAGTGCACCACAGCTAGCTGGGAGGGAGTCTGGGAAAAAGTCTGGAGCTGCCTAAGAGGCAAGAGACCACTGTTTCGGGGTACGTGAGGAGAGGGGATTCAGAGCACTTCCTAAATGAGCTCCAGAGATGGGCGTGAGCCACAGCTATCAGCACAGACACCAGAGACAGGCATGAAATGCTAAGGCTGCTGCTGCAGCCACCAAGAAGCCTGTGTGCAAGCACAGGTCACTATCCATACCTCCCCTCACAGAAACCTGTGCAGCCCACCACTGCCAGGGTCCTGTGATCCAGGGACAACTTCCCCAGGAGAACACACGGCACACCTCAGGCTGTTGCAATGTCACGCTGGCCTCTGCTGCTGCAGGCTCGCCCCACATTCTGTAACCCTGTCTCACCCCGGCGTGAGTGAGCCAGAGCCCCGGAATCAGTCTCTCCTTTAACTCACTCCTGTCTGGGTGAAGAAAGATGCCAGAGGGCAACCTACATGCAGAGTCGGGGCCAAATCCAAAGCTGAACCCCAGAATATGTGTGAACAAAGAAGAGAAAGGGAAATTTCACCGTGCAGCCTCAGGAGCAGTGGACTAAATCTCCACAAACAATTTGAAGTACCCTGAGTCTGTGGAATACCTGAACAGACAATGAATCATCCCATTGGGAAAGGAAACAGTCAATCAAGTCCAGGAAACACAGAGTGTCCCATACAGGATAAATCCAAGGAGAAACACGCCAAGACACATAGTAATCAAACTATCAAAAATTAAATACAAAGAAAAAATATTAAAAGCAGCAAGGGAAAAGCAACAAATAACATACAAGGGAATCCCCATAAGGGTAACAGCTGATCTTTCAGCAGAAACTCTGCAAACCAGAAGGGAGTGGCAGGACATATTTAAAGTGAGGAAAGGGAAAAACCTACAACCAAGATTACTCTACCCAGCGAGGATCTCATTAAGATTCGACAGAGAAATTAAAACCTTTACACAAAAGCAAAAGCTAAGAGAATTCAGGACCACCAAACCAGATTTATAACAAATGTTAAAGGAATTTCTCTAGGCAGGAAACACAAGAGAAGGAAAAGACCTACAATAACAAACCCAAAACAATTAAGAAAATGGCAATAGAAACATATATATAGATATTTACCTTAAGTGTAAATGGATTAAATGCTCCAACCAAAAGACATAGATTGGCTGAATGGATATAAAAACAAGACCCATACATATGCTGTCTACAAGAGACCCACTTCAGACCTAGAGACACATACAGACTGAAAGTGAGAGGATGGAAAAAAGATATTCCATGCAAATGGAAATCAAAAGAAAGCTGGAGTACCAATTCTCATATCAGACAAAACAGACTTAAAAAAAGAAGATTACAAGAGACAAAGATGAAAACTACATAATGGTCAAGGGATGGATCCAAGAAGAAGATATAACAATTGTAAATATTTATGCACCCAACATAGGAGCACCTCAATACATAAGGCAAATGCTAACAGCCATAAAAGGAGAAATCGACAGTAACACAATCATAGTAGGGGGCTTTAACACCCCATTTTCAACAATGGATAGATCATCCAAAGTGAAAATAAATAAGGAAACACAAGTTTTAAATGACACATTAAATAAGATGGATTTAATTGACAATTACAGGACATTCCATCCAAAAACAACAGAATACACTTTCTCCTCAAATGCTCATGGAACATTCTCCAGGATAGATCATATCTTGGGTCACAAATCAAGCCTTAGTGAATTTAGGAAAACTGAAATCATATGAAGTATCATTTCTGACCAGAACACTATGAGACTTGATATCAATTACAGGAAAAAAACTGTAAAAACTACAAACACATGGAGGCTAAACAAAATGCTACTAAATAACCAAGAGATCACTGAAGAAATCAAAGAGGAAATCAAAAAATACTTAGAAACAAATGACAATGAAAACATGACGACCCAAAACTTATGGGATGCAGCACAAGCAGTTCTAAGAGGGATGTTTATAGCAATGCAATCCTACCTTAAGAAACAAGAAACATCTCAAATAAACAACCTAACCTACACCTAATCCAATTAAAGAAGAACAAAAACACCCCAAAGTTAGCAGAAGGAAAAATCATAAAAATCAGATCAGAAATAAATGAAAAAGAAGTGAAGGAAATGATACAAAGATCAATAAAACTAAAAACTGATTCTTTGAGAAGATAAACAAATTGATAAACCATTAGCCAGACTAATCAAGAAAAAAAGGGAGAAGACTCCAATCAACAGAATTAGAAATGAAAAAGGAGACATAACAACTGACACTGCAGAAATACAAACAATCATGAGAGATTACTACAGGCAACCGTATGCCAATAAAATGGACAACCTGGAAGAAATGGACAAATTCTTAGAAAAGCACAACCTTCCGAGACTGAATCAGGAAGAAATAGAAAATATAAACAGACCAATCACAAGCACTGAAATTGAAACTGTGATTAAAAATCTTCCAACAAACAAAAGCCCAGGACCAGATGGTTTCACAGGCGAACTCTATCAAACATTTAGAGAAGAGTTAACACCTATCCTTCTCAAACTCATCCAAAATACAGCAGAGGAAGGAAAACTCCCAAATTCATTCTACGAGGTCACCATCACCCTGATACCAAAACCAGACAAATATGTGACAAGAAGAGAAAACTACAGGCCAATATCACTGATGAACACAGATGCAAAAATCCTCAACAAAATCCTAGCAAACAGAATCCCACAGCACATTAAAAGGATCATACACCATGATCAAGTGGGGTTTATCCCAGGAATGCAAGGATTCTTCAATATACGTAAATCAATCAACGTGATACACCATATTAACAAACTGAAGGATAAAAACCATAAGATTATCTCAATAGATACAGAAAAAGCTTTTGACAATATTCAACACCCATTTATGATAAAAACCCTCCAGAAAGTGGGCATAGAGGGAACTTACGTCAACCTAATAAAGGCCACATATGACATACCCACAGCCAACAACATTCTCAATGGTGAAAAACTGAAACCATTTCCACTAAGATCAGGTACAAGACTAAGTTGGCCACTCTCACAACTATTATTAAACACGGTTTCATAATTTTAGTTACAGCAATCAGAGAAGAAAAGAAATAAAAGGAATCCAAATCAGAAAACAAGAAGTAAAACTGTCACTGTTTGCAGATGACATGAAACTATACATAGAGAATCCTAAAGATGTTACCAGAAAACTACTAGAGCTAATCAATGAATTTGGTAAAGTAGCAGGATACAAAATTAATGCACAGAAATCTCTTGCATTCCTGTACACTTATGATGAAAAATCTGAAAGAGAAATTAAGGAAACACTCCCATTTACCACCGCAACAAAAAGAATAAAATACCGAGGAATAAACCTACCTAAGGAGACAAAAGACCTATATGCAGAAATCTGTAAGACACTGATGAAAGTTATTAAATGTCATGTTAATATCAAACTGGTTCCTTCTTTTCTACCGTTCACTAACTTTGATGTTTTTTCCTGATCTCTTTTCCTCTTTTCACTCTTAGGCGTTGCCAGCTACACATAGGGACTTGTCATCTTGGAAGCCACGTGGCACCAGGTCAATAAGTCATTCTCTAAAATATTATGATTGACAATCATGATTGATACCTATGTAAAATCTATAATAAGTCTCATTCTTGCAAGATGACTCCCCACCATATATTTAGAATTATTGGAATATTAGTGTATTGGTAGGTATTTTATAAACTTTATATTTTCCATCCTTTTGTCAGTATCTGAGTAAGCAGGTTTAGATTTACTTCTCTGGCATGATTATGTTTGATTCATTATATTCAAAATGTGATTACTGAACGCATATTGTGCTAGATACTTTGGATACAAAGGTAAACTTTTTAAAACTGTAAAAAAATATAAAATTAAAAAAATTTTTAATAAGTTAATTAAACATGAATTAAATATTGTCTTGCCCATGAGGTATTCTAATAATGGTTTTTAAAACTTTAAAAAATTCTATCCATATTATTAAGCCCACAGAGTTCTTGTCTGAAGAAAATCATTAATTCATTCACTAATTCTTTCAAGCACCCTACGTCCTTAGTGATATTCCATAATATATAAATATACCCAAAATAAGAATATGTTATTCTAGCTCTTAAATACCTTTTTTTTTTTTTTTTTTTTTTTTTGCGGTACGCGGGCCTCTCACTGCTGTGGCCTCTCCCGTTGCGGAGCACAGGCTCCGGACGCGCAGGCTCAGTGGCCATGGCTCACGGGCCCAGCCGCTCCGCGGCATGTGGGATCTTCCCGGACCGGGGCACGAACCTGCGTCCCCTGCATCGGCAGGCGGACTCCCAACCACTGCGCCACCAGGGAAGCCCTTAAATACCTATTTTTAAATTTATAATTTTTGTCTACCTTATTTTATCCTTTTCAGGTAATTCTCATGGTGCTAACATTATAATTGAAATGAAACTTGACATGAATGACAAACAAAAAATGTTACCTCATATCCATAAACACTTAAGTTATTGCCATAACACTTCAAAGCATAAATGAATGTTTTTATTGAATAGACAATATTGATTTCAAGTATATATATTTACAGTGATTTCTCTGGGTCACCTAGAAAATAAATGGCAGGTTTTTAAATCACACAAGCCATCAAAGAAATCTGCACATTCCCCAACAGTTTGGTTGCTTCACATGTAACAACATATGCTTATAACTTATTGCACATTTTAAAAAAATTTGTGAATAAATTTACTATTTTAAGTCTTTTAGAAAATCGATGCTTGTAAAAGTTTGGTAGGTAATATAAGTGCTGGCATCCTAGGCATTTTGGACATAATAAAAATTTTAGTCAAGGATTTAATTAGTGAGATGTGAATCAAATTTACTTTTGTAGAAGTAAGATTATCAGCTCTATGGTGTACACATTTCAACACTCATAGGAGTTGGCAAATTTCTCTGCAAAATGTTGCCAGTCATATTACCAGAAATATATTTTTCCTTTTCTTGTATCTATACTAAAAATCTTATTGAATATCAGTGTTTTTCTAATTGTGGAATATGGAATTATATCATGTTGCTTTAATTTTCAGTAGTTTTTACTAGTGAGGATGGACAACTTTCCCTATATTTATTAAGAATACTGATTTCTTCCCCTTGAATTGTCTTTAAAAATATTATAAAATATTTTCCCCTGGATTTGCTTTCCTGTTAGTATTTTTTTCTTTTCATTATCAATTTACAGGAGTTTTATATATATTCTCTCCACTAATTCCTTATTTGTTATATGGGTTGCAAATATATTTTCCTAGATTGTGGACTGCATATTTTCTTTATATATTCTGTATTTAAGTGGAATTTTTACTGAGATAATTGCAGCTTTACACGCACTTTTAAGAAATACCTAGAAGTTCTGTGTACACATTACTCAGTTTGTAATAATGGTAATATTTTGCAAAACTATAGTATAATATCACAACCAAATACTGACATTGATACAATTCACAACTCTTACTCAGTATTCTCCAGTTTTACTTGCTTATACACATGTGTGTGTGTTTATTTAGTTTTGCACAATTTTGCCATACGCGCTTGTTCTTTTATCCACAACCACCGTCAAAATACTGAAAAGTGCCATCACAACAATAATCTTTCCTGTTGCCTTTCTATAACTATATCCATCTACCTCTTGCCATTCTTCCCCCACCTCACCCCCTCCAATCTGCTTCGAACACTAACATGTGGCAAGCACTAATCCCTTCTCTGTTTCTAAAATTTTGTCATTTCCAAATGTTTAAATGGAATCCTACAACTGGTCATCTTTTAGATGTGGCTTTTTCATATAGCATAATTTCTTGAAGATTCATCCAAATCATTTTATGTACAGACAGTTTGCTCCCTTTTATTCTATTATTCCATTATACGTATGTATCAGTTTGTTTAACCGTACATCTGTTGGATGCTTTGAAAGTGTATTATCAAACCTGAGACTGAATGAATTTTGTACAGGAGAAAAACGTACCACCAAAAATTCATTCTTTATCCAAAACAAGAATAAAATTTCCACCACGAATTATCTTCAAAAGCACAAAGAAGAGAATTAGAATTCCCAAGACTGATAAAAGAACCATAATTAAGACTATAGAAAATATTTTATAAATAAACAAGTTGTAAAATAACAAATCAAAGCTAACAATTTTTAAGTATTGTAAGGAAATTTAAAAAGGCATATTAAAAATAATTTACAGATAAAGCTACAGTTTAGCACGGCATGAAAAGATAATTAGTGAACTACATAGTTATGAAAAAGCATAGAGGGATAAAAAATGAAAAATCAAAATGAGTGGTTAAAACGCATGGAAACTAGAATGAGAAGGCCTGACAAAATAGGAATTAGAAAAAATGGGGCAAGGTAATTTTAATGCAGGTAACAACTGTGGATATGCCAGAATTGATAAAATTCTTGCCAAGTTAAGAAACACAACAGCTCCTGAGTAGAATATATCTACAGCTAGACACATGATAGGAAAAGGCAAAATTCAAACAAATAAAAAGTCTTAAAGCTTCTGAAGAGAAAAAAAATGCTATATCCAAAACAGCAGAACATATTGGATTTTCAGAAATCATATTAAATGCTAGAACAAAAATTCAAACTAGATGAAATAATTATTTTAAGGAGTTGAATGAAGCTAAAACCCATTCTAGAATTTGAAACCTAAGTTATCATTGAAGAAAATGAGAAAAATATGAGTAAAAGAAAATATTAGTAAAACACAGATCTGATAAAGGACCTGAATCTATAATATATAATGAGCTCTTGCAATACAATAATGATAACATCAATCCAAACAACACTCTTAAAAATGAAAAAAATATTTGAACAGACACCACACCAAAATAATTATATGAATGGCAAATAAGCATATGAATAACTGCTCACTGAGAAAATGCAAATTAACACCACACTTGGATCCAACTACACACCCACTAGAAAAGCTGAAACTAAAACATCTGAAAATAGTGTTGGCAAGAATGTGTTGGAACTGTAAAGTCACACACTGCAGGTGTGAATGCAAAATGATACGACTTTGGAAAACAGCAAACTAAGATTTACATGGTTATTATCTTTTTCTAAACAGATGAGGAAATACATATGTATTTCAGACTTACTACAAGTCATCCAGGTAGAAGAGCTACACAAAAGACCTCAAATATTTATTAACTCAAGGTATCAATAATATGTATTATTACCAACAGCAACTCCTATTTAAAGGAGAAAATAAAAAATTACAGCTAAAATAACACCCAAGTCCTTATGTCAAGTAAGTGGTACAGACATGATATGACCTTTCGGTTTTTTTTTTTTTTTCCCTGTGACTTGGCATACAGTTCTATATTTAATCAAATTTTCAACAGTTGCACAACTTTCTCAGCTTTCAAAGAACCCAAATACGTAAAATTCACTACACTACAGATTATACATAATTTATTCTCTATAAATATATAATACTAAAATTTCTTAAACTGTCCAATGCAAAATACTAGTTTCTTAGGCTGTCAATAGGTAGTGTACGAAAAAAGTGTACTGTGCTCAAATATATTTAGGAAAAGCCAAGGTAAACAGCATAAAAGATATTTCTTTATTGTAAGATTTCTAAACTTTTCCTCGTGCCAATTAATGCACATTATTAAAACAACATATAGTAAGCATCAAATCCTATTTGTATTTTACTACAAAGAATACTTTTTTTTTTTTTTTGGAGAACCACATTACAAGGACTAACTTAGAGCTAATTTAGAATATTTTCATAGAACATTAAATAGAGCTCCACCATGTTTGGTTCAATGAATAAAAATATGGAAAGCATCCAATGGTGGAGTATCCTCAATTACATTAGAGCTCTATAGGAGATTAGAAACAAGAAGCAAATCTCAGCCTATATGGGAAGTCTTTAAGCCATGTATCCTCTTTGGTAAATCTTAAATGAAGTTAAATATAAACAAATAAGGCCTTCACTGGTGGCGCCGTGGCTGAGAGTCCGCCTGCTGATGCAAGGGACACGGGTTCGCGCTCTGGTCTGGGAAGATCCCACACGCCGCGGAGCGGCTGGGCCCGTGAGCCATGGCCGCTGAGCCTGCACGTCCGGAGCCTGTGCTCCGCAACGGGAGAGGCCACAACAGTGAGAGGCCCGCGTACGGCAAAAAAAATAAATAAATAAAATATATATATAAACAAATAAGGCATTCAAGAAAAAATATAATTAACTTAGTCATTAAAAATGAGTAAATATGCAATACATGAAAAGAAATTTTAAATGGTTGGGAAAATCCCAACAGAATATCAGCCCTCAAAGAGTTTGGACTTCGTTCTTCTACAATGATGTAGCTTCAGCCAGTATAAAAGTGCCTGACCAGGCACTTTGTAAATGTATATGGGCTGGGCTGATGAATGAATAAGGAATGGGTTAATCACTGAAGATGAAATAAACTATCACTTTAAAATGCAGTAGGGAAGATTTTATTATAGGTTCAGGCTATCTTCCTGTTTACAGTAGTTGTAGAAAACTGCAATGCGAGTGAGTGTTTAGAGTCACTGGGCATTTAGCCTAGTGGCTAATTTAGCCCTTAGTGCCTAATAAATATTTGAGGTAAGTTAAAAAGAAGCATTGAAAAACAGTTTTAAATTGCTGGCTTTGATTTTAAAATATAATGAAGAAGGCAACTGATACATTCTGTCATTATATCATTTACTCATTTCTCACTCATTTCAGCTGTCATGTATAAACATAAAGAGCAAAATGGAATATATTATACATAGATAAGAGAGGCAAATAGAATTACATGCTAGTGAGGAAATCCTCATTATTTCTGATAATGCGTGTGGAGAAAAGCAATCAGGAAAATGAAAATGGCTTTGAAATCTACAAACCTGATTGAATTATCTATATATTATTTCTCACCATGGGACCGCTGGCTCAGTCAATGCTATTTTTAAGTCTCAGAAAATTTCAGTGATGATGCTCAAGGTCCTGGGAAGATAAGACATTTGTGGTAGGATCAAATTAAGCTGCAAAGAGAGGGCAAGGTGTTAGCCTGGATATTTGGTGCTACAAGAAAAGACAGACCTCTGCCTGGGTATTAATTATATAGTGCTGCTAACAGAATTAGCTGCAAGATAAATAAAGCTCCAGATGATCAAAATCTATCTCCCTCCACTGTTCTCACACCTTGTCTGTTCCCTCCTACTCACACTGCCTGATGCTCTTCTTATAGTAGACATAAAAATATATTTGTTGAATAAGTATTTATTAAAATAATGTGTGGAGTAGTTTGTGTGTAAACTCACATTTTGCCAAGCAGACAGAGCTTGTATTTCCTGGAATTTCCCATACATACTCCTTGAGAATGATACTGAACGCTGTGGTATTTTCTTCTCTATAAAGCTTTTCTCATATGGTCTCATTTAAAGTTTCTTAAAATAAAGAGCACTACAATTTGATATAAGTGACTTTATAGGAAAAAGAAACTTTAATTATAGTTTATGAATTATTTTAGGAGATAAAGAAAAAAGGAAAGTTTTGAAAAAAGATCTGATTAGATCAAGCATTGAACAGGAATATAAACTGATACAACTTTGGGGGAAATAGTGATTTGAAAACACGTATTCCCTTTGTTCACAATTGTAATTCTAAGTATCCTCAGAAAAACATTTCTGGAAACTAAGACATGTCAAAATGTCATATTCATATACGAATATGAATGTTTAAAAATGGAGTAGAAGTCTACACCTCAAACCTATAAAAGTCATTATATCTGCAAATGGGGTAGAGAATCTGACTTCTTTATGCACATGGGCTAATTAAGCTTCTTAATATTGTACCTTTTAAAGGGAAATACACTCATATTCCACTGATGCAATATAAATGCATATGAAGGAAGAAGACAGGAAATAAATGTCAAAATATTAACTGTGGATAAATCTGGGAAATTGGAATATGAGTACTTGTTTTTATTTTTACTATTTTTGTATTTTTCAAAATCTGCAAAAGTAAAAGAGAAAAAAGGGATAGTTACTAATTACTTATAACCTCCCTCATTGCCATTCAAGGATTCAATGAGGATTTAACTTGTGAAAGACTGACTTCCATCTTAAGTTAAATAAAGGGGATTTCAAAAAGGAAGAATGGGAAGTTAGAGAACTAAAAGGCAGCAGAAAGAAAAGTAGACACCCTTAGAATCTATAAGAATGGGCGACCCTTTTGAGCAAATTAGTATGAATTAGAATGCTCTTGATAATATTAAACTAATATTATGCCAAATGTTCTTCGTACTGCAGATGTGGAGTGGGAAGGTAGAGTAAAATAAGTCAACAAGTTACACTTAAAATGAAAAAGATTACTATTATAGAAGATGGGGCCCCTGATGTTTGCTGCACATGGAGGAATTCCCTAACTCAGTCTTGCATATGGAGCGAGGCAGGAACGTCAAGAAACACTTTAAACCAAAGGTGGTGCTGGAGCTGAGACTGGAAGAGAATTAGAAATTACCCAGGTCATCCTGAGGTGCAGCAGAAGGTACAAAGGGACTAGAGAAAAGAAGAACATTTTTAGACTGAGTTTCTTAAGAAGAGAAAATGGGTCTTGTCGATTTCTCATGCCACAGTTCCAAATCTAGCAGAACAGGAAAAAAGTCTTTTTTTATTAATGAATCAAAGAACTAGATGACCATCTATTATATATTGTTTTCAATTTGCAAATTGAGGACAGTACTGTTTGTGTGAAACAAATAAAAAGCTTCTAAGTATCACAAAATTAGATATTTCTTAGTGTACAAGGAATACCCTATTTAAAATTTAACTTATTGTATATAAAGTTTTAATAATGTATCTCAACTCACAGAAATGTCAACGCTCTGAACACAGCCACATTTCAAATTTATATTTGCCTTAAATGTTCTTTGATAAAAAATCGATCCAAGTTTCTTCGTAACATTTACCACGAAGTGAATTTCAAAGCATTTTAATATTAGTTATTTTAACACTAATGAAATAATTTTTAAAATGCTAGTAAATTACAATATACAATGATATATTAGCTACTAATCTATTAATGATATACTCATTTGCATGAAGTTTCACAACTGCAAAATGATGTGTAAGATTATAAAATAGACATGATATTCTTATTTATGAATACATGAAAATCAAATTACTTATAATAAAAAATTAGAATTTGAGGTTTTAATTCTTTAAATATTGAGTACTTTAGGTCATTTTGGCAAGATTAATTCCTATTCTGGTAGTGTTGGCAATAAAATTCTATTTTTATAGAATCATGATCATAATTATTTTTCATATATAATTAACAGGTATTAATTAAAATCCTAAAATAAAGGTTTTCTTTACTGAATTTATCTGCAATAATCAGCAAAGATTTTTAAATTCTTTCAAGTTCTGTTTTTAGTTACTAGAATGGATGTTAGATAATATGTGTCTTCTTAAAGGATCCATTATTCCTATACATTTTTAGTAACTGTTTCAGATTTGCAAAATGACTAAAACCTGAACAATGTAAGCACAACAAAAGAAAAATTTTTAAAAATCAGAAACTACACCACACAGAGGAGCTACACTCTATTATTCCATTTCACATAAACGGCAGCTCACATTCATTCTGTGATCTTTTACCTCCAACTAAAAGCAAAATTATTGCTTTTCAATTAATATAGGCTTATAGTATTACATTCAATGACTGAATATTATTTGAGCTAATGTTAAGTATGTAATTTACTTAACTTCCATTATGCTAATGAACACTTAGGTTGATTCCAAAGTTTTTGTTAATATAGCAGGGAAGCTACTTGGACATATATCTTTCCATATTTCTGTGATATCTCCTCAGGATAAAATCTTAGAAGTGGAGTTGCTATTTCAAAGGAAGCTGGCCTAAGCTCAGGCATCATTTACAAAAGAAGGGTTTCCGTAATTCACCTTCTCCCAGGCTGAGTTATTTGTCCCTACTATGTGCTCCGATTGTGCCTATGCTAATTTATATTTCTGCACTACTATCTAGTATATTATGTGTCACTCTTCATAGGCTTCCAGAAGTGTAAGGACTATATACTATTTTGTATTCTTCTTACTTAGTCTTTAATAAATATTTGTTGATTTGCATGATAGTTGCTGACAGAATATAAAGACATAACACAGATCCATAAGTATCAGAATCATTACAAATACATTTGGGCTACAGAATGGTTGTGGGATACTGTAGGGCTCTAAAGATTTTCTGGGCTATACTTGATATGAAGCTACCCCATACTGGGTAGATTTTTTTTTTTTTTTTTTGCGGTACGCGGGCCTCACACTGCTGTGGCCTCTCCTGTTGCGGAGCACAGGCTCCGGACGTGCAGGCCCAGTGGCCATGGCCCACGGGCCCAGCCGCTCCGTGGCACACGGGATCCCCCCGGACCTGGGCACGAACCCACATTCCCCGCATTGGCAGGCGGACTCCCAACCACTGCGCCACCAGGGAAGCCCAAGATTTTTAACTCCTTTATCAAATAGACATGAAGAAACAAATAAATAAATCATATAAGTAATAAGTAGTATGAACAATATAAATATTCATGGATCATTATAGTCAGAATTTCTCTCTATATAATTTCTAGTATAGAATTCTACCCTACTTATAGAAACATAGATACAACCTAATTTCTTGTAATATATTTTCATAAAAACTTTTGATCCTTTGATTGCCTTTCTTAAAACTTGTGTGTCTGGGTGGGCCAAATCTAGGTGCTATGTACTGAACTGTGTCTTGGCAGAATTCATATGTTGAAGCCCTAACCCCACAATGTAATGGCATTTGCAAATGGAGATTGGGAGGTAATTAGGTTTAGGGGAGGCCGCAGGTGTGGGACCTTCATCATGGGATTAGGTACTTTATAAGAAGAGACAGCAGAGAGGAGTCAGCCACCTCCACCTTGCGTCTCCCTTCTTTCTCTTCCTCTGCCATATGAGGACACAGTGAGAAGGACACCATCTGCAAGTCAGGTAGAAAGTTCTCACCAGAACCCCCAACCATACTGACATCCTGATTTGGGGCTTTCAGGCTCCAGAACTGAGAGAAATAAATTTCTGTTGTTTAAGCCATCTAGTTTATTGTATTTTCTTATGGCAGCCCAAGCTGACTAAGACATTAAGGAAAACAGATTATTGACATAAGCATTGTCACTGATTCTGGTACCTAAGCAGATGCAACGTATGTATTTGCATATCTATTACAAATAAGAGTAGGTACCCAGGGTTCCCTTTTTTCTACATCTTTGCCAACATTTTTTATTTGTTGTCTTTTTAATGACAGACATCTAACAAGTGTGAGGATATATCTTATTGTGATTTTGATTTGCATTTCCCTGATGATTAGTGATGTTGAGCATCTTTTCAAGTGCCTGTTGGCCATTTGTATGTCTTCTTTGGAAAAATGTCTGTTTGGTTTCTCTGTCCATTTTTAAACTGGATTGAAAGGGAACCCTGGTGCACTGTTGGTGGAAATGTAAACAGTTCAGTCATTATGAGAAATACTATGGCGCTTCCTTTAAAAATTAAAAATAGACCTTACTATATGATCCAGCAATCTCACTTCTGGGTATATCCACAGAAAATGAAAATAGGATATCAAAAAGATATCTGCACTCCACGTTTATTGAAGCATTATTCACAAGCCAAGATATGGAAATAGCCTAAGCATTGATCAACAGATGAATGGAGAAAGAAGATGTGAGGTATATACATATTAGATCCCCAGAACTTACTCACCTTCAACTATAAGTTTGTACCCTTTGACAAGCTTCTCCCCAATTCCCTCTGGTAACCATGATTCTACTCTCTATTTCTGTGAACTCGACTTTTTAAGATTCCACACATAAGTGATATCATGCAGTATTTGTCCTTCTCTGACTTTTCTCTCTTAGTATAATGCCCTTAAGGTACATCCATGTTGTCACAAATGTCAATATTTTCTTCTTTCTCATGGCTGAATAATATTCCATTGTGTGTGTGTGTGTGTGTGTGTACACACATATATAGGGATGTTGAGTTTATATATTTCAATAAAATGGAATGTAATTGTGGTAAGATGGATGGAAGAATATCTAAAAGAATGAATCTGCACAGATAAAACAACTTAATTGGAAAAAAAGTGGGATGAATTTAAAAGACAACATGCAGTTGATATGTCATTTATGTAGAAGAATAATGGAATCTTGGACAGGTTTAGAGCAGACTGTTAAAAACCTGTACATCATGATACAGCTTTTGTAATGCAGCTTAAAAGAAGATCACTCAAAATAAATGAATAGAAGAAGCAACACTGGCACCAGAGGAAAAGAATATAATTTTGTGACAGAGAAGAATCTAACACGGCTTATTGAAGAGGTATCATTGACTTGCACTTTGAAAGATCTTTGAAGAAATGCGATTTTTCAAAAATTTGACATTCTAGGTGTATCCAGTAGTATGAGCAAAAAGGTAAAAGTTGAAAAGGGCAGGCTATGTTTAAATCAGTAATTCTGATTATACAGAGAGATATACAGATATATATCAAACTGGTTAAGAGTCACAGTTCTAAATTAAATCATTCTCCATCACTTATAAGCAGTACTTAATTTCTCTTTCCCCAATTCCTTCATCTGTAAAATAAACATAATTATACTATTTAACCAACAGATGTGTTTTAAAATTGAATAAATACCTTTAACATTCTTAGAAGTGTATCGATTAAATAAATTGTTAATTATTTATTATGTCAGGAAAAAATTCTATTTTAATCAACAAAAAATATTAAGAAAAAGTCCAGTAATATTTCTTAATCCCAACACATGTACAATATATCTATAAATGTCAGATATTGTTCTAGATGTGAACATTAAACAGTAACAAGAAGAAAAAAATTACTGTTATCGTGGAACTTATACTGGAGTAAAGGAGAAAGTAAAAAATATAATAACAACCATTTTAGACTTATAGTCCAAGATGGAAGACCTTGAACTCACCTCCTCTATGGACACACAGAATCTATACCTATATATAGACCAATTCCTCCTGAAGAAGAACTGAGATCTGACTAAACAGCTTTTGTACAACAATAGAAGGACCACATAAAAATGCGTAGGAGAGATGAAGCCATGATATCAACAGAGACCCCACTCCTGACATGGAGACCTGCAGTGGGGAGACATATTACTGAGGGGGCCTATGTGCAAACTTACCCACCCTGGGGCACAACAAAAAAGCAGTGGTTTAAAGGGCACCTAAACAATATGTGAAGGAAATCCGTGTGCTAACCCTAGAGCATCTGCCAAACAAGTGGGGAAGTGGTGGAACTCTCCACTATTTTGTGTGTAGGCCATTTTGTATGTTCCCCCTCTACCTTGATGGCACAGGTAAGAAATACGGCCCAAATACTCTAGCTGGCCTGCCAGAGATCCTTGAAGCCCCTGGCCTACACCAGCTGTAGCCACTCCCCAAAAGGTGGCCCTGACACAGCACACCCTGAAATCACCTCAGGCCATGCCCACTCCAGCGCTAGCCATCCCACAAATGCAGCCCTGACTCCGTGTGCCCCAGGATACTCCCTGACTTGCACCCACTCCAGTTCTAGCCTTTCTGCCAAAGCTGTCCAGCACACATAGTGTACACAGAGGATGCTTTTACACAAGAGAGTCAACATTTGTACAAGTGGATCCCCATTGAAAAAAATAGAAATAATGGAATAAAGCTAATATATAATGCAAAAGAGGGCTTGAAACTACATATTTAAAAGAGGGTATCATATCCCAGGGAAAAAAAATCATCCCAAATTGTCAACACTGAAGCACACCCTAGTAAAATTACTTGACATCAAACATAAAAATGCCATAAAAAAAGGTGCTATAGGCAGTCAGGCAAAAAAATCTCCTTTAAATTGAGATTAAGCCAGAAAAATGGCTAATCTCAGAATTGTTCTGAAGAGTCTTCATGTGAGAATAAAATGTAAAAATAAGGAAAGAAACTATGAATCAAAGAGTTTATTTGAGTCAAATAATTTTTCAAGAACAAAAGCAATAAAATATTTTTCTATGAACTATTTCTAATATAGGTACTAATCAGCCAATCAAAAGACTACCAGAAAAACCCTATGGAGTTAGCAACTGTGGAGGCATTTTACACATTTATCTATAGATGTAAGATTAAAACAAATGTGGGGTTTGGGGTGAAGAACAGAAGGTATGCTCAATGAAGAAATGATATAAACACCAAAGTTGGAGGAAAGAATAAAGAAAGCAGGAGTTATGCTCATTCTTCACCTTTCTGATAATAGCTTACAACAAAAAAACGGAACTCATAAACATTTCTCAAATTATTACATTTAAATTGGCTAAACTAAATTTTTAAAAGAGAAAGATTTTCATACTAGATTTCAAAAGTATCCTAACTCTCTGCTGTATATAAACGATAAACCTGAAGCAAAATGATTCCTAAAGATTTTTTTAAATGTGCAAAGACATAGGCAATTCAAACGTAAAGAAGCAGAGTCTACAATATCAGTAATAAACAAGGGTGAATTCAGGCCAAAAAGCATTAACAGCACAAATCAGGGGTCTTTATAACATTAAAGGGAACAAGTAATACTGTGGATAAAATAATTATGATCATCTACATATCAAACAAGCAGTTCAAAATGCATAAACAAATATATAGGGAATACAAGGAGAAGAAAATACATTAGAGAATATTTAATTTCAACTCTCTGAACCTTTAAGATATCAAGGGGACAGAGAACACTTAAAGATAGAAATTATATATTTTTTAAATTTAATTTTATTTAATTTATTTTAATTTAATTTAATAGTTTTAATAAGTGATGGAGCTGAGTCTCAAACACATCATCACTGGTTCCAGAGACTAAGCTGCTTACCAGCATCTTATATTGTGATACTAAAGTGTCTCTTGAAGAGGAGACAAAAAATCTCTCTTCTGATTAAAACAAGAAATGAGAAAATGAGGGTTGGATGTTTAAGAAAAAAAAAACTATTAAAATAATTTTCTGAAAGAGCAACAGACTGCAGTAATGAGGAGGTTAGTATGATTGGCAAGAGTGCTAAGAACCTACTTCAGGTCAATTGGAATGATACAGGGGTACTTGATGGTTCCCAGAATCCAAGAGCAGAAAGTGAGTGCAACCAGGACCCAGAAAAGCTATTCAGACTATCACTACGTCTCCTACTGTGACTATTGGGTGTCTCATCCCCACTTCCCTATGCTTCATTCTCCCATATTGCTCTCTGCAAACTGCCTTGTTCTTTCCCATTTGCACACAGCCAACAAACTGCTGACAAATTCCTGCTGTACTTGACTATCCAGTTTAGACACCAAATCAAGATTGATTACAGTTTGTATAACCCTACTCTAGATTCTAGCGAAAGAGAATTTAGTTGCTGTAATTTAGGTCATGAGGTCATAGTTATCCTCTACTAATCTGGTAGGATGCAGGGCAGGATCAGCTAAAAAAATGGCTGCAATTCAGGAACCCCAAAAGTCCACTGTAAGTATCTCCCATTTTGCACATGAGGTAATTTAAGATATTTACTCAACTGCAAGTTAAAAAGTATACCCAAAGTTTTCTTGATAGATCCATGCCTTCAATAATGTCATCACAATCATTTTTGTTTAAATGATGCCTGCAGAGTAAAACCTAACAGGCAATGTCTTTTTACCCAAAACAGTTCATTGCATTTTTCATCCATGGATACATAGGGATCATAATGAAAAGCATTCCACAGAAATAGTGTTTTGTGCGTAGTGGGCATGTGTCAGAATGGGGTAGTTTCTGTGAGAGTTTGCAGGGCTCTCCTTAGGCTGATGCATTACAACATTTCTAGTTTGTTTCTGGAAATCAGCAACTGAGTTAAATTGAAACATAGTAAGAATGGGGAATGTTCTGCTAAATCTGAAGTAAAATGTTAACTTTGTAGTTCTATAATTTTATCCAATTTTTGTTTCTTCTAAAATATAAGGTACAATAAAATTACTATTTCAGTTCAAAAAGAAAAATTCCAAAGACAGGCAAAGAAACTCCTTAGTTATCTCTGTTACTAATCCTCTATATTTCTATGGTAACTGAGAGAATATGGTACTTAATGTTTTTTAGAAAAGCAGTTCAAATTTTAATAGATGGCAAAATTGAATAACATAATTTATAGAATTAAAACGAAAATATTTCATGGTAATAAATTAAAAGATACAAGACATTTATTTGTTTATTGGAAAACTGCTTTAGTATGAGAGCACATTCAATTGATAGTAAAGACTGGGCCATTTTAATAGCAGAAAGAGACTAAGTTGCATTTATAGCATCCATGAGAATAATGATGGAAAACAGAAATCCAAAATCTGTGTTTCTGGTGCAATCATGGACATGGTCCAAAACATTATAAAACAGGAAAATATTTGTATTCTCTTAAATAACATATGCACTATTTTTTTATAATTTATAGAATAAATATTTTACAGTGTTTTATGTAAACAGAAGTTTCTACTGGATATTCAACATTAAAGTACCATGTCAGAATCAAAGGAAAGAAGCCATGACCAGAGTTCTAATAGACTTAGATGGAGTTGAAGGTACAGCAATGGATGCAACCACCCAGACTGAGCAAATATAGAACAAAGAGAGGAAGGTGAACAATAAAACTTTATACTTAAAAGGTGAACAAAAGAAAAGTATATTGGGAAAAGGTGCATTTCACACATTTAAACTAATAAAAATTGTTGCAGTAGACCATATGTTTGGTTTTCTGACTGTGAATAGCAGAAATAAAATCCATTTAAAGTAATACATTTTGCTTCATATCCAAGTTACATATTTCAAAATAAAAGACATGAATAAAGACAGGGTTCCATGTCAATTAGTCACAAATAAATGAAGTAGAAAGATCATCATGAAGTATAAGCCTCCTAGAAAGGTTTGCGAGCTGCCTGGGACATTGGTAAATTTAGAGAATGACAGGAACCATAGAGATAATCAGGCTAGCACACAGGTGGCCTCAGTCATCCATATGATTTAGAAATTGATACCTAACCTGTTTTCATTACGTTAGCAAACTCTTAATATCAAAACTTAAACAGCTGTCACATAATAATTCATGGTAGTTGTTAAGATTAAGCACTAAAAAATTCTAGAAATAGAAAAATATGCATTTTAAATGGAAAATCTGTTACCAACAAAAGGGTTCAATAAAGCTTATTATCTGTAGACTTTATATTTCTAAAATAGTTTATTCAGTCAGAAAACATTAAAACTTTTACAAGAATTTTTTTTTATCTTCAATAGGAATACAACAAGCAATATAATAAAACAAATTAGTCTGTGTATTTGTCATTTATATTGCTGTTTTGAGATACATTTTATATAAAGCAAGTAAATAAGATTATTTATATTTAAAACAAGTACCCTAAGCTTTTCAGGTGAGAATATATAATTATGCATTACCTTAATATACTTCTACATACAAACTTTTTTTTGAATTAGTTAGCTTTGCTTCATTCATAGCTTTTAGAAAAAGAGTCCTGTAAACTTCAACATAGTGTAAATTAATTTGAACGTTAGTTTCCAAGTACACATTCATGCTATGAATAGAGAATCTATAAAATAAACACAGTCTTCACTCTTTGAGAGTGAACAACTCCAAAAAATAAACTCAGAAACAATCCATAGGCACATTACCTGGTTAATGGATAAACAAAATTTGGTATGTCCAGAGAGCGAGATATGATTTGGTAATGAAAAGGAGCTGCAACACGGATGAACCTCAAAAACAGTATGCTAAGTGGAAGAAGCCAGACACAGAAGACTACATATTGCCTGATTCCATTTATATGAAATGTCCAGAAAAAGCAAATATAGAGAGGCGGAAAGTAGATTAGAGGTTCCCTTAGGTTGAAGTAAGAAATGAAAGTGACTCTGCGTAGAAATAAGATGTCTCTTTATGGTGATGGAAATGTTCTAAAACTGGATTGTGGTGATAGTTGCACAAACAGTAAATGTGCTAAAAGTAACTGAACTAGACACTTAAAACTTATGAATTTTATGGTATATAAATTTACCTCAATAAAGGTGTTTAAAAGGAGGGTTTATCCTATAACTATGTGTGCTTTTCAGAGATTAAAATAAAAAGGAAAATACCTCCTCTCCAAAAAGAGTAAACTGATAGGAAAATACAAATCTCAATTTTGTATGTATTAATTTGTAAAAGTACCAGATGTGATGCACAATAGTAGTTTTAAAATAATATGAAAGATTGTTTAAAGTTTTGAGCTGGCTGATTATGCCCACCTACCACTAAAAATAAGGATGGTTACAAGTACCAGCAAGATACTACATGCAAAGTACTTATCTAATGTTAATAGTCTAAAAAATACATTTAATTATATAGTCTATATAACCTTCCAAACCTCTAAAAGCAGCTCCTAAATAACTACTAGACTTTACCATTCTTTAAACACATTCTTACAATTTAAAAAAACATTTTGAGGAACTGAGTAACTATTTCAAATAAATCAGCAGTAAAATATAATGCAACAATCAAAACTTTCTACAAGACTTTAAAAGTTTGATATATGTCCATTCAAGCTGTTAACATTCCATTCAATCACAGAAGCATTATATTTTCCCCTTGCTTTTCTCAATTTATTGCTGCAAAATTATCAAGTGCATTTATAACTTAGAAGTAATTTCAGTGACCCAAAGCAAACGACTGAGGTTGCAATAATTTTTTTGACATTAATAATGTTTTCATGGCACAAGTGTTTTGTTCTTTTGTTTGCTTGTTTTATAATTGTTGTCACTTCTCCTGAAGAAAGAAAACTGATCATTTTCTTGTCTGAATTCTGACTTGTCTATTACATTACAAAGCTTGAAAAGAGCTTAAGGGAACATTTCAATAGCAACCTCACAATAACTTGACTATTTTTGTTCTCTTCCCCAAAGACAGAAATAATAGATAAAGGGAATGACAAAGCATGTTGACATACATATCTATGGTTCTTTATACTGCATCTGTGTAGTGGGAAAAAATGCATAGATGAATATATTTTAAAAATGATCCTTTAATAAGCAATGAAAATGGCTTATTACTGAATTTTACCTCATGAATGTATAAGGTAACACTCTAGTGTATAGTGTATGTATACACACACATGTCGACGTTTACATCTATGCCTTTCAGTGGCCAGACCTACCTGTCCATGTTAGAGCATGGGTCTGAGTCTCAGACTCCTTGTCTGTTCAGTATCTCTGTGTCTGTATCTGCCTGTCTGTGCTTACCTTCCTGTCTATTCATCCATATCTCTCTGTATATATTTCTGGCTGGCTGTCAGTTTGCCTGTCCCTGTATATTGGTCTACCATCCCTGTCCCATTACCAGTTCCTATCTGTCAATCTTTCTCTACATGTCTTTTGTCTGTCCGCCTGTTACTGTTTGCATACCTGTTGGGCTGTACGAATTGGTCTGTAGGTATGTGTCTGTCTATCCATGACTCTATCTGTTTATGTGTACATATATGCAAATTAAGATTTTCCCTTTAGTGTAAACTCTACCCTGTGGTCTATGTGGGTGTTTACCAAAGGTTCAGAGATAGCTATTAGGGGTCACAAAATGAAAACAAGACTTGAAGCTAATGACAAATACAACTATTCTCACTATCAAAGGAGAATACATAAAAACTTAAACTCTTCAGAGAATTCTTGTTATGTGTATATCCCAGTTCCCAACATTATTCTCAAGATCTAGCCCACCCCTACCCCCACTGACAACCTAGAAATCATTATCTTCTTTTCAATGTTATTCTTCATTCCTTCATGTAAATTCCACCAATTCTCCTAAAGATTTTCCTTTCCCTAGAATATTCCCAATTGACTTCATAAGGATAATTCAAAGGAGAAAAAAAAAAAAAATCCCTGGTAGAATATTTTCTAACACGTGAATTATTTTGTGAGGAATAACACTAAGTAAAAGTATGGTGGGAGAGAGTTGCAAGATAAACCAGGGTGGGGTTTAATGCTCTAATTTCTATATATTTCAGGGTCCATTTACTAGTGAGAAGATGCTTCTCAATAGTATTCTGCCTGTGAAGTAAAGATTTGTGTTTCAAGTCTTCTGTGGGTAATTCTTGAAAAAAAAAACACAAATACACATGACACTCATAGACATGCACACAAATACCTTCACACATACATTCACCTGCCTACTCACATACTTCTTAAAGATAAATAAAACTATTTTTAGAGAGAATAAATCTAAATTCATATTAAAAAATAATTCCGAAACAACAGAATGCCCATATTATCCACCAGTCCCAATGAAAATATACAAAGAAATTTTACTTTGGTTTTGCTCTAAATGAACAGTAACCTACCAGAGCCTAAAATAACAGGGCCCATTATAATAAATTCCTAAACAATAATAGTGTTTTATTAAGGTTCTTCATATACACAAGCATATATTTTAATTACTAGAAATTATAATTAAAAGCTGGAACTACTAAGACTGGTTTTTTACATTGATTGACTTTGGCAGGTGATTGACAACCTTCCACTTTATGATGATTATATTTCTTTATTAGAAATATAAACATCTGACAACATCACAAGGATTCAGTTATGCAAATGAGGTGACATAAGAATAATTTATAAAGTAGGTCAACTGTACTTATATCATATGGGAGTGTTGGCCTATTTTTCTTTTTAAAGATGTTCTACCAATTCAAATTTGGCTAGAAAATATGATTCAGTTCTACAAAAATACTGAAGGCATATCAGATGTATTGATGAAATTAAAAAGGACAACCTAGATATTCACACAGTACACAACATATGTTTCTTAGAATTAAAGCAGAATTGCCACCTGGCAGTTTTCACTCAAACAGGTCCTTGTACAAGCACATTCAAATCTACTACCTGTTGATACTATTAAAATGACTAGAGGGCTTCCCTGCTGGCACAGTGGTTGAGAGTCTGCCTGCCGATGCAGGAGACACGGGTTCGTGCCCCGGTCCGGGAGGATCCCACATGCCACGGAGCAGCTGGGCCCGTGAGCCATGGCCGCTGAGCCTGCGTGTCCGGAGCCTGTGCTCCGCAACGGGAGAGGCCACAGTAGTGAGAGGCCCGCGTACAGCAAAAAAAAAAAAAAAAAAAAAAAAGACTAGAAATAATGGAGTATTTATACCCAGTTGTCAGTTTGGTTTTTCATGGATTTCTCCATCTAATAGGAATTATTAAATTAAATATTAACATGCTTACAGGTGAAATTAAATATGAAATTCCTGTGAGTTTCAAAATTATACCATTTTGTTCTTTCGGTTTTCTAAAACTACCTTCTTTATCCATACTCTCTCACTATATGATATTTTAAGGAGAAAAAACATCCTAAATTATATTCTATGTAAGAAAAGACAAACAAATTACAAAATTAACTAAACTATCATAACTACTTCATTCACATAAAATGTAGGATTAAAATAAGCACTATATCATTTCTTCTCTCTTTCACCTGAATTGCTACTTGATACGTACTTTCCAACATTTTCATACCTGTTTCTACAGTAAACATGAAACTCTACCATGACCTGAGAGTCATTATGGTAGATTGATTACATGCCAGACTCTAGGCCAAAGATCCTGTATCCAAACTTTTACAAGTCACCTAAGTTACTTATGGTAAATAACCATGGGCAGTTGTTTCATCTCTCTATTCTCCAATTTTCTGATCAGTAAAATGATTATAACAGCAGATACTTTGCAAGGTAGTTGGTAGGTAACATGAGAAAATGTATGTTTAGTTTTCAGAATATCTTTAGCCCACAGAATATACTCAACAAGTGTAAGCTGCTATTATTATTATATATTTTTTCAGATTTTGTTCTAACGTTAGGACTTGAAAGGGTCATTTCAGAGTGAATGTAAAATACTCTAATCAAAATACTCTACATTAAATTGAGGTATTTGGAAGAATTTTAGCAGGAAAAAAAGGGCCAAGTTATATTTTTAGGCTAAAAATCAGTGGTGCCATCTGTAAAGTAAGGCTATCTCATGTAAGAATGTGGAAGTTTAGGAATATCTTCTGGCCAAACTTTGGAAGGATTTGAAAGACCTTTCTAGAACAAGGGTTGGAAAACTATGCTTATGGACAAATATGGCCCCTAAGAATATTTGTTTTTGTTGTTGTTTTGTTTTACATCTTTAAAGGGTGAATAAGGAGAAGGAGGGAAGGAGGAGGAGGAAGAATATGTGACAGGAACCTCATTGGGTTCACAAAATCTAAAATGTTTAACTGTATTAATTCGCTAGGGCTGCTATAACAAAGTACCACCGCTTGAGTGGCTAAAGGAGCAGAATCTTTTTTCTCTCACGATTCTGGAGGTTAGAAGTTGAGATCAAGTGTCAGGGGGTTGCTTTCTTCTGGGGCTTCTCTCCTTGGCTTATAGATGGCCATCTTTTTCCAGGGTCTTCACATGGTTTTCCCTTTGTACGTATCTGTGTCCAAATTTCCTCTTCTTATAAGGACACCAGTTATATTGGATTAGGACTCACCCTAATGACCTCATTTTAACTTAATTACCTCTCTAAAAGATCTATCTCCATATACAGTCACATTCTGAGTTACTAGGAGTTAGAACTTCAGCATATGAATTTTAGGGAGAGACAATTCAGCTCATAACTCTTATTGGTAGGCCTTTCATAGAAGAAAGCCTCTGCTCAGAAGGCTGAGGAGGTTATATCTGCCACAAGTTAACCAGTATTTTCTTTGTGTCTCCTTTCCTATTAGTTTGTCAATACACAACAGACATAAGGAGAGAATTACTAAGCTTAAAGATATCACTTTCCCATTAAGAATTTGCTGAGAAAAAAAACACCTCAAGGGACTGTGGCTAAGCTGTTTAAGGTTAGGTCAAAGGGGCAGGGCTCAGTAAATAAGACAATTTACTTGGAGGAAACCATAGGTAGGAGAAGTATGTAGGTGAGCACAAATCTGGGATCCCCCTCAAAAGGTGGTCTGAAGATCAAACTGAATACAGGAAACCGAATATCAGAAGTGGGCATGGAGAAGGTGATGTCATAAGAAAAACAATAATACTTATTAACATTTTTTAGCATAGTTGACCCTTGAAAAACTTGGGGGTTAGGGGCACCAACCCTCTAAGCAATCAAAAATCTGCATATAACATATAGTTAAGCCTTTCAAATACATGGAGGAAGGTTCCTCCATATCCTCAGTTCCACTTCCTTGGATTCAACAAACCATGGATCATGTAGTACTGTAGTATTTATTATTGAAAAAATTCTGCATATAAATGGGCCTGTGCAATTCAAACCCATGTTATTCACGGATCAACTGTACTTATATGAACAAGCCCCTGTAAAGCTAATTTGCAACATTCTGTCATTTATTCCACACCACCATATGAATATCATCCCCCCCCACACACACACTTGTACAAATTACAAAACTGAGTTGGAATTAGAATACAGATTTTAATCTCCAAAGTTGGGGATCAAAAAACAATAGAACAAGGACTTCAAGGATCTTTTGGAAAATGAAGTCAGATATCCAAACCTTCACCTTCTCCTTATTGATGAGTAGGTAAATTCATAGATTTAAAACAGGATTGGCACTGACCAAAAAAAGAAGAGCTTTTCAGCAGGTGCTTGCTTTTGTGTCCACATTTTGATCTAGTTAGAATGTGCAAGATACTTTCCTGTCATGCCCTTCAAAATAATTACTTGGTGGTTCCCTTTTATAAAAAAGACTTTTGTACATTTATTTCCAAATTCCAATACAAATACAGATATATACAGATATATAAGACCGACTCGTATTATGCTTAATTTCCCTCCCCATATAACTCACAATATTAAAGTAGGTTTTCTGTACACGCTTCACTCAATATGAAATGTATCTGAGAAATTCAGACAAAGTATTTTTCAGCAGTCTTGTCACCTAAAGAAAGCAGCTTCTAGCTTGGATTTGCATACTCTTTTTGTAAAGATTCAAACTCACAATTAAGGTCAACATCTGGTTGGATTTAACATTCGCATTTGACAGTTTCACTTTCATTAAAAAATGTTTAGCATTTTTCAAAGCAAAACCTGTCTTTTATTTTAATAAAAGTTTTCATATATTTGCTTTGTTCCTTGAGGGGTGGATTTGTATGCTTGAACAGCCCTGTGCAGTTGGAATTTTGAGGCCATCTCACTAGACAAGTTACTGTAGCAAAATAAAACGCAAATGAAAGGGGCAAAGGGCACATTATAATGAGCAAGAGGATTTACTGTTTTGTCTTCTATTTCCATATCCTTTGGGAGAAGGGAAAAGTGGAAAAATGAGATATAGTTCTATCTTCTTTCCCTGGTAAGTTATGGTTGATAATTTTGCTATTTGAAAGCCACAGGGAATATGCCAACTAATTTCTCAAACTAATCTTAAATTCCAGTTTTATCTATGCATGGGTAATGCTTTAGTAATTCTACAGAGTACTTTAGTGCCAAGCAATAACTACATTATCAATACATTATTTTTATTACCAAAACTGTTAAACAAATATATCTGTGATATTACACAGGTATACATACACATCATTAAAGAAAGAGTCAAGGTGATTTCAAATAGAACACACTGTATGTGAAACTATGATAAAATGCGTTCAAAAACAGATACTGCTTATTGAGCATATGTTGTGCACAAACTATGTGTTTGTTACTTAATGTGCATGATCTTTACTACCCACAAGAATTATCACAATTACACCACTGACAAGATAGAGGTATGGAGGAGATGACTGACCTACGCAAACTTGATTAACAGATTTAAACCTAGTTTTTCTTACCCCCAATCCAGTGTTCTGTCTACAATGACACTTTGACATATAAAACAGTTAAGGGAGAATTTGAAAACATCTGGATGATTAGTCTGGGATCTTCAGTAAAGCTGAATGCAAATTATTGACTGAATATAGGACTGTTCATGCCTTCCATACACATTAAGTAGCTACTAAAGAGTCAGACTTAATTGCCTTCCTCTGTGGGCACCAATTAGAAATCTTGAAATATTAATAAACTGGCTGATTTGGGAGAAATATCATTGTGTATTTTCTTCCTACATATTGCTTTTAAGCACCAAACATATCATGGGCACTCAATAAATATTAAATATTTAACAGCAACTAAAAAATGAAATTATGGTAATATATTTTACAATGAACTCACCATAAGATGAAGTAAAACAAGTTTTAGCACTAGATCTGGAAGCTGAGCAGATTTAGATAGCGGCGTAAGTGAATAACCCTCTAGGAAGGTAAGAGACACTAACATGACTGTGGTAGAAAAAGTTAATAGGAGGTTAGAGCAATAAAAAATTTTATTGCAATCTGAAAATTGAAACTGCCCCTCCTGGTTTTCATATTTGTTCTGTTCATCTAACATCCAAAATGTAAATTAAAGGATATATTTCTAATCTGCTGTCATTTCTTCCCCATGCCCAAACATGAAGTGAATATTATTTCATTATCTACTGGTAGTATCTTACTCTGAAAGAACATAAAGTGTGTTCCCTGAAGTTATTCTTTTTTTCCTACTTGTGCCCTCTTTTACACATAGTCTGAGATTTTCAGAAGAGCTAATTGTGATAATAATTTTAAAAAAAGGTGTTAAATCACTTTATCCTTTGGCATTCATAACTCACTGAATTGTGAAACTGAGACTCTCAGGAGTGTATACAGTTTCAGAAGCACACTTCTGTAGATTTAAATCAGAGCTACAAGTTATTGGGAAGAAATCAGGCTGGGAGCTAGCTCACTTTCTTCTTTCTTAAGTGAGTGGAGGGAAAAATGTTCCATAAGAGAGAGAAAAAGCTTTTAAAATGTTAGAATCCATAGGGAAACCTTAATTTAAGCCCCTGTTCCTCAATTCTTGTAAGATTCATGAAAAAAGAAGCACTTAAAAGTACTCTTTGAGGACTCTGTTCTCCTCCTTTTCCTTTTTTACAACCCCTCTGAGGATAAGAGAGAATGCACTTAAAGTTACTATTTGGGTGACTCAGTCCTTCTCCGTCTCCTTTATTCTTCTAATAGTCTCTCAAATGCTCCAAAGAAATGGGAGCACATTTAACCAGAGCTTTCATGAAGCTCAGCCACCATTTCCTCTCCCAAGCCTGTGATTAACCCATTGATGGGTCCACAAAGTCTGTGTAACAATCCAAACACGGCAGCAGAGACACCATGCTCCAGGCCACATGCACCGGCTGTTCTACCTGTCCTAGTAGTTATTTCTGACATGTAAAAATATTAATCCACGGTAGGTTTCACTGAGTGAATTCACACAATAATAAAATACTTAGAAGCATCAAAAGCCCTCATATCATATTTTAAAATATTTCTTCAGTTTTCATAAACTCACTGTGACTACTATGTGCTTGCTTTCTGTCCTACACCCCTACTTACTCTGACACAGAACAATGCCCTTCAAACGTATCTTTAACTTTTAAGAAACATGCACAGAAGTCACCCCTTCCTGTCTAATATATCACAGGTATAATAAGCTAAATTCCAGGTCAGGATAAGGCTTTCTCTATTTGTATTGGTTCAGTTAATATTCAGAAGTTTGTCAGCTTTTAACATTTTAGTGCTGAATAGTTTTGTGTTTTCTATAGATGTATTGAGGTTTTCGCTTCACAGAACAAAGTTGAATAATACATCTTTATAGTATGTGCCTTTAACTTAAACTATAGCAATTTATTTTAGTAAGATGCTTGCAAACTCAAAAATAAAGAGCTGCAAAGCCAACAAAGCACACTGATATAACATTCTCTTGAAGACTCTACTGGAGTTTCTTTAGGTACTTTTGTCCTTCATATATTCATATATCATAAGCATCAATGACCCCAAAATTAATAACAGCATTTGAGACAAAGTTTTGTATTTGGGAACATATGGAGAAAATATCATGATTATGTAAAAAGATTAAAACATGTATAAGGTTAAGTGAGTTTCTAAAGTCTGTATTTCCCTTCATTATATATTGCAGCTACAAAAGAAAATGCTCAAGAGAATTAATATGAACTTATGATAATGCCTGCAGCACGGTTCTGTTTTTGCCTATTTTTGCTGATAATGCAATTCAAACTATACCCTACTAATCTTTAGTAAAGGAATCCGATTATTCACCTATAAACATGCAGCAATAAGGTGTCATTCTTTAGTCAATACCGACTACTTAACATCTCTCTTTTTTACAGGTTTGGATCCCCAGCTCATTAGATCATTACCTGATAAATAGGGAGAGGGTAATGAATTGAGAAAATAACTACGTACCTTCAGAGAAAACCTGCCCGATAACAACAATCCATTAGAAAACTGGCAATATCCTCTGATCTATTGCCCGCAAAGCTATGACTTGATGGAGAGTTTCATTCCCTGTGCTCAGTTCTCCAGAAGAAAATCAGCACAATTTAAATATTTCTTGGAATGTGACAGCTCTCTAGATCCCTGGTTGCATTCTGTTCCCCAGGGAAGGCAATCTGGTGTTCCTGTGTGCATAGAGCAGTGAAGATGAATTGAATATGCTTGAGATAAATTAGGAATGGCTAAGTTAAAATTGTCGCTGCTCCAGACTCTCTCATCTGCAGTCTGTAAGCCTGTTTTTCTGTGAAAAAGCTAGATGGCAGGCTGCCTCAGTAAGTTCTTCTTAAGAGACACAGAGCATTTTCAATGAAGAAAAATTCTCCCATTATCTAAGCTAATGTGACTGCTGCTAAATCCAGTTTTTAAAGTGTCTACTGGCATGAAATTCATTTTCACTGTTGCTTTCTTTCAAACTACAGTCCAGAATCCATACTATCATGCTATATACATTTCTATCTGAGAGAAACATTTAAAGTTTTCAGTTAACATATTAAATCGTATCCCTTTTTGCAGTTTTAAGGATCATTTATGTACAGGAAATATCCTCTTTACATCCTAAAGTCATTTTATGAATTTTATAATATGTAGAGGGTTTTGTTTTAAATCACAGTAACTGAACATAAATAATTGTATTTTTATTAACAATTATTGTAATGCAGATCCACTTAGAAGTGTATCATTTTTAAACATCAGCTAAAATGCAGAAGTTATATAAAAATGAACAAGGGGAATGCAGATTCCTAATATGTGACCACAGACATAAATATTGACTCCGAATATCCTCCTAAAGAAAATAAGATGTTCCAAATAAAACCATCACATAAATTATTCCCTTCTATTAAAAATAAAAACAAGTCACTTCTGAATTCTGTTTCAGTTGAATATGTTGTTATATGACAATTTCCCCTAAATTAGAAAATTCTTTCAGAATTTTAATAATATTCTGGATTCGAGACTTAGAACACTTTATGTGGAATATTAGCAACACACAAAACACAGGAAGAAGGGTTATCAAAGTTTTCAGTTCCATTTCTTTATTTGGATCCTCTATATGAAACAGTGTTTACATTTTCAGAAAGAGCATTTAAAAAGCATCATAATCCATGAGTATATGTACGTTTTTTAAAATGCTGGCTAAAATACCCAATCTTAACTTTCTATACTTTTCTACATGGTATTTTGTAATGCTCTATGTCTGATTATTTGATGGATAAACTAATTGTTGCTTCCACAACAAAAATGGGATATATATATTGTGAGGGAGGCAATGATAATATAATCCCCTGGGAACCAACAGAAGAAGTAAATGAATATTTTTATTTTTCCTCCATTCACCCTGTAGCTATAGCTGATCACTTTACTCAAGAAGGTGGAGGGGAGAAGAAATAGGAGAAACAAAATAGAACACAGCACAGCAAATGCCTCCAGCCCTTCTCCCTCTTCAGAAGTGGCAACTCTGTAGCTGTTGTTGAGGGGAAAACATAGGGGAGCTGGAAAGAAGCAGCTTCAGCATACCAGTTGGGAACTATAGTTATCTAGCAGATTTTCAAAGACCATGAAAGAAAAACAAGGGAGAGAAGGAAGAGAGGAAGGGAGGGAGGAAGGGGAAAAGGCTATTTATGACTCTCAATTGCCATTTTAAAAAAGACTAAGGTGCTTAGCGCTGAATATACATAAAGCAAATGAAAAAAAGATAAAAGTTAATATATCCAATAACTGACAGTTGATTCGAAAATCCAACTACATTGCACATATGTGCATTGAGCATCCCAGATAATGTAATAGATAATTACAGTATTAAACTAGGCACACTTTAAGAATTTCAGATGTCTCTCTCCACTTAGAAACTGCCAATTTTACTAGCACTTATTGCAGTGATAAATTCAGGGCTATATGCAATTATGTATGAGTGATATCTAAACTATTCTTGAAGTATTAGGAATCGTCTCTTGTAGGAAGTAACATTTAGAAAAGGCCAAGTAAGCCTTGGTTAAAAGGATAAGGAATATTTCCAGGCACTGAGAACAAAGCCCCAAGGGAAATATGCATATCACATTTGGATAAATGAAATAGTTCAGTATGGCTGGAGTGTAGAGTGAGGTATGAAGGGCATGGAAGAGATGTGTCTGGAGAGATAATGAGTCCTTTATGCTATATAAAGGAGCTTGGACTTTATCTCTGAGGGTTCCTAAGTGGGAAAGATAAATAATCAGTGCATTACAGAAAGATTACTCTTCATGTCATGCTAGTCAGGTAGAAAATACTACTGCACACCTAGTTAGCCAAGCTAAACACTTAGTAGTCATACGATTCACCCCTTCTTCGTTTACTTCTAATATCCAGTTTATTATCCATTGATCCTACCTTCTTTAAATACCTTTTGCTATTTCTAGCTTTCATGGTATATTTCTAGGTTTCATCATCTCTTACCTACATAATGGCAAGAATCTTTTATTTGAACTCTCTGTTTCAAGTAATTTTCTCCATCAATACCTCTTACGCAGCTGCCAGTTCATAGAGAATAATGCTCCAAATTCTTAAAATGATCAGGAAGTGTTGGCTCACAAACTTGGGAGCTTCCCAGGTGAAATCTGAAACTGATCCACACACAGAGAGGGCAAGGAGAGATGGAAGAAAGAGGCAGACCAGTCCAGATTGGTAGGGGGCAGGTTTAATAAGCAAGGGAACTTACATACGAGACCTGTCTTGGGTGGCCGCAAGACAAGTAGATCTCTATAACCACCCGAAGTTTAGAAGTCTATACAGAAGCCTTACTCTGTTCAGTCAGGTATACTGTCCAGATGGTCTCAACAGTACATTGCTCTCTCAAGGCTGCATCCTTGAAAACAGCTCCCACTGTGGGAACAGTGGGCAGAAGGTACATTTCAAAGACGGGGAGATGTGAGGAGCCCTGATTGCCTGTGTCCAGCTCATAGGTCAATCAAGTGGTCAGGTCCTCTAGATGACCTTTTCAAATAGCAAGATCTGACTACATGGCTTTCTCAATGGACAGTTACCCTGACCAGATTGCAAACTAAAAAAACAAGACTAATAAACCACATTATTTGATTTTACCTCTAAAGCCTCTGTATATGTTGGCCCTTCTACCTAGAATTTTTCATCAGAACTATGTGGCTAGAGAACTCTCTTATATCGTGGAATATTTTTGTTAAATATTTTCTCTTTGAAATCATCCTGATTCCCTCATAGTCAGTCAATTTTGTCCTCTGAGCTAATGCTTGTCTCTTATATGATGGTTTGGTAACCATCTCAATGTAGTCAATTCGCAGGTAAAAGGCATATTCCCTTTTGGAATCCTTTCTTCCCTCCCTTCCCCTCCCCTCACTTCTTCTCTCTCCCTTCCTTAATGATTTACTCCTGCTTTTAGCTTTCCATATGTTTGTGTATATCTATGTCTTTTGAGTTGGTTGTAGATATTATATTCTCAGTTTTTCTCCTGAAATCTATTTTTTTTCCTGATACTTTCATTTATACCCTTCTACTTCTCACTTTTACTGTTTCTCTATTTTTGTTTTCCCTTCCAATTTATTCTTATATATTTTCCTTTTTTTTTTTTTACTATTTGTATTCTCTTGCTTCTTTCTGTTTGCTGGTCTTGCTCCATTTCTCCTCTATCCTGTTATCTTAAAAAAAAAAAAAGACCTTGAAACTATCTTATTAACTTTTTAGAAATATTCTAAAATTTTCTCCTACTGATAGACTCTACTTTTCATATTCTCTTCAATTAACATGATGCAAAACTAAACTGTGGAAAGGAGCTGCATTTGATTTGCATTGCATAGTTGTGATGTATGTCTACATAGAAATTTTTTTTTTTTTTGGTACTTGTTGAATTCATGGTTCTCTGCAAACTCCATCATAAAAAACTTTTTTCCCCCAAGTTACAATTTCAATTAAAATATTAAAGAGCCTAGGGCTTCCCTGGTGGCACACTGGTTGAGAGTCCGCCTGACGATGCAGGGGACATGGGTTTGTGCCCCGGTCCGGGAAGATCCCACATGCCACGGAGCGGCTGGGCCCATGAGCCATGGCCGCTGGGCCTGCGCGTCCGGAGCCTGTGCTCCTCAACGGGAGAGGCCACAACAGTGAGAGGCCCGTGTATCGCAAAAAAAAAAAAAAAAATTAAAGCACCTAAATGCACAGCAAAATTAATTTTATCATTCAAAATTTAGTTTTAATAGCAATAATCAGAAAGGAGATTTACTCCTTTTGCTACTCTACATGATTTTTTAAATAATTCATTTTCAGTTAGTTTTATTTTATAATATATGTAGCAGTCCAAAAATGTGACATATTTTATAACAAAATCAGCTCCACATTTATACATTTTTAAATTTTAATAACTTATTTATCCTTAAAAATTTATTAGAGTGACTGACCTTACAACACAGGGGATGGTTGCAACATAATAAATTAAGAAATAATAAACACAGACATAGTATCTTGCTTATAAATAAAAGAAACAAATCTAGTAGATAAATATTTTAGAGATTATGAACCGCTTTTTCAACTGACATCATTGTGTGAAGAGAAATACAGATTTACATTATAAAATCTAATAAATATTTAAATTGGGAATAAATTTAACCAATGAGGTAAAAGACTTGTATACTAAAAACTACAAAGTGTTATTGAAAGAAATTAAAGAAGCAAATCAATGGAAAGACATCCAGTGTACATGGACTGGTATACAATCTCTATCAAAATCCCAATGCCATTTCCTTTCAAAAATATTAAAATCTATCCTAAAATTCACATCAAAATTCAAGGGACCGCTGATAGGCAAAACAGTCTTGAAAATAAAAATAAAAACTGGAGGTCTCATGCTTTCTGATTTCAAAGCTTACTGCAAAGCCACAGTCATCAGAATAGCATGGTACTGTCATAAAGACAGTAGAACAGCACACACAGCATAGAAATTAACCCATGTATATGGTCAAATGATTTTTTACAAGGGTACCAAAACCATTCCATAAAGAAAAGATGGTCTTTTCAACACACGGTGTGGAGAAAACTATATGTCCACATACAAAAGAATGAAGATAAACAATTACCCTATACCATACACAAAAATTAGTTAAAAATAGATAAAATATCTAAATTTAAAAGCCACAGCTGTAAAACTCTTAAAAGAAAACTTAGGGGGAATCTTGGTGAGATTGGATTAGTCAGTGGTTTCTTGTATATGACACTAAAAGCATCTGCAAGAAAATTTTAAAAATAGATAAATTGGACTACATCAAAATTTAAAACTTTGTGTGTCAAACAACACAATAAATGCAAAGAAAAGGCAACTCATGGAATTGTAGAAAATATTTGTAATTCATATATCTGATAAGGAGTTAATATCCAGAATATGTAAAATGAACTCCTACTGCTCAACAATGAAAAAGTAAACAACCCAACTAAAAAATAGGCAAAGACCTTGAATAGACATTTCTCTAAAGAAGATATATGAACAGTCAATAAACATATGAAAAGATGCTGAATATCAATATCATTAAGGAAATGTAAAGCCAAACCACAATGAAACTGCATCTCACACTCATTAGGGTGGTTACCACCAGCAAAACAGAAAATAACAAGTGTCCGTGAGGATATGGAGAAATCAAAATTCTTGTGCAATATTATTAGGAATGTAAAATGCTGCAACTGCTATGAAAAACAGTATGGCAGATCCTCAAAAAATTAAAAATAGAATTACCATATAATCTAGCAATTTCATTTCTGGTATATACCCTAAAGAACTGAAAGGGACTCAAACAGATATGTGTGTCCTCATGTTCATAGCAGCATTACTCACAACAGCCCAAAGGTGGAAGCACCCCAAGTACCCAACAAAGATGAATGTATAAACAAAATGTGGAATATACATACAATGGAATATTATTCAGACTTAAAAAGGAAGGAAATTCTAACACATGCTACAACATGAAAGAAGCTTGAATACATTATACTAAGTGAAATAAGCCAGGTACAGGGAATTCCCTGGCGGCCCAGTGGTTAGGACTCTGAAGCTTCCACTGCAGGGGGCATGGGTTTAATCTGCCCCGCGGTACGGCAAAAGAGAAAAGAAAAAGAAAAAACGATGACACAAAGAAAAGATTGATAAATATGAGAATAAAAAAATAATATATACGGGGGCTTCCCTGGTGGCGCAGTGGTTGAGAGGACGCCTGCCAATGCAGGGGACACGGGTTCATGCCCCGGTCTGGGAAGATCCCACATGCCGCGGAGCGGCTGGGCCCATGAGCTATGGCCGCTGAGCCTCCACGTCCGGAGCCTGTGCTCCGCAATGGGAGAGGCCACAGCAGTGAGAGGCCCGCATAATGCAAAATATATATATATATATATAATATATATATATATATATATATATACACACAAAAGAAGTAAGCCAGGCACAAAAGATCAAATTCTGTATCATTCTACTTATATAAGGTACTTAAATTAGTCAAATTCATAGAGATAGAAAGTAGAATGGTGGTTGTCAGGTACTGGGGGCGGTAGGAATGAGGAGTTATTATTTAATGGGTATGGCGTTTCAGTGTGGAAAGATTATGAAGTTCTGGAGATGAACAGCAGCAATGATTGCATAATAATATGATTATACTAATACTACTGAACTGTACACTTAAAAATGGTTAAAATTATAAATTTTATGTTATGTATATTTTACTACAAAAAAAGTCCAAAAGTAAATATTGAATCATTATTCATCTGATAAGAAAAATCAGAGGTGAAACATTCTAAACATCTTCCTAAGTGTAAGCCAAATTATTGTTAGAATCAAAGCATTGAACATATATGCTGTTTTCTGTATGACATAGTAAATAATCTGAAGAAACATGTCTTGCTTCTGAGTTATAGGATAACTACTATTATTATTTATTACTATTTTATCTTAAAATAATGGGATAAAAACATTAAGTTTCTTGGGTTAATAATGTAGGTGTCTAAACAAACATAAATTGTATTTCTTCTTCTAACAGAAAAGAGCTGTAGAAAAATCTGAATATAAAGGTTAAGGAGAATAAAATGCATGAATCCAGCATTGTTAACACCTTAAGGATGTATCTCCCCCTCCAAACTCTCTATGAGAAAAATATATGTATGAAATATGCATATACATATAAGGAATTTACATACATATATATATATAAGTTCATTATATATATATGAGGAGCACATGCATACACACACACACACACAGAATTTCAATTGTGCAAGATGAAATGAGTTCTAGAGATTGATTGCACAACAATCTGAATGTATTTAACACTACTGAAGGGTATACTAAAAGTGACTAAGATGGTAATTTTATGTTGTCACAATTTAAAATTTAAAAATCATAATAAATACATTTTAAAATATGTTTTCTGTGGAAAATGAGTTTTAAAAATCATTGCAAAAATATGTGAGAATATACTTACAAAAACAAGAGTCAATGATAGGCCTTGAATTCATATTAATATTATAAATTAAAATCTATAGGAAAGAAATTTCATTCAGTTATTTCCTAAAACTAAACACCTTTTATTGGTAAATTCAAAGTAATTTTACCAAGTAAAAATTACCTTTTTTTATTTGTTTAATTCAAAGTAAAATATTCTTGATAATTATATTAAAATTGGCAGCATTTTATGTTATACATTATAACCTGGACTAAAGAGCATAAATTCAAGTACCTGGAGTATTCAAGAAAGGTGAAATATTAATTCTTCAAAGATTCCATCAATAGATCTAGTGATAAGGCAAAAGACATGGAAGATGTCTTAAGTTTCTTTAAACATGTGAACCCTGACTTTGAAAAAAAAATCCAATAGGATTAGCAAACTATATTTTGTTCTTCCAAAATAAATGAGTTTCTCATTTATCCTTTATATTCAAACACTAAAGATAAGAGCTTCAGCCCAGTTATCTATTCATGAATTATTACTGATTTCCATGAAAATAGAGTACTTATAAATGACTTGAGAAAAGTATAATACTAATCCTATTAGAACTGACATCTTTGATTCAAGAGAGTTTGATTTTATTATAAACAACAAACTGTTTTGTCAGAAAGTGCTATTTAAAAAAATTGTTAAACTACTTAAAAGTATTTTTAAATCAGTGTTAAGTAGTTTATGAGGTAGGTAAACACAATTTAAGAGATCATTTAAACATTTGATATATTTCTGGGTACAAATAAAGCAGTTGAAATAGTTTATATATCAATAAGGCTTGTGTTAGATGTAAGTTTTGAAGTCAGTTACGAAAGCTATTAAACAACATTTTTAACTCTAAAGTGACAATTATAGCATATGTCATCAGATTTGTTGTCAAAACACTGAACATTCTAGTGTAAATCTTAAAAATTTAATATTTTTATGATCCATGTTTGTTCATGATTCAAAAAATATTTGAGCCAATTTTCAAAGTTAAAAAAGTACAACTGTATAAGAGAACACTATGAACTTCATGTAGACAAAAATAATACAATTTCAAATAAAACTATGCCAAGGCCATGCTCAAGGCCAAAAGACACACTTAGGATGATTTCTTGTTATTATAGAAAAGAAATTTGGGGGAATATGCAGAGGTTTATTTTACTATAGAGAGTGGAAAAAATGTTAAAATTATACACCAATAGCCAACTTTATTGGATCTTCTCCCAGACTGGTGAGAGAGTTGAGTGTTATAATCATGAAAACAATATATCCTTCCCTATTGTGAAATGACTGAATGAAGAGCTTCTACACAATTATTTCATAGTATTTTCTAAATTGGGGGCCTCTTTTTAAGGCTCCAGTGAAATCTGGGACATGTGATATCTTTTGGGGGGTGTATCTTAATATCATATAAATTTAAATTTATGGAAGAACTTTAGAGATCATGTACTTCAATCCCTTCTTATTTCCTAGTTTGTTGTCTTCCCCAAAGTCAGTGATAGAAAATTTAGAACAAATATTTTTAGTTTAGTATTCATTCCACCATACCATACTATGCCTTCATCTATGGAAAAACCTGGGAATATCAATATCTTTACATAGCATTTTCCAGCCAAAATTTTAATAATTATATTGAATCACTGTGTTAGGCACTCCAGGTAATAAAGAAAAATACTAACTATTCCTATAAGATCTTAGAAACAATTCAGTAGGAAAGCATAAAATTGATCAAATGAGAAAAAATTATATACAAGGCAAAACATGATATGACATAAGAGAGTTATAAACAGAGAACAATTAAGAATTCATAGCAGGGATTTAGTAGTCAACAAATATATTATGGAGGAGCAAATCTGATGAGAAACTAAAGTTATTTCATAACAATAGTTGGCTATATCCTACTTAAAAGAGCACGGTCAAACCTATTCTTCAGCAACGGTGGAGTGAACAATCATTGTATATTAGGGAAAGTCTCATTCAATCTCTTGAAAATAGCCATTCAAAACACACAAGGGCATGGTAACTATTCCCGATCTCCACAACTAGAGAAAGCCCGTGCACAGCAGTGAAGACCCAATGCAGCCAAAAATAAAATAATAATAATTAAAAAAAACTTTTAAATGCTTCTAGTTCTCTAGCATATTTTCAAAATTCAACAGACTATGAACAATATAAAAAGGCCTTTAGAAAGTAATCCAAGAGTTCTCAAATGTGGAAGCTATCTTTAGAAGCCATACAAGTGGATACACCAGTGACCCTAGACAACACTTTGCAGTTTTCACAACAGTATCAACTTTGAATGAAATATGCCAAACCTGGAATTACAACGTCAATTTTAAAAGATATGAAATAAAAAGGGTTATCAAAAAAGGAGTTTATGCTCTCCAGTTAGGCTCTAAGCACCACTAATCCTTCATTTTAACTATGAATACACTACCAAGATATCATTTTAAATGGTTTAATATGATTACAGGAAGTTTTAATCATTATCCCAATAATTTCAAATTCAATTTTATTGGAAAAATATACCAAGCCTATCATTAGCTGAAATTTTCCTAAACATCCTATTTAACAATGTGCTCTCAAAGAATAAATATTTGATATTTTTTGAAAGGTAAATAAATACTGATGTAGCCATAGTAAGAAAACTGGGAAGGTAGCCCCACACTCAAAAGCCACCTTACAGATATCTAGAACATATGGATATTGCTTAATTTGTCACTAATGTATGCAAAGCATTCAAAGTATTAAAACTGCAAAATTATTTTCTAATTTTATTAAAAAATGGGAGATTCTGTATATATATATATAAAACATAATATAAATTTTATATTTTAGAACAATTTTAAATTTATAGAAAATTTGTGAAGATTTTACAGAGACTTCCCATATACCCTCTCAACTAATTTCACTATTACTAAAATCTTATATTAGTATGGCATACTCACCAAAATTATTAAGAAACCAATACTGATACATTAACTAAATTATATAATATATTTACATTTCTTTAGTTTTTACCTAATTTTCTTTTCTTGTTTTAGGATCCCATCTAGGATACCACATTTCACATGCTATTCATGTCTCTTTAGGCTGCTCTTGATTGTGACACTTTCTTAGATTTTCTTTGATTTTGATAATCTTGACAGTTTTGAGGAGTACTGGTCAAGTATTTTGAACAACATCCCTTAATTGGGATTTGTCTAATGTTTTTTCTCATGATTATCCTTGGCTTATTGGTTTCTCATGAAAGACCACAGGGGGAAAGTGCCATTTTTATCCTTTCAGATCAAGAGTGCATACGATAGACATGACTTATCACTGTTGATGTTAACCTTGATCAACTGGCAGAAGTAGTGTTAGTCAAGTTTCTTCACTATAAGGTTAATATTTTTTGATAAAGTTTCTTGTCATATTGTACTCTTTGGAATTAAGTTACTATGGGGATGGGGAATTATTCTTCCCCACCTTGAAGGTAGAGCATATAAATTATCTGGAAATTTTCTGCATAGATTTGTCTCTTCTCTGTTTATTTAGCTAATCATTTATATCAGTATGGACTCATAAATATTTATTTTAAACTTTAGGTTATAATCCAATACTACTTTATTTTGTTGTTCAAATTGTTCAGCTTTGGACACTGGGAGCATTTTAGTAGGCTCCTGTGTCTTTCTGTCATACGCCCATCATTGTGGATTTTTCTTGGAGAACTTATTTTCTGAGGCTGTAAAATGCCCTAGACTAATGTGTATATTTCCTACCCCATCCTACAATCAGTCATTTTCCCAAGGATTCCTCATTCTTTTTATTGAAAATGGTAGTAAGAAACCAGTATCTGGATGCTAGGGCTGCTCACTGTTACTGAGGTGTTCTTGTTTCTTAGCTCTCTGAAGTGGTAAACTAAGGAAATATATGTGTATCTACTAACTCATGTATAAACACATATTGATAAATGTTTCTATATGTAACAATCTGTGTCTACATTAGCTGCAGATGGCTTTATATTCCTTTCTATTACCTTACTCTACCCCTCTTTCACCTGCTCCAAGTAAGCAGATCTTTGCTTTCTCTCCAACTCCAGTCATGATAATCTTGGCACCTACAATCAGCCACCCATTAATTTAATTGTTTACGTCCATTATACACGTGTTGTGGTATCAGAATTGTTAACATGCACTCCCTACAGAAACAAATTTATCATCTAAAGTACAGGCTTATATACAGATTCTAATCACCTCCAAAGTTAATTAGGTCAGCATCTTTTTCCTCCACCCCTCTTTCTGTGAGATTATTACATGTATTTGTAATGAGTTAGAGTGTTTGTCACTTTCTCATTCCATCCTGGGTGACTGACTTCCCCAACAAATTTTATGCTTGCATATATTAGGGTTCACTCTGTGCAGTAAATTTCTATGTGTTTTGGCAAATATATAGTAACATGTATTCACGATTAAATTATTATTAAAACATAGCTTAACTGTCCTAAAAATAATCCTGTGTTTCATCTATTCAACTCTCTAGTTACCCTGAAAACCAAGAAACTACTGATGTTTCTACAGTCTATAATTTTGCCTTTTCCAGAATGTCAAATAATTAGAATCATAGAGCATGTATCCTTTTATTACTAGCATCTTTTAATTAGCAATATGCATTTAAAATTCACCCATGTCTTTTCATCATTTAACAGCTCATTCCTTTCTATCACTGAATAATATTCGATTATATTGAGGCACCCATATTCTGTTTGTCCATTCAAACCTGTTAGAGGACATATTGGTTGCTTCCAGTTTGTGTTGATTATGAATAACACTTCTATAAAGATTCACCTAATAGTTTTCTTGGGATATAATTTTTCAATTCAGCTGGGTAAATACCAAGAAGTGTGATTGATGGATTATATAATAAAATTATGCTTAGCTTTGTAAGAAACTGTAGAACAGTCTTCCAAAGTGGCCACTAGCAATGAATGATGAGTTTCTGTTGTTTTCCTCCTCACCAGTATTTGTAAGTTTTTTGGATTTTTGCCATCCTAATAGGTGTGTGGTAGTTTCTCATTGCTGTTTTAATTAGCAGTGCCCAAATGACAAATGATATTAAGCACCTTTTGATGTGCTTGTTCACCATCTGTATATCTTCTTTGCTGACGTGTCTGTTCAGATCTCTTGCCTATTTTTAAATCTGGCTGTGTGTTTTCTTATTGTGGATTTTTAGGAGTTCTTTACATATTTTGGCTACAAATTATCAGATATGTGTTTTGAAAATACTTCCTCCCAGCATTTGCTTCGTTGTTTTATTATTTTGTGTCTTCCTCAGAGCAGGTATGTATTTAATATTAATAAAGAACAACTTGTCAATTTTTTCTTCCACAGATTATGCTTTGGTGTTATAAGCTAAAATCTCATAAATGAACCAAAGTTCATGTAGATTTTCTCCTGTATATCTTTTATCTTATAGACTATGTTTTTTCTTACCTTTTAGCATACCCTGTAATATTTTGGTAGAATACAGATATGATATATGGGGTAATAGGAACTGAGGCACTAGGCCTTTAATATCAAGTTCTATGTTTCTCTACTCCTGCCAAAGTCACAAGAGGATTTTTATGGGTTCTTCACCATGAGAAACTGGTGACATTCCTGGGAGTAAAAGCCATAAATGCTGCCTCCCAAGACTGTGGTTCCCAGGAGTTTCTCACAACTCAAGCTTGCTTACCTTCAGCCTCCAACAGCTCACCACAATTGCCATTTGCAGCTTCCTAGCACTTATAGCTCCAATGGCTTCTGGTGCAGGGAAGCCCACCTTGGCTATGATTCTCAACCTTTACTCTCTCTTCAGATTTCAGGGTAGTGGTTTCCCCTGCAACCTCATTTATCTGACGATTCAAGAAAAGTTCTTCATTTTCATTTTGTTCAGTTGTTGTTGTTGTTACAGGGACACGAGTGACAACTTTTAAGCTCTTTGCATGTTGGAGCTGAAACCAGAACTTCTTTCAGTTCTCTTTAAGTCATGTCATTAAATACATGTTTTAGATTTCAGACTTTAGAATAGTTGCTAGAACACAATGTCAGAATAAAATCTCTCTTTACTGAGATTTTTAAAATGTATGACAGAATATGAAGCAAGCTCATCATAAGAGATGAAATAATAAGAGAAAGAATGGTTACAAATTCTAAGAATGTGACTTGAATTTACAATAAACTTATATTTGCTGATAACTTTTCTATGCACTGTAAGTTATACTGTTTCAATTGTCAATCATTATTTTTGTTTTATTTTCTTATGTTAAAATAAAACATATAACCTATAGAGTAAAATAGACATTAGTCTGTTAAAGAAAATGGTTTCAAAAAGAAGTTCAGAGAGTGACATGGACTTGTATACACTACCAAATGTAAAACAGATAGCTAGTGGGAAGCAACCGCATAGCACAGGGAGATCAGCTCGGTGCTTTGTGACAACCTAGAGGGGTGGGATAGGGAGGATGGGAGGGAGACGCAAGAGGGAGGAGATATGGGGATATTACAAAAAAAAAAAAATTAGAAGTTCAGTCATTTTTTATTTTGGACTGTTTAAAAAACTGTATTAATATGTAATTCTACATATAAACTATAACTATCTGCTAAACAAATTAAATAAGATGCAAAAAGCATGGTCATTTTAAGGAAGTACACATGGAACCATCAGACATGCACATTTTACACACTTCCCTTCAAGTTATAGTCTATGCAGAGGTATAGTCATCAGTCAGCAACAGCAGGCACTAGCACAGTGTACTGTACATAGTTGGTGCATAATATTTGTTAAAATACTCTAAGATACTAGTATTATTTGCTACCATCATCACTAACAATGAGAATGTTATGCCAAAAAAAAGTTTCAGGAAATAAGTTATTGTCGCTAAAATAAAGTTCCTATCTAATATCACTTTTTATTATTTATATGTATATTGAGTGACAACTATGTTCCATGTAATAGGTTATGCACAAAGCTTACAACACTAAATAAGACAGAAATAACCCCTGCTCATGCATAGCTTATACTCCAGTGTACACAAATTCTCTTATCTAATATTGGCCTTCTTCAAATTGCAAAAAGTTGTTTACAGCTATTGCTAGCATCCAGTCATTCTCAGGAAGAAATATGAGGGGGATGTCAACCTTGTCTCCAGTCCACCTTTCCATAAATGTGCATAGTAAAGGTTTCGGAACTAAGATGTTCAATTCTTGAATGGCTAAAGCAGAATATAACCACCATTTTTATGGCTGCAAATAATAAGGCAGTTTTGCTTTGTATTTAAAAGATAATGTTTTCACTAATAAGGACTGCCACACCCCAAATAAAAATGAAAGTTCACTAAAACCTCTAACGCAAGTGAAGAGAGATGAGTACAGTCTAAATGGTATCCCATGCATTTGTTTTTGCACTCTATACATGTAAAGGAATTTTGTGCTGTGGGTTTGTGGTGACCTTCTAGGTCCTAAATGGGATGGGGAGCCTAGTGCCTTGAAATAGCCATATTTTCGGAGTTTGAAACTGAGGAGTAACTGCTAACCACAACATTTAGTGAAATAATAGATTTGTACTAAGGAAAGCAAATTCAAAGAGACCACACAAAAAGACTGGATTAAGATGGAAAGAGGAGTTTCCAAGTGCAGAGAAGATGGGCTAGTCTGTAGTACTTTCTTCTTATTCTCCTGCTTACCACCTCCAGCCCGAATGCATGGAAGTTTTAAAGGAGTAAACAGTAACTAATCCTCACTCATTTTCCACACTCATTCTGAAGCAACTGCATAATAATCTTTTTAAATCCTTGACATTACTTGATTATGCAGTTTAATTAGCACACCACTCATCACTGAGTATTAGAGGTTTTTCATCTCGTATCTCATACCACTTTTCAAATCACATCTTCTCTGAATGCCCTAATTTTTAATAACAATCCATTAAGCATAATGTTCATCATTTATGGAAAAAATCATTATTTATTTTAAAAGTATATTACTTTTCAGTTTCATCAGAATCCTCTTTCAAAATTTGATATTGTGCTGCTCAAAAATAGATTTTTATTTAAAAAATCAATGTATTGCATGTGATGTTTTTGATAATTATATGTGAATCCATCTAGGTTGCTTTAAATGATTATCATTTTAAATACATAAGGCAATTTTCACAGGTCACAAGATTATGAAATTTGTTTAAACATTTTAAGATCACATACCAGAAATAATTATATTTCTAGTAAGTACTAGATTTTACATAGAAAGAACTTGTATTATATAGAAGCATATATTACCTGTATGAGAATAACCATCAATATCATATGTGTACATGTGGGGGTGCATTTACATATACTTATGCATATATATATATATATCAAATTCAATATATCATATATTAACTATGATTTGGCCTATGACTTCAGTATCCATCTCTAGTTAATTTAAAAAAAGGAATTCTAAAATGTTTCTCTTTTACTTAAGTAGGTAAAAAACACTTCCTATATGTAAAATTGATACCCAGATTATTTTTATCACTTATACTCCAGGTTGTTTCTGAAAGGAACTTTCCATCAGATATAATGTTGCATTTTTGTGGTAAGTTTAATTTATATTTTAAATCATTACTCTTTTTTCAAACCAAATGTTACTGTTGTATGTTTGTCCTTGTGCATTTTGCTAAGTATACCTCTGCTGCTACAAAATAAATATTATTTCTTTTACAATCTGGTTCATTAATTTTTAAGGATATGTTAAGGGGTACCAAATACTTACATCCCATATTGTCATACTTTATAAACTATAAAGCTTTCTCCCTTAGAACTACTTTAATTAAAACCATTTAAAAAGTATGTGTTGGTGGGAAGGACGCTAATAAAACCTCTTTTTGTGCTTGATTCTGAGCTTTGGAGACATTTTTTTCTACTTTTTACTTATGAGAGAAGGCTGCATTGCCCTTTCTGGACTAGGTCTGTGTTGACAAACTGCAATTAGTTGCTTTTGCTAGCAGGGCTTCTAACAGCTTACAGAAACATCGAAGAGTACAAGGTGAGAAATGCGGTGTTACAAAATTAGATTCACAGAGTAACGGAAATACGCTGTGTTCAAAAGCGTTTTTAAACAAGTTACACCCCATGAAAATACTCCCTTATTAAACATAATTCATAGCAATTTTGTAAGTTTTCACAACCACAAAATATTGGCAATGATACCAAAATGAAAAATTCAATCACCCAAATCGTATAATTATACTATGCATGCTTGTTGTAAACACAATCCTGCTACTACTGTGCAAGGGAACAGCTACACAGATGGGAGCCAGCATAGTGTAAGAGCCCCATTTTTTCTACTTAGTAAAATGGCATATAGTATATGAATCTTTTTGAATTATGGTTTCCTCAGGGTATATGCCCAGTAGTGGGATTGCTGGGTCGTATGGTAATTCTATTTGTAGTTTTTTAAGGAAACTCCATACCATTTTCCATAGTGGCTGTATCAATTTACATTCCCACCAGCAGTGCAAGAGTGTTCCCTTTTCTCCACACCCTCTCCAGCATTTATTGTTTCTAGATTTTTTGATGATGGCCATTCTGACTGGTGTGAGATGATATCTCATTGTAGTTTTGATTTGCATTTCTCTAATGATTAATGGTGTTGAGCATTCTTTCATGTGTTTATTGGCAATCTGTATATCTTCTTTGGAGAAATGTCTATTTAGGTCTTCTGTCCAATTTTGGATTGGATTGTTTGTTTTTTTTGTTTTTGAGCTGCATGAGCTGCTTGTAAATTTTGGAGATTAATCTTTTGTCAGTTGCTTCATTTGTTAATATTTTCTCCCATTCTGAGGGTTATCTTTTGGTCTTGTTTATGGTTTCCTTTGCTGTGCAAAAGCTTTGAAGTTTCATTAGGTCCCATTTGTTTATTTTTGTTTTTATTTCCATTTCTCTAGGAGGTGGGTCAAAAAGGATCTTGATGTGATTTATGTCATAGAGTGTTCTGCCTATGTTTTCCTCTAAGAGTTTGATAGTTTCTGGCCTTACATTCATTGCAGCTCTATTTACAATAGCCAGGAGATGGAAGCAACCTAAGTGTCCATCATTGGATGAATGGATAAAGAAGATGTGGCACATATTTACAATGGAATATTACTCAGCCATAAAAAGAAACAAAATTGAGTTATTTGTAGTGAGGTGGATGGACCTAGAGTCTGTCATACAGAGTGAAGTAAGTCAGAAAGAGAAAAACAAATATCATATGCTAACACATATATATGGAATCTAAGGAAAAAAAAAAAGGTCATGAAGAACCTAAGGGTACACGGGAATAAAGACACAGACCTACTGGAGAATGGACTTGAGGATATGGGTAGGGGGAAGGGTAAGCTGTGACAAAGTGAGAGAGTGGCATGGACATATATACACTACCAAACGTAAAATAGATAGCTAGTGGGAAGCAGCCTCATGGCACAGGGAGATCAGCTCAGTGCTTTGTGACCACCTAGAGATGTGGGATAGGGAGGGTGGGAGGGAGGGAGACGCAAGAGGGAAGAGATATGGGAACATATGTATATGTATAACTGATTCACTTTGTTATAAAGCAGAAACTAACACGCCATTGTAAAGCAATTATACTCCAATAAAGATGTTAAAATAAATAAAACTAAGAGAAAATAAATATTATGAAATAAAAAAAATAGCATATAGTTTTACCCTTTGAAAGTATTCTCGTTCGGCACTGCAGGCATATAGCATACATGTTTTCTAACAATTGTTGTTCTCGTATCAGTCTAAGAAAATAATACTGAAGGACCGTGTGCATGTGTGTGCGTGTTTTTTCTCATACTCAATAATTTTTAATAGGCAAATCACATTACCATATCCAGAAGGATTCTTTAGCACTTGTAGAACAATTTTACTGGTAGAACATGTAATATTTTGAAAATTGTTTCCTCTATTCTCCACCATAACTGTCACCCACAAAGCCCAGCTCACTTCTTTCATGAAAGTCAGCATAACATATTTTTTGTGCGAGTTCACATAGCAGTTTCCTCAAACAATGTGTTAGTCCATCTGATTTACCCTGCTTCCATTTCTAGTAATGTCTTTACAACCCATGTCAGATTTCTAGCCCCAAATTTATTCATTTTTATAGAGCAATTTTAGCTAAACCATTATCTTTTAGACTATTTCACTAAAGAAAAAAATATGAAAATGTTAGAGGATTTTATGCTAGATATCCACACATGAATAAGAATAATCACACATTTCCAAAGTTACAATAAAAACTTGTTTATAATAAAACTTGAATATTTCTTAAATCAAAATGACATCTTTCTATGTCTCAAGAAAAATAATGGATATATGGTTCCCTTTATTAATATGAATAAATGATAACTAGTGTTAAAAGTGCTTTTTGCTCAGATGCTCTTATAGATTCAATATATCTAATTATTTTAATCTTTAAATTTTGAGGCAAGCATTTTGTGTTTGCAACTGTATCTATGCTTAACTCTTATGTGCCTATATACCAATATATACCACTAGTCCTTGCACTTAGTACACACTCAATAGCTATAAATTAACTATAAGAGAATGTTTATATAACTTCATATGTTTTTATTTGACATATATTTTATATTTAAGTACTATTTAATACTAAGTATATTTATTTATTTTAAACTATATTTGAAATTTTATTAAAAAATTGATATGTGAATTTATAGCTAAAATGTTAGTAGATATATTAAATAAGTATAATTTATTAAATTTATATAAATTTATATATTCATGCAATATATAAGCAAATATATATTATTGTATGAGAAATTACCAAATGTAAATAAAGTTTTAAAAAATAATATGTGGGATTTCCCTGGAGGTCCAGTGGTTAATAAGACTTCACCTTCCAAAGTAGGGGGTGTGGGTTCGATCCCTGGTTTGGGGAGTTAAGATCCCACATGCCTCACAGCCAAAAAACCAAAACATAAAATAGAGGCAATATTGTAACAAATTCAGTAAAGACTTTAAAAATGGTCCGACTCAAAAAAAATATTAAAAAAAAAATAATACGTACCAAACATACAAAGACTATATTAAAATGTTCATGTACACTGTTGAAAGTGATAAAATAAAGTCTTATGAAAGTAACATTATAGTGGTATCCAGGCCAGGAAACAGATTACTACACCTCAAAACACACTATTGTTCTTCCTAAATCTCATCTCCCTCCTATCCACCAGAGGTAAAGATATACATTAATGTTCTGCAAATTGTATTTTCTTTTCAAAATATGAGCACCATTAAACAATATACTACTTTGTTTTGCATATTTTTGTATCTTATATAAATGGAATCTGTATGTATGTTTCTATGACTTCTTTCTTTTATTCATATGTATGTAGCTGTAATTTATTTTTATTGTTAAAAAGTAGTCCATTGTATGAATTAATGACAAATTATTCATTCTACTCTAAATGGATAGTTAAATAGTTTCAAGTTTAGAACTATGACAAACCACAAATATGCTGACATTTACATTCATTATATATATATATATATATATGTATATACACACACACACACACACACACATATATACATACATATATCTGGTGCAGAGGTATAGGGGATTTTCTGGGTCAAATATTTAGCAGTAGAATCCCTAGGTTTTAAGATAAGTGTGTTCAGTTTTCCATAGTAATTGTACCAACTAACACTCCACTTGCAGTGACTGAAAGTGCTTGCTGTTCCACATGCACTGTTACCAATGTCTGTTTTCTAAAAGATGCTCATTTGGTGAGTAGAAAACAGTACCTTCTTTTAACACAGGTTTTACTCTACATTACCCTGATCACCCTACATTACCTATGATTACATACATATGTGTGTGCAGACATACACACACATCTTTCTCTTTCAAAGTTTATAGGTGACTTGTGCTTCTTCTTCTTTGAAATTTTTTTCATTATTTTTCTAGTGTTTGTTTTCTTTTCGTATTGATTCATAAAAATTCTTTTTATATTCTGTAAAGTAACAAATCCTTCAACAGTTAAATGTGTTCCAGAAGAGTTTATGGCATTTTTTCACTTCCCTTAGGTTTTTTTAATAAATAGAAGTTTGCAATGTCAGACGATTTATGAATATTTTTTACTTTTAGTTTTTATCCTGTACAAAGAAATCCTTGTAAACATTATGAATATGGCTTCTTGTGTTTTATTTGGAGCATTTATTACACTTACACATTTACATATTTTCTTTAAAATTTTAAATGTATTTTGTGTGAGTTAAGGATCCAATTTCATTTTTTCCCTATGCATTTACCAGACAATTGTAACAGCAACAATAAAAAAGAAATGGTGATTTTTCTCTTTTCACTTCCATCTTTGTCTTATCAAGCAACTAAAAAGGCACTCTTTTAAGTATCACTTGGTTATTTTTAAACATTTGCACTGAAATTTTTGAACCGCCGTGTCAAACACTACAAAATACATTTGTGATTTTAATTCAATTGCATTGAATCTATAGATCAATTTGGAGAGAATTATAATATGCTATATATTGTTTTTTTATTTAACTGAATAGTGTATCTCTATATTCAGAATATCCTCTTTCATATCTTTTATAAAATCTTAAAATTTTATCCATAAAGTTTTTGTACATTTCTGCTTATTTATTCCTTATCACTATGTATTATTTTAATATTGTATCATATGAAGTAAATAGAATTTATGCCTAAAAAGGGCATGCTGCTGCTTCTTTTTGAACAATCTTATGGGTGTTAAGTCAATAGCTAAGTTGGATTTGAGGTTTTGTGGTTGATATAGGCTCTTCAGTTCACCTTAGTCTCCAAATTTCTCTAGCAGATAGCTGATGTACTTTTGTGTTTTATATTGGGAGTGGGTTGCTAGAAGGTTTTTCTCAGCGTTTCTGCTCTATTTTCAGCAGTCCCTGTATAAAGAGGATCTCTCTTCATATTCTTGTCCCATCCCTAGTACTGGAATGCTATTGATGACAGAGGGATTTTTCAATTCTCCTATTTTAACTTCAATCTTAGGTAGGCCCTGTACACCTGGGCCTAGATGGTTTAATTTAGGTATGATGATATTCTAGCTCATTCTCTTAATCTTTATTTAGTAGGCTGTTCATAGTAGAAACTCAGTAATTTTTCACTAACAAATATGAAACTATTAACACTAGTTTTTATAAAACTGTAAACATTTCCAGGAGAAAAGCCTTTTTTGAGACAATTATCATTTAAAAAATTATCTTCCCCAAAGAAATCTCAAAATTTATTAAAGAATCCAAATTTCAACATATTTGTGTGTGTGTATATATATATGTGTGTGTACATATATATATATATATATATAAACTTAACATTTTCAATTTCCTTTACCTAATATCATCTTCACTAGCATAGGAAATAAAGGTATAGAACTTTCCACAAAGAAGAATATGACATCCAAAACACATTCCTTTGGGTATAAAGTTATATATTCTCGTTTCAAGAAATCAAACACAATAAACATCAACTAGGAAAGACAACATTTAGATGAAAAAAAATGCTGTGCCTAATTTATCTATAAATGACTATTCTACATATAATAAAACTTGATTTGAATACTTAGGAATTAGAATCAAGTACTCATGTTCTGTATTCATATAAGCTTTTAAAGGATAATTATCTGCACTATTGTCTAATTAGAAATTTAAAGATACTCTACTTCATAATATGGTTGAATGTAGTACAGCCAAATGAGCCCTCATTAAATCCAAGAACGATCAAAGTATTTTAAGTTCTAGACATAGTTAAGTGAATATTGAACTAATTATTCCTTCAAATAAAATCCAAAAGGATCTATAAAACACTCTAAATACCTTCTCTTTTTCCATTATCCACTTGAAGCTTGGAAAATGTTTCACATTTAGTCATATAGTAGTAAGCAATAAGCTACTCTTTAGAATTCAATGAGATAAGCAGTTGTTACTTAAAAGGATTTAATTAATTTTAATGTGATTTATTAATTGATAAGCTGTAGAACTAAGATATATGGGTTCCTAAAGTTCCAAAGAAGGTCATTTTCAAGTCTACATTTTTTTGTCCTTTAAAAACTTTAATAATAACATCACCAACAAAACCTACACTAACTGTTATAGCAAAAATTTATTGACTCCTTCCTCCATGACAGACAGTTTCAATTTTAAAACATATCACATATTATCAAAGTACCACATCTTGCTCTTTACTGATTATGATCAAATTACATGGAGTAATTTGGCCAAAGTTGCAAAGTTTGTTAGCGATAAGGCAGCATTCGAACTTCGGCAGCCTGATTCTAAAGTCTTAGACATTAATCATCGTATTCTATGGGATCTGAACCACTGTTCAGCTTTTGAAATAGGAACTCATACATGCTATATCCTTAATGTTCAAAATTAAACGTTTTTATGAAGGTTAGGACAACTTATAATTAATGAGGGCCATCAGTATGGCAATATAAGTGACTTTCACCAATCATAACCATCCACTGCCCTAGTCCCAGATAAGAAAATGCTTTCTGAGGAACTTTGTTATGAATATTTAAGATAAAAATCACTTTTTCATTTTTATAGCCTTGCACTGTAAAACCCTTATGCTCCACCATAATCTTATCACATTCTCTTTACCACAATACTGTGGGAGTCAATATATACTGTGACTTGTCCAAGGTCATAAGCTGATAAGTAAGAAATCAGAAACAAAAAATGGGACCTTATCACAAACCCCACGGTCTCTTCACTCCACCACACTGTTTCTTCCATGTGTGCAAATTTGCAACAGTATTTTTACTTCATAATCACCATCAAAATTAGTCACATTTTTAGTGCATTTCAGTCAAGAAATTTTTTAGTCATCAGTCAAAAAGAAAAGGTGGAGAAATGTGACAAAAAACAATATGAAATTAATAGTATAATATAGCCAACTCAAGAAATATTTAAATAAAGAAAAATGACTGAGGTAGAAGGCAAAGTGTAAAATGACTTCAAGGCATTGGCTTGGAAGATAGTGACACTGTGATGATGTTGATTAAACTAATAAGAAAAATCAAATTGGTGATTCTAACCACAGCTTCATGAATAATCCAACATAATGGCTAAAATAATCTCATCTGAGTTAGGGCACACGTGGGGGAGGTTTGCATGTGTATATGTGTGTGTGTGTGTGACAGTGAGAGAGAGAGAGATTAGAATGCAAGTATATATTATATTAAAGAAAAATATCCAATTATCAAACTAAGATATAGTGTAGAATTTCTTTTTAAAAGACAAATAAAAATTAAACTATTGGATGTTCTTAATGCATCTAGCAATTTAACTCACAACAGTTTAATTTGTCAAATTTAGGAAGGCCTTCTGAGGCTATTTTGGTCAAGATTCAATACATGCTATAAAATGAATAATCTTCTTGGTACGTTAAACTCTGACATAAATGTGGATTTTAGCAAAAATGACATATCTGCCTTTAGTGTAAAAAGAGAATATTATCATAGCACAATAAAAGTCCCATACAATAAGAGGAGGTCAGGGTTCAAATAATTTTAAACCCAAAGCTATGCTTATTTGGGCATCCCTTGCTATCAAATGTTTTTAAAAATTCCAATAAAATTGCAGAATTAAATATAGCTTTTCCCAATCTCTCTATCAGGTAAGGGCAAATAAAGAAACATTTTCCTTTCTTCTTTTTCTGTTCTACTTCACTTTAAACTTTGATGTGTCTACATAGTTAACAAAGCTATAGGTTCTTCCCTTTTCACCTTGTTATTTTCAATTCCATTTCCATCTTATATCCTTTATGGGGTAGCTCTTACTAAAATTTTCAATTGCTACATGTAGTTCTTTATTTGATATGTTTCCCCATCTAGAAAAAAGCAAAGTAGTTCTCATTAATATTCAATATGCCTAGTATAGATATTCACAAACATATTTTGAAGAAATTAATAAATTCATTTTAATATTTCCATTCACCTGTAAAAGATTATGTAGGAAGGTAGTAAAGTGTTCTAAATGATCAGGTCTTGACAGAAGCTCATGGTGCTTCAGAAAAATATGAGTGACAAAAAGAACCAAACAACTGTCAGAACCCTTACATTGCCTTCACTGTAGACAGAACACAATGGAGAGCTGAGCATTCTCTCCACTCTCCATGCTAACTTAGGTAACTATTTCTTCCTATGTTAATGGAGATGTAATTAAGATATACAGGGCACCTATTACTTTGTCAGACTGAAAACTCTAGTCCCCTGGGGTTTTAGCAAGGAGCAATTCAGCTTTTAGAAACAAACTCAACTCATGCCGTTAGTTTCTTCCAATGGTTAAATTTTAAAAACAGATGACTTGTTAACTAATGGGAATATTATCTTTAAAAACAAAGTTTTAATACAGTTAATTTGTTTTCACTATTAAAACCAAGATGTTATTATTAAAATAAAGTTTCCTCTTTAAAAAAACTAATTGAATGATTCAATAAAAATCTAATCATAATTAAATTTTAAATAAAATGTTATAGTGACTTGAAAAATATATAGTGTTTAATTAGAATTCAATCAGTTCTGTGGTTGTTACCAGTCTGTCTATTCTATTCTTTCAAACAAGACTGGAAGTGGGTATATAAGTATTGAAGAACAAACATTTTCCTACAAATTCTGAGGAAATTAGGCCATTGCTTTTTGTTAAAATAATTGCAGAAAAAAGCTTGAGATGAAACTATCAATAATATTGGATGCTTTGTAAGTAACATCTGTTTTCTTCCTAGATGCTCTTAACAAAGTGTTCTGTGTTTTTTAAATAAAAGGAAAAAAGGAACTGTGATCAGATATTAATCCTGTTTTCATTTATTTTGTCTGTAAGACAGATGTACAATAATCAAATGAACGTAACTCAGGTATATAATTAAAGGACTTGTAAGAAAATTTAAGTAGTATGAAAAAGTACCACATTGGGATTTATTTTTTGATATTCTAATGATATAAAACAGCATGTGCCACCTACAGAATAAATTCCAACTAGAGGGTATTGAGGAAAAAAATTATTTGATTCTCTATTATTCAGTGATTCTTTCAGAAATGAATATCTTTTCTAAGTAGCTAAGTAGTTAAGTAGCTTTTAAGAAATATATTTATGAAATTTTTTTACACATTTCCTTTGCAAGGAAGAACTCAGGAGAGGAAAAATAAGAAATATCCTTTCTGTCCTCTTTCTCCTGATCTATATTTTATTTCCTCTTTATGAGAGAAGTTGGACATTTAAAAGAAGTACTTATTATCCAGCATAAATGTGACAAAAAGGTTATGTAAGAGAAGATCTTCCCTTTTTTTCTCTGTGTGAAGGGATGCTGTGTTATTTCTCTACTTCTCACACCCATCATTGATCCCTTTACCATAAAAATGAGATATTCTATTCTTAGCTCACAAATTTTCTGGAAGGATAATCAGAGAGTAAAATCAAATTGGGTCTTTAAAATCTAGGTACTCTTCTACTAGAAAGGCCATCTAGCATTGCTATATTTTCTATTTTAATACCTCACAAAGGAATACCTTTATAGTTTGCTGATGAACTTTTCGTTGAAGTCCAAGATCACTTACAAAATTCATTAAGGCTTAATTTAAAAGAAGAAAAAATCCACTTTGGCCATATCACACAAATAAAAATATTGATTTACTTATAGCACTATATATATCTCCTCAGCTATAAAAGTCCAACTGTTGTGATTCATTATTTATTGATAGTAAAATTCTTGCTCTTTAGAGATGTAAATTAGAGCAAATGAGTTACAGTTCTGGAGCAAGTTTTATGCACCTGAATTATTAAAGTCAGTGAAAGTGAACATAAATATTAATCCCAAAGTTGACTTTAAAGAAATGGTGTCTTAAACAATTCTTTCTTTTTGTCCTTAGTTTGCCATAACACATAATAAAGGAATCATGATTAATTAAGGCAGTGTACTGTAGTAGAATTAGAACTGGACTAAAAACTGAGAAAACTTGGTTTCTTATTATGGTTTTATCTGCGGCTAGTATTAGTTGTATGAGCACTGTTTTCTTCTGTAAACTGCCTGGACCCCAGGATGCTGCCCTTGTCATCACACTAAACATGTTTACTCCCTCATTCATTTAAATATTTGTTCAACAAATACTGACAGATTATTATCAGGTGCTTTTCTTGGCAGTGGGAAAAAATGGAGGGGTAAGGAGGCAAGACCAGAGATCCTGTAGTGCTTGTAAGTTCTCAGAAGTGACATAGACAATTTTAAAAACATTTGAACAAATAGAGAAAAATGTAAGGTAAAATAGAAGCACAAAATAGGTAGAAATTATAATCTAAGAGCTCTGGAAGACTTTCAAGAGAAGTATTTCTAATGAACTTTAAATTCAGGAGTGGGGAAGAAGAATCTACAGAACTAAAAAGACCAAAAATGCTGAGGTCTGGAAGGGAGAAAGAGCACAGTCCATGCACGGAACTAATATAAGATTATAAAGTCTACAGTGTAGAAAACATCAACTGTGAGCTTAACTAAAAATTTAAATTTCCCCCTGATAAACCCAGGCTATTAGAGACATTAAAACACTCCTCTAAGGGACCTCCCTGGTGGTCCAGTGGTTAAGACTCCGAACTCCCAATGCAGGGGGCCCGGGTTCGATCCCTGGTCAGGGAGCTAGGTCCTGCACGCTGCAACTAAGACCCTGTGCAGCCTAAATAATTAAATTTAAAAAAAAAAAACAAAAACCACTCCTCTGGGTTCATATATTTCAGAAGCATTCTGTCTTGTACTACAATGGAAGAAGTTTATCATGAACAAGTTCATATGTTTTCATTTTCTTCAGATTCAGGAGTAAATCCTAAAAAGAATGGAAGAGTAAAAAGTAATTCAAACATAGTAAATGAGGAATTCCTTGGCTTATTATCAATAATACAATATTATTGCCAATAATTGTGAAATAATAGGCATTCATGTATCCTCTGAGTATTTTTTATGAATGTCAACTATTCAAAAGCTATAATCTTATAGCAGGTTATTAAAATATACCATTTTCACAGCATTCCTTCCTATCAATGGTTTTTGAAGTCTTTCTCTGTTTCTCATAAGTGTGGCAAACTCCCAAATTTGTAACTTAACTTTCATTTTCTATGTCAGTGACATAGATTGTAAGAAGACTTTGAAGCGGTACAGTAGTTAAGAACAGAGTCAACAATTACCCAAAAAAAAGCAACCCAGTTTCAAGGTGAGCTGTTTAAGCTCAGTGAACAGAGTCAGAAATGTGCTAGCTCCACTTAGGCATATATCAAGCATGCATCTCACTGCATTTCACTGAAGACTGGGCATATAAAGAAGGGGAAATAGAAAAAGATCTGAACAGATATCTGTGTTCAGTTCATCAACACACTTGAAAATGAGAACTACAGCTAAAATAATAACTTGTCAGTAAACATGTATTATGACCTATATGATCCTGGAGTTTAAGCTGATTAAATCATCTGAACATCTTGATATGATGTAGAATCTGTTGAAAGTTAACAAGAGTAATAATAATTGTGGGACTATGGCTACCATTTAAGAACACCTAACAGATGCCAGGCATTCTATTGGTAATTGTCATTTGAAGTACTTTTGTTACAAGAGAAAAAACAAAATTGCCTACTCAAATTTAGGCAAAATGGGGATTACCATCATTAGCTCTTACCATGGAATTGCTTAGGCCTAGGAAGACAGCTTTCTGCTTCCTGTTTCCTAGAGAATTCATACCTGAAGCTGTGCTTATAACCAATATCTCTGCCATATAATCTCAAAGCACTGGCTTTCTACAGATTTTGTAATTTCTAGGGATAAAACAGCACGTATTTGTTCTATATCTTTTTACTGTAATCAAGAAACATCCCCCAAGTATTTTATTTCTTTCTTTGCCTCTTCCTCATTGTACAAGAAAATATCAGTTGATTTCATGACCTTAAACATGCCTCTTAAATTAGTCTACTTAAATTGCTTGTTAAATTGGTAATGTTAGATAGATCTGAATTTCCCATTACTTTCTGACCCAGATAATTATTTTTTCTAACTTTCTCTAAAGTCAGTCTAAAAAGTGAGAGATATGAAGTCAATCAGTAATAGGTTTGCCAAAGCACTGATTATTAAAGAAAACCCTATTCCATGTCACTTTCCATTTTATCATATGATAGACAGTGGAGACCTGGCATTCTGCTGTGGAGCAGGCAGTAAAGGGGTGCATGACTGTACATAACTTACAAAACTAATTAAATTAAAATCCTATATTTTTATTATCATCATGCTCCAACAATTTTAAATAATGTCAGTAACAAAATACTTTTCCCTGTAAAAATCCTTTTTAGTTAAGTTCAAAACATGTTTGTGGTTACAGTCAAGTTTAAAAAATGTGTAAGTGTGTTTCCAATTTATATATTTTATTATTTGTCCTCTATTAAATAATGTACACTATATGAAGTTGCTTTGGAGAACTTCCAGTTATATAGTGTACTCAGATATAGTCATTTTCTAAATAAGTTTGTAAGGGTTTGTAATCATTTGAATTCCCTTGGGTATAGTGTGTCTCCAAAAAATATGGTACTACATATTATTATTTTTCAAAGGTAGATTCAAAATAAAGTGATAGCAGAGATTGCTTTGTAAACAAATAATTTTGAGTCTGTCATTATATGTGACTACTGGAAGTTTTGGTTTTTATCTTAGAACATAATAGAGCAAAATAATCTGCAAACTCTGAAGTGTACAATTTTTGTTTGGTAATTCAAACTGGTTCACACATATTATATTTTATTAATTTTAATAATATTTTTAAAATTGAAATGTATTCTTCTATTTTGTTATTATTTTGTTTAAAAACAGAAAACAAATCATGAAAATAAAATGTCATACCAGTGGAACAATTCAGTAGTTACCCAAATTAAACATTTTATATTTTGGTTATAATAAAATATATTTAGTAACTTATGAAAAATAATTTAAATAAGTGATCTTTATATCAGTTGTAACCAAAGGCTCAAAGTTCATGATGTTTATTTGATATATAACTGACTACATCATTGTTTGTTTGTTTTTTATCATTTCCTACAGGAATTTGGAGAAGCCTGAATTCATCTGCAATATTATTGTGAAACCAATAACTGGTTTATAATTATTCTAAGTTTTGTAAAGAATTTTGAAGTCAGGTACCCTTATCAATTTGAAAGGACACCATTCTACTGGGTATAACAAAGGGAAAATAATAGAGGTAATTGAATCATTGTCTGAATCTATTTTGCAAAGTATAATACATGAAATACTGCATATAGTTCTTGAAAATTTGTAGGAAATTCAGGTTTACACATCCAAAGTACCCATACAAGAAACAGTATTTAAATGATACAGGTGAAAGATGACAATGAATCATATTCTCTAAACCTTGATAATGCTTAAGAGAAAAGAAGTATTATCAAGAGTCAATACTAATACTGTAGTAATGATAATAATAATGAGATGCTTGCAAAGATCAAGACTAAGACTTTGATGAAGAGATATGATAAATGAAATTTTGATGTATTATGATGTCACTAATTGATAATAATGGTTTGATTAATAATGGTTTAATAATAGCTGGTTTTAACCTGGTTAAAAGAAGTGAACCACATCATAATAAAGACTATTAGGCAGTTGAGTGAGAATGAAAAGAACACAAGGAAAGAAGTCAGCTCCTGTCAACTTCATGGTTACTGTAGTGTTTACATACTTTCCATATGGTGGAAAATGTTAACAGTTTGTATGAATTGCTTGAAACTAAAGAACTGTTTCTTTTATCCATTTGCAGGTACTGAGACAAAAGCTGGAATGTCTACCTTAAAAAATCACTTTAACACCTGATTAAAAAGCATACCCTGGGCTTCCCTGGTGGCATAGTGGTTAAGAATCTGCCTGCCAAAGCAGGGGACATGGGTTCAAGCCCTGGTCCAGGAAGATCCCACATGCTGCGAGCAACTAAGCCCATGCGCCACAACTTCTGAGCCTGTGCGCCTAGAGCCTGCGCTCCGCAATGAGAAGCCACTGCAATGAGAAGCCCACAGACCACAACGAAGAGTAGCCCCTGCTAGCTGCAACTAGAGAAAAGCCTGCTCACAGCAACGAAGACCCAATGCAGCCAAAAAAATAAAATAAAATAAGTTTAAAAAAAAAAGCATACCCTAAAATCTCTGGTCTTGAGATATCTGAATATCTATCTCCTTACAAAATAGAAGATTTTGGCAACAGAACTGAAAACTATATATAAATGGGTAAAAAAATGACTTCGTGCATCTTGTTTAGACTTAATTATGCTTTCAGCCAAACAAAATTTTTCTTTCCCTGATCACAAAAACTATGTATCATCAGCAAATAAAGGACACTGTGTTGATGTTGAAGGAATTACTCTTAAATTATGACCCAAAGTTGAAAGAACATTTTGTAAGAGTTAGTATGTTATTTTTTCTGAAGACAGATTGATCCAAATAATTACATTCATCTTCGAGGAAATTACCTCAAAGAACAGATAATTACAGATATTAAAAGTGCAAAATAGTATGAAATTCTTAACAGCATTCCTGAAGCTTTATACTTTGATCATTTATGTAAGTTGGTCAGACACATCAATCTTGAAGATGGTCAAGATGAAATAAAAGAATTAATTTTGAGCTTTCACTCTATTTCCGAGAAATTGTGTGAAACAAGTACACAGTCGTCAAGGATATGACAATGATATAACTGTGGTCAATATGCATGACAATATTGAAGCACAATGTTAAAAAATATGATCCTAAATTCTCATTTGTTCCTTGAACACATTATTCTCTAAAGCTGAACAGAATTCACTCTTTTAGGATTTCCTCAGGTGATATATTTGGAACTGTGAAAAGTAAATCTACCCTTTCCAGTTTCATCTCATCAATAGAAAATGCTGTAGAATGTAGATATAATTACTAAAGACTTTCTTAAAAGGTGGAGTGCTCATGATGGAGCTGCGTGTACAGGAAAGATAAATTTTGAAAGTTAATTCAACCTATGAAGTACTGCGTGATCCAAAGGAAAATGTGGCTCAGAAGGATCAGATCAGATGTTGCTTTCTGCTGTATGTGTCTTTTCTGAGTTATCTTTCAATTGAAGGTGAAACTTGAGATATAAATATTATAAAGACATATGTATGGCAAACAGCCAGAATAAGACTTGAGTCACTTATAGTGAAACACCAAGCTTTGAAATTAATCCTTGAAGATTGGCTCACAGAAAAATATGGAAAGGCTATTAACTTTGCAACAAGAAAATGTAAGGAAATGAATATTTTTGTGGGAAAAAAATAAAATTTAGAAGAAAAATGCCAAAAGAAATGATAAAGGATAGTAGTCTTATGTTATCAGAAAAATCAAAAAGACGGTGTTTGAATGCCTCAATTATTTTTACTAACAACTGTACAACTGTTTTAAATCAGTGGATCAAATGAAGTCAATGTACACTAACATTTAGTGATTTTTCTCTGAAGAAAAGACTTCAAACATATTTTTACCAAAGGTAATATAATTTGCATGATGAATTATATAGTGAAGATATTTTTGGACTACAGAAATAATGGAAATCTGCTGGAATCAATTCTGAAGAAATAAAGACATGGATATTGTGGGAATGTCTGGATTTTATTGTGAAAGTTTTCTTTTTATGAATCTCTGCTAAGCTAATTATTATGTTTCAGAATTTTTCTTTTGGATAACTGTCACATCAAGTGAAACTAATCAAAATTAAAAATTTATAAAAATATTTTTATCAATCATGAATTAAATTGATCTGGCTATGCTATTTACTAAACATTACTATGTAAAGAATATAGATTTTAACAAAGTCACTGGCAAGTTTGCAGAACATAAGACTCAAAACTAAAATATAAATATTTTCATTCATTACTGTGATAGACCAGTATGTACACATAAAACTGAGTTTTTATCTTTTATAAAAACATAGATTCTTAAAGTGTTTTATCCATCACCTTTTGTTTTCCCTTTTTTGTACTGCGATATTTATTTTATATTATTAATATTTGTATTATTTTACTGGCATTATTGTAATTATAAAATTCAATAAAAGAAAAATTCACTGTGTGCTCTTTTTAGACCATTATTACTTAATTTCATGATTACTACAGAAAATAATTTCATCATAAAGGAAAAGAGTATTAAAAAGAGATTGATTCTGGGAATCAAATACACTAGTATGCTGCTGCTTCTTGAATCATTAAAATCATTAAATCTCCTCCCAAATTGTCTTTTATTAGACATCATCTAACCCCAGTCTAGACTCAATATAGTATTATTTTTCTAATTAGCTATTCTTTATATTGGACATGACTTGTACACTATTTTAAAATCCTCTGGTTGCAATAACCAGATCCATGCAAGCCTCGAGCAGCTTTTGCAGGTGTAACTCACAGAGCCTTGACTTGAGCTGAGCATCTTGCAGTGTGAGTCCTCCCTGGAGGACTCCTCTGAGACCCATGTGTGAACTCTCATCTAGTCAGATTGCCTAGGGAGTCAGAAGTATAAGAAATCAATGTTAACATGGCCACCCTGGACCAATGGGGACAAAGAGTACTGGACAAACATTTCCGTGTTTTGTCTTTGGGTGGATAATTGTGTGGTTCGTTTTATAAGGCTCCTCAGAAGGTGCCAGTGAAAATGGGTAACAGTTGCCCAGAAAGCATCCAAGCCAAGACCACATTCTCCAATTGGCTTTTCCTCCTTTTCTGTTTCACTCTCCCGCCCTGCATTCCACCTCCTACCTGGTATCACATTCTGAAATAAACTAGCCTCACATAAGCTTTGACTCAGGTTCTGTTTTCATGGTGGACTTCAACTAAGGAACATTTAATGTGTCATCTTGGCTGCATCTTTCCTTAGAGGATAAATTGCATTAATTTATCAGACATATTTCATGAGGATGTATAACCGAGTAGGACCCTATGGGGCCTTCCTGGGACAGAGCCCTCCCTCATATCCTCTGCTGTAGCTCCTCTCTGATATACCCAGATAACAGTATTTCATGCATATTCCCTGAGTTTTTCAGATGCTAAAAACCACCACCAAGTGGAAGAAATTAACTATTTGATGATTATGAACCCCCAGACCTCCTGGCGTCTAAGGATTGATAATGTTAACTATCCTGTTACCTCAACATCAACCAGTCAGAGAATAGTGCCTGAGCTGATCACATACCCTGGGACACCCTTCCCTCACCTTGCCTCTAAAGATGCTTTGCATAAACTCTTCGGGGAGGTCAGGGTTTTTTTGAGTGCGAGCCACCCGTTCTCCTTGCACAGCCCTGAAATAAATTGTTCTCTGCTCCACACTCCGAAGTTTCAGTTTGTTTGGCCTCACTGTGTGCGTGGCACATGAACTTGCATTCAGTAACAGAAACAAGAAAGTACCTGTGCCTCTACTTAGAATAAATGTTCATCTTGAGACATATTATACTTTTTAAAGTTTTTACATTGATATGTTCAGTCATCCACTCTAAAGTCTGCCCAGACTTTCTGTGACAATGCAACACAGCTGTCACAATATTTAAATAGTTGCACCTCAACTTCTGTTGTTACTGGCTCTCAATCTGATGCATTAAGAATTTACATCTCAATTTTCCACTGGTTCTCAGCTCCCTCTGAAGGAGTCATTCCAGTTAGCTCTTTCACCTCTTGTGTCCTCCTTTGTTAGATGTTGCATTTCTTACTATGTCAAAATTCAGAAACAAGTCTGATAGACAAGAGAGTCAGAATGATGGAGATGAAACACCTTTATTACAGATATTGGTGAGTTTGAAGGGTACAGCTTTGGTGTGTTTTAATAATGGGTTTCCCAGTAATATACCAGAGCAAATCATCAATAGTGAAACTGAGATATGAACCAGAATGTAAGAAGAAGCAGCCCACCCAACTGTATGAACAGATACCAATTTTCTGTTTGGGAAAAGTTATATGTATTAAATTTATACCTATTTTTGCTGCCTTATTTTCTCATTTTAATAATTATCTCTGGAAAATGGAAGCCTATTGGTTATACAGCTCTAAGTTTGTCATATGGAACAAAAAGTATTCTTCATATCTGAAAGTTTATTTTTAAGAAAAGGTTTTATTTTCTAGACAGCCTGCTTTGAAAATGATAGGCTTGGGGAATTGTCATTGGAACATAAAATGACTTTTGTTTTCTCAACTGGTTTCTTTCCTATTGTTTCTCTTGAACGCTATCCTAATCTTGATGCCCCTCTTTGCTTATAAATCACCCTTTGTCTACAGGGGTTTATGCAACTTTTGATTTTGGAAAAAATCAGATCTATACTAAAAGAAAAAATAAGAAAAGAAATAAAAATAAGAATACATAGAGAGAGAGGAGTTAATTCTCAGCTGGCTAAAACTATGAATCAATGTAATCACCTTTAAAATACTATGCAATCAGGAATTTTCTATAATAATATTAAATATCTATATATACTTAGATCAGGTATTATGATTGGAATTGATTTTCCCCATTGTCCTGAATGCGAGAAAGATTCTTTTTTGTGTGTTAAGGTGACTCCATCCTTATATTCATCCTTATAGCAGATCCCAATGTTCTGCTAACATTTTTTTCTGTTTAATATTTCTTCCCTATTTATTTTCCCTACATTTTTAATCTTAAATCAGTCATTTCTTGACACTATGGTCAATTTTTTTTTATTTCCTTACTTGGTGTATTCTGTTTTACCACTTTTCCCACCACAGTCTTCAAGATGTAAAACTAATCTACTAAAAATTAGTAGACCCCTCTCTGCCACCAGTCCGATTTCATATACAAGCAATGGCAGGATTTGGTTGCAGGTTGTTTGGCTTTGGAGAACCAAAATCATCTATATACTCACAGCTTAATCTTCACATTGTCATGACTACACTAATCTTACACTTACTCTTCTATTCTAGAAAACTCTTGCTCAGAAAGATAAAATATGCAAATAACATTACTGTTCCTTTCAGGATGAAAGGAATAAAAAAACTCATTAAGATGAACATCAGATAGCTAACTTTTAATAAATACACTCACATTGGGACCTTTTTCTCAAAACCTTAGATTTACCCTATCCACAAATCCATAACTATTATATCATGAGCTAACCTTAATCAGCCCCTCACATTGAAATACATATCTTGAACTATACCCCCCAAACCTCATAAATATCCCAGTTTTTTATGTCCCCCCTCTGAAACACTATTATGACATTTACAAGTAATTGATCTACCATGACTTTCAACACATTTTTTGGTAGAATTTATAACTTTGAATGCTTTAAAACAACTGTGTATTAAAATTGTGCTTATGAAACTTTTTCCTGACTTTTATACTAGAAGGGCAAAGTTTCCATTATTCTGCTGTAGGGAGACAAATCTCTATAAATTTCTTGTCTCTGTCTCTTTTCTGAGCAGAGGCATTAACAGTTTTAGTTTCGCATTATCTTTCAAGATTGTTTATAAAGCAAATAGCCTTGGAAGTTAGAGAGAATCTTCCAGAACAGAGGGATATTGGTTTGCTGTTCACATTAATAATGACAGTGTCTCTTTCTAGGGCAAAGTTTGGATAGGTTTGCTAGAAGTCTCCTTGTAAATTATTGGTGTTTCCTAAACTCAGTTTTTTCCTCTAACACAATCCACTGTATAGACAGGCATCACCAGGACCTTGTCATGTCAGTATGTGGGAATTAGGGTTTGGGGAACTAGCGGTAAATGATATAAAGCTGACTACTGCTGTTGCTGTGAGTCATAAACGGCCCTTTGTCTCATGCAGGAGTCTTGCATCTTTGCTGGTATACATGAACTTTTGGCAGAGTAACTTATTAGCTTACACATAGGGTAAAATCTCAGACCCTTCACAGATCTTGATGTCGGTATGAAATATGGCAGATTTAAAAGTAAAATCTTTGCTCTAGTGAGCTTAAAAGTAAAATCTATTTTGGAAGCTACATTTAATATTAGTAATGAACTACTCCACCTGAGCATGTAGAAGATTATGTTGATAGATTACCTAATTGCAATTACAATGTAATAATAATTATGGATAAAGCACTTTAAAATGTACTTTAGATATGTAAGGTGACTTTATTTTCACAACAAATTGGTATGGTATGTTTAGTTACCCCAGATATAAAGATATGGAAACTCATATTGAAAATTAAGTAACATGTTCAAACTCATACAGGTGGTGATTAATAGAGTCAGATTAGCCCTCAGATCTAAAACTAAAAACCAAGTTCTTTCCAATAGTCCACACTATAAATTCAGGGTCTCAGTTGAAATTGACCACCAATATTGCCTAAGTGACAAAGACTAGCTGACATTACCCTTTCTTATATGAATAACATGTTGAACTTGCTATTATTCAATAAAAAAAGGAGTTGAAAACCAACTTGATAACAATGGATTGGAAAGAAAAAGTCTGTATTAGAGGGAGAAAGAAACAAATACCATCTTCTTTTCTGCTAATCATAACTTTCCTTCCTTTTTGTTTCTGAAATGTCATTACCCTGACATCAGAATTAAAGCTACAGAAGACAAAGCTATGTGAAGAATTTTGAAATCCAATGAATGACAATAAAACATATTTAGAATTGTGGCAGTGCTAAAGAATGTCCTTAGAATTACAGCCAGATAAGATCATGGGAATTCAATTAGGTAGTAAATAGAAGTGGGAAATTCCATCTACCAAATCAGGCAGCTTTAAAAATGGTCCCACCTGTCTAATCAGTGCCCTGGGAGGAACCCAGGCATATAACCAGTTCTTGTAAAGTGATTTCAAATTTATGAATGATAAATATATCAATAATTACAGCAAACCAGCTATTGCAAATAGTACAGTGGTTTTTAATTTTCCACCAAGGAACCTCAGCATGTCCATTAGTAAGTTAAGAGATAAGATAGAATGAAGACAGCCAAGTCTAAATCGCTAATACTCCATTATTAAGTTTAGAATAATTTTTTTTTATGAAAGTTCTTGTGATATTTAGGGGAATGTTGTATATTTGATACTTTATTTTTAGCTAAAATGTCTAAGATAATTTGGGTTTCTGGTTAACAGTATTAGAGTGTTAAGAGAATTTAATTTACCAATTAAAAGTTTGGATTTATGAAAATTCTTTAAGTGGTTTTGGGAGAGATTTTCCTGTTAAGTTGTGAGTTTTCTCTGTCATGCTTGTGAGATGCCTAAAAATAAAACTAAACATATCTAATTTATAAATGCAAGTAACATAGTTTAAAGAAACTTTGTTACTTAAAATTATAAGTAGAATTTTTTAGAGTATTCCATTCTGTTCAATTAGAATTAATTTATATTATTCAAAGGCCTTGCTGGAAGTACTTGTTATTTGCTACATAAAAAAACTGTAAAACAAATTTTGTAAGTTGAACTCAAAGATTCTTACAACACTGTATTTATAAATTAATAACTTGAATAAAAATTTAATATACAAATTATAGTTTCCTAGAAACATTCAAATAATACCATTAAGTAAATTTTTTAAAATTATATACAGGATTAATTTTATGCATTTACTTTTTCACTGAAATATTTGAATATGCAAAACTGTCCATGTTATTCAGTGCATACAATTTTAGCATTAGAGTATCTTTCTAGAGACCTTTTCCTTTCATCAGTAAGCAGCAGTTCTCTCGCTGATAATCCTATGCCTCAAAATCTTTAAAGCAGTCTGAAAATGTAATAAAAACCTTTACACAGTATCTTTAAATTGCCTTTATTATTTTACATGTATTAATTACTGATGTATTTATTTCTAATACTTTATTTTCTGCTTTTAATTTATCCTGCTTTTTTATACTGTTTTCTTCTCTCTTTTGTTTTTGGCCTTATATTGGCTTGATTGACATTTCTAGGTACCTTCAGTTCCTTCTGTTTTTTTTACAATAGTGATTTGGATATATTCTACAATTTAATCATTATCCTTAACATTTTTAAGTGAATGAGTAACATACAAGACTTCTATCCATACACATGAGAAATAGAAGAAATTTAGAATCCTAATGGACCTTTTCAGTCTGCAGGTTTTATTTCCGTAGATTACAAATTAATACTTTTTGTTTTATACTTTGAGTCTCTGCTTACAACTGACTTACACAGCTACTTGTTTCTCTGCATACATGCATACAAATTTCTTTTTTTATTTCACTCAATTTTAATTATTTTCTTTATTAAATATATTATTACAATTATTTTAATTTGAGCAGTTATTGTCTGAGAATGCACTTATTTCAATCCTGAATGATAGTTTATGTAGAATACATTTTAGACTGATTTTATTTTCTCTCAACCTTTCAAAGTATATTATATTCTCACTGTTACTGTTAGAAGTCTGCTATCAATTTTATTGTTTTTGCTTTCTATATGGAGGCTTTTACAATCTTCAAGGATGACTTTATTCTTCTTCAATCTCACTATCTCGTGTCTAGGTATGGATTTATACACAACCTTACCAATACTTGACATTTTCAGACTTTATCATATCATACAATTTTTTTTTTAGGTAAGTAGTGGTATCTTATGGCTTTATTTTCATTTCCCTGATAATTAATGAACTTCAGCAATTTTTCATATGGTCACTTGGTTATCCTCTCTAATTAACTGCACATGTTTCTTTGTCCATTTTATTACTGAATCTGTCATTTGTTGAAACGGTTATTCTTGTACTTCATCTTTGTCATAAGTCTAGCAAATATATAAGTATGGGCCTATTTCTGGACTCTACCTTCCAGTGCTTTTCAGATTGTAGTGCCCATCGTGAAAATGGGACCTCCTCCTCCAGTTCTACTGAATCACCTTTTAGGTGATTCTGATGTACAATAAAGTTTGGAAACCCCTGTTCTATTCTCTTTCATTGGTCTACATGGCTACACTTGCATTAAACCAACTGCATTAAACACTGTAACTCTGTATCAGTCTTTCATTTTTTCATTTCACAGGCACACATTTGTTGGGATATAAACTTGCTTCAATGTTTCTCAGTGTTTCATGGCTTTCTGTTTAGAGGTCTTGCCCATAATTTAAGATGTATATATTCCAAAAGAGTTAACAGAGTTGGTATTTTTCAAAATAGTAGTGTTCAAATTCAATTTGTTAGTGGCTTATAGGAAAAAATTGATTTTTATATATGCTCTTATATCCTGTGACCTTTAATTTTCTTATTAATTTAATCATTTAAATATGGAATCTATGATTGCATACCATAGATATGCAATCTTGCTCATATTGCTTATGAGTCTTATTTTGCTTGTAAGACTAATCAGGTAGCCTTATAACAATGACAGTTTTACTTCTGTTTTAATCATTATTCTTTTTTTCTTGCCTTATTCTGGGGATTTCAATATAATTTTTAATGGAAATAGTTTTAGCTAGCACACTCATATTTTTTCAATCTCAGGAGCAAAGCTTTCAATATTTTACCATTAACCATACATTGCTGTTTAATTTAAGACCTGGAGGTATTTTCTAGTACTTTACTCCCTTTGAAAATTCCAAACGCATTTTATTTTTTTCAGCTCCATGAAACTGCTAAAAAATAAATGCCTCTGCTCTAAGGGGCTCTCTTTGTGCTTTCTGGGCTAGTGCACTGGTCAATTTAATCAATTAAATGAGTATATAGTTATGAGGGTCATGATCATTTCTCTGAGCTTCTTTTTTTCCTATATATTGACCTCTCAAGTCCTACTTCCTTTGAAGATCACAATTCTAAATTCTGTATCCCGAGTTCTGTGAAATTTACAGTACCTATACCAGTTCTTCTGCAACTAAAAAGATGCTCTTTCCATGAGCATGGAGATGGCCTCCCTAACCCAGAAAGGTAGAGTTTGACCTCAATAACTCTCCCTCTCTGCAGGTTTCAACCTTTAAGTCCTGATTGCCAAAGCAGCTCTCCAATGTCTTAAAAAACATTGTTTTAGATTTTTTTTTAATCTAAATAATCTCATCAGGAACAATGGTCTCCAACAATCAAGTTATTGTAAAATATTTTGTTTTTATAACCAAAGAAAAATGTTTACTTTTCTATTATGTTTACTTATAACAATGTTATTATTACCTAATTTTTATTATGATTATATTATAGTTTCTATTTGATAATTTTATTAGTTGAAGTACATGAAGGTCAGATACTCCTTTCTATCTTTTTCCTGCTATTATCTCATTAGTTGCTGAATCTTCAATCATGTGGTTTTAAAAACTGGATCATGAGCAAATTCTATTGATACTTCAGTTTATGTTTAATCTCTGGAAATGCTGTGTAATGTTGGATTAGGGTTCAAATATCCAACTAGCCTTTAATTTTTTTTTCTTCTGGCACTCAGTAGATCACTGGCTAGGGAATACTCATATTATTTTAGCTTGCATTTTTAAACATTCAATATATTATGTAATTCAAGTAGTTAAACCCACTTGACAGTGGATTATTGTTATGAGGGGGTTCGTTTATTTATTTATTTATTTTTAGTCAAAGGCTAGGCCAATTTATAAAAGTTTTCTGGACATCTACTTGCTTTGGTGATTGAATTTTATTTCTAATCCACACTTTCTTTGAGGTTATAGCCTTTAGAAGAACATGGCTATGTGGAGGATCCCTTTTCTAATTCTCTCATAATATGCAGGCTCTTTGTCAAGGCTTTTTTCTTTTTATATATGGTCAATAAAACACAAATCTTACTTTCATCCATCCATTAAGATGCACATTCCTGGGACTTCTGGGACTTCTGCAGAATTGTTTCCTTTGATTATGTTCTTTATTTTTTTATTTGATATGGCTCAATAATTTACTAAGATGTTGCTCTTTATTTCTGTTACCTGTACTTTTGATAATTTAACATTTTAATGTACATCTTAACTCAGAGTATTATCTTTATTCTATCCTTCATTTCTAGGTGTTCAAAGCAGGGCAGTGCCTACAAAATACCAGAAAAGGATGTTCCAAGGTGATACCTATACACATATTAAATAAATGGTTGATAGTACAACCAATGCATTCTTCCTCATGCTGAAAGGATTTGCAGTGATATATAGCATTATGCCATCTCATAGACTGAAATAATCACTGTAGATCTTGTAGAATTTGAAATGAATAGACCAACATATCACAAATCAGATTACCTCCACAGTAGCTTGGAAAATCTATAAATCCCCACATTTAAGTGATATGTGCTGGGTTAAATCAAGTATATAAATTGTGGTTTATTCCTCATAAAATTTACTTTCAGCAGTAAACATTTCCTTGCTGTTCAACTTAGAATTAAATATCTAGTTCATACTAAACTGGTAAAGTTAGTTAAAATATTAAAGAAAGGACCATTACAATTGCAAGTACAGTTTCAGAAGAAATTCAAGCATCAGAAGAGAGTTTTCAAATGGAATAGTGTAGCAAGAGAGTTCTTTCTGCAGCAGAGTAGAGTAAGCAAGGCTGCCCATAACTGTACTTTATCACAGAACACAGACTTGCATGGCTGAAAAAGATAGTGCTTCAATGCCAGATGGGAGCTGCGTGGTGAGCTTGGCAGCACAGGCAAGCACTTTCAGCAAGAAAGCAGACAAGGAGTGTAGCAGTCCATTCATTTCCATGGGGAATGGATAAATAGCAGGTGACTAAAAACAGACAACGCCATGTTTTCTATTAATTGAAAATAAAATGATGCCTCTCTTCCCACTTCCTTTTGATGAATATTAATCACTTCATGCTATTTTAAAATTGGGAGCTGCACTAAAATATCTATGGTACATTGGAAAGGAAAGTTGTAATTTTCTACATTTGTATTATTTAAACATAAGTTGCAAAACATTTTCATGTTTTTATACACTTTGTGTCATTCTAAATCAACTGTCCAAGTACATACACACATATGTACCCAAGAATAAATATTTTGTGTCTAGCTCAATTGTAAAAATAAGTTTATTAGGATAATTATTCAGACACATAAACCACATGAGAAAATTCTAAATCATAATGTCCTTTCCCAAGGAGAAATGGATTTTTAAGAACAAATTCTATTTGGAACACTGTTCATTGTTTGCTTTTCATTACTAATTTACACACATCTTCTAATGAAATAGCAAAGGAAAAATCACAATTACTATTAGCGACAATATTAAACAGATACAACTTATTTCAGTGTTATGTTAAAGATATATACTCAAGAATAATATGTTTTAATGAAAATGGTTTTAAAAAGAATTATTTTAATATCTTTAATATGTTTGTGGTTATTTCAATAGTATTTGCATATCTGTAAAGCACAGAGTGAAAGAGTAGTGTCTAAAATAAATGAGAACACATCTATTATAATGCTAGAAATTTTAAGTACATCATTAAACGATGATATGAACTGAAATGATTATCTTTTCACAGTGAAAATCTTGCCAATGTATTTTTAAAACACTAATTTAAAGGACTGTAAAACAAAATCTCAAGACAAGGAATATGAGAGTTTGTCTTATCATTATTGAAAAATGCACTTTAACATTTAGCTCTCCATTTGTCAGTATTAAGTTTTCTATTCAAGGACACATGATTGTAGGCTAAAAAATGAAAATATGAGCACAGGTTATGTACTGTATTACTGTATGTAATGTACTGACTGTTCCTGCAGAAAAAAGATACACATCTAGAATCTGATTCATATTAAAAAAAAAAAGACTGATCATAATTAAGACATAGGTTGTCTGTTGTAAAACTCCTTAGCCATTTCATTAAATTGCATTTCTTGAAAGTTCTTACTCTCTGGCTAGAGACAGCTCATATTACAATGGTTTGCCCAGTCTCTCCAAATAAAATCACTTGATTTCATTGTGGCTTTGTTGAAGAGAAGCATTACTTCAATATTCAATAGTCTGAGTGCCAAATCTACCTGATTTTCATCCCTGCTCTGAAGTTGTGTACTTGTAACCCTAACTGACTATATGCCTGAGCTAGAACTGCATGGAATCAAATGGCCATGACTTAGGAGGAAAAACACAGAGAAAGCAAAAAAGCAAATACATCTTTGTAACATAATTATCTAACTTGCCTTTCAGGCCAAAAAGACATTTTCTCCCTCTCCACTAAACACATTTATTTAAAGTAGATTTTGAGATGTCACATCATTATGGTAGTTTTCAGTTATAGTCCTGTGTTTCTGCATATAGAACTGACAGGTTGACGATGATGATAATGAATATGCAGAATTGGCTGAGAAGCTAACTGTAGAAGACCAAAGCCAGTTATACAAATATTAGCTAATATGAGTTAGAACATTGGCTAGTTGCATGATCTCACTGAATATTTAAATACTATTATTATTAGTCTCATTTACATTTGAAGGAAGTGAGGATTAGAGCTGCTAAGTATATTGCCCAAAGTCATACATCTGGTAAATGGTAGGGTTACAATCCTAACTCAGACATCCTGAACTACTCTGCAGTTTCCACCCTTATGCTCTACTAGTAGTTGGAATGGATCACTATTTACTGAAGTTTTGGAAAAATACGTGACTTAACAAGGGGTAGGTCATGCTGCTCAGAGACGATGAAATGCTAGTGATACATATAAGTATGTAGTGGAGCTGATAATTTGTGAAGAATAAGGGTGCTCACTAGAGAAGCAGCAGTATTATAAAGGAATTAAGACAGTAGCCAATAAGCTTGATGAACTTTAAGGATTTTGTCTGAAATCTCAGAAAGTGAGGTAAAGAATTATAAAACAAATCAATGAATTGGAGACCATCTAGAGCTAAATAAAAGCGGATACAAGTAGAATGTTATCATAAGTGATACTAATAGAACAGCCCCAAAAGAAGGATCCTTAAACATAAAAGACCACCCTCCTGGGCTTTAAGAAGAATTGTCCCTCTGAATAAAAGGAAATACCAACATAGTAATCATTAGTTTAAAATAAACTTCTATATTTATAGTCTAAGTTATTCATGTTCTTTAGTTACATTCAATGCAAGATATTAAATCCACAAATTTATTTACAAAGAGAGACAAAACTAACCATCCATATTTATATGAAAAATAGTTGATGGAGAAGCAACTTTATTACCTTATAAATTCTGCAATTAACCTTTAAATCATAGGTTTTTTAAAAAAAATAAGGCAAATAAGCAAAAATTGCCAATAGTTCAATTAACCCTAGTTAAATTGCAGCGTGTCAGTAAACGTAATTACACTGCATTTTTCATGGTGTTACATTTCATATTGCGTTAAATGTTATTATTGGTCGTGGACATTTTATCCTCAGTAACCTGGTATTTATTTTTTTTTATGAGTTAAATTAAACAATTACTAAATCTTTTCTAACATAATTTATTTGGATGGGTTTGAAAAAGAATTTTTATAGTGATATAATATCTCCAATGGCAGAAACATACATAAAGAAATTTCTATGTTATTAAGTACAATCAAGTTTGTTTCTGGAATAATTGTATCATCTAAACACTTGAGAATTTTGTAGCTTTCTCCAATCTAATTTAACCTTACAGATATTAGACTTTTTATAATTTCTCACCACTAACCTTCCCCAAGGAGTAGGTATGTGTGTACTGTAGTCTAGCAGAGATTGAACAGTTCATTAAAAATTTAAAACTCCCTGGATCAAATTACTCTTGTATTTTTAGACTAAGCAATATTTCATTTTTACAATTTTATTGTACAGTCATCAATTCCCTATGAAGTTGACAATAAGCTTAGCTGTCACTTGTTTACTATCAATGTGACAGTAGGGTTGTTTTATACTTAAGAAAATCAAGAATATTCAAATTTTAAGATTGGGGAGGGGAGGAGATGTTCTGACCAAAAATATTGTTGTGAGTGACTTATCATGGTGCTTAATTTGATAATTCATTTGAACTAAGCCATTGAAAATCCTAGTTAGAAATGCAAATATCTTTTGGATAAGAGGACACTTTAGACTTATGTAGTAACTACAATACCCTTTTTAACCAACACTAGTAGCACCCTGAAAGTGAAAATATAACTATCTACATTTAACAGAATAAAGAACAAAGGCCAAAGTTTATGCAACACAAGAAATAAAACTACATTCAACATGTTCACATCACACCAGTGGGCTATACATCCATTGGTATCTATAGGGGATTGGTTCCAGGTCCCCAGTGAATACCAAAATCTACAGATGCTCAAGTCCCTTACATAAAATGGTGTAGTATTTGCATGTAACCTATGCACATCTTCCCATAGACTTTAAATCATCTCTAGATTACTTATAATACCTAACGCACTGTAAAAGCTATACACACAGTTGCCAGTGTAAAACCAATTCAAGTTTTACTTTTTGGAATTTTTTTTTTTTTTAATATTTTTGATCTGAGGTTGGTTGAATCTGCAGATGTGGAACCCATGGATAAGGAAGACCAACTGCACATATGTTATGCTGCCTCTCACAATTTAATGACATCATTAGCTCCATGTATTAGCATTAGCTGCAATATAGTTGCCCCTTGAACAACACAGGTTTGAACTGCACAGGTCCACTTATACTTAAATTTTTTTTTCAATAGCAAATACTGCAGTACTACAGGATCCTATAAGTTAGGGATTTTCAGCTGTGTGGAGGGTGGCACCCCTAACCCTTGCATTGTTCAAGGGTCAACTGTAGAGAGATTCAAACAGATTCAATTCTGTTTAATTCACTTCATATTTACAAAACTTACCATAGACATTTTTAAATAAAATAAAAGGAATATGCCAAAAGCACAGTGGAAGCATAGAGAAGGGAGTAATCAACTTGGTTTGACGTTGGGGTCAAGAAAGTCTTTGAAGGTCACTATTAGAGAGTAAATAAAACTTGAGGTAGTGAAGGGAAAACCAAGCTCAGGTAGGAAATACATATGGTCAGAAGGAAACAATACTCAGAACTGATTATTGGAAGTGAGTAAAGAATAGGCAAAAGTTTATTAGAGCATAACATGCCACCAAGAGGGCAGCCTCAAGCAATGTGATGCTTTATAGGAGGAAATGGCAAATTATGGCCCTGATGACCTGAAACAAATAGACTGACAGTTATTTCTCCAGCAAAGATGGGTTTATTCAAGATCAGCAGAGAATTGCATTTTGAGGTCTGCAACCACGGCAAGTCACATGTAAATTTCCCCATACAGCAAAGGAAGGAGAACACTTTTATAGAAAGAAAAAGGAATTTGGGAGAGCTATAGTAAACAGAGTGCAGGGCTTTTCATTGCCTGAGTCCTTGCCGGGAAAGAAGTCTTCTTCCTGCTGGGTTCTCCCGTTGTGGCAGGGTGTGAGAGCTCCCCCTTCTGGTATCTCAACTCTATTTAATTGAGGTTTCTGTTTAAGGTTTTTACAGCCCATAGGTCAAATCCAATCTGTAAACAGTTTTTATATTGATCCATGAACTAAGACTGATTTTTACATTTTTAAAGGCTATCAAAAAAATCAAAGAACAGAAATGTTCTATGGCACAAAATGTCTGAAATATTTACTCTCTGGTCTTTTACAAAAGAAGATTGCCAAATCTGTTTCCTACAAGAGTCAAGGCACTAAGAGAATCAGTGGGGAAATGGGACAGATGGATAAAGGAAAGCAAGAATGAAAAAAGTAAATTCAGGAAAAAGGGTCCAAGTGCTGCTAAGGACAAAATTAAGCTATTTTGTAAGTGTGTCCTATAAAGCAGGGATAAAAAGAATAAAGAGTCTTAAACATGAGCTTAATTAGGGCAAAAAGAGATTCAAAAGAGAAAAATATGTATTTTTTTGCATCAAAGATTTACTCTTCATTATATCAATAATTCTCAAAATGCTATACCCACTTATTTTTCACCTAAGCTCCAGACATATGTAGCCAATTGCCCATTTTACATTTTCACTAAGATATCCACTTCATATTTCCAAAATCATAGTTATTCTATCCATCAGTCACTTCTCAAACAGTCATGCTCCAGTGTTCGACTCGGGCTGGTGCTACCATCCAAATTGTTACATTAAATGTATCCTCAATAATTACTTCTCCCCTTTGCCCACATTTCCAAACAATCACTAAATCCTATTGATTTTGCCTATTAATATCCTTCAAACCCATTCATCTCTTCAATTCCTAAACCATTTTCTTAGACAAACAGAAGATATTTTACCTTGACCACTACATTTACCTTTTAAGTTGTATTACTGTTTCTACCTGTGTACTCTCCAATCCATTTGCCAAAAAAAAAAAAAAAAAATTGAAATATCAATACACATCCTAAATAAAGGACTTGTATATAGAATATACAAAGAACTTTCAGAACTCATTAATAAGAAAACAACCTAGTTTTAAAAGGGCAAACAATTTAGATAGATACTTCACAATAAAAGACATAAACAGGCAAATAAGCATATGAGATAATGGTAAATACCACTATTCAGAGAAATTAAAATTATCACATATCACAAAACACCCACTAGAATAAGATAAAGTAACTGATATGCCCAGTGTTCACAAGAATGGGGAAAAACAGTAATTCTTATATCTTGCTGTGAGAATACAAAATGATACAGATACCAACTTCTGAAAACAGATTGGCAGTATCTTATAGGATTAGTTGTATATTTATTATAGAATCTAGCAATCCCACTTCTAGGTATTTTTCTAAGTGAAATCTGTCCACACATGAGTATACATTAATGTTCAGAGGGGCATTCTTTTATAATAGCCACATCCACTAGAGGATAAAGACATTGTGAGATACTATGAAAAACTCTTCACCAATAAAAATGAAATATGAACACAGCAACAACATGGATGAATCTCAAACACATCATAAGTTAAAACAGTCAAATGCTAAATGTTACATACTGTATGGTTCCATTTATATAAAACTCAAAATAGGTAAAACTTATGACACCATGTAGATCATTGATTGCTTGGGCTTGAGAGTGAGAGTGGATATATTAGTTTGCTAGGGCTGACATAACAAAGTAACACAGATTGGGAGGGTTAACAACAGAAATTATTTTCTCACAGTTCTGGAACCTAGAAGTCTGAGATCTAGCATCACTGGCAGAGTTGATTTCTTCTGAGGTCTCTCACTGTGGTTTATAGATGTCTACCTTCTCCCTTTATCTTCACATGGTCTTCCTTCTGTGTTTCTCTATCATAATCAACTCTTCTTTTAAGCACACCAGTCATATTTGATTAGGGGCCATATATATGACCTCATTTTAACCTAATTACCTATTTAAAGGGCTTATCTCCAATACAGTCACATTCTGAGGTACTGTTAAGACTTCAACATTCACGGACACCAAGATTGTAGAACAGTAAGATGTGGCAATCACCTTCCTCCCCACAAATACATCAGAAGTACATCTACATGTAGAACAACTCCTACAGAACACCTACTGAACGCTGGCAAAAGACCTTAGAAGGCAAGAAAGTCCCCAAATACCTGGGTAGGGCAAAAGAAAAAAGAAAAAACAGAGACAAAAGAATAGGGATGGGACCTGCACCAGTGGGAGGGAGCTGTGAAGGAGGAAAGGTTTCCGCACACGAGGAAGCCTCTTCACTGGCAGAGACGGTGAGTGATGTGGAGGAAGCTCTGGAGCCACAGAGGAGAGCGCAGCAACAGGGGTGCAGAGGGCAAAGCGGAGAGATTCCTGTACAGAGGTTGGGTGCCGACCAGCACTCACCAGCCTGAGAGGCTTGTCTGCTCACCCTCCAGAGCGGGTGGTGGCTGGGAGCTGAGGCTCCAGCTTCGGAGGTCAGATCCCAGGGAGAAGACTGGGGTTGGCTGCATGAATGCAGCCTGAAGGGGGCTAGTATGCCACAGCTAGCCGGGAGGGAGTCCAGGAAAATGTCTGGACCTGCCTAAGAGGCACACAATATTTCTTGCCTCTTTGTTTCACGGTATGCAAAGAGAAGGGATTCAGAGCACCACCTAAATGAGATCCAGAGACGGGCGCAAGCCGCGGCTATCAGCGTGGACAACAGAGACAGGCATGAGACGCTAAGGCTGCTGCTGCGGCCACCAAGAAGGCTGTGTACAAGCACAGGTCACTATCCACACCTCTCCTCCTGGGAGCCTGTGCAGCCCACCACTGCCAGGGTCCCATGATACAGGGACAAATTACCCGGGAGAACACATGTACGCCTCAGGCTGTTGAAAAGTCACACCAGCCTCTGCAGGCTCACCCTGCATTCTGTACCCCTCCCTCCCCGTGGCCTGAGTGAGCCAGAGCCCCCTAATCAGCTGCTACTTTAACTCCCGTCCTGTCTAAGCAAAGAACAGACGCCCTCAGGCAACCTACACGCAAGGCGGGGCAAAATCCAAAGCTGAACGACAGGAGCTGTGCAAACAAAGAAGAGAAAGGAAAATCTCTCCCACCAGCCTAAGGAGCAGTGGATTAAATCTCCACATTCAACCTGATGTACCAGGCACCTGTGGAATACCTGAGGAGAAAACAATCATCCCAAATTGAGGTGGTAGACTTTGGGAGCAACGATATATATATTTTTTTCCTTGTTCTCTTTTTTTCCCTGTATAGCTTTGCTTTTACCATTTGTCCTAGGGTTCTGCCTGTCCCTTTTTGTTATTTTTTGTTTTTTTAAGTATAGTTTTTAGTGCTTGTTATCACTAGTGGATTTGTTTTTTGGGTTGGTTGCTCTCTTCTTCTTTTCTTTCTTTTATTATTTTTAAAACTCATTTTTAATTTCAATTAATTAAGTTTATTTTACATTTTTCTTTCTTTCTTTCCCTTTTTGTTCCTTTTATTCTGAGCCGTGTGGATGACAGGGTCTTGGTGCTCCAGCCTGGTGTGTGGCCTCTGCCTCTGAGGTGGGACAGTTGAGTTCAGGACATTGGTCCATCAGAGACCTCCCAGCTCCAGGTAATGTCAAACAGTGAAAATCTCCCAGAGATCTCCATCTCAACACCAAGACCCAGCTCCACTCAACGACCAGCAAGCTACAGTGCTGGACACCCTATGCCAAACAACTAGCAAGACAGGAACACAACCCCACCAACTAGCAGAAACTGTGCCTAAAATCATAATAAGGTCACAGACACCTCAAAACACACCACCGGATGGGGACCTGCCCACCAAAAGACAAGATCCAGCCTCATCCACCAGAACACAGGCACTAGTCCCCTCCACCAGGAAGCCTACACAACCCACTGAACCAACCTACCCACTGGGGGCAGGCACCAAAAACAACAGGAGCCACAAAACTGCAGCCTGTGAAAAGGAGACCCCAAACACAGTAAGATAAGCAAAATAAGAAGACAGAGAAACATACAGCAGATGAAGGAGCACGGTAAAAACCCACCAGACCAAACAAATGAAGACAAAATAGGCAGTCTACCTGAAAAATAATTCAGACTAATGAAAGTAAAGATGATCCAAACTCTTGGAAATAGAATGGAGAAAATACAAGACACATTTAACAAGGGCCTACAAGAACTAAAGGGCAAACAAACAAAGATGAACAACACAATAAATGAAATAAAATATTCTCTAGAAGGAATCAATACCAAAATGACTAAGGCAGAAGAACGGGTAAGTGACCTGGAAGATAAAATAGTGGAAATAGGGCTTCCCTGGTGGTGCAGTGGTTAAGAGTCTGCCTGCCGATGCAGGGGATGCGGGTTCGTGCCCCGGTCCGGGAAGATCCCACATGCCATGGAGTAGCTGGGCCTGTGAGCCATGGCCACTGAGCCTGTGTGTCCGGAGCCTGTGCTCCACAACGGGAGAGGCCAAAACAGTGAGAGGCCCATGTACTGCAAAAAAAAGAAGAAAATAGTGGAAATAACTACTGCAGAGCAGAATAAAGAAAAAAGAATGAAAAGAATTGAGGACAGTCTCAGAGACTGTTGGGACAACATTAAATACACCAACATTTGAATTACAGGGATCCCAGAAGAAGAAGAGAAAAAGAAAGGGACTAAGAAAATATTTGAAGAGATTATAGTTGAAGGCTTCCCTAATATGGAAAAGGTAATAGTCAATCAAGTCCAGGAAGCACAGAGAGTCCCATACAGGATAAATCCAAGGAGAAATATGCCAAGGCACATATTAATCAAACTATCAAAAATTAAATACAAAGAAAAAATATTAAAAGCAGCAAGGGAAAAACAACAAGTAACATACAAGGGAATCCCCATAAGGTTAACAGCTGATCTTTCAGCAGAAACTCTGTAAGCCAGAAGGGAGTGGCAGGACATATTGAAAGTGATGAAAGGGAAAAACCTACAACCAAGATTACCCTACCCAACAAGGATCTCATTCAGATTCAATGGAGAAATTAAAACCTTTACAGACAAGCAAAAGCTAAGAGAACTCAGCACCACCAAATCAGCTTTACAACAAAGGCTAAAGGAACTTCTCTAGGCAGAAAACACAAGAGTAGGAAAAGACCTACAATAACAAATCCAAAACAATTAAGAAAATGGTAATAGGAATATACATATCGATAATTACCTTAAATGTAAATGGATTAAATGCTCCAACTAAAAGACATAGACTGGCTGAATGGATACAAAAATAAGACCCATATATATACTTTCTATAAGAGACCTACTTCAGACATAGGGACACATAGAGACTGAAAGTGAGGGGATGGAAAAAGATATTCCATGAAAATGGAAATCAAAAGAAAGCTGGAGTAGCAATTCTCATATCCGACAAAATAGACTTTAAAACAAAGACTGTTACAAGAGACAAAGAAGGACACTATAAAATGATCAAGGAATCAATCCAAGAAGAAGATAAAAGAATTGCAAATATTTATGCACCCAACATAGGAGCACCTCAGTACATAAGGCAAATTTTAACAGCCATAAAAGGGTAAAGCGACAGTACCACAATCATAGCAGCGGACTTTAACACCCCACTTTCACCAATGGACATATCATCCAAAATGAAAATAAATAGGAAACATGAGCTTTAAATAATACATTAAACAAGATGGACTTAACTGATATTTATAGGACATTCCATCCAAAAACAACAGAATATACTTTCTTCTCAAATGCTCAAGGACTATTCTCCTGGATATATCATATCTTGGGTCACAAATCAAGCCTTGGTAAACTTGAGAAAATTGAAATCGTATCAAGTATCTTTTCCGACTACAGCGCTATAACTAGATATCAATTACAGGAAACACTCTGTAAAAAATACAAACACATGGAGGCTAAACAATACACTACTTAATAACCAAGAGATCATCGAAGAAATCAAAGAGGAAATCAAAAAATACTGAGAAACAAATGGCAATGAAAACACAACGACTCAAAACCTACGGGATGAAGCAAAAGCAGTTCTCAGAGGAGGTTTATAGCAATACAATCCTACCTTAAGAAACAAGAAACATCTCAAAAAAGCAATCTAACCTTACACCTAAAGCAATTAGAGAAAGAAGAACAAAAAAAACCCAAAGTTAGCAGTAGGAAAGAAATCATAAAAATCAGATCAGAAATAAATGAAAAAGAAATGATGGAAACAACAGCAAAGAGCAATAAAAGAAAAAGGTGGTTCTTTAAGAAGATAAACAAAATTGATAAACCATTAGCCAGACTCATCAAGAAAAAAAGGGAGAAGACTCAAATCAATAGAATTAGAAATGAAAAAGGGAAAGTAACAACTGACACTGCAGAAATACAAAGGATCATGAGAGATTACTACAAGCAACTATATGCCAATAAAATGGACAACCTGTAAGAAATGGACAAATTCTTAGAAGAGCACAACCTTCTGAGACTCAACCAGGAAATAATAGAAAATATAAACAGACCAATGACAAGCACTGAAATGGAAACTGCGATGAAAAATCTTCCAACAAACAAAAGCCACGGACCAGATGGCTTCGCAGGTAAATTCTATCAAACAGTTAGAGAAGCGCTAACACCTATCCTTCTCAAACTCTTCCAAAATATACCAGAGGGAGGAACACTCCCAAACTCAATCTACGAGGCCACCATCACCCTGATACCAAAACCAGACAAGGATGTCACAAAGAAAGAAAACTAGAGGCCAATATCACTGATGAACATAGACGCAAAAATCCACAACAAAATACTAGCAAACAGAATCCAACAGCACATTAAAAGGATCATACACCATGATCAAGTGGGGTTTATCCCAGGAGTGCAAGGATTCTTCAGTATATGCAAATCAAACAATGTGATACACCATATTAACAAATTGAAGAATAACAACCATATGATCATCTCAATACATGCAGAAAAAGCTTTCAACAAAATTCACCACCCATTTATGATAAAAACCCTCCCAAAAGTAGGCATACAGGAAAGTTACCTCAACATAATAAAGACCATATATGACAAACCCACAGCCAACATTGTCCTCAATGCTGAAAAACTGAAACCATTTCCACTAAGATCAGGACAAGACATGGTTGCCCACTCTCAGCACTATTATTCAACATTGTTTTGGAAGTTTTAGCCATAGCAATCAGAGAAGAAAAAGAAATAAAAGGAATCCAAATCAGAAAATAAAAAGTAAAGCTGTCACTGTTTGCAGATGGCATGATACTATACATAGAGAATCCTAAAGATGCTACCAGAAAACTACTAGAGCTAATCAATGAATTTGGTAAAGTAGCAGGATACAAAATTAATGCACAGAAATCTCTTGCATTCCTATACACTAATGATGAGAAATCTGAAAGAGAAATTAAGGAAACACTCCCAATTACCATTGCAACAAAAAAAATAAAATACCTAGGAATACACCTACCTAAGGAGACAAAAGACTTGTATGCAGAAAACTATAAGACACTGATGAAAAAAATTAAAGATGAAACCAACAGATGGAGAGATATACCATGTTCTTGGATTGGAATAATCATCATTGGGAAAATGACTATACTAACCAAAGCAATCTACAGATTCAATGCAATCCCTATCAAACTACCAATGGCATTTTTCACAGAACTAGAACAAAAAAAATTCACAATTTGTATGGACCCCAAATAGCCAAAGCAATCTTGAGAATGAAAAATGGAGCTGGAGGAATCAGGCTCCCTGACTTCAGACTATACTACAAAGCTACAGTAATCAAAACAGTATAGTACTGGCAAAAAACAGAAATACAGATCAATGCAACAGGACAGAAAGCCCAGAGATAAACCCACACACATATGGTCACCTTATATTTGATAAAGGAGGCAAGACTATACAATTGAGAAAAGACAGCCTCTTCAATAAGTGGTGCTGGGAAAACTGGACAGCTGCATGTAAAGGAGTGAAATTAGAACACTCCCTAACACCATACACAAAATAAACTCAAAATGGATTAAAGACCTAAATGTAAGGACAGACACTATAAAAATCTTAGAGGAAAACATAGGCAGAACACTCTGTGACATAAATCACAGCAAGATCCTTTTTGACCCACCTCCTAGAGAAACGGAAATAAAAATAAAAATAAACAAATGGGACCTAATGAAACTCAAAACCTTTTGCACAGCAAAGGAAACCATAAACAAGACGAAAAGACAACCCTCAGAATGGGAGAAAATACTTGCAAATGCAGCAACTAACAAAGGATTAATCTCCAAAATTTACAAGCATCTCATTCAGCTCAATATCAAAAACAGAAACAACCCAATCCAAAATGTGCAGAAGACATTTAAATAGACATTTCTCCAAAGAAGATATACAGATTGCCAACAAATGCATGAAAAAAATGCTCAACATCATTAATCATTAGAGAATTGAAAATCAAAACTACAATGCAGTGTCACCTCACACCAGTCAGAATGGCCATCATCAACAAATCTACAAAGAATAAATGCTGGAGAGGGTGTGCAGAAAAGGGAACCCTCTTGCACTATTGGTGGGAATGTAAATTGATACAGCCACTATGGAGAACAGTATGGAGGTTCCTTAAAAAACTAAAAATAGAACGATCCCATGGATCCCATGACCCAGCAATCCCAGTACTGGGCATATACCCTGAGAAAACCATAATTCAAAAACAGTCATGTTCCCCAATGTTCATTGCAGCTCTATTTACAATAGCCAAGACATGGTAGCAACCTAAGTGTCCATTGACAGATGAATGGATAAAGAAGATGTGGCACATATTTACAATGGAATATTACTCAGCCATAAAAAGACACGAAATTGAGTTATTTGTAGTGAGGTGGATGGACCTAGATATTGTCATACAGAGTGAAGTAAGTCAGAAAGAGAATAACAAATACCGTATGCTAATACATATATATAGAATCTAAAAAAAAAAAACAAAAAGGTCATGAAGTACCTTGGGGCAGGACGGGAATACAGATGCAAACCTACTAGAGAATGGACTTGAGGACACAGCGAGGGGGAAGGGTAAGCTGGGATGAAGTGAAAGAGTGGCATGGACATATATACACTACCAAATGTAAAACAGATAGCTAGTGGGAAGCAGCCGCATAGCACAGGGAGATCAGCTCGGTGCTTTGTCACTACCTAGAAGGGTGGGATAGGCAGGGTGTGTGGTAGGGAGACGCAAGAGGGAAGAGATATGGGGTTATATGTATATGTATAGCTGATTCAGTTTGTTATAAAGCAGTAACTAACACACCATAGTAAAGCAAGTATACTCCAATAAAGATGTTAAAAAAAAAAAAAAGGACTCAACATTCAGCCCATTACAGGCGGAATCAGTTTCAAAGGGACAGTGGAAAACTTTTTAGGGTAATGAAACCTCTATAACATGTCTGTGGTAGAGGTTACATGATTATATACAATGATAAGAATCGAAATCTACAGTTAAAAAGGGTAAATTTTACTTCATGTTTAATGTACCTGTGAAAGCTAAAAAACTTCAGGAATTAAACTTCAAAGTTTCACCACTTTGGGTTAAGCTTTACTATATACTAAAATGAAGGTACTTCTGAGAAAACTTTAAAAATTAATTTTAAATTATAGATGGTATTTAGACTAACATATCATGCTTATTATATACTGTTTCCCTTCTCTCTCTCCAAAGTTTACTATAGCACCATTCATTCTAATTTTATTGGTTCACTCTGAAAACCTAAGTATTTTCATTGATAGTTAATATAATCTTCCTTGTCTAGCCAGCACTTTCTTACATGCAACTACCCAGCACTGTACATGGCAACTCATTGGCTTGGAAGAGTCATAAGTTTGCTTAGAAAACCCTGTTACTTCTCTCCTTTACCATCCACCCCAGTTTTTTGGCATGTAAAAAAATCTGTAATGTAGACGACTTCCTCACAGAATGAAATAATTTACAAATTTATTAAAAATAAAATAGCATGAAAGTTAGAGAAGTCGGGGGAGAAGATTCTGTACTTCAGCTCATTTAGTCAAAAGAAGTAAAAATAAAAATAAATGATTTAAAACATGGATGAGTAGCTATCTTTCTTTTTTGGTGGAAATGGTAATTTGAAATTTGCTTTCTAACAAGAATATAATCATATTTAAACAGATGTTAAGTTTTTTTTTAATTCTAAGACCATGCCTATACATATATATTTTTTAATATTACATTTTTCTCACTTTTTGACAAGAAGAAAGGAAAAAGGAAGGAAGGGAAGAAGTTAGCTTAATTTTACCAAATATCTTATTTTAGCATAACAAAAATAAATTCTAGTTTGAAAATGAATAAGGCCTTCTTAAGTTTTTCATATTTTTCTAGTGTCTAGACCTTTTGGGCAAAGTTTCTATACTGAAAGGGAGAAATCAATTAAAAACAACTAAAATCTATGTTTACCAGAAAGTATTAGACTTCCCTTCATTTTGGTTTACCACCAAGTCCTCTTTGTACTTAGTTCCTATTATGATATGTAAAAGTAATGCACTTAGAAAATACTCAGTACATATTGGCTGAATAAACACACAGTTCACACAGCAGCAGGTGCTTCTAGGGCTCCTAGTGTGGGGTGTAATTTGGCAACAAAGCAAATCAAAAACTTATTTCTCTAGATTTCTTTAGATTATCATCTAGTTTCATAAGCTTAGGAATTACAAATCCAACAAAATTGTCATTTCAGAGAAGGATGCAAATTGCTTGGCTGTTTTACAAACTGTTCTCTCTTCCACGTTCCCAGGCACCTTCTGCCTTTGAAGTTATGGAGGTAGTCCTCTGATCATTCCAGTGCTGGCACTATCTGTAGTCAGGAAAGTCCTCAGGTCACTCTTCTATCAGTCCATGACTACTTATTATGGGAACTACAAGTCAAAGTTCCACTATCTATCTATCCTCACTGTCTCTGAGACACTGTTACTAAAACTCCTGCATTGTTGGTTGAGGTAGATTTTTAAATCAAGATTTTAAAAACTTTGATTTTAAATTTTGGTAGGGCTCTAACTTTGGGTTGGACTATGGTGATACTACTTTCTCAGTTTCATGAGGTAGGCACATCTCTATTTCCTGCTAACATGCCCCACTTTCCTGGAAGCATGGATTAGTTCCCCCCCTTTTTTAACATCAGAATTGTTTTTCCACTTTCTTTTATCTATGTCCCAGCTTCCCCTTTTCCATGCTCTCACAATCTAAACACATCTCCTCGCATGATATGACTTAAGTAACAGTCTACTTACAAGTTTCTTGCAAAAATACAAGGAGTGGAACTAACAGAACAGGGGGCTTAGAACTCAGTAAACAATAGGATGGGTCAACTAGAAATGGGATATATTGATGAGCATGAGGTAGATACTTATCAATAATTCATCACCAGGTTATTGGACAAAATTTATACATAAAGATAGAGCCCAGAATCTAGACACTGTGCTTGCAGGTAATTAAGAGATATCGATGCAGATTTTAATGTCCAGAAGAAATAAACATTTACAATGGGTAGGCTTCCAATAAGTAGAACAAGAGATGGGGGGCTCTAAATGGGAATCTAGGAACAAATACCACACAGAGATTCAGACGGATGGAATCAAAGTCCTGTCTTCAGGAAAGAAGGACGAGTCACTGGGCAAGGTTTAGGAAACAAACCCTAGTCTGTACGGATTAGTAAAAGGAGAGCAAAATCCCTGATCTCATAGAAACTAGAGAGCTAGGAGACAATTTAGTCTCCTCAGTTACCCTCACCCACACATTCTGAGAGAGATACTTAACCTATTTTAATACAATAGAAGCCTACTAGAAGCCTAGTTTCTTAAAAATAGCTGCTTATTAAGCTCATTTTTAAAATATCTCAAGGGCTTCCCTGGTGGCGCAGTGGTTGAGAGTCCGCCTGCCAATGCAGGGGACACGGGTTCGTGCCCCAATCCGGGAGGATCCCACATGCCGCGGAGCGGCTGGGCCCGTGGGCCATGGCCGCTGGGCCTGCGCGACCGGAGCTTGTTTTCCGCAACGGGAGAGGCCACAACAGTGAGAGGCCGGCGTACCGCAAAAAAAAAAAAAAATGGAGTCATACATTTACTTTAGGTAAAGAAAGAATCCAGGGGGTTTCTATTTAGGCAGTATCACGACATTATAATTAAACCTCTACTTACTGCAGCTAAATAGCTCAACTTCTTTTAAACTCTTCTCTAAGTTACATAACCTACAACTTTACCAGAAAAAGCTTTAAAAAATAGAAAATGATTACTTTCGGATGTCATATTCATAAGTCTGTATCCACTTGTGTGTTTGTCTATGATTCATACTGGAATATATTTTTCTATGAATAGATAATTTAAGATGTACCAAATCAGTCGTCTAACATCTTTTTTCCCTCATCTAAAAAAATTCCTAAGATAAAAGCTAATAAATAATTATAAGAGAAATATATACAGTTAATAACAAGCATACCTAATTTTATTGTGCTTCTCTTTATCGCACTCTGCAGACATTGTGCTTTTTACAAATTGAAAGTCTGTCACACACATCAAGCAAGTATAACAGCACCATATTTCCAACAGCATTTACTCATTTCATGTTTCTGTGTCACATTTGGTAATTCTCATAATATTTCAAACTTTTTCATCATGATTATATTTGTTATGGTGATCTGTGATCAGTGACCTTTGATGTTGCTATTGTAATTGTTTTGGTATTTTTTAGCAGTGAAGTAGTTTTTAATTAAGGTATGTATGGTTTTTAGACATCATGCTATTGCACACTTAACAGACTACAGTATAGTATAAATATAACTTTTATATGCACTTGGAAACCAAAAATGCTCTGTGATTTGCTTTATTTGCTTTATTTCAGTGGTCTAGAGCCAAACTCTCAAGATCTCCAAGGTATGTCTGTATTTAAAATGCCTACTTACAAATATTATACACATCTTAGTCACTGAAGAATTCAGTTAAAGAAAAGATTTATCTTTATGTGTCTATTACTTTGTTTGCTGTTCGTGTGACTATTACTTGCACAGTTGTGTGTATATATGACATTCCTCCAAGTCAGCACACTTTTTAAGGATACTCTTTCAAATGTTTCTAACTTTTAGTACCTAAAAAGTAAATGAAATTTCATTCAAATTACTCTGTATAATTACTTTTAAATTATTTCTGTCAAATGTGTTAAAGATGAGCTAATCATTTATATATATTTAAAATGTTACTATGAAATATGAAAGTTACCTAAAATTTTACAAAAATATAGTTTATTTTCTCAAAAGAATGATTGAGTTGGAATTTTCAGGCCAAAAATATCATCACATTCATTACAGAATATTATTTATATAATTTTTATACTGACCATTACCCAGTTGACACCCAAGAAACAAAGGTCTTTAGAGATTAAGAATCTACTAGAGTGTGTGTAAATTGATCCAGTTATCTGTGAGAATCTTTTTTTTGAGTAATACAATATATAGGTATACATCATAAAAAAGTGACAGGTACAAAACTTTACATAAAAGTATCCATGAATAATTGTTGATAATGACACAGGAACTGGAAATAATTTAAATGTTAATCAAAATGTAAATTGTTAATAAATGATCATATATTGATTATGCAGCTATCATCAGCTAAAGGTGTGTATGTAGAGAGTAGAAAAAAATTGATAACCAACATAAGTATGTTGGTTATATATTGGCTATAAGTAAGCAGTTAAATTCTGTACATAAAATTTAAGAAAACTGGGCCATCTCTGGAGATTATGTCTAGAGATGAGAGTCGATATTAAGGAAACACATCATGGTGAAGAAACACAAAAATATTCTCCTTGGTAACATACCCTGGGTCTCCTGACAGTAATTATTGTTCTCTGTTATCCAGAACACAAAGACAACTATTTCCCAAAAAAAAATCAGGTATTCAAAATTTTAAAGAAATCTATTGCCATTGAATCTATTAGACACAGCTATTCCAGAGTTTTCAGGTTTGTTAAATGCTATTACCAGCTCTCATCTCTCTCTACTGCACATATTCTGCTTGCTAATAACTAGAACTATTTTTTGATTTCTCCATTGTCTCTCTTAGCACCACACCACTGAGTCTCCTTTTTTGAAGCTCATATCTAAATTTCTCTGGAGAAAGTGACTGATGGGGTTGAAAATCACCAGCTAGTCTATTATTTTCAGAAGATATCTCATCATGATGTAATAATCAAACAAGGAATGCCTGATTATTCAAGTTTTGATCTCTGCCTCTAAGAGTTATGTACAAACAATTAAAACCCATGGAATGTAATCACAGCAGAACATTTTTATTCTACAACATTCTTTAAAATTATTCTGTAGGTACCTCTGCTGTCCCTAGATAAAAACTTGGGCAAATCTCATGATTTTCCAGAATCCTCTTAGGTGATAGAAAATTCTAAACTACTTATATCAGAAAACACAGCCTTGACTTAGAAATAATCTTATATGCATTCTGATATATTACTTTGCTGCACACCTGAAATTAACACAACATTGTATATCAATTATACTTCAATAAAAAATAGAAAAATAAAGTTTTAGGCTTGAGAAAATGAGATAATGGAAGTGCCATTTACTGTTCTAAGAAAGATAGGGCAGAAACAGGTTAAAGGAAGAGATAGAAATTACTAATTTGCTTGGAATATGTTAAATTTGAGCTGTTTATTAGCAACCAAGGAACCTCCATAACAACTAGGTAGTGGATATAGTTTCTACCATTTAGGAAAGAGGTCATTGATGGAGATGTTAATTTAAAAGACATCAGTGTACAGATGACATTTCAAGCCCGAAATACCCTAGAGAGCAAGTAAAGAAAGAAAAAAAGAAAGGGTCTGAGAAACGAGTTCTGAGATACTCCAATACTTAGGAGTGTGGAGGGAAGAAGAGACAGGGATGGAGGAGAGGGAGCAGCAATGAGAGAGAAAAATGGAGAGAATTTTCTGTCCCTTTGGACAAGAGAATAAAAGCATTTAAAGAAGAATAGAGTGAACAGCTATTTCAAATTCAGTCTCTATGACTTGCAATTATATTCTTTAAAAAAAAAGATACATGTATTCACACATGTTCCACAGCTGTTCTCTTTCACTTATTTACATTTGTTTTTGTGTTTGTTTCTTGTTGTCAGCGGACAATAATTTTCTTCTGTGCTTTGGCTATCATTTAATTAGATGATTATAATAGCACTTCAGTTGAACATTGTGCTAAGGAACAGCCAGAAAATGGTTTTTTTCTTCTTTTTGGATTCAGGGATTTGAAAAATTGTTGTTTATATGCATGGCTGGATTCCACAAATGCATTTGAATGTGGGAACTGCAGAGGAAGAAACATTATTTAAAGATAACATCTGAAATAATCCCACCCATGAAAAAGCATCCATAGGAGTTCACGAAGGAGTGAATGTGCAGATTGAGAGGGGGTCATAACATTTGAAATGGGCAATACATTCATCTTTACTTAGTCTTTCTGTGCAGAAAAAGCAATCTATGTTTTGATATATTTCCAGGTATGATGATAGGATGTAAACAAGGAGAAAAAACAGCTTATTCCCAAAATAAATCTTATATCTGATACATCTGAAAATATTGGAGACATGGCTTGAACTACTTGGAGAAGAGCTCATTATCATTATAATTACTGGTTTTTCTCAATTAATATGAATTTATAAGGTGCTTAATTAATGCCTCATGTTGAATAAATCATTAATGAAGCATACTTAATACAATTTGGCTGCTTCTAAACATAAATGAGAGATACTCTATGCCCAGAAGTAGCTGAATTACTGTAGAAGTTACAGATTAAAATTGTCAAATATCTTTAAAATATTTTCTATGATTACCTGGCCCAAACCAGGGAATCTGGGCACAATAACTAAGAGGATGAAAGAGACACTGAATAACAACTTTTAGCTCCAATAATGACACCAATTGAGACACTCAGATATGGACCTACAGACCAGTTCTGCTGTCTACAATGTTAAAGCACTTAATATTTTTGTTATCACATTACTGCTTTGAGTTCTCAGGTCCAACACATTGGAGGTTTCGTTTCTTCTTAGGAAACAGATTCACAATTTTGATGCCTCACACTTTATGTTTTCATATATATTTAATGTTTTAACCAAACGTTTCACTAATAACATAGAAAAATAATAGAGTTGAGACTGTTGTCCAGACAACAGAGTGCAGCTTAACATGTCATATGCTGTTTGGTTTGTATTATATAATTAGCCCATTTTTCTGTCCTATGAAATATTATTTTTATTTTTATTTTAACCAATTTACAAGTGATATGATTTAGGGTACAAAACTAAACTGGTATGAAAGAGTTCCCAGTATACTAAAGTGATTTGGCATTTGCCTTTCATGAGAGAGGATAAGAGGTGTGAATTGGCCCTGTTCCACAATGTCTGCAGAGTTCTCCAAAGTGGTTTTGCCAATATTATACTCCTAAGAGCAATTTATTAAGTTATAGTTGCTTTGATCTTTCTTTCTCTTGTCTTCTCACAGCAAATGGGGTGTTAACCTCAATCATCACATTAACATTTTAATGAATTGGAATAGAAAAAAATGTGAAATGGAGAACAAAAAAATTCTTTATACAAAATAATAGAGAAGTAGACTACCTCACTCCACTCATATTCCATTGACTCCACTTAGCCACATGGCCATGCCTAGTTGGGAGGAAGGCTAGGGAATACCTTTTTTAACTTGGAAGTCATATGCATTTAAAATATTTTAGTATGGGAGAAGGAGAGAATGCATTTTATGGGGAACAAACAGAAATACACCACAACGGGCTAGGCATAAAGGCAATAATTTAATACATTTCAACTCCCAACACACTACCCCTTAAATTAAACCCAGGAGAGCTTATACCACCATTAAAAAACATAATGAATTTAGGTTCTCTCTTCAAGATTTGAGGCCATCATTAACTTTTTTTTTTTTTTGCGGTATGTGGGCCTCTCACTGTTGTGGCCTCTCCCGTTGCGGAGCACAGGCTCCAGACACGCAGGCTCAGTGGCCATGGCTCACGGCCTAGCCACTCCACGGCATGTGGGATCTTCCCGGACCGGGGCACGAACCCGTGTCACCTGCATCGGCAGGCAGACTCTCAACCACTGTGCCACCAGGGAAGCCCCATCATTAACTTTTCATAGATATAGCATGCAGAGTTATAGATTACAGAATTTTTATTAAACAGATTTCTTTATTTAGAAAATGCATGATAATTACAAAATTTTGATTTAAAAATTCTTACTCCAAATTGTTTGACATTTCTATTTACATAGCATCTTGTCATTTTAGCATCTTATACCCGATTTCTCCTCATTCCCTAGTACTTGTAGGGATAACTAAACTGCAGAATAAGAATTCTTAAACTCATACCTATATGTAAAAATATATAAAAATGTATAAAAATAGTATTTACTAAACATGGCATATGAAGCTGGTAAAATTCTGTTTATCCATACCTCATCAAAAATTTTTTTCATCTTATATATGTCAGATCCATCTTATGTGGACTGAATATATGAGCAACCTTTCCATTTGTGGTCCCTTGCTATTATTCTTTGATGCTTATGTTGTGTTCCTCTGTGATCTACATTCAGCATTACAGTAGGCAATCATCTAAGTTGTGTGTGAACCTAATATGCGTATTCTAAATTCTAGGTCTTATATGGCACCACTCAATTTAGCAGCTGTTTTTAAAATTTGAGATTACAATCTCTTAATTTTCTCTTTACGTTTCTTTTCTTTCCAGACACTTTTCTTTAAAAAAAAAAAAAATCCATTTGAAATGTCTCCCCCAGTAAAATTCTCTAAAAATATATCTCCTTATGGTATGTACCTGGCTTCTTCCAATTTCTATAATCATGTCACACTGTTTAATAGTAGCATGGCATGTAATCAAATTATAGAGATTAAATTAAATCTAAAAACATTAATCTAAAGGTAAAATCTGCTACTTACTTCTTAAATCATTTAATTCCAATGCTTTATAATTGATATTTACCCACACATACTGAGCATTTCCATGACAAACAGTCATTAACACTATTAAGGTTACAGTTATATTACTTATCATTTAGTATATTCCCATTCATCTCCCCCCCCTCCCCCGCACTGATAATATGGAAACACCTAACCTAATGACTTTTTAGTTAGCTCTAGGCCTATCTGTGCCAATGGCCTCTATCTATCTAGATTTCTCTAGAATTGAAGCTTTTATTTGCTGTAGGGGTTAGAAGTCTTTTGATGTGATAGCCTTTCTCAGTCTACTAGACGATCTAATTAGGTGCATTCATTATTTGTTTCCATAAGAGATACATTAGCTTATGACATTTTTCAATCTTACTCTTGATGCATATCTCATACATCAAAAGAGTGAGAAAAGACAACATCACAATTAGTTCTTTTCCCAGAGAGAAAATTCATTTTGAAGCCCTTTTCCACGTAGAATAGAGTAACAGTCTTATATGTGAGGACGTATTCTCAATCCCTTACACACCTACTCCTCCTATCTTCTAGCCTTTGAATAAAGTTTACATAAAAGTTAATTTGAAAATAAAATACTATATTACAGCTAAACCTACTGTAACAAAGTATAGTGGTCCCTTATTATCTGCAGGGGATAAGTTCCAAGATCCCAGTGGATGCCTGAAACTGTAAATAGTACTGAACCCTGTATATATTATTTTTTTTCCTATCTGTACATACTTATGATGATGTTTAATTTATAAATTAGATACACTAAGAGATTAACAACATAACTAATAATAAATTAGAATAATTATAGCAATATACTGTAATAAAAGTTATATGAATGTGGTCTTTCTCTCACTCTCTCAAAATATCTCATTGTACTATATTCACCCTTCTTCTTGTGTTGATGTGAAATGACAAAATGCCTCCATAATGAGATGAAGTGAGGTGAATGATTTAGGCATCATGTGTAATGTTAGGCTACTACTGACCTTCTGACGACATGTCAGAAGGAGGATCGTCCACTTTGGGTGATTCTGCATCATTGAGCCATGACGATGTTGATGATGAATGGTTGATGTTGGTGGTTGCATGTCAGGAGCAGACAGATGCTTACGGTTGGGGATCCCGAGCAGCAAGGTGTGAGATTTCATCATATTACTCAGAACAGCACAAAATTTAAAACTGATAAATTGTTTATTTGTGAAATGTTCCATTTAATATTTTTGGACTGCAACTGGCTGTATGTAAGTGAATCATGGAAAGAAAAACTGTTGATAAGGGGAGACTACTGTACCACAAACTAAGTGACTAAACAAGAGAAATGTATTGTCTCACAGTTTTGGAGGCTTAGAAGTCCAAGATCAAGGTGTTTGGTAGGGTCTTACTCCCTTTGAATTTGCCAGGGAAGGATCTGTTCCAGGTCTCTCTCCCAGCTTCTGGTAGTCCCAATGCTTGTGCCAGAATAATTGCAGTCTCCACATGGAGTTTTCTCTGTATCAGTGTCATCTCTGTGTCTAAATCTGTCATTTACACAAGGACCCCAGTCATACTGGATCAGGACCCATGTAATGACTTCATTTTAAGATAATAGATTACAACTGCAACAACCCTATTTCCAAATAAGTTCACATTCTGAAGTACTGCTGCTTAAGACAACATAGGAATTTGGCAGGAGGGGAACAAAATGCAACATATAACAAATAATGCTTTGCTTTCTTTATTAAAGTTTCATAACTAATTTCTAATGCATAAGTTCTTACATAAACTTTCTATTGAGGGCCATCCTGGTCTTTGGATTCAGAATAGGTTATTGATTATATTATCTACTTTTTAGGGTGCTGATACTTTCTTCTATTACTGTCGAAAGTGAATATTTTCACCTTTAGAGTATCACCCATTAAAAGAGGTAATACATTGCAAAATGCAAGTAGTCCTGGGAGATTAATCCTCTAAGTAGTTTTTATCTGCATGTGATGTAAAATCTAATTGTATGGATGGCATTGATGAGAGCTTGATAATATTGAGATTGACAGGAGGTGGAGACAGAAAATAGGCAGAGGAAAATGTGCCACCAAGGAGAAATTGTCCACATGTGAAGAAGCTCAGGACCCAGAAGACAAGTCTCTGTCTACAATTTTTGAGGCTATCTTTGTCTACTTATATTCTGTAGGGCTTTTCACAACCTGCAAAGTCTATACTTAACTATCTCTATTTTTTTATATCTTGCTAAACTCTAAAGTAAAACTCATCTAATCCTATGTCTTCATTCATTTTGTTGCTCCTATGTAGGACATTTTTATGAATCAATATTCCTGATTATTTCATGGGAAGCTTTATGGCTACTTGTCAGTGTTCCATCCTCTCCAAATCAAATCAGGCCCTTGCTAACATTTAAAACTCTATTTCAACTACAGAACAACATTATAGAGTCTTATAAACTCTGAATTTTGGATTGCTCATACCTAAGTATAACGAAGTTTTTATCACTGAATTAGTGGTATGTTAGGAACAAAGGGAGAAGTGAAATATCTAGTATGTTAAAATATACAGGAAAGTTAAAACATGAACAGAGTGGGCACAGACAACTCAGTAAAAGTAAGAATTCAGAAATGTTGGCTACATATGAGAATTCAAGCCAACTCTCATTAAATTTTAAAGGACAAAATGAATTGAGCAAGCTGGAGTATACAGGGAGCATCCAGGGAGCTGACATCAAAGCTCTGTGATGGCTTCCAAGGATATTTAATTGTGTGTATGTTAAAATTGTCTATGTACCCTGGATTTTCAGTTTACACAAATGATTGCAAACCTCTTTAAGTTGGGAATGAAATAAACTCTATGGGGCAGACACTATATTTCGTACGTTCCAAACATTGGACTAAGGGATTTATATATGTTTTCTTATGTAATCATCACAATTATTAATCAATTTTAATAATGAGCATGAGTTTTATATTGGAGATTTAAATATAGGATAGTCAATCAGAACTGGGGTAACTTATAATGTGAACTCAGTTTACTAAAAGAATTCTGAATTCAGCAGATATTTGAAAATTACGTTGGCTTGTATTTTCCTTCTATTTGCACAGGCCAGGTGACCAACAGGCTGCATTCACTATGCAGTCACTGGCCATTTCTTTAGCTTTCTAGTGACAAATAATATAGAACAGAGAAGTTAGCACAGGTGTACAACTCACTGCAAATTCATAAAATGAACAGTGTATTTCACATCTAGATCAAGAAACAAAACATTGCCAGGAACACAGAAGTTCCTCTCATGTTTCTTTTCCAGGCACAACTCCCTGAAAGGTAGCCACTGTCCCTGATTTCTAATACTCTGAATTACTTTATATAAATGGATGAATACAGCTTAACTCTTTTCTGTCTTCCTACATTTTGTATTTGTGAGATTCAGCCATATTGTTGAGTGCTGAATTATAGATTGTTCTTTCCCGTTTTATGCTATTTTGGTGTGTGAATATACTTCACATAATTTATCAATTCCACAGTCGGGTAGACATTTACTATTTGGATAGTTTGCATATGGCACCCATTATAAATACTGTTCTGAAAATTCACATCTTTGGGTGAACACATGAATGTCTTTCTGTTATACTTACATTGAGAAATATAACTGCTGTATCACAGTGTATGTTTATATTTGACTTTAGTCAACACTGTTACAGAATTTTCCAAGTGGTTTTGCCAATATCATGCTCCTACTTTATAAGAATCGCAATTTCTCTGCATCCTCATCAACACTTGGTTTTTTTTCTTCCATTTTAGCCATTCTGCTGGGTGTATACTGGTATCTCGTGTGTTTACTGACCTATCAGAGGTACCCTTTTATGCAATAGTCTGCTCTAGTCTTTGGCATATATTCTATTAACTTTTCTATTTGTTTTGTTTGTTTATAGAATATACTTATATGTTAAGGATACTAGTCATTTTTAGAATCATGTTGTGTGATATATCTTTTTAAATATATTGCTTGATTTAACTTATTTATATTTTCTTAAGCATTTTTACATCTATATCCATGGGGAATACTGTTCTCTAAGATCATGTTCTCTTAAGATCTTTTTATGGTTTTGAAATCAAGGTTGTACTTTCCTTATAAAAAGAGAAAATATTTCCTCTATTTCTAAAGCAGTAAGGGTACTTTAAAACTGTAAGATTAGTGTTATTTTTCCCACAGATGTTTGAACTAATTCACTGGTAAAGCTATTTTAGTCTGGAGATTTCTCTATGGGAAAGATTTTAAATAACAGTTTTTATTTCTTTAATAGATATACAACCAGCAAGATTTTCTGTTGATTCTGTCACTTGTATTTTTCTGGGTACTTGTCTATTTCACCCAAACTGTCAAATGTATTGGTATAAAATTTTTTTAATATCCTCTTATCTTACTGATGTCTGTAGGATCTGTAGTGAGATGTCCTTTACATTCCTGTTATTGACAATTTGTATATTTTCTTATTTTATTTTGCTTAACCTTGCTAGGGGTATTTGATTTTTCATTTTCTCAATTAAAATTATTTTTCCTATTTTATTTACTTTTGCTCTTTTATTATTAATTTTTATCTACATTTATTAGATTTTAATTTCTATTCCAGAGTGAAAGCTTTAAATCCCTGACATTTAGCCTTTCTCCTTTTCTAACAGTGAATGTAACTAAATTTTTTTTCTAAGTATGCCTTTAGCTGCTTCCCACATTATAATACATGTAGTTTTATTTTCTTTCACTTAAAATTCACCTCAAACTTAAATTTTCAGTTTTAGTTCTTTGATGCATAAATTTAGAAGCCCTTTATTTAGTTTCAAATTAAATGCAAATTTCCTAGCTATCTTGTTATTGTATTCTAGCTTAATTCAATTTTGTCATAAACAGTACTCTGAATTAAATAATTTGAAAACTTTGGAGGCTATCTTCATTGCCTATAATATAGATTTTGCTAAGTTTTCAATATTCAACTAAAAATAATCAGTTATTTTTTAACATGCAGTTTTATACATCTCAATAATGTAAATTGAATTACATTATGTATATCAATTATTGACATTGTTAATTACAATCTATATTCTTACTGAGGTTTTTGTCTGATATTCTAATTGCTATTGTGATAGTATATTAAGGTCTCCTAGTCTAATTGTACATTTTAAAATTTCTCCTTTTAGTTTTGCCAATTGCTGCTTCATGCAGTTGAAGTTATGTTACTGAGTGTGTACATACTAAGGATTATGATACATTTCTTTGGGATTTCTTCCTTTGCATTATGATAGATATCTTTTCTGTACTAATTTCTTTCTCAAACTCTTTGAATGTCTTCAATTCTATTCATTTCTTAAAAATTTACTTTTTATCATTTTGCTTTTTAAATCAGCATCTATTCTGTTTATTTTCTTTCTAGCTTTGTCTCCACTCTAAAATATGTTTTTTTACTATTTTATAACTTATTCTTTCCTGAGTTTTATCAGTGTTTGCCATTTATCTAATTATAATGCAGTTTTTCTTTGATATATTTTATCATTTTTTAATAACTTTTAGGTAATTTTAAAATATTAGTTTATACTTTTCATCTGTTTTATGCATAAATTTTTCAGTAATTCAAAAATTCCTGTAAGGATATTATTTAGCTCCTTATGTTCTTTTGTCTTATAATGACTTCAAGTGAAATTTGACTGTGATATTTTGCTGCTTATTTTCATACAAAATTAATTTGTCTAAATTGGTAGAAGGGAGAAATGTTTAAAAATAGTTTTTGTGTCTATAAAGGTTAAAAACATATGGCTTCATATTCTCTGAGATCATCTGACTTTTTTATTCCTCTACCCCTAGCAATTTTTTCTTTATTTCTATTTTATTTGTCCCAAATTTGAAATCAATATCGCTCAGGCTTTTTTTTTCAGTATGGGGCTTTGATCTTGAAAATAGCTGCAGTGGCTATTTTGCTTTAGCCCTGTCATGGACAGAGAGGGCATGTGGCCTATGACAATCCCCATCGCACCATGTCATACCTTTGTGTAATCCTTTCCCTGTGAGTGTGGGAGGAACTGACTTTTTAAAATGATTTATTTATTTATTGTCAGCTGCATTGAGTCTTCATTGCTGCACACGGGCTTTCTCTAGCTGTGGCAAGCGGAGGCTACTCTTCTTTGTGATGCGTGGGCTTCTCATTTCAGTGGCTTCTCTTGTTGCGAAGCATGGGCTCTAGGCACAGGAGCTTCAGAAATTGAGGCTCGCGAGCTCTAGAGCACAGGCTCAGTAGTTGTGGTGCATGCACTTAGGTGCTCTGCGGCATGTGGGATCTTCCCGGACTAGGCCTCGAACCCGTGCCCCCTGTATTGGCAGGCAGATTCTTAACCACTGCGCCACCAGGGAAGCCCAGAACTGTGATTTTTTTTCTAATCAGTAGACTATAGAAAAAAGGAGATGCCATTCCTTGTGATAATGTTACATTATTTAGAACTCCATCTTACTAGCCGACTTGCTCTAGAGCCTCTGCCCTGCCTGGCTTTGAAGAAGTAAGAGGCCATTCCTAGAGGTCCACTTTGCAAGGAAGTTAGGGTATCTTCCAGGAGACAGCCAATAAGAAGCTAGGGTACTCAGTGTTAAACCTGCAAATAAATGGATTCTGTCAACAACTTTAGTAAGCTTAGAAATGATTCTTTCCCAGTAGAGGCTTCAGATGAGGATGTAGACTGACCAGCCAACATCTTGATAGCAGCCTTCTAAGACCTTTAAGTGAAGGATGCATCTTAGTTACATCCCCCAGGCTCCTGACACACAGAAACTGTGAGATAATAAAGGTATGTTATTTTAACCTACTAAGATCATGGTAATTTGTTATGCAGCAGTAGATAACAAATACAAGCTCCTTCATATCTTGCTTCAGAACCCTTTAGATTATTTGTGGATGTGCAAAGTTCTTCCAGCTGCAGCTACTATTCTCCAATGATTGGCCTTCTGTGCTCTTTAGTGAGTACCTTTGACTGTATGTTCTCAGCTCTGGCAGACGCACTTTTCTTCTCCCTGCTGATATAATGGATGCCTTAAAGCTGTAGGTGATTTCTCTCCATCCACTGTATTTTGGGGTTCACGGGGATACATTTTCAGTTAGTTTTTATTTTTGATGTTGTCCATAAATTTTGGGGGGATGGGTTATGTTTTCCTTTTTACACTCTTCTATACAAAGGGAATCAAAGAGATTAAAAACCTACGTCACATTGCCGTCTTCCAAGAATTTCTTTATGCACGTTGTTAAAATTTACTGAATCTTGCCAAATTGCTCTCCAGACTGGTATACTCTCTAGATCTGTGGAAAACAGGTTCAATTACTCAACATTCTTGGCAGCAGCAGGAACTGTCAGCTTTTATTTTATTTTTTTCAATTTGCTAGATGTAAGTATCTAACTGTGGTTTGATTTTTATTTCCTTTCCTACTATATTTATAATCTTTTTAATTATGAACTTCTTCATTGCTTGCTCCCTTTCTTTTGGGCCATTTGCCTTTATTAATCTTAGTGATTATTCTATATATTTTGGAAATTAATGTTCTGTTATTGTATTCATTGTAAATATCTTTGCTAAGTCTTCAGCTTTTATTTTGATGTTTAATAATCATTTTATGCAGAAAAGTTATTATTATAATGTTGTTAAATTTATTCATATTTTTCTTGCTAGATCTGTCCTATTTGGACCTTGGTTAAGATTCCTTCTCTTGTCTATACTTACATTCTTCCAAATATTTTAAAGTTTCTCTTTTCAAATTCAGATTATTAAATTGAAGTGGAATTGATACATGTCCATGGTATGGGGCAGCGAGTTATTTTTTATTCCTTTGTCACTTCATTCACACATCAAATTTCCATAATTTTGATTCCATTTCTGGGAAAATAGTTTGCTATCAATAGTTTTGAGAGGATTTGATATTTTTATATAAACATAAAATGTTTATTTATTTCCTACCCTTATATATTTGAATTATTTTGTTTGTCTTAAATTACTGAATTGGATATATAATGTTTAATAGATGTAGTGATAGTGTCTCCTTCATGAGTTTAAAGAGAATGATATAAATATTTCAAACTTAAGTTTGAGTTAAACTGTATGATACCATAACAATTATAATATAAAAGATGTTCTCATCTATTCCTAGTTGGCCAAGTGGTTTTTTCTTTCATAAAAAAAGATTTAATTTTTTCCGCATTTTTCAGATAATCATATGATTTTATTTTTCAATTTATAATTTAGTAAATTATTCTGCTGATTTTTAAAAACTGGAGGTAGGTTACTCAAAATTGAATTAATCTTAATGAAAGGTTCAATATGTATTATTACATCTCTTGGTATAGGATGACTCATTTTTTTTCCTTCCTTTCAAATAGACTTTATTTTTTAAAGCAGTTTTAGGTTCACAGCACAATTGAGAGGAAATTTCAAAGAGCTCCCATGATACTCCCTACCGCCACACATGCACAGCCTCCCTATCAATCTACCTCATCAGAGTGGTACACTTGTCACAACTGAGGAATCTACACTGACACATCATTATCACTCAAAGTCCATAGTTTACACCAGGGTTCACTCCTGTTGATGTACATTCTATGTGTTTGGACAAACCTATAATGCCATGTATCCACCATTATAGTATCATACAGAATACTTCCACTGCTCTAAAAGCCTCTGTACTTTTGTGTATTCATCTCTCCTCTTTTCCTTCTCCCTGCTGGCAATCACTGATCTTTTTACTGCCTTCACAGTTTTGCTTTTTGCAGGACATCAAAGTTGGAATCATACAGTTGATGACCAACTTTTTACTTATTTTTTTATTTGTTCATTGTTTATGAATGTTTGTTAACTAGAATGTTAACAATACCTTACATTTATTTACCTATTTGTTCCTCCCCTATACTATTCCTCCACTTCCTTCTCATCCCTACATCCTGGATACTTAAGAAGAAATTTTAATATTGCTTGAAAAATAGTGGATTTTTCATATTGCTCTAAAGATAATTTTACCACATACATGTTTCCTTAAATATGCTATTGCTTATTTTTTGATCTTTCAAAAAAAGATATGCTTTATGTAAACTTCTGATATTTGCTTATTTAATTCAAAATACTTTTGGGAAATCTCTACCAATTACCTTTTGGAGGAGTATTCCCTTGTTTTTTCCTATTAGAAACAGTGCTATTATGTACACTTTCATGCCCATCTTATTTACAGATGTGCAAGAATTTCTCCTGTTGTGTTCTTAAGAACTCATTTGTGGTTTATAGGTGATGTGAATGTTTAGGCTTACAAGATCATGCCAAATTGTTCCTTAAAGGGGATAATTTAATTCACAGTCTCTTCAACATCTGGCATTGTCAAACTTCAGAATTTTTACTAATAAAAAATTTATACAACTAAAAAGATTTTATAAAAAACAATCTTTAAAATAATTGTTTACTAAGGCCTTCATTTGAGATATCCAAAGTAATTAATCAGTTAATTTCCTTCTCTCTTCATCAAGGACTAAAATTATATATATCATGAGACTACTCTCATATATGATCATATTTTTTATATTAAAATGTGTGTTAAAATTCACTCCCTTGAGCTTGACCTGAAATTTCACATTAATTATTACATGAGTCCTGTGGTTAGCATAGAATAAATGATGTCACTAAAATGTTTACAAATCATGTCAGTTTCCACCCTTACTACATTTTCCAGGCCTTTTTTTTTTCCCCTGGGAACAGTAACGAGGGACCAGACTGCTCACAATATTTTAATAACTTGTCTAAGGTAACATAAGTAGTGTGTGGTAGAAAGATTTGCTCTCTTGAATGGGTAACATCACATTTCTTTGGAATTTGACAATGAAATCCTTCTCTTGACATTTTTTTTTTTTTCTTTTTTTTTTTTGCGGTACGTGGGCCTCTCACTGTTGTGGCCTCTCCCATTGCGGAGCACAGGCTCCTGATGCACAGGCTCAGCGGCCATGGCTCACGGGCCCAGCCGCTCCGCGGCACGTGGGATCCTCCCGGACCGGGGCACGAACCCATGTCCCCTGCATCGGCAGGCGGACTCTCAACCACTGTGCCACCAGGGGAGCCCCTCTTGACATTTTTGACCATCCCAAAGAGATATAAATTTCTCAATAAGAATCTGTTTTTCACTGTTTGAAAACTGTTCATTTGTTTTTCACCATTTGCCAGAATGGTACTTTGGATTTTCAGGATTACAGGACTATTTGGTTTAAATAGAGCAGGTACTCAAATGCTCAGTAATGGCCAACCTCAGGAAATCACTTATTAAGTAGAAATTTGTATTATCTTATACAATGTAAAGTTAGGAAAACTTTTGGAAAATTTTATTAAAACTTCAAAGCAATGTATAAAAGCATTAAACATTTTGAACAATCCCACAGGAAACACATAATGAAGAAAATATTTTATGAATATCCTTTCAATATATTTTTTCATTCCACAGTGATTAGGTCTAGCCTGAAGGAAATCTGACTTTTGTTCCACATAAATCTGCATTAGTATATTGGTTTCAGAATTTGAGGAGTTTTTTTCCTCTCTGCTTTTTCAGTAATAGAGCAATAGTTTCTTAGAGAAATTGTGAAATGTATTATCTTACAAAAACCACATCAATTTGCTGCCCAGTTTAATTTTTTCTTATAGCCTTAGGCTAACTTACTATGAATATAGTAAACTTGATTATTTAATATTGAGGTTCTGTTATAATAGGTATAATTATAGGACATAAAGTCTTGCTCATCCATCATTTATTCCAGAAATCACACTTTCCTAAAAATGCAATAAAATAGTTTCATAGAACACTAAAATGGAAACAAATCATAAAATTGATTTAATACAGATAATTTTCTAAATAACATGTTATTTTCATTCAAAATGGAACTGCTTCAAGGTTTTAAAACATTGGTCAATACTTATTTTTTGTTTGTTTCTTAGAACGCTTTCTCTTTTACGTTGAAAATACAAGAACCAGTATGATGCTGAGTTGAGATGTTTCATATTTGAATTTTGATTTAATATGATCAAATCCTTTTATTCATGAACAAAATTGTAGGACTTTTTATTTTTGCCATATATTTATGGATACATTAATTTTGTAAGAAACTTACAGGCTTTATGAAAAAAATCAGATGCACATGATCAAATATTTCTGGGAAATATTGGGAAAATAAAGTCATAGTTGTTCAATGCAGTTCTCTATTGTCACATTTATCAAAAATTTTATTAAACCAATATGTAATGACCTTCCAAAAGTAGGATACAGAATTGTAACAATTTTATTTCCCTAAAGTACTTAACCATGTACATTACATGGTACATGTACCATGTACATGTACATTACATGGCATTTGCTTCTTCTAGAAGAACTCTTGGAAAGTTATGTGCTGTATATGATAGGTAATCTAAATAATAAAGTAACCTGAAAATGCTAAATTGCATTGTTATTTAAGAGGCGAATGATCTGAAACCTGAGTTTTGTATTTTAATCTCATCTTTGTATTATTCTTCCCTGGATATATATTTCCAATTTTGTTTTATGTGGATTTCACCATCTCCCATCTTTAAGTTGATTTGTAAATTTTTGTGTAAAGTGATAGGCTGTGTATATCGTTGGACATGCATAATGTTAGTCACATGTTTATCCTGAGACCAAAGATACTTATGAAAAGGAGTATAAAAAATACCGTAGATGAAGTAGTCCTTTGTTTGACTACATACTTGTCAGTTTAGTATTTGTGTTTTCAAAATAAACTTTTAATTTTAGAAGTTTTAGATAGAAAAATTTCAAGGATAGTACAGAGAATTATTATTAACGTCTTATATGTGTATGGTACATTTGTTAGAATTAATGAGCCAGTATTAATACATTATTACTAACTAAAGAAAATACTTAGATTTTTTTTTTTTTTTTTACTTTTGAGTTAATGTCCTTCATCTGTTTCAGGATCTTATCCAGTGTATCCACATTTACTAATCATGCCTCCTTAGGCATCTCTTGGCTGTGACAATTTCTGACTTTCCTTGTTTTTGATGGCTTTGCAAGTTTTGAGGAATTTTGGTCAGGTATTTTATAGAATGTCCCCCAAATGGAATTTTTCTCCTATATTTCATCATTATTAGACTGGATTTAAAGTGTCATTTCATCACATCATATATTAAAGGTCAAAACAACAACTACAGCAGCAACAACTCTACCGAGTGATATAAAAGAATATCTCTGGCTCCTGGCACAGGGCTTGGCAGTGTGGGTGTTAAATAATTGTGCTGGTGAAGCTGAATCAATGGACAAAAATGCTAAAGTGCTGGATGAAAGCATCACACATTGAAATATGTCAATGCTTGCCAAATTGATGTTTTTTTCTTTGGGAAAAAGCAAATAGTATAAAATATGAGGTCAGTCACTTAACAATCGGAGCCCTGAAGATGTGGATGACATCAACTTGGAAATGCTAACAATTTCAATGGGACTTTTTTGGTTTGTTTCTTTAAAATAGGAAATACAGTTAAGAACTGTTTTTAAAACAAAGGAATGTGGGTGAAAAACCACTGCTAGATATTAGAGCATATGATGAAGTTAAAATAATTAAACCATGGGTACTGGAATATGATTAAAAGAAAATGGGAGAGAAAAAAAAGGGTACATACTATCAAAATGACTTATTAGTGTTGATATGGACCTTGATCACCCAGCAGAGGTAGTGCTTGTCAGGTTTTGCTACTGTAGATTACTCTTTTTAAACCCCTTTATGCTGTAGTCTGTATGGAAGTTACTATGCACAGCCCGTACTTCCCGAGTGAGGCATTATGCTCCTCCTCCTTAAGGGCAGTGTGTCTGCATAAATAACTTGAAATTCTGAACAGAGTTGTTTCTTCCCCTCCATTTATTATTTTTATTTCTTTAATTATATCAGTATGAACTTATAGATATTTATTTTATACTTTGGGTTATAATCCAATATTATATTATTCATTGTGTTTCTCAAGTTGTTAGTCATTGGGAACTCTTCTCTTGGCTCCTGCGTCCCTTTGGTAATCACATCATTGTATGTTTTGTTTGTTTGTTTTTTAGCATTTTCTTATATTTTGACACTACAAGATACTCCAGACTCATCTTCTATACGGACTTTACATAGAATCAGCCATTTCTCCAAGGAGGCTTGTTCTTTTTATTTGAGAATAGAATTAGAGAGCAAGATTAGGGTGGTGGGTACTCTTTATGCCACTGAGGCTTCTTTGTTTTTAGGTCCTCTCAACTGGCAGAGCAAGGAAATATACCTGTGTACACTAACTAGGGTATATACACATATCTATAAATATTTCTATATGTAACCATCTGTATCTACATTAAGCTAAACATAATTGAATACTGAGGTCTCCAACTCGAATTCGTTAACCATGTGAATCATTCTAGCCTCTTTCCCCATGCTTATTTGAAAACTCCACTGTGTGAGATACCTTACTTCTGCCATCCACCATCCACTTGCTTAATTGTTCAAATCTAATGTACATGAAGAGCATTATCAGAATTGTTAACCCCATATACCATGGGAAATGATTATATCAACTACAATGATTATGTGCAGTTTTTCTTGTTGGTGACTTTTTTTGTATCTTTAGCTTTACAGATTCCACTCATTTCATAAATACCTATACCAGTGCATATGTCCCCTAACTACTTCAGTGAAGTTATTTCATACATGTATAATACAGTTAGATTGATGAGTCACATTCTTCATTCTATCCTGGAATCCTCCACTCTCCAAAATGATTTTAAGTTGCTTACATTAAGGTTCACTCTTTATATTGTAAAATTCTATGGGTATAGACAAATGTATACAGTCATATAACTACTATTAGAATATCATAAAGTGTAGTATCACTGCCCTAAAAATAATCCCCTGAACTTCCCCTATTCAAACCTTCCTTCCTTATCCCAAATCCTTCCTTCCTTAACCCAAACCATTGACCTTTTCATCACCTATATAATTTTACTTTTTCCAAAATTTTGTATTCTAGTTGGAATCATATAGTGTATAGAGCTTTGAGCTTGTTCACTTAGAAATATGCATATAAGATCCATCCATGCCTTTTTCTGTCTTGATAGTTCATCTGTTATTCATCAATAATAGTCTATTACCCTTCAATCACAATTCCTTCAATCACAGTTCCTTCAGGAAAACAAGCCACTTGATATAGTCTACGTATTAAATATTTTAATATAAGGAAGTTGGTGCTTTCACAATCCTAGGAAGAGCAAAGGAAGAAATCAGATACCACCAGTCAGTTTATAGCACCAAGATTTGTGTTTCACCAGATCTTGTGAAAGGCCACTGCCAGTCTAAAGAATCTCTAGGAAGCTGATAGCAATGCTCGCAAACTTCAAGTTGTTCTCAATTCCTCACTAGGTCGCTCTTGTGGATCTCATCTCTGCTCAAAAGTAAGCTACTATTGCCACTGAAAAACAGTATGGACCCTTCTTTTGTAATGCCTTCTAAATCTCTGGGGATTTCCTCTTCTTGGGAAACTAGTCCAGATTCAAGGAAAAAAGATTCTAGAAAATTTTGTTTCTCACTTTCTTGTACAGCTTTTTAGAGAATATAGAAGGGAGAAGGGTGATATTGAGTTGGTAAATGATAATCCAGCACAAGAAGCTTAAAAATTAGAGTTGATAAAAGAAAACCAGAGTGAAATGCTTAATCTCAGATCTGCCATTCTGACTTCTCTTGCATTATCATTTACTCTGTATTTTCCATATTATTTCTCTCTCTTTGCTAATGGGTAGGTCTTTTCCAGTAGGTTATAAACTTCCCACCGATATCTGGCTTTATTTTATTTTAGAGAATATTATAATTTCCTTTGAAATTAGGGCATAAATGTGTATGTCCTTCACCTATTATCTATCACCTGTGTATAACTGATATAATTTTTAATTTCTTCTAGTAATAGGTAGGATATAGGTAGGATATTGAAGAGGGCATTACTGTGTTTTTGAGACATCCTTCAATATGCCAAATAACCACATGGAAAATCTTACATTGCAAATCGGTTTGTACTAGAGATCACAAAATACAAAGAACATACAAGGAAATAAAAATCACTATTAAGGGTAAATGAGATTTTTGTCTTTTAAACACTCCGAAAAACAGCTCCAAATTTATGATTATAGAACATGGATTGCTTTCCTGAATATATATCCTGAATTATGAAGGTACTAAGAAATTATTGCCACAGGAAGAAAAGCCTAGACTAGGTAAATATGGAGAATATATTCTAATTTCTGAAGTATTTAGAAAATCATATTACTCCTGCCATTTTCACTGGCTCTATGTTTCCCATTAAAGTGTCCTGCAGCTTTCTCTGCCCTTAACTATATTATCCTGGCAGTTGGAAGAGATGGAAGTATGTCATGGTATCAGTAACATACACATAATTTAAAAGAATTATTCTTGAAGTTTACAATCTGGTTGAGAAACATGAAATTATTACATTTAACAATCAGATAATACAAGTAAATGCAGATGTAGTATATTTTAATATCATTTTAATCCTACACTAGACTATAAGACAAAGGGATGATGATTATGTTTTATTCATTTTTGTATTCTCAAGTCAAATATATTTCTCTGACACATTTAGGTAGTCATTAGATGATTGATCAATAAATCAATGTAGTACATAAGATTTGTTTATTAGTTACATAAATTTAACACAATCTTCTAGCTTCTCTTTTAGGGGTAAAGGATTTTTGTTTTCTATCGTGGGATTTGGACTAAGGATTGGAATACCCTATTAGATTGCCTATGGACTAGAAAGGATAAAGTGAGTAGTCTGAACACAGGTCTAAAGGATCAATAGGCTTCCATCTACTCTCTAATATAACCTGATTTTGAAGTGTTAAGTAGGATAGGTGAAATTTTTCCTTTTGACTTGGTGTGTTATTTTAACAGGCATTTCTAATTTTTCTACTCATTTTAAGATCTCTTTTATTATGTACTCTTTCCTTGTTCATGAATTTCGAGAATGCTTTAAATACATGAATGAGGAAATGAAATAGTAGTATAGCTCACTTGTAATATATGATATTTGAAAAGATAGTGAGCAAAAACTGATGAGAACAAAGTGTTGAAATGGTGTGAAATGGACTGGTACCAAATGAAATTGGTATAGGGAGGAGTGAGAGCCACCCTGAGTCCTGGAAAGGAAGCGAAGCATGATGGAAGTTGATGGAAGGTAATGGAGAAAAGAAGGGCATTAGCCTAACATTACCAAGGTGATTACCACACTCTGGTGCAAAATAATTCAGTGGAAACACTTTTTCTCATCTATTTCAATTTTCCATGCAATTGGTCATCTGACAGCTACAGTATAGCTTCCCAAGTTCCTTACTAAAGAGGGTTTTCTGAATGATTTCAAATGCATATTAGTAAGGGTCAAGGAACAAGAAATTAAAATTTCTCTGCTATTAGTTTGTAAAAATAATGGTCAAGCATGCATAATCTCTACTCAAAACAAATTTAGGGCTGTTTCTTTGCTCATTTTAGGGTCTATGTCCAGAATTGGGATAATATCTGGAGTTTGCTGCCTAAATAGTTTGGGATAAAGTCCACAATTTACAGTGAGAACAAATACTTACAAGGTATTCTCAATTTTGTAAAAATCAATGAAAGAAACTGTGAAAGCTGCTCCTAAGCAAGGACAACTGATGGATTGTTTTTGCAGAAGGACTGGATTTACCTTTCACATGATATCATTGATGAAGTGTGAAGTTATATAGAGAGCTTTGTACACTAAGGCCATAGACAATAACTGTGCCTCATTACCCCAAGAATGGGCCATATACAATGAATAATTACTTAGGCTATGAATATTATTATCCAATATTTGGTACATGGCTGGATCAAATGACACTTTAAAAGGATGCTTTCAGACTAAAGTTGATAAGCTCCAATTCTTATATTCTACAAGATTTTTGGCAAGAACACATGTATGTAAGTATCTTATTTGGAAATCTTATTTTATCTTATTTGGAAACACCTCTTTATGCGGAAATAATTCCCAAGAGGGGAGTATGGGAAGAGTCTAAATATAAGTTAACTTTTAAAAAGTCTCCAAAGTGAGTGTTCATTTTTAGTCACGGAGGCTTTGAATTACTGAAGTTCTCCCCTTTTCGTAGTCTCCTGAAAACTACATACATACAATGTTATATGCAATGACATAGCATGCAATGTGAACTTTTAATAGTAAAGAATCTTGACGTATTTAGTGAGTAGTAACTCTGCTGCCTTGAGCCTGAATGCAGGGCAGGGTCATTTACTACCCAACTTGAATACACTGAGATGAAGAGATGTGCATAAAATATTAAACTGCATATAACAATGTTAACAGCTATTGGAAAAAATGCCAAAAGTTTCATATTTGTGCATAGAAAATGCATGAATTATTAAAATGCATAGAAATTTCATAAATTATATTTACCAATTAAGTTTACAAACTGTTTTTTCTTAGGTTCTAGAAAAAAAGTTGGAGAAAAATATTATGCAATACCCAGAAAATAATATATATTTTTTAGTTATTTCAAAATTAACAATACATAGTCATTGAAGAAAATTTAGAAGATACAAATAAAAGAAAAAATAAAAAGAATTTACCAATTTTACCAGTTAGAGCTAAAATTTATAATATTCACTTGTTATTGCAAGAAATAAATCTTACTGAGAATACCTAAGTTATTTCTTTGTAAATTTAGGAGAATATCCATGGTGAATTAAAATATTGTGGTATTGTACAAGAAATATTTGTATCGTTTTGCTCAGTTAGGGCTTTTTTTTTTTTTTGCGGTACGCGGGCCTCTCACTGTTGTGGCCTCTCCCATTGCGGAGCACAGGCTCCAGACTCGCAGGCTCAGCGGCCATGGCTCACGGGCCCAGCCGCTCCGGGGCATGTGGGATCTTCCCGGACCGGGGCATGAACCCGTGTCCCCTGCATCGGCAGGCGGGCTCTCAACCACTGCGCCACCAGGGAAGCCCCCTCAGTTAGGGCTTTTTTCTGAACAAATTTTACTAAAACTTTGGACCTGGACTGAGAGAGAAGCCCTTAGAAGTTATGCTATGATGGAATATCTGTTTCATGAGAACTCTATAGACATTTACCATTCCAGAGGTGTTTATGTTTCAAGGAGGTATGAGATCTGAAACTATGTGGACATCCCCTAGGATGGAAAGCTAGAGACACTGTTTTCATCTTTCCAAGGTTAATAACCTAGGATCCTTCCCAAGCTAAACTGTTTACGCTAGGGAGCAAAAGCTTTCTCTCTCTTTCTCAAGAGAAAAGAAGTGACAGCTGTTCCTCTTCTATTTAACCAGTCAGATTAATCTTTTAAGAGCTGCTTGCCTGTAGTATAAAATCCCGTGCATGTATAGTGACATAATCTGCCTCTCATCACTTCAGGTAAAGAGGAAGTTGGGGCCTGGGGAACTAAAATGATTACTTACTATAAATAAATAATAATCTTTTATGCTCTAGAAATGTGTGTGAGATATATATATATATATTATACACATATATACTTCAACAGGAGTTTTCTGGTAAGAACTGAACTTGATAGTTTTTTGTCAAAATCATTTCATTCTTTTTTTTTTTTTTTTTTTTTTGCGGTACGTGGGCCTCTCACCGTTGTGGCCTCTCCCATTGCAGAGCACAGGCTCCGGACCTGCAGACTCAGCGGCCATGGCTCATGGGCCCAGCCGCTCCGCGGCATGTGGGATCTTCCCAGACCGGGGCACGAACCCGTGTCCCCTGCATCGGGAGGCGGACTCTCAACCACCGCGCCACCAGGGAAGCCCCATTTCATTCATTTTTTGAATGAATTTGTCAAATTCATTCTTTGTTTTGTCAAGCTATTTATTCTTGATACCCAATTGATTATAGAGAGAGTGTGAATATGTGAATAATAGTAGTCATTATTGTTGAGCACTGGATTTAATACTTGGAATTTATTAGCTCATTTAAATTTTGTTACCAAAACAAATGTAGACATGCCTACATTTTAGGCACTATTATTACTGTCTTTTTATAAAAGTGTGAATTCAGCCTTAGGAAAGCTAAGTAAGTCATCCAAAGTCACACAGTTATTTAAAGGTGAAAATGAGATCCTAAACTAGTCAGTCTGATTCTGCACTATTCTAGCTTTAATTTAGCCATACAACATCTGATAAGAAATTGGTGCAATTATTTTTTTTCTTACAGATATGAAAACGCTATATTTGTGATGAATAGATAAACTGAAAGAAACATCCTGATTTCCAATTTTCTTCCTATATAGTCACTTTCTCTCCATATTTTATAAAATGGTGGACTTAAGTACTGAATATAATGGTCTTGAAGTGGTTTCAAATTATATTAATTCTAAAGTAATTTCCCCCATCCAACCTAAAACTTACATCCTTCTGAATTTTATTTTACAGTTAGAGGCATTAATACCCACCCTAACTGGGTAATCTAGAAACAGAGTAGTCAGCATTGTTTCTGAAAAAATTTAATACTTATAAATATTTGTGGGTATGGGAAGATGTCTACTAATCCTTTGATATTTTCTCACTGGAAGAGTGAGTCTGAGGCACGTTCTGTATCTTCTTTGACCAATGAGATACAGCAGAAATAATGCTATGCCAGCCTGGTCTAGCCTGGACCAGCAGCTTCCTCTTAATGTTTCTTGAACACTGCTCTTGAAGCCATGTATCTCCATGTATGGATCCCAACTACATTCCTGCAGTGATGCCATGAAATTTGGAGACCCCTTGAAGAGGGAGAGAGCCTCATGCAACCCCAGCCTTCCTGTCATCACAAAAAAGGGACCAGGAGTATAAATGGAGTCATTCTGGACTCTTCAGACCATATAATACACTAACTGAACTGAGTGATATCACTCAATGCCACATGATGCAGAAAAATCATTCAGGTAAGAATTTCCATAATTCTTGACATACAAAACTATGAGCTATAGTTAAATAATTATTGTTGCAGGGTCATTAAGTAAATGTAATTTAATCATCTGTTCTGAAGCCAGGCTACCTGTGTTCAAAGCTGGTTATGCATTAACTAGTTTTGTGAATTTGACAAGTTATTTTTCTATCTTATGCCTCTCATTCTTCATTCACACCTCATACTCAACACATCAATGAATCCCACTGTTATTATATCAAAATATATCCTTAATTCAACTTTCCCAATTATTTCTATCATTACTTTCATGTTATAAACCACCATACTTTTGATTTAGATTATGCCAGAGGACTTCTAATTCTTCTCCCTGATTCCTTTCTTGACCTCTACTTCCACCATGGGCAGCAAATATGTGTTGGATAATGTTATTCTTTGGCTCAGAAACTTCCAATGCTGTTTTATCTCATTCAGAATAACATTCAAATTCCTTAACGTGGCCTATAGCATCCCAGAAAATGTGGCCTTTTGTTATTCCCATATCTAATTTCCTTTTCTCCTTCTTTCATTTACTTTTCAGCCATACTGACTTTTTTGCTCTTCTTTATTCACCCTAAGTGTTTTTCTACCTTGCAGCAATTACACTTGTCACTTCCTCTTCCTGGAATAGTCTGTGTTGTATGATTTTTCATTTTCTTTTTAAATTTTCTGCTCAAATATTAACAGATACCTCCCATGTCTATCGTCCAAGAGACATCTATTGTACCTTTGAATTTCTCTATCCACTTATTTTATTTCTTTTCAAATACTATTTCATGACTTGTCTTATTATGTCTTATTTGTTTATTGTTTCTTATATCCACCCAAGTATAACCTTCATAAGATTAGGAATGGTATCTATTTTGTTCATTGTCAGTGAAGTAAATATTGTATGAAAGAATGGACTTTGTATATCAGAATAAAAAACAATAAAGTTTCATAAAATAAAAATAAAATATATCTATCTTGACAAAACCACATAGCATTTGTCTTGACTGAAAGAGCAAAAGTGATTTTATCGGGCTTCCCTGGTGGCGCAGTGGTTGAGAGTCCGCCTGCCGATGCAGGGGACACGGGTTCGTGCCCTGGTCCGGGAAGATCCCACATGCTGCGGAGTGGCTGGGCCCGTGAGCCATGGCCGTTGAGCCTGCGCGTCCAGAGCCTGTGCTCCACAACGGGAGAGGCCACAACAGTGAGAGGCCCGCATACCGCAAAAAAAAAAAAAAAAAAAAAGTGATTTTATCATATATTATATTGAAAGTAATCTGTATGAAACTGGCAAAAGCCAATTATATATTAATGGCACTGCCCTTATGTTATTAATAATTCTCATTGACCATAGAGAATACTGGATTCATAATATTCAGAATTGCATGCATTTGGAATATAAATTTGCATAAACTATGCTAATATAATAGCTAATACTTTATTTAGGGAAGCCAAGTCCTCACAAAATAATATATTAGAGCATTTGCAAAAATGCCTATGGTTCTCATATGAAGATAATTTAATACATTTCACAGGTGATATGACTTTTTGCAATGTATTAAAGCACATATATTAAAAATGGCATTTAAATGGTGCACAAATGAGTGTCTTGTTCCTGTTGCTGTTTGTTATTTTAATGGCATTAATATTTATTAGCTCATCTTGCCTACATTTTATATTTCTCAAGTGATATGAAAAGTCTTTAATTTTCCTTTGAAGTTTGGAAAGAGACAATTAAGAACCACAGGAATCAAGTACCTCCCTCTCCAAGAAGGAATAGAGAAGGAATATAATTTGACAAGTAAAGAAGCCTGGTTAAGGACATCCCACAGATTTGATTAAAACTTTCAAGATTAAATCTGTTCTTGTCTCTTTATGAAATTGGCATTGAAGAAAGAGCTGCCATTTCTAGGGTATGATTTTACAAAGATTTATCATATTATATGCTATTCAATATTTGAATAGCATATTATATGCTATTATATGCTATTCAATATATTGAATAATACATCTCTGATTAGAAAAAAACAACTTGTGCTGTGGAGCATGTGGGAAAAATACTATCTGGATAATATAATTAATAGCGTGTCCAGAGATCAGGGATCAGGATGCATGCTGATATTTCAATTCCAAATACTCTATATGAAAGATGGACTGCTCAATATATCTTTCATGTAAGAAGTTTATGAGGTTTCCTTAATAACTTATCAGGTTGTGTAAGACCTTACCATGTGAAATATCTGGCAATGCTTCATTTCAGCTATACAACCATGGCCCTGCAACACAGTGTAGCTAGGGAATGAAGTGCGCTAGCTACATTCATATTCTCACTAGCTCTTGTGCAAGAGAAAATAATAGCTTCCATTGTATCTTTGACCTTTTGTCCTGGTTAGTATTCCACTCTCTGGTAAATGAAATATCTCTTGGAATAAACTATAATAACTGGTATGATAATGCCTTTTTAAACCTAAATTACACAATCTTTAGTGTTCAGTAAGTCAAATTAATGGAATTTATCTAAAGGATTCAACTCAATTAGATACATCATAATCCATCTTCCAAAGCAACAACTCAAGACATTATTGTAACTATGCAACTATAATATCAAATTACTGAAAACTCATAGTTTATGTATCCAACCAAAACTTTATGTAGTAAGGTCTCCTTCAGTTTACAAATTCATGATCCTTCTGTTATAAGGACAATAACTTTGACATTCTAGCAGTAGAACATACATTTTCTTCTTCTTTCTTTTATTGGAATAGTGAACAATTTTTCACTGCTTATTTGTAATCTTTGAAATAACAGAACTGGACATGTTTTCAGATATAAGTCTCACATAAAATTACCTCTCTTCACCCCTACTTTGCCACTGTCCTTAACCCAAGGTACCCTATCAAACAGTATTCTTTCCAGTGATGCTATATTGCATCCTGCCCTAGGACTTATGTGCATATTTTCCCACTTCTGAATACCAGTTCTGACCTAAGTAATACTGAGTTGTGATTTCTTTCACTTAAAACAATTTTGGCAAATAAATTTGAAAAGGTGATTTATGTATGTGTCTTTATTGTATGTGTGCTTATTGTATGTGTCTGAAAGCCAGTTGTCCCTTCAGCCAGTTGGAGAGTAAGACTATGTATTCAGGAACTGAGGGAAAATCAAAGACCATCCAGACCTATTGTAACATAGATTCAGCTTGCAACTCTATCGATCATTTGACCTTCATAATTTTCCTATCTGACAATGGATCACCATGGTGTTTGGGGTATCCAGGGATTATTGTAAATGTATAGCCTCACCAGACATCCCTGTTTTGTTTTGGATTTCACCCGAGCATAGTCATCATGTTAAGTGCTACATATTTCTTTAAGGAAGCTGAGGAGAAATAGTTAAAGCACATACTCTTTGCAATATAGTCCCTAAAGGGGATTCAGTCTTTACATCATTCAAGGGACTCTGCATGTGTGAACTGGCTCGTCTGGAAATTCAATGTGGGACACTGATTTTCCATTATGTTAATTCATGTTAGATCTCTAATACCAGATCTAAAATTTTTAGTATACAGAATAAGCAATATTTTACTAGACAGTCCATTGACAATGATGTCAACAAATTATATCATTGGATAGCTCAATTTGCTCTGCTGTCTATTATTGTAATTTGCCTACTTTGTCGCTGGTTTGTAAGTGCTGTTACTTGAACTCTGTGACTCCAGGGTCACATTGAGGCAGGAAAAAAGTGGACTTCAGCCTGGACACTTACAACTAACCTCCTGTTTGCATTTCCTGAGACAGGAGATAGGTGGGCTCCATATTAGGTATTACAATCAGCCTCCTGTTTGCTCTCTGAAGTGGAAGTAACAACAGAAACAGGGTAAATAGCCAGGCTTTGTCTCCTGTGGACACCTTAAGATAACAGTCATGGCAGGAACAGAGAGGGGCTAAACCCTGTTTGAGTATGGGATCAAGAGGTCATATATTTCCCATCCTTGGGGCAAGTGAAACATTGTACATGTGCAGAAAGGCTCCTTGGGGGTCAAAAAGGAGGGGGAACCACCCCATAATATGTGATGCTAAGGGCACCCCATAGGTCTCTGGGCTGGAATCCATCTTGGGAAAAAGATGTGCACGCATGGTGGGGAGGGTCCTAGGGCAGGGCAGGTGTGGATAAAGAAACCAGATAATTGGCCAAAGGTAAACAAAGACTCAGAAGAACTGACCTATATAGATGACTTAATGGCCTCTTTCCTGCACGCCTCCTCATTAGGGAGGACGTCCACACCTTTCTCTCTGGGTGTGTATCTCTGTCTTGCTTCTATCTTAACTAAACCAACCGTTTCTCTGTGTGTTCTCCCACTTGTTGTTGTGCTATGTCACTAATAATAAACTTTGTACCTATTTTTACAGTTTTTGCCTCCGTGAGAAATGCATTTTTCACTGGGGGCAAGAGCCAGGGGGTCTGGTGGCCAGGATTCCTGGTTTTCATCCAGGCTACCCGGCTTCAACTCCTGGGCAGGGAATTAAGATCTGGCTTCACACCACCGCTCACTGCTGCCTCTCCGAGATAACATCATCTCTCCCCAAACCCCAGAAAACTCATTTCAATATTTCTATCTACCACTATAATCTTTAGCTTTCATAATACAGCCACTATAGAGTTTTCCAAAAATTCTGGGGCTCTCCTCAATATATCAGTGATAAAGACACGTCTCATGAGTACTCAAATTTATATTGGTAGGGTGTGGCTGAGGCTGTCACACATGACAAATGCCCAAATTCCTAGCCTAAGATTGTGAATAAATTCTTTCACATTATTGCCTTGTATCTTTTTTTATTCTAAGCTACTATCATAAATTCATCTTGATCCAGTGTTGCGATATTTCTGTCCTGTTCTAACACTCTTAGAATACATGCTCATCCATAATCCCAAAGTTTTACCACCGTTCTCCAAGGTAACTAACTGTCTTAAGTGTTTATTGAGTATTCAATTATGAAGAGGCTAATCTCCACAGAGAAGGAAAGCTTGCTTTTGTTGACAAGAGGACTCAGAGTCTTTTGAGAGTTCAAATTATTTAGTCATTATAATCTTCTCAAATCCTCTCATTCCAAATTTCAGGCTCTTACTTTCTCTAGAAAAAGGTCCTGATTTTTCTTTTCTTTTTTTTTTCTTTCTTTTGTTTTTTTGGCCATGCCATGTGGCTTTCAGGATCTTAGTTCCCCAGGAACTGAACCTGGGCCCCAGCAGTGAGAGTGCCAAGTCCTAACCCTGGACTGCCAGGGAATTCCTGGTCCTGATTTTTTGAATAAGAGACCCAGTGATGCTTTGAATTCAACATGTGTGGTAATTCTGTAAACCGCAAGATCAAAGTTTGAGTCTGGTTTTCAGATCATTGTTCCTGTGATTACAGCAGATAAGATATCCTACCCAGTTAGTAAAGAAATTCTCTGGTCTCTGATTTGTGTATTTCAAATCTTGAGTCTTTCATTTTCTTTCTGTACACTGCATAGTGCAGGAAGACAGCCATCCAACTTGTGCTTATATTTATTATTTCCTTCATAGTATTCCAATACAAAAGGCAGTTTGTTTCCCAAAGTGCTGCCTTGAAAGGGGATAAGTTAAATAATTTGTTTCATAACAGAAGCTACATGCCATGAAGTATCAGTATCCCATTGTCTGTTAGCATGTTTATTATGCTTCCTAATCTAATCCAATTAAGTAAATAACCTCAGATTTCTATCTTGTGGTTAACTTTCTAATTTCTTATATTAAATACTATATAATTTATGAGGAGTTAGGAAAACAAACACCAATGTAGATATTTTAAACAAAAAGAGATTTAGTACAGGAAACTGAAGCTTTTCACACGTTTGAAGAGCTAGAATCTGCTTCTGAGGATCTGAAATGGCTGATCGACAGAAGGGTCCCAAAAGGGGTAGGAAGACTTAACCTCCATGTCTTCATGTTCCAAATTATTTCCCTTAATTGTAGGGATCTATCTAGAATCCTGCTAGAAAGAGAATATGAGAAATGGAGTTCAGGTTTTTTTAACGTTTATGCTCATATGAAGTGCTCTGAATGAATGGGAAAGTACTGAGTATCAACAAACAATATCTGACACAGTTCTCTAGGGTACAGGTTCTGATAATAGCCACAGGGCAGTCATTACATTTGTTCATGTTTCTACCACCCTCCTTTTCAGGTTCCTATTTGATTCTGACACTAGACAACTATTTTTCTTTCTTGAAAGAATATGTATACATGTAATAAATCTCTCTCTCCCCCCCTTCCTCTCCCTTTCTCTCTCTGCCCCTCTCTCTTTCCCTGTCTCTCTCATCTATTGTTAAAAGATAAACTGAGAAATATTAAAAGTTTTAAGAATATCTTATCAGTTTTCAGCTGGGACAAACAACAAATATTCCATGGCAGGACTGAACAACCCCATGGACACAAGGGGCATCCCCAAAGAGGCTACAAAAGACACTTCCCTCTCAAGATCCAGAGCCACTCCCGAAGACAACCAAAAGAAAGACAATTCCCCTGAGGGCTGGCAACAGAAGGATTCTAGCCACCAATGGAGTGCAACCCACATCTCTGTCTACATATTTTGAGGGGCCCCCAACCTAACAGTCGAGCTGCCTGAACACATAAGAACCACGTGCCCCAGTCAGGCAGAAAGCCAAGTCAAGTTCTCAAGGACACAAAACGAGACAAACAAGAAGGCGATAGCTATCCCAGGGAGAGAAAAGGTCGACAACCGTGGGTATCCGAAAGCAAATTCACAAGTCACGCTTCAAAGATTTAATTCTCACACATGCTTTTTGCCTGCCAATCTGAAAGGAACGGACAACGTGAAGGTTTCCCTCCCTCTCGCGACCAGGCACCACAGATAGAGGCCTAGGAGAGCTGACTTTGATAAGAATTCTTACCCTTTGCCGGCTTCTTCCAGTTTCCCCAGGATTCTGCAGGCTCCGGAGCGTGCGGGGCGTCCCAGCGCGTCTCATGCTCGTCACAAGCAGCTGAAGAGGAGGGAAAATGGTTTTCCCTCTACGCTTTGTAGTGAGCACTTGGCTGAGACCCATTTTCTTTGAGGCGCCTCCTAAATGGATAAACTAATCTAGGTTAAAGGTTCTCTCCTGTGGCCACAGTAATTCAGGATTATCTTGGGTAAGATTAACGTCCTTGTTCAGCCTCAAAACAAAATTATATTCACCTGACGCCTTTCCCGTGGCTCAGTCCAGCTTCCGTCGGATTCAGTCTGACCCGGAACCAGTCCCCTTTCTAACTCGTCCGTGGTCGGAATCTCTACCCGGTCCTCTTTCTAAATCGGACCCTGTCCAACCTTAGACCCGGTCTGGTTTTTAAGTCAGACCCAGTTCAACTCCACCCAGTTTCTGGACCCGGTCTGGAAAAAAAATGTTCAAAAAAGCCTGAAAGCTGAGACGAAAGCTAAGACAAAAGCCGCGGAGGCTCCGCGAGGGACGGACCCAGCACCTCCTGAGGCGGGAGAGGCGGCGAGCTCAGGGCTCAGCAGGTACCGTGTCTGGTTGCTCGTTGCTCCTGGGGCCGTCAGGGGTCTCCTTCGGTCCCCGCTTCTTACTGTTACTAACAGAACTGTTAAAAGATAAACTGAGGCATAGAAAGCATTTTAAGAGTTTATTTGAGCAAAAGTCAATTTGAATCGGGCAGCATCCAGTCTAGAAGATAGAAAGGAGCTCCAGGGAGCTGTTGAAAATGAAAGACTTTTATAGGCAGAAGGGAGCAGGAAAGAGGAAAATAAAGGAGGCAAAAAAGTGGGTTGGTGGGCTTCCCTGGTGGCGTAGTGGTTGAGAGTCCGCCTGCCGATGTAGAGGACACGGGTTCGTGCCCCGGTCCGGGAGCATCCCACGTGCCGCGGAGCGGCTGGGCCCGTGAGCCATGGCCGCTGAGCCTGCGCGTCCGGAGCCTGTGCTCCGCCGCGTGAGAGGCCACAACAGTCAGTGGCCCGCGTACTAAAAAAAAGAAAAAAAAGAAAAAAAAAAAGTGGGTTGGTTATTGCAAAGTTGGTTGGTTATTGCAAAGTTACTTTCTTTTGGCAGATGTCTTTTGGCAGTGGTCAGGCAGATGACCTCACTAGTGCTGATCTGGTGATTCCTGATTGACCGGTTTAAGGTTCCATTTCTGAAACAGCCAAAACTATAATTAAGTCTCAGTTTGGTGACATGGGGCTTAGCATAAGCAACTCCATTTAGGACCTATTGCCTTGTTTTTAACACTATCAATATATATTCAAGCATGTTTAAGTAGTTCTGGCTATAGGTTTTCTTCATTATCTTGATCTGGAATCTATAACCAAGATTATTTATTTTCATGGCAGTGAATTAAAATGCATATTAATAGCCCTATTTGAGGAAATTGTGATGCATAGAGTTCCAATCAACTGCATCTTATCAGTATATGTCTAATCTAGATTTGTCATCTGGCTCCAGGACCAGGTCTCCTTTCGTTTCACAGCTGCCACAATACTGGCAATAGGGGTATCATCTATATCCAGGTTTAAGCATATTCTAAGTGATTACATAATGGAAATAAAATCTACCACTCTTTATATCCTTCGTTCCTTCTTTCAATAATACACTTTGCCTGATTCTGTGGAATATAAGATAAAGAGGAAATAACTCCTAACCTCAAAGCATTTAATTTCAGTGGTGTAAGACAAATAAGTAAATGACTATCTTAAAACAAAATAAGATATTAGGACAAGATCATGCATAGAGTGAATAGAAGAAAGATTCCTAACCTAGATGATGCTGTTTGTGGAAAACGTTAGAGATGACCTTTCAGGAAGTCATATCTAAGCTGAATCTTAAAATAACAGCGGATTATACCAAGTGAAGAGAGAGGGTTGTGATAAGTGCACTGCTCAGTGTACTGCTTAAGAGAAACTTCTATGTAGAATATAGTTGACAGCTCCAGCTGACAACTACAGATCCCTGTGGATCTACTATTAAGTTCCTACCAAAGTCACATTTCCCTCTGGCTGTTCCCAGCTAATGATTAAGCACAGCAAGTTCTTTAGTACTTGTCCCTTTCTGCCAGATGTGGGATTCCGGGAATGAGCAAGATTTGCTTAAAGAGTCCACATTAGTCTGGCTGAGATATTCTTAGAACTTTGCCATAGTCTGAATTACTTCCTAGCCAATCCTTCTGTTTCCTCTCTCTTTTCACAAGTACAATATTTATACTGTGATCTGAAGGGTCTCCATACTACTCATTTTGTCCTAGTTTATCCTTTATAGGCATTCCCACAAAAAATATCTATCATATTTATTCTGTCTTGGTGTCAGCTTGCAGACAACCCAAAATGGCACAGCTAGTTCTGCGAATGTTAAGAGAAAGGGATTTTAAGACTGGCTGATTTATAACCCAGTTAGTCATGTTCCAAGTGAATGTGGGACATGGATAATCTCTGCCACAAGGTGGTAGTCCAGTTGCTAAAGATTTCATCATTTGGTGACCTGTGAAATCATCCTGGTGAGAGGACACCTTGCCAAGATGATCATTCTAGCATTTGAAACATATGGGGGACAATGACGGCCAGAAAAGTGGATGCCTAACAGAAGGATAATGAAAACACTGAGGTAGATTAACAAACAGTTAAGGATTATGTTTGAAATCCAGTCTTTTCATAGCTATCATATTAATACGCAGCTGTCTTTCAGGTATCAAATATTCTTATCCAGATGTGAGTACAGAGTACATAATAAAATTCATTATGGTCAATAAATAAAAATTAATCTTGAGTACAAATAATTTGTATTGGAAAAGTAAAAGTCATAACATTTCATTGGCTCATGAGAAAAATTTTGTGGAATTTTGTCCTAATCTTTAAGAAATAATTTATTTTCCTTCTTAGTTATGGACTAATCTATATATAGACAGGGTGTGTGTGTGTGCATGTGTGTGTACATACACACATTCACACATACATGTGTGCATGTGTGTACTATTTGGTTTTTTAACTTAGAATTAGTTCCCAGAACCTTAGGTAAACGTTTGGTTACAAATCCATCATTCTGTATCACACATTATAAGAAAATTTTGCCAGTTCCAGAAACAAAATGAACTTAATTCACTCATGCTCAATATGCTCTTCTTCCTTAGAACTTTCATCAGATGCATTCAGAGCACACCAATATTCCTGTCTTAAGCCTAAAACCTCAGATATTTCTCTACTTCTCTCTTAGCATCAGAGAGCATCCTTATCCTGTTGTGTGTGTGGGTTTTTGTTTTTTTTTTTCTGTGAAGTCTTTTGGCTCTGCCTTAAACGTTGTAGTTCCTCAAGGGTCAAGATTACCCAGAATGTAGTGAAGATTCAATATAGTATGGCCTGTTCAACTGTAGTGAGCTTTCTGGTCAGAATTTATCTTGGGAAATTCCTCAACTTCTTTAATAGTTTGAGGAACTCCCATACTTTCTGATAATAGCCAGTCTAACAGGGGTAAGGTAATATCTCATTTTGGTTTTGATATGCGTTTCAGTGATGTTGAACACCCTTTCATGTACCTGTTAGCTATTTGTATGTCGTCTTTGGAAAAATGTCTATTTAGTTCTTCTGCCCATTTCTTAATTTTTCTTTGCTATTGTGTTGTATAAGTTATTTGCATATTCTTACCCAGCATATGACTTGGAAAATTTTTCTTCCATTCCATAGGTGGCCTTTTATCTTGTTGATTGTTTTAATTGTTGTAAGTGCTATGAAAGAGAAGTAGAAGTTGTGAAAATATGTCCAGTTGAATCAGGGATAGCACTGTTGAGGGATTGACACCAAAATGGAGACTTGAAGGAGTAGAACATGCCACTGTAGATGGGAGTGTGGGGTTGGCACATTAATAAATATTTGTAGATAACTTGAGAAGACCTTATTTTCCCTTTTCAAATAAGGACTATACCTTCTTCATATTCGTATTCTGTCCAGTGTTTAGCCAATATTTAGTCATGATATTTTTCCTATAATTTCATATTTAAGTTAAATCTGTTAGAGTAATTATGAAGAAGTTTATTTTGAAAATACAAACAACACCTCATATCCCTGAAGTAGACAGAAGTAAAGAAAGAAATCATACAGAATATCTGCTACGTAACAAATGTATGGTATGATAATGGTATGGTAATGATAATGGTATGGTAATGCTTTGAGGTAAACAGAGAAAAAGAGAGAAATAGAGGGAAGTCATACAAACTTTTCAACTTTCTCTGTAAAATGTTGAAGAGGTGTTATCTATCTGACTTGAAGAAAGAATGGTAAAAAGTGAGGCTTTATGTAAGATTAACAGTCTGTGACTGTACCATATTTGATGATCGAGTTAACACTCATAAGACAAGAAAAATAGTTAATATACCACACTGGAGAACTCACTGCCCAGGGAGTCAGGGAAATGGTATTTTAATTTATACTGCAGCTTAACTCTATGAATTAGATAAGAAATTTATTTAATTTATAAAGTTTATTAATTAGACTAGAATAAAATATTTCCAAGGCAATTTTAAAAAGTAGTTGGATGTTTGAGGAATCTAATACATTGTTTCTCAAACTTCAATGCACCAAAATTCTCCATTATGTTAATGGGACCACATCAGACCTAATGGTGTTTTGGCATACCTGTTTGATAACATTTGGTGTAGAGAACTCTGGGTTGGATTTCAGTGAGCATCTAGGAAAATATTCCCAACAATGGAAATGTGAATAGTTACTAACAGACTATACTCTTTAGAATTAATTTAAAGGAATCATTTTAGTAGTCAAAATGAGTACGTAATGACTGCAAGTACTTTTTCCAAGTATTTTGTTGTAGTTAAAATATTATTTAATAATTTATGTAGCTACTCTGGCATCAGTGGGGTTGAGCATAACTCCCACTTAAGTGTGGGCTGTGCATAGTGACTTCATTCTAAAAGGTGTGGTATGTAAAGGGGAAAAAATTAATTTTGCAGTGGAGAAACCTGACAGACACTACCTCTATCAACTGTGAACACAAACAATGATAAGTTATGTTAATAGTATGTGTCTTTATATGAAGATATGATGTGATGAAACTGATACTTAACCCCTGTGATATTTCTCCCCTCCCCTCCCATCAAAAAAAAAAAAAAAAGTCAAAAGAAATAAACCATAATCCCAGTCTAATTGCAAAAAAATCAAAGAAATCCCAATTCAGGGACATTCTACTGACCGGGAGTCCCCAAAACTCTTGAGGTTATAAGACACCAATTCTGAGGTACTATCACTGCCTAAGGAGCCTAAGAAGACATAATGAATAAATATGATATCATGTATGGGATCCAGGTGCAGAACACTAGATAAAAACTAAGGAAACCTGAATACAGTATGGACTGTAGTTAATCATAATGTATCAACATCATTAATTGTAACAAATGTATTACACTAATGTAAGATGTTAATAATAGGAAAAACAGTGCAGATATATAGGCATTCTCTGTTCTATCTTCATAATTTTTTTTGTTAATCTAGACCTATTCTAAATAAAGTTTACTTTTAAAAACATTATTTGCTAACTTAATTAACCATATTTCTCTGTAGCTATTGCATAAACAGAACCATAATCTTGCTAGGATATAAAATAAAATAAAGGTATTGTGAATAAATTCATGTTAATTTTAAATGAAACCTACTTATAAAACTATAGAATACAAAGAACTTTACATTCAGCAGATTTTCCCAATGAGTTAGAAAACATCATATTCCATAGATAGGAATTAGGAAAGGCTGTCTTTTTCAACTACATGTTTATGACCTAAGCAGACACATTCTAAGTACCAGCGTTTATATCATAAGGTAAAAATATTCATATAAAAATTTTAATTTTATTTATTACATTTTAAAACAAGATGTAAATTAGTGATAAAAACACATTTAGCCTTTGGCAAACAAGTAATCTTATAAAGTGTATTTCAGTTCATTATATCTTTTTTATAATTCATTATAGCTATAACATCAGGAAACCCTGTAGCAATATTTAGGCTTCAACTTTTCTAAGATTTCACTGGAAGATTAATTACTTGAGTTTTGGGGTTAAAAAATTAGATTAGAAAATAGAAATTATTAAAATATCCAGTTCTTACTTTTGGTCTATGAACTATTTGTAAAGGCAGAGATATCCACACTCCAATTAGAAACCCCCAAGATGAGAGGTAAACTCAGCTTGTACCCATATATTTCCTCTTAAATAAAGTATATTTTAGAGATGTTTAAATATTTCTTTGAAGGTAAAGTTTCTTGGACATATTTATTACTGTGAATAAATAATATTAAGTTGTCATATCCAGCTGCATCCAACTTCAGTTTTGTGCTCATGCTTCTTCTACTAAGTCCAGCTAATGACCCATGCCCTGTAGTATATAATCAATACAAGGACAGGAATAAAGACGCAGATGTAGAGAATGGACTTGAGGATGTGGGAAGGGGGAAGGGTAAGCTGGGACGAAATGAGAGAGTGGCATGGACATATATACACTACCAAATGTAAAACAGATAGCTAGTGGGAAGCAGCCACATAGCACAGGGAGCTCAGCTCTGTGCTTTGTGACCACCTAGAGGGGTGGGATAGGGAGGTTGGGAGGGAGACACAAGAGGGAGGGGATATGGGGATATATGTATATGTATAGCTGATTCACTTTGTTATAAAACAGAAACTAACACACCATTGTAAAGCAATTATACTCCAATAAAGACATTAAAAAAATACATAGTTCAATGTTAATAAAAATGAGGTGGGAAAAACCATCCATTCATTTGCCATTTCTTTCAGTTCATCATTTTAAGTGACTGACTCTTAATATCTGCCTACACCTTATTTTGAAAGTTTTCTCAACTCTTAGAAAACTCTATGAGGCTATTTTCATATAAATTATAGTATATTTTGATCTATGTATATTCTTTATAACAATTAGTCCAGGCTGTCAATATTATTTGTAACAAAATGACAAAAAATATGCAATAGAAAATAATCTGTTCTAATTAACTATGGCCATTAAAATTTTAAGTATGAGTGATAGGTAGTACAATTTTCCATGCATGACAAGTGATTATTGTTATTAATCTGTGATATAAATACCCTTCATGCTATGTGACCTTATTTTCAGCATAACAAAAATCTGCTTAGTATTTGTATCAGTAAAGACTGTCCCACTTGTGCTGTAATAGCATGAAACGCTAAAGTTTCAGTGACTGAAAACAATCAAAGATTCATTTCTTACAATGCAAATTTCACCTTGGGTCAGCTGGGTGCTTTGCTCCACATCATCTTCATTCTCATCCTCAGCTTTAAAGAATCTTCACTGTGGGATATTGTTGTTTACCATCTCAGCGAGAAAGAAACAAAGGGGTGTTCTGGCAGCTCCAGTTACATGACTTTACCCAGTGCAAGGGAAAATGTGTTCAGTTTCCCAAGATCATTCATAGCCTTGGTGATTCCCTAGAAGGATGCACAGAACTTAGCATATAGTTGTATTCATGGCTAATATTCATTATAGTGAAAGGATACAAAGCAAAATCATCAAAGAGAAAAGATGCATGGGGTGAAGTCCAGAGGAAACCAAGCACAGCTTCCAAGAGTCCTTCCCCAGTGGAGTTACATAAGACACACTTAATTCCCCCAACAATGACTTGTGATAACACATGTGAAGTATTGTCTACCAGGGAAGTTTATTAGAGACTCAGTGTTCAGAGCTTTTTTGGAGTTGGTCACACGAGTACCGTCTGCTTAGAAGATACCAAAATTCCAGACTCATAAAAGACAAGTAGGGGCTCAGCATAAATCATATTGTTTACTTAAAAGCCGAAACCTAGCAGACCATCCTTATCTGTTAATTGTTGATTAGGAACACCCTGAGATCCAAGTTGCCAGATGCCAGCCAAGGTCCAACCTTGCAAGCAAGCTATTGTAAGGTTAGTAGTCTCAGGTCTGCTGTGTTCATTCGTTTCAGTACAGGCAGTAAGAGAGCTTAATCTCCACTGTACCCAGAATAATGAGAAAACTGAATTCAGATAAGCATTAAAATCTCTTCTTCACTGTTACTAATTGTAGCTCTAGGGAGAGTTCAAGTATAACCATATGAATTTATAGTGTTTACATTTCTTTGAATAGTGTTTTAGCAAAATATAGTAGAATTTTTCAAGAAAAAATTAATATATTTGGAAGAAAAATCTTTTAAAAAACAAGATTTTGGTATATTAATCAAGGTGTAAATTCACAAAGGAAATTAACTTTAATATTTCATGCTGTACAAGTAAACAAAGGGGAAGAAGAAGATAGAAAAATATCTCGTGTTAAAAAATCTGTATCAATATTTGTATTTACATATGCATATGCATAAACATGTGTTTACTTATACATACATAGAATATTTTCGGAAGGATACATATAAGAGTGAAAACAAATATTGTGAAAGGAAGAAAGGACTGGCATATGCAATAATAGAGAAATTACTTGCCAATATATGCAGTTTGTTCTATTTGATTTTTTATCCTCATATATTACTTTTCAAATAAAATTGTTTTTTTAATCTCAATGGGAAGGATAAATGTGGAAATTCCTTCTCTATTTTTATAAAATCCTACAGAAAGCTTTTTAATACTAGCTGATATTGCTTCAATAATAGATGGATAAAGAGAACTTACCAGCAAACCCCCAAACAGACAATATTAAATACATAACTCAAGAGAAGATAATACATAATAAACAAATTCAAATTGTGGGGTATGATGATGAGTTAACAGTTTACGTGTTCTTAGAAAAGTTAGAAGAATATCTTTCTGTGTCAACCTGACACTTTATTTCCTAGACCACCCCAAAAGGCTTCCTTGCCCTCAAATTTTAAATAATTTATCTGAAACATCATCAATAAGATGTACTAGCATTACCTCTCTTACAAAGATTTATTGGGCTGTGCCCTAGATCACTATTAAAGAAAGGCATGTACTTTTCTTCTCATCTCCTTTTTGTTCCGTAAATTTTCTTCTTCCCTAAGCAGAATCATCTCTGCATGCATGTTGCCCTCTTAAGGACTTGTATTCCCAATCATTTCATTGAATTTATATGCACATGTGTAAATCTTAGAGGTGAAAATAACACAAGCTAAAGCTGGTGATCCATATTAAAATGTCATACTCCCACCCTATAAAATAAACAGAGGTTTTTGAAAATTATTCTGTTCAACACTGGCAGGCTTCAATGAAACAGAAGCACCCTAATACATAATTAGTGGGAATAGAATTAGTTAATATTTCTAGAGATTTAATTGGCAATCTAAATATAAAAATGTTCATCTCAAGATTAATAATAAGAAAATAAGAAATAAAGAATAAATTAAAATATTGGTTTTCAAATACTTATGAGGGCCTATTTTGTAAACAATTGAAATAACAAAAAGAATGGGTAAATTAAGGTATATATTATATGGCAACTTTAATAGTGTTTTCTAGACTCCTTAATGCCATAGAAAATGATCAAATATAATGTTAATATTGAAAAGCAAATACAAATTTTTATATAAAATCTGATCCCATTTAATTGCAAAAGATAGTATACTGATGTTTGTGTAATAAGAAATACTGGAATAGTTATGTGGATAGTGATTTCTTTAGGCATTAGAATCATGAGATTTTTTTATATGTACATTTCTATACTTTTAAAACTATTTACAATAATGACATTATTTTCAGAAGTTAATAAAGTAATTAAAGATGAAAGGAAAATTATTGTAGCACAAAAGGATAGCTTTTACAATTGTAAGGAATTTAGTAATAAACTTAATTAGGATTATGACATTTAGAGAAAATATTTAAGAAAATTTGTGCTTCAATGAGTTATAATTTCTATACACCACAGTGTCTGGAAATGCAACTTTTATATATATAAAGTCCTTCCTCTAGTTTTTCTCATGTTCATTCATTTAGACTTAGATTAGTGATTTTCACAATATAAATTAAAATAGCATAATTGTATATTTACAGTATGATACTAAAATACCGTCAAATAATTAAGGAACTAAAAAAAAATTAAAATAGCTTTAGCAAAAAGTTTGCATGTTTTAAGTATTCTGCATACTAAACTCTTCCCACGCAAATTAGGGCTGCTGAATTATACCAGCACACCTTCTTTCTTACAAAGACAGGAAATATTTAGACACTCCTCAGTACAACATTGGATTCTACTTCTAAGGTCATCTCTAAATCTCAGCACTTATTAGTCAGTGATGGATAAAAAGTGACTACATTAAGGTAAATTTAATTCAAAATAACACTTTTACCTTATTCTAAAATGTCTTAACATATTTAGAAATCTCCATCTTCTCTTCCTCCTGTCCCAACCACCTGATTGTGTCCTGTGTTTTAAAACACAGATTAATGTGGAGTGGGAGAGAGAGAGGGAATCTGTGTCACTTCTCAATGGTTAAGAGAGGGCAAGCATCAGCTACAGCAATTTAGAGGAGTAAAAGCATGTTTCATTGTGTTGCATAGCAGAGATATTCAGTTTGATGGAAAGCTTAGGAACCACAAGAAGAGAAAATGATGACACTGAACTCTGAACCTGGACCTGACATCTTCATCACTGATTTACAGTAACGTCTGTGGAAGGGGAGGTCACTGTGCTGGATAAGCTACTAATGTGGCTTAGGGAGAAGGTCATTTGTGTACACTGTAACTTCTCATCATTTTAGGAGCATAGAGAATTTGGAAAACAGAACTTGACATTTTCAGAGAATTATTACAGTGCTAAAGAGTTCAAAGTGTTTATTCTTGATACCTGGAAACTAAAGTGCTTCTTGCTCTGAAGTTTTCAAACAAGATTGCTGTATAAAGTTTAATCAGCATTCCATCAAAACTACTCGTGTGGAGGCTGAGGCTAGATAGCTGAATTTTAAAAGATTCCCATTCTTGGGTCTTTTGTAACAAAGGCAAATGAAGGTAGAAGGTTAGAAACAGACAGAACTTAAGTGTATTCTTTGAAAACTTTTCTCTTCAGCGTTGCAAACATAAATACCGTTCATTGTTCCATTTGGATACCTTCATTATATTAGTGATAGACTGCTAACTTCTCAGGGGACTCTGTCTAGAGTTCTGTGAACACACACACACACACACACACACACACACACACACACACACACACACCCCATTGCGTTAAAGTTAAACCTAAATTTTCTTTCCAGAGTATGAGTAGTCATTTGCAGCAGCTTTTCTGGCTGCAGATGTCAGCATAAAAATCAAAAGATAATGAAGAGATAATAAATGAAAAAGAAATACAGAAATGATGCAAAGAGCTGTACTTTTCCTCCTTTTGGTGTTTGTCCTGATGTGTCTCCTAAAACCATGGGATTATTAATAAGACTTTATTTGTTTCTTGCTATCCTTTAAAATATTTCTTTCCTCTGGTAAATTTTATGGTCTCTTGTTGACTGGGATATGCAATAATAGAGAAATTACTTGCCAATATATGCAATATAGTCCACAATATCTTCTTATTATTAGATATATTATGTTTTGTTCATATAACATTACATCTTCTAGGTTATATTCTGGGCTATCCTATATCAATAAAGATCGAATAAACATCATTGTTTCTTCAGTTTGTCATTGGGCACACTTGCAAATGTGTTTGTAGGAATAATTTCTAGAAGTTGAAAGCCTGACTCAAAGGATGTAGATATTTAAAATGTTTATAGATATTGTCAAGTTTCATTCCAAGTTGTACTCATTTCTTTTTAATACTGTGTAATATGCCATAGTCTGTATCTGTTCACCTCCTGAAGGACATCTTGATTGCTTCCAAGTGTTGGCAAGTATGAATAAAGCTGCTGTAAACATATGTGCCCAAATTTGGGGGTTGACTTAAGTTTGCAACTCCTCTGTGTAAATAATAAGGACTGGGATTGCTGGATTGTATGTTAAGAGTTTTGTAAGAAATGGCCAAACTGTCTTCCAAAGTGTCTGTACCATTTTGCACTCCCCTCAGCAATGAATGATAGTTCCCATTATTCCATATCCTTGCCTTTGGTGTTGTCAGAGTTCCAGATTTTGGTCATTCTAATAGATGTGCATTGATATCTCATTGTTGCTTAAATTTGTATTTCTGTGATGCTATATGATATGGAGCATCTTTTCATAGGATTTTTTGGGTTTCTATTGTCAAGGAAGAAGAAGTGAACAGATTGTTGGATAAATAAACAACAGAGTCAGCATACTTAATCTAGGGAGACTTGATATATTTAAATTATTGTGTCTTTCTATCCAAAATCAACATATAGCATTCTATTTGTTTATTCTTCTTATATAGGTAAGTAGAATTTTTTGTTTGTTTTCTTCACATAGAAGTTGCACACTTCTTGGTACAGTTTTTCCTCTAGATATTCATCTTTTTACGTTGTTATATTGAAAGAGCTCTTTTCTTCCTTTCAGTTTTCTAAGCTATTAAAAAACAAGTTTAAAAAAAATCTGTTTCTGTCTTTCGATAGATGAATTGATATATGTGTGTATGTGTACATGTATATATGACATTTGTACACACATTCAAACATGCATATATATATATATATGTGTCTGTGGAAAAAATATATATATAATGAATATTATAAAGATTTTAGTGTAATCAACCAAAAAGTTAAAACTTTTGTTGCCTGTATCACTCTTTTCTGTTGATTAAACATGCTTCTAGTGTCAACTCTGGCACTTTCTAACAAAACATTTGATACAGAAAACCTGGTTTTAGAGGTAAGCTTGTCTGGCTTTGAATTCTAGCTTTACAAGTGCATGGCCTTGGGCAGGTTACTGAACCTTCTCTGTGACTCAGTTTCCTCATAAATAAGATGGTATGATTATAATAACTATCTACTGAGAGATTTGTTAGGAAAGGGGATAGTTGTGAAGATTAATCCTCACAAAACTAATACACATTGTGTCAAATGATTTTTATTTTCCTTATTAGTAATAAGACTAATCCTTTGTCTTACTTTCCAAAATCTCTGTCTTTTTCAGTTTTGGGGACTCATGAAAAAGATGAAAGGTATAATTAGAATGATTGAGTAAATGTTAAGATAATATATTCCTGATGATTATAACTGAATACAATAATTGCTAAAAGGGAATATTAGCCAAGTACTGTTGAAGGCCAAATAAAGGATCAGTTCACTTTTTGGAGTGTCAGGGAACACTAGATAAAATCTGTGTTCGAGCTACCAATTAAAAAAAGGTAAATTTAAACAAAATAGGTCAAGTTGGAACTTTTCTCATTTTTTTCTTTTCTTCAGCTTAAAGTAAAAGTGCAACCTTCTCAAAAATCTGCAAAGGTAATTGAGGAGATACAATCCAAGTCCTTCACTTGCTAATGGATATGAAACACTTAAAGTTGCCTCATCTTCTCTATTTAAAATATACAATGGATGTGCTTGAGATTTAAATGATGGAATTTGAATTTTCAAATACTTTACATATAGTATGTCAGAATTTTCTGTTCTGTTTACAAAGAGCTTATAATGGGAGCTTTCACTAACTGAGAGAAGAAAATAAAACTGCTTCATCAAGGTCTCTAGGTCAAGCATTAGTACAAGCTGAGAGGTATTCAGGTTGAAGTTGTGTTGAAAAGACCACATTTCATGTTACCAATGGCTGAGTGAAAAACAAAACAAACTGACTCCACATCACAATTTCCTTCTACTTGGAGTAATTCTCATACCTTTCTTCAGAGAGTCAGCCTGACCAGACACATTGAAACTGCTGCTGAGCTTGGGCCAAAAATTTATGGGATGTCTTAAAATGTTTTATTTGTTGGTTTAATAATCTCGAGGGTATATTCCAAGAACAGGAACCCCCTAGAGAAGTGTCAGTCAGGCTATGAGAGACTGTTTGCACTCTGTGGAAAATATTATTTCAAAAGGCCTTTATAAAAAGGGAAATAGAAACAAGGTAAAAAGGCAACATAAGAGGGGAAAAAAGGATATTAGAAAACTTTCTTTTAAAATATCAGTTGAAAGAGGAAAAAGGTAGTATCTCTACTGTGCTTTTCATATCTATAAAACATTGCTATCTTTCATGTCTATGATACATGTCAATAAAATAAAACAAAATGAAAAATAAAAATCTTGGACTTTTTAGAATCCTGAAAGTTTTAAAACTCAAATGAAAACCTGTCTAGCCTCTGAAGGAAATTTTTATTAAATGGCTATAAAGTGGATATCACAGAAGTTTCAGAAATTCTCATGGTATTTCTTTTTACTAATTTTATCAAAATTTCCCAGAAATATTTAATGTCAGCAAAAGTACTCACTGGCATACTCCACCATTGAATAGGGCACCACATAATATACAAAAACCCGAAAACTATGGACACCATGAAAAAAATAATAGAAGATTATCAAGCAAACAGAGAGGATGAGCAGAGTTAGTTTTCAAATTCTACCTCTATCCATCAAAAAGTTTTAGTGTGGACTCAACACAAGCCTGAGGGTTCTATTAATGTCACTAAACATGGTAATATCTACATATAAAGATATTTCTGCAGTTTAATTTTTCTATTAAATTTCAATTGCATAAAGTGTATTTTTAAATAAAAAGAACAATAATTTTAAAATAACAAAAACAGCAATTAGATGGAAACAAATATTTTCAGACCTTAATGATGGTAAATGCTGGGTCATGATAACTCATATTCATCATGGGTTTTGGGTCTTGGGAATCAGTATTTTTGTCTTTGTATCTTATATATTTATTAAATATAAAACATTTTAATGTGTACATAAAATAAATTGATTTGAGAAATTCTTAGCAATGAAACAATCTTCATAATTATTATTATGGTAAAAATATTTTCTAAGAATTGTGGTTTGCTATTATAATTTTCTCATGCCTACAGCCACATATATACAGATGTCTTTTTGCATCTCTCTAGTGTTCTATCATGTAGAGGGTCATAGCACAAACCTATTACTTTAACCTCATATTTACTTAAAAATACCATGAAGCATAGTGATTATTATTTTCTGAGCATACCAGAATATGCTATTCCACAATTATTATTAACATACTAGACCATACGCAAAGAGAATAAAACTTTCTTTTCTTTCTCATTAGTTCTTATCTATGGCATGGCAGTGGGAAAAGTTTTAGTCAAATGCACAAAGTTTAATCCCTTAAAATATTTCAAGCCATACATTTCTGTATAATTATTTAAACAATAATTTTGTTTGTTTTATATTCCCCCAGTTTGTTTAGAAAAAGTATAAAGGAAGCAGGGTCTTTTATACCCTTGTGATGTTGGAGATGAGGGGGGACCCTTTCGTGGAACCGATGGATTTTCTCTTCTATATGTGACTTCTCTTTTGAATGTCAGAAGCTCTGACTAATTCTTCCTTTCTCTTTGCTTTCATGCACCAATGAACTTTATCCCTTCAAAGCAAATAGGTTTTGGCTAACTATGCAGTGTATCAGTATATGTAAAGGCATATTTTTTTTTCAAATTTTACATGTATATTCCTTTATACTTTTTAATGGAGATTTCATCTCATTATTTAACCTGAGTCTGCTATCAGTATACAAAAATAACAGTAACACAAAGGAACTGATCTAGAGGTAAATAAATGTTATCCAAGCATCCATTATGTGATAGTGGTGCTTTCATATCAAGAGCTAAATTAAAAATACACCAAAAGAGGGGGCTTCCCTTGTGGCACAGTGGTTGAGAGTCTGCCTGCCGATGCAGGGGACACGGGTTCGTGCCTAGGTCCGGGAAGATCCCACATGCCGTGGAGCCGCTAGGCCCGTGAGCCATGGCCGCTGAGCCTGCACGTCTGGAGCCTGTGCTCCGCAATGGGAGAGGCCACAACAGTGAGAGGCCCGCATACCGCAAAAAAAAAAAAAAAAAACACCAAAAGAGAAAAAAAAAAAAAATAGGCAAATTTACACAGTCTTATGACTACAATGATAAAGAATACTGGTAATTTAATAGGGGCCTCTCAATAAATTACATATTGATAGTGGTGAGAAAAAGAACAGCATTATAAAATAAATAAACTGCATTCATTATAGATTTATAATATCTAAGACTGCATTGCCTCAAATTTATCTTTATTCCCTTGGGAATATTAATCTTAAATTATGCAAATTTCAAAATATGTGATGAATGTTCTAGTATTTATTCATTTCAAAAAATGTTAATGTTGAACACTAATATGCTATGCTTAAAGATACAGGTTTTTAAAAGAAAATGCTATATCTGTAGATATGAATCCTAGTCAAGAACTTTAAATCAAGACATACTAAATATATTTTAGAATAAAAATTCTGATAATCAGAAAATTTTTAATCGAAAATATATTTTCTGTTTTCTCAAGCATTTAAAATTTCAATTTAAAAGTTAAGACTAGGAAAGAGATAATATCAAATTAAGTAAAGATAATGTTGCTTATGTTATACTTCCAGCTTGGAAAAAGAATACTGACATCCCACCTCTAATTTGTGGATATCACAAGGGTATAGAGACAAGAGCAGTTGTCATTTATATTTATCTTAAAATTTTTGAGACATAGAGGACTCTTCAGAACCAAGATACAGGTAGAACTACTCTTCTTGTATAAGCAGTAATTGGAGGCAGAACACCTTTGCAGTACTGTTTATAGAGACATAAAGACTTCTACCATACTGTTGACAAATTGCTGCTTCAAGGGGAAGTTAAGGTAAGGAGCAGAGACTTAAGTTTTTCAACCAAAGAAATAATGTTGATATGAGAAATTTACCAGTTTCAAGAATCACATAGGTGAAGAACAGGATGCAAATATAATGATAAGGAACTGTTAAAAAGCAGAAAATACTACGAATAGAGACTATATTTTAAGCCAACATTAAGGGTTTGTTTATTTGAGGAAGTTTTCTTTTTCCTACCAGTATCCTCTTTATAAAGAATATTATATTTATATATTAGAATTCTGTCTTTTCAAATTTTCAACTTTATTTTTTTATATAGGATGCCTAAATTTACTACATAGTAATGTATACACACACAAACACATCTGTGCATATAGTTACCCACAAGAATAACAACTATACAGTGTATATATGTGTGTGTGTGTATACACACACATGCATACATATATATAACATATACACACAGGGATGAATTAAGGTACATATATGCATATTTGTGTCTATGTACATGTATTCTTATATACATACATAATGTTTTTATTCCAGAATATATATATATATTTTCAGGCATTCTGAACAAACCCTTTAATCACCTTCATAAAGTCCTGATTTAGAAACTTCTAATTGTTTATTTTTAAATAGAATGAGTATAACATGGTTTCCTTTACAGGCTACTATTTTGACCAAGTTTGTTCTATCCAGGTGGGTTAGACATTGACATATCATAGTCATTCATTTCCATGGATGTAAGTATTTGTCTCATTGGAGTATAAACAACTTTTAAAAAGCCATCTTTTTCAAGTTATCTGCAAGTTTTCCAACAGTAATATTAAGGCATTTTTAGAATCTTATGATAGATTTTAATTATCTCTTATTTTGATTGTGACATAAGTAACTGGCTGGGAAAGGAGAGTGTATGGAGTGAGAATGGGCTCTAAACTAAATAGGAAGGACCTAGCAGCATGATGTCTGGCAGTGATAGATGATAATCTACAAGAATACCACACATTTATTTTTGATGAAAGTTTGAAGTAATAAATCTATATTACAAACATTGTAATAACAACATGTTTGTAATTACAAACATGTATAATAATACAAAGTCCTTGGATATAGACCAGGGGTGGAGGAGTAGAGATTCAGAATCATCATCATCTCTCAAACACTGTGCAAATTAGGCAAGCACTGTGGCATCCTTGGGGTTTAGTATTGCATAAGTAAAATAAAACAGTTGATATTTAACAGTTGATCTCTGTACATCTGGATATTGTACTCAATTTGTCCTTAAAATTTCAAACTACATTGTTTTAAGTAGTCTGACAGTTTGGCTTTTATCATTTTTGTATATAAATTTACTTTCTAAACTTTTTAAAATTAGTAGTTTTCTAGTTGATGATTTTGACAAATTGCTTATCATAACATATTCAGCTTTTTTTTCTCTAAAAATTAGTAGGAAACATATGGAAGTGAAATTATATGTAATATTACAAATAATCTATAAATTATATGCTCCATATTATATATATAAATATATATGCCTGATCAATGCACAGAAATCTCTTACATTCCTATACACTAATGATGAAAAATCTGAAAGAGAAATTAAGGAAACATTCCCATTTACCATTGCAACAAAAAGAATAAAATACCTAGGAATAAACCTACCTAAGGAGACAAAAGACCTGTGTGCAGAAAACTATAAGACACTGATGAAAGAAATTAAAGATGATACAAACAGATGGAGAGATATACCATATTCTTGGATTGGAAGAATCAACATTGTGAAAATGACTATACTACCCAAAAGCAATCTACAGATTCAATGCAATCCCTATCAAACTACCAATGGCATTTTTCACAGAACTAGAACAAAAAGTTCACAATTTGTATGGAAACACAAAAGACCCTGAATAGCCAAAGCAATCTTGAGAAAGAAAAACGGAGCTGGAGGAATCAAGCTCTCTCCCTTCAGACTATACTACAAAGCTACAGTAATCAAGACAGTATGGTACTGGCACAAAAACAGAAATATAGATCAATGGAACAGGATGGAAAGCCCAGAAATAAACCCACACATATATGGTCACCTTATCCTTGATAAAGGAGGCAAGCATATACAATGGAGAAAAGACAACCTCTTCAAAAAGTGGTGCTGGGAAAACTGGACAGCTACATGTAAAAGAATGAAGTTAGGACACCCCCTAACACTGTACACAAAAATAAACTCAAAATAGATTTAAGACCTAAATGTAAGATCAGACACTATAAAACTCTCAGAGGAAAACATAGAACACTCTGTGACATAACTGACAGCAAGATCCTTTTTGACCCATCTCCTAGAGAAATGGAAATAAAAACAAAAATAAACAAATGGGACCTAATGAAACTTAAAAGCTTTTGCACAGCAAAGGAAATCATAAACAAGATGAAAAGACAACTCTTAGAATGGGAGAAAATATTTGCAAAGGAAGCAACTGACAAAGGATTAATCTCCAAAATTTACAAGCAGCTCATGCACCTCAATGTCACAAAAACAAACAACCCAATCCAAAAATGGGCAAAAGACGTAAATAGACATTTCTGCAAAGAAGACATACAGTTTGCCAACAAACACACGAAAAAAATGCTCAACATCATTAATCATTAGAGAATTGCAAATCAAAACTACAGTGAAGTATCACCTCACACTAGTCAGAATGGCAATCATCAAAAAGTCTACAAACAATAAATGCTGGAGAGGGTGTGGAGAAAAGGGAACCCTCCTACACTGTTGGTGGGAATGTAAAATGATACAACCACTATGGAGAATGGTATGGAGGTTCCTTAAAAAACTAAAAATAGAACTACCATATGACCCAGCAATCCCACTACTGGGCATATACCCTTAGAAAACCAAAATTCAAAAAGAGTCATGTACCCCTATGTTCATTGCAGCTCTATTTACAATAGCCAGGACATGGAAGCAACCTAAGTGTCCATCAACAGATGAATGGATAAACAAGATGTGGCACATATATACAATAGAATATTACTCAGCCATAAAAAGAAACAAAATTGAGTTATTTGTAGTGAGGTGGATGGACATAGAGTCTGTCATGCAAAGTGAAGAAAGAAAGAGAAAAAAAAATACCATATGCTAACACATATATATGGAGTCTAAAAAAAAAAAAGCGTTCTGAGGAACCTAGGGGCAGGACAGGAATAAAGACGCAGACGTAGAGAATGGACTTTAGGACATGGAGAGGGGGAAGGGTAAGCTGGGACGAAGTGAGAGAGTGGCATTGACATATATTCACTACCAAATGTAAAACCGATAGCTAGTGGGAAGCAGACACATAGTACAGGGAGATCAGCTTGGTGCTTTGTGACCACCAAGAGGTGTAGGATAGGGAGGGTGGGAGGGAAACGCAAGAGGGAGGGGATATGGGGAGATATGTATACATATAGCTGATTCACTTTGTTATACAGCCGAAACTAACACAACATTGTAAAGCGATTATACTCCAATAAAGATGTTAAAAAAAAAACTGAAAACACCTCAAAAAGATTAAATAATGCAAAAAAAAAAAAAGAAAAAGAAATATATGCCTGAAAATTCTGACACAGTGGATTCTCTATAAATATTAGCACTTACCTCTCTGTACCATTTTGAATCTTGAGTAAAATCAGCAAACTATAAATGATCTTATCTTTCTTTTTCCCTGGAATAATTGTTAAAACGTAGCCTTAATGATAGTAATTACATAAACCAGTATGATTTTTAAAGTTATAGCTCAAAAATAATAATATCATAGAGATATAAGCATAAAAAAATAAAATGTGCCACAATTATGAAGCTAACCATAATACATGTAATTTCTCCACCCTACATCATAAAATTCTTCAGTCTTACATATTTCATCTAAATGCATGCTATTCTGAGAGACTTTGAATGTATGAAGAATAATTAGAATTCTGAAACTTGTTTAGGATTCCACATTTTGTGATTTGACTATGTACATTCATCATCATCACCAACATCATCACCATCACCAACATCATCACCATCAGAGTAAATATGTGTGTATGCACATATAGTATTCATTTCATATAGTGTATGTCTGTATGTCTATATGTAAATTGTATGCAGGAAACCTTTTTATCTATTTTACATACATTTCTTAAGCCCACATAAGAAGCCTATATGGTAGACAATATTGGTATTTTCCTTTTAAAGACAAGAACACTGTGATCCCAAAGAGTTAAGTATTTGTTCAAGGTTATGTGGCTGTCTAATGGCAGCTATTCATTTTGAGTCTTCACAAAAATTATGGAAACCACAATCTGAAAAGTAATATCATTATTATTATCATAAAATTGAAAGCAATGTCACTTACTCTCTGTGTTGCCACTGTTCAATTACAAGCCAGTACCAATTTCAGTTTTCTAATCGTAAAATGAGAAAATCATATTATATCATTATGAATACCCCTTTTATCTATTATAAGTCAATAATTTTAGTTCTTGATGATTATTTTAAATTCCATTCAGTAAAACCTACTTATAACAACTTTGTCTAATTCTCTTTCTCCTTCTCTGTGGCTTTAAGGGGCAGAAAAAGTTTTTTTACATATATGCATTTAGTATCCTAAATCATGCATTCATACACTCATGCATTCATTCACCTATTTATTTAGACTTTAGATACTCACCCTGGTTCAGTGTCTTTGCTATTCACTGGGGTATGACTGACATGGCATTATCTACTTGGGATCACAATATATATACACAGGAGGCAAACAATAATGAAATAATTCTACCAGTAATTTCATAATTATGAATTAAATTAAGTACTATGAGGACACAGTACAGAATGCCAAGAAACCATATAAAAGCAGGGGGAGATCGGACACTGTTTTGTTTAGGGAAGAATAGTAAATCCCTATTTCTTTGAACATCTAAGTTCCATTATTTAAAATGCCCTTCATCCACCTGATGAATACTTTATTCATTCTTTAGTCCCAAATCACATATCACTTCCTCTGCAAAGTCTCCCCTGACTCTCCAAGTAGCAATAATCACTCATTCTCTGTGCAATCTCTGTATGCTTTTCCTGCTTTGTATTCATCATACTTCACTGTCATTTGTTTATTTATCTAGCTGAACATGGCTGGATGACATGTTCTGTCAGTGCAGAGACTATGCCCTTTTCCTCTGTGAGCCTTCAGCATGTGTCACAATGAATAGCACACAGAAAATTTCCAGTTCAGGTCAAATTATTTATTGTATCCTGCAAACCATGTGTTTAATAAAAGAAGCATATGTGGCTGGTTGATGAGAAAAGGGCATTAAATACTGGATAAAAGTTGTGAGAACAGGAACAAAGGTTGTTCAGGAACTTGCCACAGATGATTCCAAAGGATACTACTGCATCAGATGTATTAATTTTACAATCAGAACCACAAGACTTTTTACTGGGGAGTGTGAATAGTTTTGGAGGCAAGAGCAACTATTTAGGTTAAGATTTAGAAAGTAACTTGTATTTTGTTGTGTACTATTTGCTAATTGGAAATATTCGCCTGTTGAAGGAACTTCAAAATATACTGCATTGAACATTATAAAAATAGCATAACACTTCTTACTATTACTTGAACAACTCAGTGACTCCTAAGAAAACAATTGTATACAGGTACTTTATGTGCATATAAATATATTAAAATGTAAAGTTTCTCTAGGCTCATATCTTGGATGAATTTTTCATGTCTTTAATGTTACCTTAAAATTTAAAATATGACAGTCTAGGTAACCACTGATTGTAATATGTAAATAGGAGTTTTAATTCAATCACTGTTATATATGCAGAGCTGAGAAGAATAATGATGAAGCAACTTAGCATAATTACTCAATTGCATCAACAATCATATTGAAAAGCAAGTTAATTCAATTTGAAGTTATTGGCCTGTAGGTTAAAGTGAAAGTGGGGGGGGGTGGGGAGTAGGTTTGCCTTGTCTAAGTTAAGATGGTACATGTATAAATGTTATGTCACAAAGGAGCATATAATTTATTTAGTTTTTATAAAAAATCACCTCCTCTTCAGACTTCCCTGGTGGTGTAGTGGTTAAGAATCTGCCTGCCAATGCAGGGGACACAGGTTCGATCCATGGTCCGGGAAGATCGCACATGCCACCGTGCAACTAAGCCCGTGCGCCACAACTACTGAGCCTGCACTCTAGAGCCCATGAGCCACAACTACTGAAGCCCGCGTGCCTAGAGCCCATGCTCCACAACAAAGAGTAGCTCCCACTCTCTGCAACTAGAGAAAGCCCACACACAGCAACAAAGACCCAACATAGCCAAAAATAAATAAATAAATTTATTTATTTATTTTTTTAAAAGTTACCCCTTCTTTCTCACTGTAAAGAATATGTATCATGTCTTTGGCTCTATTTTGAGAGTCTTCCATGTAAAATTAGAACTGATGTAAGAAAACTGTATTTTTAAAACATTGCAAAGACTACCAAGCCCATTTAGAACACAGCTAAGATGATGTAATTAGGAAGTAGATTGCTTTGAAAGAAAGTTATCCATTCTGGGTTTAGTTGTATCAACATCTTCACTGAAATGTGTATTGCTTTAGAATACTGTTCAAGAAACAGTGATAAGTAAAATGCAGTCAGGATAAAACTTAAATTTGAATCCTTTATTTTAGTGTCTTCGTAGAAAGAGCTAAGATTCATTTAACTTATTTAAAAATGAGCTAAATCTCTCACTTTATGAAAAACTCTGGAATCTTAACTGTGCTAAAATAGCCATGTCATTCCTGTGCCGAATAGTCATGAGTGAAACTGTTTGTAAAGAGGGATAAAACCTAAACCGTTAGTTTTCATGAAAAACAAATTATTGGCTAGAAATTAAATTAGTTTAATGCAGATAATATAATTTTGTTCAGCCATATTCGGTAGAAAAAGAATGTTGGATACAAGATGAAGTAAAATTCATCTGCTTCCTGTAGGCACTTTGTAAAGTCCCTGAGGGAGACAGATGTACCAGCACAGGACTAAACAAATGCACTAACTATTACAAGCTGAGCTTTGGCCTCAAATGCCACTGTAGTTGCTTGAAATAGTGACTATCCATGAAACACAGAGACTAATTTGTATCTTTAATCTCTGGATGAAACTGGAATCAGGTAGACTAGAATCAGCTTCCTTGACTCATTTCTTTAGGTCTTCACCCCAATTTGCCCCTCAAGATCTTAACGGGTTTGTAGACAAAGGGATGAAGAAAGAAGGTTCCTCAAGGGTAAAAGAAAAATGTTATCCCCTGGGCCTACAACAGAAGATTTAGTAGTTCTAAAATGTGTCAAAAATAAAACCTATTTATTAAGGATTACCCAATGAATATACACCATATTCATTCCTCTGCATGATATATAATCTTTGGATTAAGGTAGGCTACTCTGGAATCAGATATCAAGTCACTCCTCCCCATTTAGTTGTTACCAAGTTGTTCTTTGAATACTTCACTCTCTTGTTTGATGGACATAATAAAAATCTATGTTTATTCTAAGCATATGGTTTAAAATATTGCTCAGAATAGATTCCCTATGGGGGCAAAGTCTAATAATACTTGTCTCTACATAGTTTATATGTGCTTTTGTAAAACACACTTTATGTTACGTTCAGGTTTATGGTCCTTTCTGAATTAACTTTTGTATATGGTGAGAGGAAAAGATCTACATTTTCGCGTATGTTTCTCAGGTAGGACCAGAGCAACCTTTATTCTAGGGCTAACTTTGTCCCACTGTTGAGTATCTTCTGAGTACACTACCCCATCCCCTATGAATTAAGAGACTATTTTCACTATGGCTCTTTCACTGTAGAAACAAACTATTGAGAACCCTTTGAAAACTCCATTGACTGTTCCTTATGCTCCCATTCCCCCAAAAGCCTTGTGTGGTTTCTTCATACATGTTGCTGTTTTTTGCTCAGTTGCGGATGTAAGGCTGACCTTGCAAAGAGCTCCAGAACTATCTCTCATGGAATTCTCTCCTCTCTGGTGCTCTGTTCTGCACATTCTAGCTGCCTTGACCTCCCTGGAATCCCAACTCTGTCCCGTCCACTTAGGGAAACCACTCAGCTCTACCTTGGTTCCACCTTCTTGCTCTGTGCCATAGAGATTTTCTACAGTCAGTGTGCTGGGGATATTACTGGGCTCAGCTAATTTGTTCTTCCTCTCAGAAATCACTATCCTGAACTGAGTTTTGTCCAATGTCTGAAAATTCTTGTTTCGTATATTTTATACGTTTTTAGTTGCTTAAGGAGGGAGTGTAAATCTAGTACATGTTATTGAATCTCAGCCAAAAACTTGAGTTCTGCCCTGTTTTTATCTCCCTTTTTTTCCTCTTTACATTTTATTTGGATAATTTTCATTGATTTATCTTAATTTGTCTCCTCCTCCACCCCCTACTCCTGCTCCCACCCCCCTGCACTGACCAATATTGTGATAAAACTTTCAAAGGAAATTCTCATCTCTAATTTGTCTTTTTACTTGTGACATTTCCTTTATACTCTTCTTTTTTAAGTTTAAATGTCTACTAAATTCACCATTTTTTCAGGCATGTTCTCTACCTCTTTCACTAGACCTTCTAAGATGTTATTTATAGTTATTTTAATCTCTGAGTGATCATTTCCAATATCTTTATCATTCCAGGCTTTTTAAACATTTGATTTCATTAAAATTGCATAAGTATGTAAGATCAAAATATTTTAAGGACAATTCGAATATGTGCATTCAAATGTTGATTATGATATTTGTGACAGGTTGTTTATCTTTGATCATGTAACCACAATGTAGAAATTCTAATAATATCACTCAGAAATTTGATGTTTATGATGTTATTAAATAACTCTCATAATATCCTAAGCAAAAAATTTGGGATAATCAGAGAATTTTCTCAAGAAGTAACTGGATATATTTTATCCTTCATTGAAACTGCTTTAAAACTGCTCTAAAATGAATAGTAGATGATTGAAATGTAAGCCCACCTATTTCACCAAAGATTTTAAGCCTTTAGTGATAAAGTTATTGCATAAATGTCACCGTACATTCTGATTCCTTTTACCTAACATTCCTTTTACCTAACACCAAAATAAAGTTCTGGAGAAAAATTTCAAGTGAAAAGATTATTATTAACTGCATTTTGCTGTATATTATTTGAGCATAAATAAACAGGTTGTCTTCTGAAATGAGATACGACTTCAGTCTTTGCTGAAGAAATGAATATTTTATTGTTATAAATGCAATATTTTAAATATAAGAATTACTACATATAAATATTTATATAAAACCAGAATGAGGAAAGAATTAGAACAATTAAAACAGTAAGTGGGATAATGTGTCATAAGAGGAGGCCAATAAATTCTGTCTAAAATTAAAGCATGTATTATAATTTTAAAAATCACTTCTACCATTGTTTTATATTTTTCTCAAAATTATAGGAATCGTTCAAACATTAAGATTTATTGCAAAGAAGAAACATTTATCCTAAATTCAGCTGGTCTTTCCATTTCACAGTTTTTTTCTCCATAAATTGTAGATAAAATTAGTATTTTTTTTATAAATGTGTATAGCCAATTGTTCCTTCCTCTTTTAAGGAAAACAAAAACAGGGATAGGGAAATATTAGCTCTAGAATTTGCAAGTTGTTAATAAGCTCTCCACTATGTAAATTTTGCTGAGACAAGAAGGCTGAGAGTTCAGGAGAGGATCTTTTAGTTGAAAATTCTGGAGGGCTATACCAGAGGAGCTGGGAAACTTGAAGTAGACAGAACCTTACCAAAGTTTCAATCCACCATCTACTCAGCTAGAAGTCTGGTTTGATTAAAATTACCAGCCATCATTCTATCTGAGCAAATTCTAGCATAGCAAAGAGCGAAGCCTCCCTAAAGGAAAGTAAGTCAGCTAGTGCCACTTTAACTTTTTTTATAGACAAAGTTTGGCATTCAGTTAAAAAAATTCACTAGACATGCTGAAATACAGGACCATATGCCATGGCTTTGGGAGTTGGAGGAGTCTTGAGTTGTGGCTTTTGCTGATTTCTGTGGTTTAAACACTAGTACCATGAGTGATTTCACACTATCAGTGTAAAGTTATTGAATGCAGAGCTAGGAAGAGATGTTCATTATCTGCTCTCTCAAGTGGATATGAGCCAGTTCTGGAACATCACTGAATATGACACAGTATGAAGAGAGAGTCAAACCACAGAAACACATGACAGGATATCCAGACATTGGAGACTCCTGTCAAGAAATTTAAAATAGGAGTGAGGTTAACTGTTCAAGAAAATAAAATGGAAATGCACAAAATAGAAAAGATCAAAAATTTACTAGAATCTAAAAAAATGATCAAATGGATATTCTACATATTCTGGATATGAAAAATAGAATGAATGAAATTACACTTAATATTTGATTTTAATAAAAGAATAAATTCAGGATAAAATTAGAAAATTTTAAATCATGTTCGTAGGAAATATTCAAATTAAAGCACACAGAGGAAAAAAAGAAAAGTACAGAAAAAATATAAATATTAAGGTCTAACCTATGTCTAATTGAAGCCCCATAAAATATGATATCCTATAATAATGAGGCAGTAGGAATATTTTAAAAAGCTAGTAGCTTTTTTAAAAAAGATTAAAATATTAACCTATAGATTCAAAGAGACTGTGATCTCTAGCAAGGTAAATAAATATAAAGAATAGCACACAATAGCACCTTACAGTAAACTGTGAAGAAAAACATAGAAAGTAAGCAATTTTAAAAGGAGAAAGAGGAAGGGAAAGAAAAAATATCATCTTCAAAAGAATAACAAAAATACAAATGATTTCTCAACAGAAACAATGGAAGTCAGTAATTGAATATTATTTGCCAATATGTATTTTAAGGATATTTTTGCTTCTATCTTCATTCATTCTCATGTTCTTATGTGCCATCTAAATCTTGTTGAAAAGTATTTCAGCTGAGATCTCACTCTGGAGTATCATGTTGCATGTCCCCACAAGCAATTCAATCTCATACCTCTGGTCCTGAACTCAGTTCATTCTCCCGATGTCCTATTTTCAACTACTAGATGAGTTGCTTATGCTTTGGTTTCCCTCATTGTATGTGCTAATCATACCCTGCCCTTTTCTGTCATAGCACTTTTACCTATGTGTGGGACTACAAGATATATAATTCCCTCTCTCACTTGAATAGAAGATCATAAACTCAAGATTGATTACTGTTGTGGGTTACATTATATCCCTATATCTTAGCACAGTGTCTGTTGCACTATTGGTTGTCAATAAATATTTAAGGAATAAATTAATTAATACTTCTTTGCTTCTACATCTATTCTTACAATAAGCTCCTGTTACCTAAATTAATCTGGATCTGTGACTTTCTTGCGATGGGAAAAGCCTAAGGACATATTAGGTACCTGTAATTTTCCTCAAGTATCATTCACTATCACCCCCAAGCCTCTGTCCCTACTACTTCCTCTCCTTGAAATGTGCTGCATATGTTTATGCATTTGGCCAGACTTTTTCATTATCTAAACATAGTTCAGGATGTACCTTTTCCTTGAGGCATGCTACAATTCTGCAAGCCTAGGATAAGTGGCTCTCTTTTCAATATCATAAACAGGTTCATGATGACTAATATCAGCCTATTTCCCCTCTATTATAAACCATTGTCTATGAGATTGTAAATATGTTAAGCTAGAAACCATTTCAATTGTGTGTAGGGTATATAATTTGTAGCCAATGAATATTTGTTGAGTAGAGAAGGTAAATGACCAATTGTGGCTTTGATTCAGGGAATCTCATTCAACTGTTCTTTTCACTGAAAAACAAATGCCAAGTGTTTCAGAGATCAAATGTCTCCATAAATATTATCCTTTAAAATTCATGCCACCACTTCAATCATTAATTTAATAGATGAATTAATTCATTTAGTCAACATCACATAAATGAACAACTGAAGTTGAACATCAAGTTCTAGAACCCAAAAAATACTGGTATTGGCCCTGAAGAAAATTAAGTTGGAGAAAAGAACACCTGCTAATTATATAAGAGCTGTTGACCTGTAAACAAATATAATATGGGGTAGAAACAGACGTTTGTATCAACTAGAATCTTAATCATGAGGGGAATCTTCAACTCCACTGGGAAGGAGAGTTAAACAGAGGCTTTTGGGAGAAGCAATGGTAAATCTAACAGTCAAGAACTGGTTGTTTTCAAAATAAGGAGGAAAAGGAAATTATATGCATAGGGATTATATACCTAAAGTTATAGAGAAAAAGATTTTAAAAACCCACCACAATTATAGAAAATTATAATTCTCTCAATATTGTTTGAGTGTAATGGGGGAGAAACTACTGAGTGAATATGCAGCTAAGGTAAGCAGAGGCTACACCTCTTGAGGTTATGTGTTATGTCATGCTAAAAGTTTTTACTTTCTGTGCAGGTAATCAGAAATCTTTGCTAGGTTTTAAGTAAGATAATGATATGAAAATTAATGCAGAAAGAGTACTCTGTGAGAAATGTCTACACATTGGAGAGCAGAGACTAGCCTAGAAAGACCAATTTAGAAGCAATTCTAAGGATGATGGAGGAATGAACTGAAAAAAAGTACACTGAGTTTGGAAAAAATGATTTGGATTTGAAGGAAAATACAGGTAGTAGAATTAAGCAAGACAGTTGCCTGTTACATACGGGCAGCAGAAACACGTAAGTGTGGATAACAAGAGATTTCTAATTTAGCCAACATTGTAGCAGTGCCATTAATAGCAGTAGAGACAAGGAGAGGCAGTGGAATGTGCAAATCTTATTTTTATGTAAAGAAATCACCCGTTAGTATTAAAGAGTGAACAACTATCATGATTTCATAATATTGCTTAATATCGTATGTTGTAGTTGGTTAGGCTCCTGTGATTTTTTTTAAACCTCAAGGAGAAAATAAAAATGAAAGTGATTCATTGTTAGACTCTTAACAATGCTAGTGTTGTTCGTCATGTGATGCAAGTAGAAATGTATAGCTCATCTTTGACCTCCTGTCCTCATGGAATGAAGAAGTAGTTGTAGGTATCCGTTCCTGTCTTTCCATTTTGAATCATCTTATATGAAATTCACTAAAGAGATATTTCACAAGAATATACTGGTGTTTACCATAAAATAGCCCCAGAAAAAGAGGGTAGAATGGTACCTTCACAGTAACTTAACCAGAGTTTGTTTTCCCTAAGGGGTAATGAAATGGCTATTTGCATCTAAAGATGAGATCCTTTGTCTCCCTTCCCACCTTCCTTCCCTCCTTCCTTCCTTCCTTCCCTCCTTCCTTTCTTTCTTCTCCCCTCTCCCCTCTTCTCTCTCTCTTCCTTTCTCCAGAATTTACATGCATTTGTCTTATTGTGCTTTCATGTAAAAGTTAATAATTAAATTGATAAATGCGAATGAAATTAGAAAGCCAACCCAGTTAATATTGTTAGTGAACTTTGAAAAGTAATAATAACAAAGACTATGAAAGAATTTAATATCATCAGCCCTTATTCTTGAAGTACTGATGCAAATTTTTCCATGCATGTAAGTTGCTAAGCAACAGCCTGAAAATGTTTTGTTGACCATAAATGCAATTCTGTGTGGTCCCAAAAAGCATAGGCGTATCCCCAATCTTCTTTGAGCTATTATATCATATTATCAAGCCATACTTTTAAAATGACAATATTCTGTATATATGAAAATGCTATGTATGCTATGCAAACAATTTCATATATACTTCAAAATCTCTTTCCAGCCAATAACTATTGTGGCAGCACAATTAAAAGTAAAAATATGAAATGTCTAATTAAATTGTATGGAGTCAGTAAAAACATTACTTTTAATATATGTTGAAAACAATCAGAAATGTGTATTTAAACAACTCAGTCACGTGATAAGGGTAATGTAGGAATTATATTATTCCTTAATTTGTTTACAAATTATTATATTATAAAATTATTATAAAGTATAGTATTAATATGTGATTAGCTGAGGAGGGGGAGACTAGAACCATAAAAAGAAAGATTCACACATTTTTCCAGGAGAAATTGAGAAGGAAGTGAAGGTTGTTTATTACATGATAAGTTGTAAGATAACCAGATCAAAAGTTGAGAATTACATACTACAGCAGCAGGATCTGGGGAGATTATATTTAAAAATTCACAGTTATGCAGAGGAACTGTACATCATGCTCTTTATACTTTCTCAGGGATAAGAAAAGTGACCCACATGTTTTCTTTCCTACAATGTCTGGTTAAGTAGGACTCCAGTCTATGGGGAAATAAGAAATAAATAAATTTGTTCTTATTTCACCCACTCTTTGTGAAGTTCAAGTCATGAAATTTGGCTTAGGGATTTAGGCTTATATATTTGTTAACCAATGGTAAATGTTTCTTCTGATTCCGAATTTTGAATATGTCATTATTAGGACATGTTTCTTGAAGGAATGGATCCCAAAGTTATGCTGAATCACAGTTTCAAGTTTACTTAAGTATTTCAGTAAATAGTATTTCTAAGATTTCTCTAATGCCTATTAACATGTTTCATGAATGGAATAAAAATAGATGACTATAGCTAACACTGTTTTATGGTAAATAGGAAAGTTGTTAAGAGAATAAATCCTAAGAGTTCTCATCACAAGGAAAAACATTTTTCCCTTTTTTTCTTTTTGCTTTATCTGTATAAGAAGATGGACGTTTGTTGAAACTATTATGGTAATCATTTCACAATACATGTAAATCTACCATCATGCTATACACCTTAAGCTTATACAGTGCTGCGTGTCAATTATTTCTCAATGAAACTGGGAGAAAGAAAAAGAAAAATAATACAGATGGTTTATCATTTGTTCAAGGAAATCATACCAGGTAAAAAATAAAAGTTACATAAACACACACAAAGAAAGCAAAAGCCACATTAAATCATTTTTAAAAAGTCTATGCCTAAACGACGTGAACTGAAGTGAAATATCTAGTATATACATTGCAAGAGATAATAGTAATAAAAAATGTGTTATAAAATATAACCTTCCAACTTTATTTTGCATTAATTTTTTTCCTTCCAGTTTTAATGAGATATAATTGCCATACACCGTTGTATAAGTTTAAGATGTACACCATAATCATTTGACTTACATTCATCAAGAACCGATTACCACAGTAAGTTTAGTGAATATCCATCATCTCATGTAGATACAAAATAAAAGAAAAATACTTTCCTTGTGATGAGAACCCTTAGGATTTACTCTCTTGACAACTTTCAAATATAACATACAGGGGTGTTCATTATATTGATCACATTGTACCTTACATCCCTAGTACTTACTTACCTTACAACTGGAAGTTTGTACCTTTTGACCACTTTCATCTAATTCCCCTTCCCCCAGCCCCCCACCTCTGGAAACCACAAGTCTGATCTTTTTTTCTACAAGATTCTTTGTCTTTTGAATTATAATGAACTACAATACTGTGTTAGTTTGTACACAATATAGTGATCCGGTATTTCTCTGTATTATAAAACGATCACCACTATAAGTCTAGTTACCATCTGTCACCATACAAAGATATTACTTTATTATAGACTATATTCCCCATGCTGCACATTTCATCCCTGTGACTCATTTATTTTGTAACTGGAAGGTTATACCTCTTAATTTCCCTCACCTGTTTCACTCATTGCCCCCACCCCCTCCCCACTGACAACCACCTGTTTGTTCTCTGTATATGTGACTCTGTTTCTGTTTTGTTATGTTTGCTCAGTTGTTTTGTTTTTTTAGATTCCATGTATAAGTGAAATCATGTAGTATTTGGCTTTCTCTCAAGGAGCTGGAGCTCTAGGGCGTGACTGCCTGGATGTAAATTTGCAATTTCCAGTCTTTGTTAACTTTATCTACCTCTCTGTACCTTCTTTTCCTCATCTGTAAAGTAGATATAATAAAATTATGTATAAGATTATTGTGATAAATACAGGACTTAATAAACTATGCAAAAGGACACAGAACCATAACAATTGTATAATAAATGTTAGCTATTATTTTTATTATTACCCGCAATAGTAGTCATTGTTATTTACGTTTATTTATTTGGGTTCCAAACTTTAAAACAGTAAAAGAAGTTAGTTTTAAGTAACACTAAGAATTAGTTTTTGCATTGAGCAGATTCTACAGAAGAGTTGAATGTTAATTATTTGATAAATGTATCAAAAGTATTTCTGTGTAAATTTTATTTGTAAATTAAGATTATATACTTTTATGTCTAATTTTAATGCCATATTAATTGTAATCATATGTGGAAACATACTTTCTAACAGCTAATTGCCATTTTAAGTGAAGAAAGAGCTAGAGATTTTATAATAAAATAGTGGCTTAAATTCCATAAAAATTATGTGTTTAAAATGCTGTATATATTTAACATGCAGAAAAAGATTAATCATTTAGAGCTGAAAACGCAAATTTCCAAGAAAACAATGTTTATAATGCTAATTCTATGTATATTACTAGAGAAAAGCTTATAGAGCTTTCGCTGATAGGTCAAATTCATTACAAGTAGTAAAAGTATGCCCAAACTCGAGCATAAATGCATGTGATTATGTTTAAAACATCCAAAGATGTTAAATAGATTAAATATATTAACATGCAATACTGTAGAAAAGCACAGAGGGGCATGCCTAAATACAAGCTATTCCATTTGCTTAGATAAATAGAATTCTTAATGCAGTAGAACCACATATGATTGCAAGAGTAAATTTCACATTTCTAGCTAGATATTAAAAAGTTTGCATGAAATGAAGTTCCTTTCCTGATTCATATCAATTTGTAAGGTAGGTAATTCAGTTTGCTACAGGAAATATATCTTTATGAAGCATAACAAAATCCAATTTACCAGCAAAATCCATTTAAATTAAAATCAAAGACTAATCTTCATATAATCCTTTACTTGTATCATAATGATGAAAGATGAACAGATACCTATAGTGAACACTTACTTATCCTGATTATTTTCATTTTTATTTGATAGAAATTATCTTCTACAGGGATGAAAAAGTATATGGAAAGGTCACATTATTTCTTGGAACCAGTAAATTATTTAAGCTATACTAGAGAAATAATATTTGCATTTCTTTAGAGTCATAGTGAATGTAACTGCATAATGATGCTTTTTAAAACCTAGTCTGAAATATATAAAATCGTTCCAATTCCAACAAAATTCTCCTAAACAACTGTTGAAAGTTGCTAAAAGTGCCACCTTCCTGATGGTTGTATAAAATTTCATGTGCAATGGAAATTGACAAAATCTAAAATTTATACTGACATACAAATGGACAAAAATAGTTAAGAAAATGCTGAAGAAGAACAAAGATGGGATTACACTATTGGATATCAAATTTTATTATAAAGTTATTGCATTTGATGGTTTTGAAAAGGGAAATAATCTGAACTCATGTATGACTGTACAAATATCTCTCTGACTCCATGTTAAAAATAAACTGAATGAGGACTGGGGCATATTATAGGAGACCAGTTAGGAGGTTTTAGGATAACCAAAGAAGATGGTGACTTCTAGCATGGTAATATTAGTGCAGTTGATTAAAAAATGATGATATTCTGATTATATTTTGAAGCAACAAGCAATAAAATTTACAGATATAATGAATATGCAATGTAATAAAAGTGAAAAATAAGAGATGTTGCCAAGTATTTTAGCCTGAGCAACAGGAAGCGCAGAACAGAGAGCATGTGGTATTGGGGAAGTGGATCAGAGTTGTTTAGTAGTGGAGATAGTGATGTTCCAAGGAGAGGTTTAGTGAGGATATATAAACTGGGGTGTCAACACTGTATAAATAATAACTACTATCATAAGTAGTTTTTTGAAATGCATGATTAATTCTGATTTTTTATTCAATGCAGATATCTGAAATCAGTTTGGACTCCTAGATTTTCACTTTATATTTTGGGTTATAATCCAAAACTACTTAATTTTATTGTTTAAATGCTTCCAGTTTTGGCCATTGGTAGTTCTTTCAGTTGGCTCTTGTGCCCCTTTAATATAGCCCCACCTTGGTGTTCTTTTCTTTCCTTTTCTGGTCTTTTTCTTTGTGTGCACTTCCTTACTTTCTGGCACTACAATATGCTCTAGACTCATATTGTGCATTTTCTTATTTAGTACTAGAATCAGCAATTTTCCCAAAGATCCCTGGTTTCTTTTGTTGGAAAATTCTATTAGGAACAAAGATCTGGGTTTTAGGTGTGCTCATGGCTACAGGGGTGTCATTACTGCTAAATCAACTCAACTGAAAAGGGAAGGAAATATATGAATGGATACTAACTTGTTTAAACACGCATACATACACATTATCATTTGTATCTACCTCATGCTAAACATGAGTTTATACTAATGTTGCCAATTCTAATCTGCTACCACATGAAAAAATGTAGCCTTCCACTCTTGCTTATCTGTAATCTCCCCCTCCAACAGTGAAAAACCTGGCTCCCATCATCATCATTTACATACATAATTGTTTAACTCTAACATGTATATCAGTTCAGAATCATTACCCCAGACCCCTGCATGAAACAAGTTTGTTGACCAAAGTATAGTGCCTATGTGCAGTTTTTATTGTTGTTAAAAAAAAAAAAAAAAACTACTTTTGTCAGAGTTACTCAGATAAGTGAGGTAGTTTCATATATTTGCAGTATAGTTATACTGTTTTTTTCACATTCTTCATTCCATCCTGGGATACCTCAAATCACTAATTTTTATATATATATATATATATATATATATATATATATATATATATATATAAAATCTTGAATACATTGAGATCTGCTTTTTGTAATGTAAGGTTCTATAGGTTTGAAAAATGCATAGTTTCATGTATCTCCCATTACAATACTTTACAGAACAGTTTAAACACCCTGAAAATCCCCTTTACATCACCTACTCACCATCCTCCCCTTCTCTACCCACAACCCTGGGGACCAATGATCTTTTTACCATGTCTATAATTTTGTCTTTTCCAGGATGTCATATAGTTGAAGTCATACAGTATTTAGTCTTCACATTTTCTTTCTTCATGTTGCAATATGCATTTAATATTCATCCATGTCATTTTGTGACTTGACAGCTCATTTCTTTTTATTTCTGAATATTATTCCTTTGTATGGATGTACTACAGTTTACCCAGTCACCTATTGAAGGCCGTGTTGGCTGCTTCCAGTTTTTGGCAATTATGAATAAAGTTGCTACCAAAATTCATGTCCAGGGTTTTGTGTGAACATGAAGTTTTCCAAAATAGTTGGGTAAGTGCCTAGGAGTGTGATTGCTAGATCATATGACAAAACTATGTTTACTTCTGTAAGAACTTACCAAACTGTCTTCCAAAGTGTCTGTAATTTTTACACTCAACAGCAATGAATAAGTTCCTGGTGTTATGCATCCTTGCTAGCAGTTGGTACTATCAGGTTTTTTTAAGTCTTTTTAATAGGTATGTAGTGGTATTTCATTGTTATTTTGATTTGAAATCCCCTAATGAAAAATGATGTTGACTAGTATTCCATAGGTTTATTTGACATTTGTATTTTTTTGGTGAGGTATCTGTGTTACTATTTTTCCCATTATTAAAATATTTTTTATTGTTGAGATTTAAGAGTTTCTTGTACATCTTGGACACAAGTCCTTTATCAAATATATACTCTGAAAAATTTTCTCCCAGTCTGTGGATTGTAATTTTCATTCTCTGAACAGTGTCTCTCACAGAGATGAAGTAAAATTTTGGGAGTCCAAAAATCTTTGATTTTGTCCCATCTCTGTCTCTTTCCAGCAGTATTTCTGCTGGTATAATATTCCCAGGAACCTTGTTGGTCTTCCATGTAATTCAGAGGGGTCACACCATTAGGAAAGAGTTCTCAACAGATCCTTCTTGGGTAAACCCATCTTTAATCCTGGCTTCTGCTAAGACGGTTTATTAGATCCAAGCATCACATACCTAATCTTTCAGTGAAAGATTTTCCAGCTATACCCTTGGCCCTCTCTCCAGAGCATGATTTTTCCAAGGGTAAATTTCCTAGTTTTAGCTAGGAAATTTAAATTTTCTCATTTCCTTTGCAATCTGGATAAACTGAGAATTTCCCAAGTCATCAGATATTTGTTTATTTTTGTTTAGCAATTCCTTCCTCAGTTTGTCTTGTTCTCATGTTTTACTGTAAGCAGCAAGGAGAAACAAGGCTGATACTTCAACATTTTGCTTTGAAATCTCCTCAGCTAATTTTATCTATTACAAATTCTGCTTTCCACTCAACAGTAGAATAAATTCAACCAAGTTCAATGCTGCTTTATAACAGGAATTGCCATTCCTCCTGTCTATAACATGTTCTTCATTTCTTTCTGTACTCTCACCAGTTACCTTCAATCTCCATATTTTTACCAACCATCTCTTCAGAACAACCTAGACTTTTTCCATCATGTGCATCTAAATTCTCTCAGCCTCTACTCATTATCCAATTCCAAAGCCATTTACAAATTTATAAGTATTTGTTAATGGTAACACTTCACTTTCCAGTACCAGAACGTGTATTAGTTTCCTAGGGTAGTCATAATAAATTACTATACACTTGGTGGCTTAAAACAACAGAAATTTATCTTCTCACAATTTTGGAGGCCATAAGTCCAAAATCAAGGTCAATAGGGATGATTCCTTCTGGAGACTCTCAGGGACAATCTGTTCCATGCCTCTCTTCTTGATTCTGGTGGCTGCAAGCATGTCTTGATTTTCCTTCGTTTGTAGATGTGTCATTTTAGTCTCTTGTCACCTTTAACTTATAAGGACACAAGTCATTGGATATAGGCCCCACACTTAATCCAAAATCATCTCATCTCAACATCCTTAACTTAATGACATAGCTAAGATCTTATTTTCAGATGAGACCACAATCACATGTACCAGCATGTGATTAACAGGTAAACATTTAGATATACCCCTTTGGGGAAACTGTTAATATACTACAGTAACCAGTATAATTTCCCTTCTTGACTGAAGAACTTTTTTATGCATTTCTTGCAGGGTATGTCTGTTGGTAATGAGTTCCCTCACTTTTTGTTTGTTGGAAATAATCTTTATTTCTCCTTTTCTTTTGAAGGATAACTTGCCTGGATAAGAAATTTTAGGATAGTGAGGGTTTGTTTTTGTTTTGTTTTTAATTTCAGCACTTTGAATGTTTCATTCCACACTTTCTGTTTACACAATTTCTGCCAAGAAACTCCCTCAAATTCCTATCTTTGTTTCACTATCAGTAAGGTGGGGTTTTTTCCTCTGATTTCTTTCAAGATTATCTCTTTGTCTTTGGTTTTCTGCAGTTTTTATATGATATACTTTGTTGTAGACTTTTTTGTTATTTATCCTGAATGGTAGTCTCTGAGGTTCTTGAATCTGTGGTTTGGTGTCTGTCATTAATTTTGGAAAGTTCTCAGCCATTATTACTTATGGTATTTCTTCCACTTGGTTCTCTCTGTCTTCTTCTTCTTGTATTCCAATTATGCATATGTTATAACTTTTGACATTGTCTTTCAAATGTCTTTCAAATCTTAGTCTTTATATTGTTATTGTTACTATTACTATTATTATCTTTGCATTTTGGTTCGGGAAGATTCTATTGACCCTCCTTTAAGTTCACTGATATTTTTTAATATATTTCCAGTCATTTTATGACCCCATTAAAGACATTGTTCATTTCTGTTACAGTGTTTTTAATCTCCAATATTTCTTTTTGATTCTTGACGTTTCCATCTCTCTGCTTACATTACCTATCTGTTCTTTTATATTGTCTGTTTTTCCCATTAAAGCTCAGCATATTAATCATAGTTGTTTTAAATCTATGGTCTGATAATTCCCATATCCCTGACATATCTGGGTTTTATTCTGATGCTTTCTTTGTATCTTCAGACTGTTTTTTCTTGCCTGTTATCATGACTTGAACTTTCATTGAAAATGAAACATGATATATAAGGTAACACAAGCCTAGTAATATAGACCTTACTGTTAATCTGCATAGGAGTTGTGCTGGATTTAATGTTGTTGTAGTTGTAGATGACAGAAGATTCAAATTCCTGTAGTGTCCTAATATTTGTTTTTCCTGTTGTCTTTCGAGTTCCTTAATTCCTCATCAGGTAGAGTATGCATCTTGCTGCTCTATCAGCTGTAATTCTCTGTGGCTATACTGAAGTCCTATTGGTGTAGTTGTTAAGTGTGGGGGAGGGAAAGCATTGCACAATTGTAAGATTAAATATTCATCTTTTAGTGGGCTTATGTCCCTGGGCTTTGACTTTCACAAGTGTGTCTTAGAAATTTTTATCCCTTAGGTGATCTGGAGTGGGAGAAATGCCCTTTTGTTTGGTAGTTTAAGGTTCTGGTAGTCTTTCCTCTGTGAAACAGGCCTTTGATATGGAGAACACTCTGCGTATATTTCACTTTTTTTTTTTTTTTATCCTCCGCCCCTGCCAACATCATGAGAGGATCTTTCTTGACTCTTTACCTTGAGAGCTTAGGTGGGAACCTGGAGGTAAAAACCACAAAAGTTGCCTCTTATCACAAAGCTGTAGTTTCCAGGAATTTCTCACTCTTAAGCTAGTTTATACTCACCCTCCGATATTTCATAAAAATAACCATTTAAATGTACCTAACAGTTTATGGCTCCAGTTGTTTGTGCTACAGGCAAGCAGATCTCAGTTGTGAGTTTCTGTATTTGTCTGCCTATCCAGACTTTAGTGTGGTGATTTGCCCTGAAACTTTAGTCTCAGATGAGCTGTGTAAAGTCACTGATTTTTAGTTTGTTCACCTTTTCCTTGTAAGGATGGGAGTGACAACTTGAAAACTCTTTACGTGTTAGAGTTTAAACCAGAATTTCCTCTTTTACTTTTTTTTTTTTTTTGGTTTATTTATTTATTTATTTTTTTAACATCTTTATTGGGGTATAATTGCTTTACAATGGCGTGTTAGTTTCTGCTTTATAACAAAGTGAATCAGTCATACATAAACATATGTTCCCATATGTCTTCCCTCTTGCGTCTCCCTCCCTCCCACCCTCCCTATCCCACCCCTCCATCCTCTTTTACTTTTAAAAGCCAAACCTCTTCATATGGTTGTCTCCAGATATTATGTCAAGTTTTTACTTCATGTTTGCTTTCTTTTAACATTTTTTATGAAAAAAATATACAAATATCACAGTACCATGATTCCATGAAATTATCATTTAGCTTCAACAATTATGAAACATACAAGAGGAACTTATGTGATATATTTTTATATAAGATAGAAGATAGAATGTAAATTACAAATACTTACTGAGATTGTGTCAAATACTTGAGAATCTAACTTGAAGAGGCTACCACTGACCAAAGATAGGGCAATATGTGAATATCACAAAGGATAATTACTACAATTGATTAAAACACTTCACTCTCATTTAAATCCATGAGGTCGTAAAAATTAAATAGATATAAAATAATGATAGTGAATAAACTCATTTTTTAAACTAGTAAAAAAAAGAAAAAGTTTGAACCATTCATGTGTATTTCTTAATAGTTATTACCAAATCTGAAATAAGAAAATTTTTCATTTTTAAAAAATATTTCACTTTGACATAAGAAGAAATGACAAGAGTAAAATAGTAGTGGCTACTAACGTTAGGAAAAAAACAATGGCATCCAGGCATTCTGTCCTTCTTGATGGAAGATTGTAAATTCCCCTATGAAGTAGTCTTGCCAAAAACATATAACCTGAAACTAATGCTCTGTAGATGCTATTATAAGTATAGGAAATACGAAGCACAGAGGAACGTGTTGCTGTACACTGTGAGAATATAATTGGCAAATCCCAGACTGTAGAAAACAGTACAGGCCAAATAATCCAGTTGCTTCAACCACAATATTAACAACAAAAATGCAATGAATTAACATACTTAACAAAATATAATGAACAATGAGAGAATGCTAAAAGATTGTTTTTTGAGCTCTGTTTTTATAAGACAAAAATTAGAATATATTTAATGGCTTATGTTTTATCTTTGTTATTATTATTGTCTTTCCGAGTAGTTTTGAGGCCCTATGAATATGCCTATTCAAGTCTTTGTTGTACAATTTTAATTCTCTAAAACTAGTCAGAAGTATCAGAAAATAATACCAAAGTCATATCCAAAATTGTGAGAGAAGTATGCCACATAATACAATTTGAAAAATTATAACAAGAGAGTATTTAGAAAATTATAGTCTAATATAATTTATACAATAGTGATAGTATTTGCTATAAAAGAAAAAAACCTTGAAACATAAAAGCATAATTAGATTACCGCTTGTGTCATTTTCAATTCCATACCTGCATTATGTTTAGATAATCTCCAAACCATAAAAGTAAATGCCCTTACATCTTTGGTATAGTCAATATGAATATAGAAAGCATTTAATACAGCTATAGAAAATTTTAATAAAATATATGATGAGGAAGAAGATGATCATTATTATTATTTGCTTTCTGAGGTAATTTCAAGGACATGAAATTTAAAAAACAACTTGAAAAACTTAAACTTCTCACGATAACCTATTATACCAAAAAATATTTCTCTTCATTTCAAGTTGTGGTGTCAGGTAAGGAAATCAAAAAACTAAGATATATTAATTTCCTCAGTTTTATACTATAAACTTTATATACTTCCATCATTAAATTTTTATGTTAAAAAATTTTTAATATTGGAAGCACTAAGAGGAGGCAAATTACTTTTATGGGAAAGGTAGATTCTCTGAGCTTTTCTTCCCATCCATGGCCTAAAGCTAATTTTCTGAAATAACCCAAGGGAGAGAAACACATTTTTCAAAGTGTTGAGTTCTGGGGGAAAACATTTTGATTATCATGTTTGATTATATTAACATGAAAAAAGTGTCTTTGTCTATTTTAGTTTTAGTCCAAAAAGTTCATCTTTCTCTAGTTATGCCCCCAATACAAAATTTCATTTATGGTTTATAACTGTGTCAGTCAGCTATTGTCACAATACTATTGCATAAAATCCACTCCAAAACAAAGATTCATATATCAATAAGCCTCTGTTCCTATATTCATGGTTCTGAATGCAGCTGCATGTTAGCACATTTAAGCTGGGCTCAGGTCAATAGGGCTTGGCTTTTTCCCTACAAGTTTAGCTAAAGTAGACTTTGCATGTATAAATACTAACTGAAGGAAAACCAGTAGAGCAAGAAAGAAAGCCTATTCGTGTAAGCATATTTTAACCCCTTACTCTGTTATGCATATTATTATCCAGTTGGCCAAAACAAGTTACATGGCATGGGACATAGATGCTGAGAGGGATTAAGAATATCAAAAGTTAAATCTACCATTGTCTACTCTCTTAGTCATAATTTATGATCCTTCCACACACAAAATTCGCTCACCTGCTCCTCAAGATTTACTAATTGTTGCTCAGGATCTCACAGTCTACATCAGGTCTGGAATCAGTTATTTTTATATGGAGACCTATTAACTAAAAAGACAAGTTATTCTCCACCTGCATATCCTACATATGATTGTGGAATAGTGACAGAGAAGCTGCAATAAACACTCTCATATGAAAAAAGGAGAAATGGGAGATAGACTAGAGCCACTGATCTCTAGGAATTCTGAAATCCTGCTGGACAAACATTATCATGTACTCCGAATCATGGGGTAGAAAATTTTCTTGACGAAACCCCAGCTCCACTTCCTGGAAGAGGCTCTTCTCTATGAATCTTTCCATTTGCCTGTTTGGCATTTTCTATTATTCTCTGCCTATAGTTAAGTGGAGGACCAGAGCTTTTGGTTTGTTTTGCTTGTTTTTAATATTGTGGACAAACAGGTGACATTCTCACAAATATAGATCTCTCAAAATTTTGGGATTTTTTTTAATAGATTCAATTCCAGTCAACTATAGGTGCCAAAGCCTCGCCCACATATCTTTTAGAGGTATTACTCTTACCATGCTTTTGTGGGACTATATGCTTCACCTTATTAGGAGTCTGTTTACCCAGCTATAAGCATCTAGTAAGTTCCACCCTACTTATATCAGAAGTCTTAATAAATGGTGGAGCTGCCAAGCCCTTGGTTTTGTTTACTTTTATCTACAGGAAGTATTTTAAGGATGCATAATTTTTGGACTTTGCCCCAAGGCTGTATTTTAAGTTTTGAATTATTATTGGCTGGAGAGACCAAAGATAAAAAGAAGTTTTATGATTTTATTTTCAAATCCATCATGGGTCAGTATTTCTAGCTTCTTCATAATCCTTCTTAATTCTATTTGTAAATTAGCCTATTCCTTTTTAAATCCCTTATAATAGTTTTCATAGCTCCTGCTCTCCAGCCCCAAAGCCCATGCCATATACCTTAGGTTTTTGTTATGGCTACTACTTCTAGGTTCCAATGTCTTGATCCATCAGCTACTGACTCAATAATGGTTAGTAACAATCCTCTCCAAACCTCAGTTACATAAAACAACAATAAGAATTTATTCCCACATTCATGGGTCTCTAATTCTGTTGTAAATCTGCTAATCAAGGCAAGGCTTGACAGAGTGGCTCTTCTTCAAACTGTAGGTCTAAATGGGCTGAGCTTTTGACTACGTTGGGCTCAGGTAGGCCCCACAGTATTCATTCTGAGTCTGAGGGTAAAATGGTTCTTAGCTACTTTAGAGAAGCTCTTCTCATGGCAGAGTCAGAAATGATAGGCCCAAGCTTATCTACTCAGACACACTTAAAGTTCCTCTGGCATCATATCTGATAACATCCTCTTAGTGAAAACAATTCCTATGATAAAATGTGTGGCTACAGGGAGGCATGCATAATTGGGAACCATAATGCAATTGGCCACTGTAATATAATTAAATTTATGGTAACTGTTTACTCTAATTGGCATGTCTGTATTAATTTAGTTCACAAAGAAATAATGGACTACCTTGGCAATAATAAAACTTAGTTAAAAAAAATCTGTACTCAAGGCCTCAAATACACAAATTTGTTATCATTAAAGCATCAGAAATAATTTACTTACAAATTTACCAGTGGAAATATTATATTCTCACTTATGTAAACTCTTTAACTGTGAACACTAACTTAACTCAATTTGTTCCTAATACATATGCAAAAATAGAATCTCAACATCAATGCTACCTAAAGAGATAGATATAGCACAGATTTAAAATAGATTTACTAACTGATATAAACCTTAATTTGGAACTGGTTTTCCCCTTGGGCACTCTTTTGAGTAAGGTCAGTGAAGAAATAAATTCTCTTACTTTACTTAACAGTCCTTTTCCCGTTCACATTTTTTTAAACATCTTTATTGGAGTATAATTGCTTTAAAATAGTTGTGTTAGTTTCTGTAGTTTCTGCTTTATAACAAAGTTAATCAGCTATACATATACATATATCCCCATAGCTCCTCCCTCTTGCATCTCCCTCCCACCCTCCTTATCCCACCCCTCTAGGTGGACACAAAGCACCGAGCTGATCTTCCTGTGCTATGTGGATGATTCCCACTAGCTATCTATTTTACATTTGGTAGTGTATATATGTCCCTGACACTCTCTAACTTTGTCCTAGCTTACCCCTCGCACTCCCCATGTCCGAAAGTCCATTCTCCACCTTTGTGTCTTTATTCCTGTCCTGCCCCTAGGTTCTTCAGAAACTTTTTCTTTTCTTTTTTCTTTTTTAGATTCCATATATATGTGTTAGCATATGGTATTTGTCTTTGCTTTCTGACTCCCTTCACTCTGTATGACAGTCTCTAGGTCCATCCACCTCACTACAAAAAACTCCATTTCGTTTCTTTTTATGGCTGAGTAATATTCCATTGTATATATGTGCCACATCTTCTTTGTCCATTCATCTGTCAGTGGACACTTAGGTTGCTTCCATGTCCTGGCTATGGTAAATAGAGCTGCAATGAATATTGTGGTACATGACTCTTTGAATTATGGTTTTCTTAGTGTATATATGCAGTAGTGGGATTGCTGGGTTGTATGGTAGTTCTATTTTTAATTTTTTAAGGAACCTTCATACTGTTCTCCATAATGGCTGTATCAATTTACATTCCCACCAACAGTGTAAGAGGGTTCCCTTTTCTCCACAACCTCTCCAGCATTTATTGTTTGTAGATATTTTGATGATGGCCATTCTGACAGGTGTGAGGTGATACCCCATTGTAGTTTTGATTTGCATTTCTCTAATGATTAGTGATGTTGAGTATCCTTTCATATGTTTATTGGCAATCTGTATATCTTCTTGGAGAAATGTCTGTTTGGGTCTTCTGCCCATTTTTGGATTGGGTTGTTTGTTTTTCTGATATTGAGCTGCATGAGCTGCTTGTAAATCTTGCAGATTAATCCTTTGTCAGTTGCTTCATTTGCAAATATTTTCTCCCATTCTAAGGGTTGTCTTTTCATATTATTTTTGGTTTCCTTTGCTTGCAAAAGCTTTTAAGTTTCATTAGGTCCCATTTGTTTATTTTTGTTTTTACTCTCATTACTCTAGGAGGTGATTCAACAAAGATCTTGCTGCAGTTTATGTCAAAGAGTGTTTACCTCTAAGAGTTTTATACTGTCTGGCTTTACATTTAGGTCTCTAATCCATTTTGAGTTTATTTTTGTGTATGGTGTTAGGAAGTGTTCTAATTTCATTCTTTTACATGTAGCAGTCCAGTTTTCCCGGCACCACCTATTGAAAAGGGCATCTTTGCTCCATTGTATATTCTGGCCTCCTTTGTCATAGATTAGGTAACCATCGGTGCGTGAGTTTATCTCTGGGCTCTGTATCCTGTTGCATTGATCTATATTTCTAGTTTTGTGCCAGTACCATACTGCCTTGATTAATGTAGCCCTGTAGTATAATCTGAAGTCAGGGAGCCTGATTCCTCCAGCTCCATTTTTTTTTTTTTCCCCCTCACGATTGCTTTTTGCTATTTGAGGTCTTTTTTGTTTACATACAAATTGTAAAATGTTTTATTCTAGTTCTATGAAAAATGCCATTGGTAATTTGATTTGGATTACATTGAATCTGTAGATTGCTTTGGGTAGTATAGTCATTTTTACAATATTGATTCTTCCAATCCAGGAACATGGTATATCTCTCCATCTGTTTGATTTCTTTCATCAGTATCGTATAGTTTTCTGCGTACAGGTCTTTTGCCTCCTTAGGTAGGTTTATTCCTAGGTATATTATTCTTTTTGTTGCAATGGTAAATGGGATTGTTTCCTTAATTTCTCTTTCTGATCTTTCATTGTTAGTGCATAGGAATGCAAGAGATTTCTGTGTATCAATTTTGTATCCTTCGACTTTACTAAATTCATTGATTAGCTCTACTAGTTTTCTGGTGGCATCCTTAGGATTTTCTACATATAGTATCATGTCATCTGCAAACAGTGACAGTTTTACTTCTTGTTTGCCAATTTAGATTCCTTTTATTTCTTTTTATTCTCTGATTGCCATGGCTAGGAGTTCCAAAGCTATTTTGAATAATAGTGGTGAGAGTGGGCACCCTTGTCTTGTTCCTGATTTTAGAGGAAATGGTTTCAGTTTTTCATCATTGAAAATAATGTGTGCTATGGGTTTTTCATTAATGGCCTTTATTATGTTGAGTAGGTTCCCTCTGTGCCCACTTTCTGGAGAGTTTTTATCATAAATGGATGTTGAATTTTGTCAAAAGCTTTTTCTGCATCTATTGAGATTATCATGTGGTTTTTATTCTTCAATTTATTAATATGGTGTATCACACTGATTGATTTGCCTATATTGAAAAATCCTTGCATTGCTGGGATAAACCCCACTTCATCGTGGTGTATGATCCTTTTAATGTGCTGTTGGATTCTGCTTGCTAGTATTTTGCTGAGGATTTTTGCATCTATGTTCATCAGTGATATTGGTCTGTAATTTTCTTTTTTTGTGATATCTTTGTCTGGTTTTGGTATCAGGGTGATGGTTGCCTCATAGAACAAGTTTGGGAGTGTTCCTCCCTCTGCTATATTTTGGAAGAGTTTGAGAAGGATAGGTGTTAGCTCTTCTCTGAATGTTTGATGGAATTCCCCTGTGAAGCCATCTGGTCCTGGGCTTTTGTTTGTTGGAAGATTTTTAATCACAGTTTCCATTTCAGTGCTTGTGATTGGTTGTTCATATTTTCTATTTCTTCCTGGTTCAGTGTCGGCAGGTTGTGCATTTCTAAGAATTTGTCCATTTCTTCCATGTTGTCCATTTTATTGGCATAGAGTTGCTTGTAGTAATCTCTCATGATCCTTTATATTTCTGCACTGTCAGTTGTTACTTCACCTTTTTCATTTCTAAATCTATTGATTTGAGTCTTCTCCCTTTTTTTTTTTTGATGACTCTGGCTAATGGTTTATCGATTTTGTTTATCTTCTCTAAGAACCAGCTTTTAGTTTTATTGATCTTTGCTATTGTTTTTTTTGTTGTTTCTATTTCATTTATTTCTGCTCTGATTAATATTCTCTGGGGCTGGGAATTCTCTGGTGTTCCAGCATCCTGGACTTCATGCGCCCACTCCAGAGGCTCAGGTCTGACCCCTGGCCTGGGTATGAAGCCCCGTAAAGCCACATGGCTCAGCAAAAAAGGAAAGAAAAGAAAAAGAAGGGTGGGAAGAAAACTAATGAAAAGAAACAGACAAAGCCCAAGACAAATAACTAAGACAAAAATAAGCAACACAGCAATAGCAACAATTAAAAACAAACCAAAGAAACAAACAAAACCCCAGACAAATGGTAAAAGCAAAACCAAATGAACAAAACAAAACAAAATACACACACAAAATAATAAAAACAGGAAACAAAACACAAGTGAACAAGCAAACAAAAGAATCACAAAATGAAATCAAACAACTAAAAACAAAACTAACAAAAACAAATAATAAAAAACAAAACAAAAGCAGAATGCAAACTGAAAGAAAAAGCAAAGAAAACAAAACAAACACATAAAATGATAAAATAATGATTAGAACAAATAGAACAAAGGAAAGATAAAAACAGGAAAAAACAGAACAACAAAAAAGTAATAAAGAAATAGAAATATAAAAAAAAATTAATATAATAATTTTTTAAGAAACTAAATAAAAACATATGATAATAAGAACAACAGAAAAAAACATTTTAAAAAATAGTAATAATTATATTTTCCTGGGGTCTCAGCTGTCAGCATCCTTGCCCCCACTATGAGTCACAGCCAACCTCCACCTCCACAGGAGGCACTCCAAAACTCTAGGTAGGTCTCTGGTCCCTCTGTGGGCACTGTGGAGGCAGCTCAGACCATGACCTGGCTCACCTCCCAAGTGTACTAGTCCTCAAAGTTTACAGCTGCCAGAACTAGACCAATTTCATTTGTGGGAACATTCATTGTCCATTCAGATATTCCATAGATGCAGGGTTTACCAAGCAGATTGCAGGGATTTAATCTACAGTTTGTTAAGCTGCACAGAAAGGTTTATTTCCTTTTCCTTAGTCGCCCCACCCCTGGGGCTCAGCTGTGCTTTTTGCTCCACCTCTGCGTGTGGACCACCCACAGGAGTCTGCTCCCAAGGCTGCCTTGGAGCACTCGGGGCTGCCCTGGTGAGGATGGGTGCAGAGGTGGTGTGACTGCCTGGGTTGCGGGACCCCAGTGGCAACAGGTTCACAGGAAAGCCAGTGGCCATGAGTGTGAGCGATACGGCCCTAGTGGGAGCCTTTCCTAGCACCTGGCGGCAGGCGTGAAAGGGCTTTTCCTAGTGCCTGAGGGGGCAGGAGGCTGGCGTGTGGGGAGAGAGACACTGCAATGGCTGTGCATCACTCAACAGTAGCACCTTGCTTCTATGTCAGTCTGGGTTTCCTCCACAAGCATTCCTCATTTCGGATTTCCTCCCTCCCATCCCCTCAGTTTATCTCCTTGCAGCCCACAGCAGTCCTCCTCCCAGCTTTGCTCTCCAGTCCCCATGTTCCAGCTTTCAGCCCCTGTGTCCACTGGAGGACACATGTCCCAGTCTGGGGTGCACAGGCCTGTGGCACAGACCATCTGTGTAGGTCTTACTCTGTCCTGTCTGCCACAGACTGGCCATTTCACCCTCCTCTGACAGCCTCAGATGCCCCCCTTCTGTTCCAACTGATTTCCCCATCAGTGAAGGGGCTCCCCCTGATGCGGGAGTCTCTCCTCTGCTTCAGCTCTCCCCCAGGGGCACATATCTCTTTCTGCTTCCTCTCCTCTTCTTTTTCCCTTCTTTCTTTCATCGTATCCGTTTATGTGGAGATCTTTCCTGTCCTTTCCGGTGTCCAGCGTCTTCTGCTAGTGTTCAGCCAGTGTTCTGTGAGAATTGTTCCATCTGTAGATGTATTCTTGATGTGTCTGTGGAGAGAGACGAACTCCACATCCTCCTGCTCCTCCATCTTGGTCAAGAAGACAGTTTGCTCATTTCTAAGCTCCATTTCCTCCATGGAACATATCGCCTAAGACTTGTTAGATATCAGTTCCGGTTTAAAGCACTGCTACTAATATTCCAGAAGGAGACTGTCCCTTTGGGAAATGTGTGCAAACATTCTAGCTATTTTAAAATGATGTTTTGGACTCTAATGGTAGCCTCAGTGCCTGTGAATTAGTGAAAAACATTTTTCTGCCTCTCTGTCACGTTAGTGTTTTCTGAATCATAACTCCAGGTGCCCCAGATAACAAGATGACTCATCTTTTCCACCATTACTGTTGTATGATATCCAAGGTGGCCAAAGTCAGTGCCAGCATTGTGATATTGACACTAATTACACAATGGAATAAATCTCATCCTGACTTTCGAGTCTTGAGTTTGTTCCATTGTAAACCTCTAAGACCAGGAAAAGTTCCTCCCCAGCATTCTGCTAGAAGTTCAGGGGTCCCTTGGGGTTTACACATGTCCTAAGAAGTAGTGGGAAGGCCACAACTATAGTAGTTAGATGGGTACTGAGAAGGATTCTGGTGAACTGGTGGGCATCCCTCTTGCAGGCAGAGTTGCGACTTTGGTGGAAAAGGAATGGAATTTCACTTTGAGGTAGGTGGCATGATAAACTGGCTGACAGTCAAGATAAAGAGTTGAGGGATGAGAGCTCCTAGTCAGATGTTCACTTGAGAGGACCTCTCCCCAATGTAACTCCTCAAAATATTTAGTTATTTGGAGTGGTGCTTGTCTTGGTCTACTTAGCCAGCACTTTCTAGAAATCCCCATCACCACTCTGCCCTTTGCAATTCTTCTAGCCTAAATTCTCCACATTCTACAGCCCACTTCATAAGCCATCATGGATACTTTTCCTCTCATTTTGCCATTTCTTCTTTATACATCTATAAACAAAGACTTCCTTTTTTTTTTTTTCCACTGTAGACTTTTGGGCAATAAAATAAAAAGATAAAAATTAACAAGTCAACCAACCAACAAACATTTAAAAAAATTTTTTCAAACATAAGGAATATTCAGTTTTCAGATGCATTCTGCACATAAAGAGGGTATGTGGAAGTGCTACTACGAAAATTTGAATCATTCCATAGCAGCAAGAAAAAATTAAAAAAGCAAAAATACTAGTTTTCACACTAGAATATATAATGTTCTGTTATAAATGCCTAGAATGTGATTGAGTTATTCTAATCCCAGCATTTCCACATTTGGCTCTCAAATTATTCTCAGGGGAAAAAAAAGGAATAAAAGCAAGGAAAGGAGAGAGGAGGAGGAGAGATATAGCAGGAATCTGTGACTGAGCAAAAAATAATACATTACATTGTGTATGGGCACTGTTGAACCAATCCAATGAATCTTAGGTCTTCTCATTCCTACAAAGAACACTAGCCTATACTTAGCAGGGACATAAATGCTACAATTAGGCATTTATGATTAAGTCAAGCTATACTACTCCCTAGTTTATATTTAACTTCAAATATTTCAATATAAAATCTCATGAAGAAAATCTAGGTACCTGGACCATGGTTAATAAATGAAATGTTGAGTGTGTTGCACAAAATAAAAAAGAAATACTTCTGTTTTTCTTAAAGCTTTCATAGAGGTCTGATGTAGCCAGTCCAACATCGGACTAACAGCTGACTGAAATAATGACTGTAAAATACTTATTTTGGAGCCTAGCATGATATGAGCATTTAAAATTTAACAAAGCAAGCATGTTTATACTGTGGAAAATAGACTAAAAAAATACCAAGAATAGCTCTGAAGAAAAAATTCATAGCATGCCCATATTAGGAGGCCAGATCATAGAAGGCAAGAATGATAGTTGCTTCTACTTTAGTCAACCCTGGAGAATTAAAACGACCAATTTAATGAATGTGCCCCTGGGCGTGTTTTAGCACAAGTTTAATAGGATTATCTTACTTCTCTAACTTTTTTGAGTATAGTGTCACTCTCCTAGAATCTTGGGACATAGTTCAGACATAGAGACTTCACATTCTCAAAATATATCTCCTTTCTTATTTCATTGTATCTAGGTACAGTGTTCTTTTTCTCAAAATTGTCTTCATTCCAATCACACACACTTATTTAGCAAATCTCTACTTATCCTTCAAAACACAATTCAATATTATCCTTGACAATGATCTCCTATCATGTGCTGATGGATTGTTTATTATGGCACTTACGCTCTTAACATTATTAGTTTACATGTATACCTCCTTCAGAATGTGGTTCTGAGGAAGTCAGATACTGTATTTCATTCATCACAATATCCCCAGATATTGTATTGCATATCACTCCACACTTGGCACATAGTTGACATAAAATACAAGTTTAAAAAATGAATGAAAACTTCATTTCACTGTAGCATAGAAACAGGTTCTGATATGAGTAGATTCATTTTATAGATGATGCTAAAGATAGAGAAATATAAAGTGAAGATGAAAAGGTAATAAATACAACTATAACATTGACAGAGTAGAGATCATACATCTGTACACATTTAAGTACATATTCCATTATATCCAGAGAATGGGGAGAGGGAAAGGATAGGAAACTATTAGAAGTAATAAAAGTGATAAAAATACAAGAAACCACAATGGTTCCCACCCTCGCAAAAAAAAAGGACTAAAGTAAATGATGAGTGCCCAAACTGTGGGAGGAACTACCATTTAACCAACAACACAAGTAAGGGGTGGTCCTTGTGACTACATTTCTGGTCCTGCTTTGAGTGTCTATACTTGGACCATGATTCCTAAGGCAACAAGGGTTAAAAGGTGCAGTATAGATACCTGCTACAACATGAATTAACCCATAAAACATTAGGCTAATTTAAAGAAGCCAGACACAGAAAGTCAAATATGGTGTGCTGACTGAAAGTAGATAAATGGTTGCTGGAGGAAGAGAGTGATAAAAGATGTTTTAAAATTAGATAGAGGTGATGGTTGCATGACTGTGAATTTAATTTTTTAAAGAAACACTTAATTGTATACTTTAAAAGGATTGTGTGATATATGTCAATTAAGCCATTATAAAAATTGAGGGAAAACAGTTTGGTGCATGATCAGACAATAGAAAGACTAGTTAAAATCAGGATTTGGGGGGAAAATACGTGGCATGTAGCATCCAGAGTTCTATGTCTTCTCATTAGTTTATGGTGCCCTCAACATTTTAAAGAAATTTTTTAAAATATCAAACACTTCAAGGAATAATACATCAAAAACCCTATGATCCCATAACGATAATATAAAAAAAAACTATTAGCAAATTGTCATAATTGTTTCAAGACTTTTAATATATAAAAGAAATAAAATATTTCACATTAATGTAAATGCCTTTTTTTTTTTTTTTTTTTGTAAATGCCTTTTCAACCAAGAGCCTGAGTCTGTATTTCTACTTTGTTGGAAACCAAAATTTTTAAAATTATTTTTAAATAATACACTTATTTGATTCTCTAATCTATATTTTTCTGATGTTTCATTGGGCCATAAAAAGCACAAATCAGCCACCAGTTATTAACATTAATATTTCAAACTGCCAGTTAAGGTGCATGGATTGCAAAGTATAAAAGTAATGCTCATTTTAAAAATTTGAAAATTAATAAAAGCATTGCTATCAATCTATATTAGGAGAGGCAATGACAGCCCTAAAAAAATAATAATAATAAAATAACTATATCTGTCACTTCAAGAATTTTAGAAAAACGTTTAAATTCTTTAGCAGAGTAATATGAATAATGAGAAACTCAACAGTATCTGTTGGGAAAATGACAAATACTTGATTTTTCTTCCATTCTCTTTCAGCTCTCTTAAAGTGTTAGTTTGGAATAAAAAGGGAAAAATATAGAAGAATTAGTTAAGTGAATAATATAAACCAAAATAAATTTTATTTTAATAGAGCAGTAATATTGAAACAATACTCTTTGGAGCAATTGTAACACAATTTCCTAAAACTCAAATTAATTTTAATTTTGAGCTCCCATCTTTCCAGGCTTCTGAGAAACATAACTTTAGTCATTTGTAAATATCTCCTAGTCTCTTAACAGACTAGAGCCAATCAAAGCATTGGGATTTTAGTAGTCCATAATAAGCCACCTCATATGAACCAGGTGAATATCCATGTAAAAACTATATTTTATAAAATTCAAAGTAATATCTATTTTGAACACTTACTCTACTGCATAACCTCAGTGTCTCAGGGTTCCACTGGCAGGCTGGTATCACAGTTCAGAGAGACATTTCAGAGAGCTGAGACATGGGCAAAGACCACTTGTTTACAGAAGATACCATTTAAACATCCCACAGTCAACATGAATGCTCAGATCCAGCACCTGTCTAAGGCCTCTGTTTCAAGTGACCACAGGGAAGACTCCACAAGACCACCTTTGGTTCTGTCTGGTGTTAAAAGATGCATCATTTCTCTTTGAACTCTTTCAATTCACTGGCATTGTGAAACTGCATCTCATCCAGGTGACTGTAGGATATTGCTGATTTCACTTATCACTTCTGTGAAGCATGCTTCAGTTTCTCTCATTCTCTTTTCACCCAACTTCTCACCTCATACCCTGCTTGCTCCATAGCTTCCTTGCTTTCTCCAAATCCAGATTGAGGAATTGTCTTCTAATCCAGGATTGAACCTACACTTGCTATGCCTGCTCATGGCGATGGATAGATGATAGATAGATAGATAGATAGATAATGTTGATACAGATATAGATATTTTTACTACTCAAGTGCCTCTTCCCAGGCACAAGTTTTGGCTTTTAGGGAAAAAAAAGGCAGGAAGAATCACAAGCTATTTTTGCTTTCTACCTTGTCACCGAAATTCTTGAATTTGGAAAATAAAAATGCTAATATAATACACTATAATGTAATATGATATGATATAGATAGAAATAAATAATAGATTAATGTCTCAAAATAGTGTCCTCACTAGGCTAAGGTATGTGAATGAAAACATTTTAGACATGTATTAGGCTGTTCTCAATTTGTATAAATTATGAGCTTCCAAGAACATTTAAGAAAGTGAATGCATAAACAAGGAAATTACATGTTTAATGAAGGATTTCTGTTTCTAAAAAACAAAACCTATTCTAATATCCATAATCAGGTTTTAACATTCAGGGTTTTTGAATTTGTGTTGTACACAATATATGTGTAATGTCTTACAAAATATTAAAATATAAGTATTAAATAAAATACTTTAAAAAGCACTTAAAGTTTTATTCTTTCATTTAACTTGAAATTTAATATATTGAAAAAAGCCTAGTTCAATATTAGGTTAGGAAATATTAGGAAGCTTAATTTGGTGATTTTTGCAAAGGATTAATCAGAGAAGTAAAAAATATTCACATAGAGGTTGTATTGATGACTTTGATGGGTTCTTAACATATTTCCTTAAATAAATTGTCAACACAAATTTAAAGACCAGATTTATTTTCTTTAAAAAGAGTCTGTTTGGTTTCAGCTCAGAGATGTAGAGAACTGAAAGAGAATTACCCTCATCCATACAACATTGATAAACCTGGAAAATGACACATTAGTTACCTTTCTTGAACCCATCACAGAACTAAATTTGCAGGGCAATTAAGTAATTTGAAACCTTGGGAAAGAGAGCCACCTGCAGCAAGAAACAAACCCTCTCATTTGCTTACTTGGAATGGATAAGAAATACCGGTTAAAAATTTTAAACAAATTACTAAGCCCACTGTGGCTGCAGACATGAGGGATTCACAACTTCTGCAGACCCTCCTTGAACTCAATCAGGAGATCACAGAAAAGAAATCTGAGAAAATCCAAGAAAGTTCTTTTCCTGGTACTGGTTGGGGAAATAGAACAGTGTTAACTGCTGAAACTTTGCCCAGATCCCACCTCCTCTATCTCCCAATCAAAGTAAAAGATTTCATCTGCAGAGAGAAAACAAAATCTGCTGCCTTAAGGCACTGGTGGAAATTCACTGCAGCGGATGGAAGACAAGACATTATACCAATTTTTATATCAATTTTAAACATACCTTCCAGAAATAAACATACCTTCCAGAAATTCTCAACTCACTCTATAAAGCCATTATTTCCCTAATACCAAAACCAGACAGAACCATTAAAACAAAAGGAAACTACAGACCAATTTGCCCTATGAAAACAGATGCAAAAATCCTCACCAAAATATTAACATACTACATTCAGTAACATATACAAGGGATAATACATCACCACCAAGGAGGATTCATCCCAGGAATGCAAAATGGGTTCATCATTAAAAAAATTAATGTATGGGCTTCCCTGGTGGTGTAGTGGTTGAGAGTCCACCTGCCGATGCAGGGGACACAGGTTCGTGCCCTGGTCCGGGAAGATCCCACATGCCGTGGAGCGGCTGGGCCCGTGACCTATGGCCGCTGAGCCTGCGTGTCCGGAGCCTGTGCTCCCCAATGGGAGAGGCCACAAGAGTGAGAGACCCGCGTACCGCAAAAAAAAAAATTTAAAAAGGCAAAATTGTGTTTGGGCTTCCCTGGTGGCGCAGTGGTTGAGAGTCCGCCTGCCGATGCAGGGGACACGGGTTTGTGCCCCGGTCCTGGAAGATCCCACATGCCATGGAGCGGCTAGGCCTGTGAGCCATGGCCGCTGAGCCTGCGCGTCCGGAACCTGTGCTCCGCAACGGGAGAGGCCACAACAATGAGAGGCCCTCGTATCGCAAAAATAATAATAATAATAATGTATTTATTTTTTATTGAATAATAGTGGCAAGAGTGGACACCCTTGTCTTGTTCCTGATCTTAGAGGAAATGCTTTCAGTTTTTCAACATTGAGAATAATGTTTGCTGTGGGTTTTTCATATATGGCATTTACTATGTTGAGGTAGGTTCCCTCTATGCCCAATTTCTGGAGAGTTTTTATCATAAATGGGTGCTGAATGCTGGAGAGGGTGTAGAGAGAAGGGAGCCCTCTTGCACTGTTGGTGGGAATGTAAATTGATACAGCCACTGTGGAGAACAGTATGGAGGATCCTTAAAAAACTGAAAATAGAATTACCATAGGATCCAGCAGTCCCACTACTGGGCATATACCCTGAGAAAACAATAATTCAGTAAGAGACATATACCACAATGTTCATTGCAGCACTATTTACAATAGCCAGGACATGGAAGCAACCTCAGTGTCCATCGACAGATGAATGGGTAAAGAAGATGTGGCACATATATACAACGGAATATTACTCAGCCATAAAAAGAAACGAAATTGAGTTATTTGTAGTGAGGTGGATGGACCTACAGTCTGTCATACAGAGTGAAGTAAGTCAGAAAGAGAAAGACAAATATCATATATTAACTCATATATGTGGAATCTAAAAAAGTGGTATAGATGATCTTATTTGCAAAGCAGAAATACAGAACAAACGTATGGAAACCAAAGGGGGAAAGGGAGGGTGGGATGAATTGGGAGATTGGAATTAACATATACACACTATTGATACTCTATATAAAATAGATAACTAATGAGAACCTACTGTATAGCTCAGGGAACTCTACTCAATGCTCTGTGGTGGCCCAAATGGGAAGGAAATCCAAAAAAAGAGGGGATATATGTATATGTATAGCCGATTCACTTCGCTGTACAGTAGAAACTAACCCAACATTGTAAAGTAACTATACTCAAATAAAAATTAATTTTAAAAAATCAATGTAAGTCTCCATACTAATAAAGAAGCATGTCATATGATCAGCTCAATTAATGAGGAAAAAGCATTTGTAAAAATTCCACACTCATTCATGACAAATATTCTTAGCAAACAATGAAGAGAATAACTTTAACATAATAAAGAACATACTTTTTCCCTAAGTTCAGGAGGAAGGCAAGAATTTTCACCGTTACCACTGCTTGTTCAACATCGAACTGGAAGTTCAAGCCAGCGCAATGAGGAAAAAAACAAAAGAAAAAAATACAGATTGTAAAGAAAAAATTAAATCTATACACAAATCTGTTTTTAATATATAAAAATCCCAAAGTATCTAGAAAAGTTAGTGCATTTAAATGTGTTAATCTAGGCTATGAGGCCAAGATACAAATCAGTAGTATAGCCATAGTCCAATACAGATAGTAATAGCATGTTTTGATGTCTAGACTGTCTAGTGCCTGCTATGGCTCTCTTTTTTGGGGAATTTATTAAGTTATTGAGTTTATTTTTCCATAGGAGCTTCATTACTAATATTTATTGTTATAGAAAAATCCAAAAATAAGTTGTTGACAATTGTATTGGGGTTAATTTACATACAAAAGTACATTAATCAGTGAAGCAAGAGATTTTTGCAGAGATTGTGCTGATTTTGATAGATTCTTGTATTTTCTTAAGTAAATTATATTTTTGTATTCAAATTGTTTCTGCGTTGAGATATATCTATATCAGAAATGATTAGATGCATCAGAACAGTAAATTAATCAGATACATCTCTACATCTTTAAGATGTTCAGTAAACTTATCTGTGAACAAAGGATGACTTTTCATTTGTTCAAGTATACTCATAAGCCTTTCAGTAATCTTTTTCTCTTACAGACATGGTATATTTTTAAAATACTAATTGCTTGGCATCACATATTTTTATTGCTCTTTAAAATGGGGTTTTCTCTTTTATTTATATCTTGGAAACTATTTGTGTGTATGAAGGAAGTAGGAATGAGTAGAAGCAGCAGCTGCACTGTGATGCAGACCTGACAAAGCCTCTACCTCGTGGGGAGCTCTGCAGGTCTGCCTAGGATATTACCTCAGGACAGGTGATTCTCTGCAGCTGAGGCAGATCCTCATGGTGAGGGGAGCTCAAGCATACCTCATGAGTGCACTCGCCACAGCTGGGCCACAAGTCCACCTCTGAAAAGGGATTTGAGTAGGGCATTTCTCTACCACAGCTGGGAATCATGATTTGACTTTCCACGTTCCACGTTCCACGTTCCACGTTCCACAAGAAAGCTAAGGGCAGGAACAGGACAGAGCTAATAAAAGAGCCGTGAGGAAACACAAACCAGCAGAGGATGGAGAGTCTGAAACGTAGAGTGAGGAGACAAGAAGTTTTGGAGCTTTTTTGAGGTAAGTTTTCGAGTTTTGTCAAAAATTTAAAGGTACATGGCAATTTAAAGTAAAGGTACGTGGTATTTTAATCAATATTGAAAAATATTGATTTCTTTGGCAAATGATTTATTTATTTTGCAAATTTTGACTGCATTTTAAAATGCAAAATGATGTTAGAGTGGAATACGGGTTGGAATGAAAATAGTTTTTTTAAGTAAATTTTCAAGAAAATTGAGTATATTAAAATATTAGGAAAAAGATCCAGAGTAAAGGAATATGTTAAAGATACAGAGAAAAAGGAATTGATAATGAGAAAACGTCAAAGAGCCGCAAGCTAGATATGGAATAATTATTTTTGAGAATATTTAGGGACATTTTATCTAGTGTGACTGTAGAAAAAGATAAAAATGACTGTGTGTCAAGTAAGTTCATGGTGTTTGTGGCAATAGCTTAATGAAATATTTATTGTGTTAAAAAGTTGAAGTCATTTACTGAAAATGAGGAAGAAATTGAAGGTTAAATTTAAAGAACTTAGGGAAGCCCACCTCTGAGTTAGAGCTGTGAAGATTGAGAGAGAAGGCTCAGAAAGGAAATAACAAGATTTCTGGGCTGTATTGAAAGCCCATTTAAGCTTGGAACCACAAATGTAAAACATCCGTGTACAGCTGTGTTATCCAGTACGGTAGCTGGCAGCCATATATGTCTATTAGATTTAAATTTAAATAAAATAATTCAGTTCCTTAGGTGCACTAATCACATATCTACTGCTTAAGAGTGACTAGTGTGTACTCTACTGGACAGCACAGATACAGGACATTTCCAACACTGCCAAAAATTCTGCTGATCAGTCTAGACTAGAGAGAGAGTTGGGTAAATTGTCTGCAGTGCTGTTTAGCAGCCTAGGAGCAACAGCTGAGACTGAATACTTTTAAGTGGCTCCAGGCCTGCCATTATGCTTACCTGGGCAGAACAGGAGACTGATACTAAATCAAAAGAAAACAAACATGTGTCTTATAAAGCCTAGACTGCATATAAAAAGATGAGAATTGGAAAGCATTGATGCATTAGCAACACTCAGAGATGCCAAGGACTTTGGCATTTGATCAGGCTGAATAACAGAGTAAAAAAACTAGGAAGATCGTGCTCAGAGTGAGGAAACTTTAAGATTTCACACGTGGAATTGTTCTTGGTGAGGACAAAGCTCAGGGTATGCTGGAAGTGGAATAGATTTGTAGGTTCATTGGGGTTCAGAGAGTCAAGAAAACATAGTAAAGGACAAAAACTAATTTGGATGCTGAGGTCACATAAGATTATTGGTTTGTAATATGTAGGAAAACAGTCTGATAAATATAGAAATGAAGAATAATAGGAGTAATACAGTCAAGTGACAAATGACCCTTAAAGAAATAGGCATGGAGAAACCTGTGGGCTTGGAAACTAACTTTAGATTAGGCTTATGAACCAACCACATTGGTTATATTTTAGTCTATCATTGTCATATTATTTTCCCTACATATGAATGGGAAGGCAGCAAAGTAAACCAGAAAATCATGAGCTATAGAGATAAATAAACCTGGCTTCAAATCTCAGCTCTATATCATTTGCCTGACATTTAATTTGTAGTAACATTATATAACTTCATTAAATGTACTTTCTTCCGCCTTGAAATGGAAATTGTAATACGTATCTTCAAGAGCATCATGTGGATTCAATAAAATGATGCACTGACTGGCCCATCTCCTACTTAGCCCTCTTCTTTTTCACACTGTGCTCCAGCCACACACTTGATTTCAATTCCTTGAATGCACTATATTCATTTTTACCATCGCCTTTGCATTTCTGTATCAACTAGGGTTCCATCAGGGAAACAGAATCAGGAGGATAAATATATAAATATATATTTTATTGCAAAGAATTAGTTTACAGGACTGTGAGGGCTGGCTAAGCAAATCCAAAATCTGTAGGACAGGTCATCAGGGAGGTCGGGCTGGAAACTCTTGTGCATGTGCTGAAGCTATAGTTCACAGGTGGAGTTTCTTCCTAGCAAAAAGAACTTCAGTTCTGATCTGAAGTTCTTTCAACTACTTGGATCAGGCCCACCCAGAAAATTGAGGATATTCTCCTTAAAGTCAGCTGATAGTAGATGTTAATCACATGTACTAAATAACTTCACCGCAAGACTTAGATTAGTGATTGATCAAATAACTGGTGTTTGATTGAGTAGCCTGACACAAAAACTGACCATCACAACTCTTTAACCCAATGCCTGGAACATTTTGCCTCCTTCTTCATGTACCTAAAGACTGCAGACCTAGGTAGATCTTTTCTGACTGCCCTATATAATATACTTGTCCACTTATTATAAATCTCAGCAACCATGTTTATTTCCTTTATATTTGTGACTGTTTTGTCTATTTGTTTTATTTCCTGTCTCCTACACTTGCCTTAAGGATAGGGATTATGCCTCTCCAGTTCACTACTATATCTCACACATGTCACACTGAACTTGGCACATAGTACATAGTAGAAGCCCAATGAATATTGAATAACTTAAAATGTCTGGAAAATAATAAGCATTCAGATAAGTTTCCAACTTTCTTCATGGGTCAGACTTCATTGTATGATTAATGAATAAGTTAATGGATTATTTTTCTTTTTCTGCTCTGTCTTAAACTATTTATAGGTTTCCTTACTCTTTACGCACTATATACACACGTATCCCTAACATCCCTTGCCTCCCAATATGTGTATGAAGGCAGTTTACTTGAAAAATTAAACTATTTCATGTCATGTTATAAAATGTGATGCATTATGTTTTAAAATTTTGATCATTTATAAATCGACAATCTATTCATTCCATAAATGTGAATAGGTTTTTGCAGTTTTTAATGTACAGTATATTTGTTCATTTTCCTTTCTTGCTTGCCTATCCCCATTAGCCTCTTCACTTTTTCTCTATCAATATCACCACTCTGTCTACTTCTTTTCACTCCTGGAATGTGTTTTTAATATATTTACCCATGTTTCTGTAATTATAAGCAAACAATATAGGATTACATCATATTAAATGCTGTCTTGTTTTCTCAATAAAACCTTATAGAATCAATCTATAGTAGTTCTATAGTATAGAACTAGTATAGTTCTAATTTAACCTTTTTCATAGCCACATGAGAATATATGGTACAGATGTACCATCTTTTTTTTTTTTTTTTAGCATTTTCTCTATTTATAAGCATGCATTCTATCTCCATATCTTAGCCCTACTATCCATTTTTCAAAACACATCCTGGAAACTTTCATTACTTCTTTTTCGATGGGATATAACCAGGAGAATGACTGAGAGTAGCTTTCCAAACAAGCTGTATAAATCACATTTCTACCAACAATGACGTGTAAATTCTTGCCACAAAGAGATCATATAGCTTTAAAAATTTTTTTAAGTCTGATTGATGTAAATTGATCATTTTATTTTACTTTGAATATTTGGATTTGTGTAGCAGTTCTCTTCCTACCATTTAATATTTAATTGTCCAGTTGTAAACATAGGTAAGTCTAAATGTTTTTCACTGAAAAGATGCTTTTTTTTTTTTTTTTTTTTGCCGTAAGCGGGCCTCTCACTGTTGTGATCTCTCCCGTTGCGGAGCACAGGCTCCGGACGCGGAGGCTCAGCGGCCATGCGGCATGTGGGATCTTCCCGGACTGGGGCACGAACCCGTGTCCCCTGCATGAGCAGGCGGACTCTCAACCACTGCGCCACCAGGGAAGCCCTGAAAAGATGCTTTTAAGACCATACTTCTTAATTTATCTTTAAGGATTATGCATGTCCTTTTGGTTATTGGTGTGTCTCATCTAAGACTGTGGTGATTGAATTTGTCACATCCCTTAAAGAGTACTCTGAGCCCACATTTGGCATGTGTGCTAGGAAAACTGGGTGATTACATAATTTTTTAAACGTTTTTTCTGAAGACATAAAAAGTAAAGTTTACTTGAAAATTAGACTGCTTTACATTATGTCATATTATGAAACATACTATGTTATGTTTAAAACTTGAGTCATTTTGAAGTCAACAATGCTTCTAAGCAAAACAATAAATATCACATTTATTCATAAAATAGAAATATTTCAAAGATTGATAGAAGCCAAAACTTTTTTTTAAGTGACAGAATATAACTGAAGTTTTCTGCTTATTTCTACTTCTTTTGGCAGAAGTATATATGTACTAAAATTGATCTTTTTAGTATTAGTAAATATATATATTGTAGAAATAAATTACAGGAGCACTTGTTTGCTTTAAAAATACATGTGTGCTGAAAAAATTTTAAAGATCTAAGCATATTTCTCAGTTCTGAATATAACAATGGATCAGTTTCATTAGGAGATATGAGACTTATACCTATGCTTGAGTATTCATTTCTAATACTAAATGCTTTTCTTTTTTTACTAAATTATCAGAAACTGTAACTAGGACACACAGCTATGCTGTAAGGTTACATCTAAGGACACATTTTTGATGTTAAATAAGATAATTTTGTCTTCATTTAAAATATAAGGTATATGCAAAATGTAAATATAATTTCATATTGTATACTTTAAAAACAGTTATTACACTGAATTCTGGAAAACTTTCTCAATTTACAATGTCTCGTTTCACTTATGAATTTCACAAATATTTCAGACACTTGTCTCTTGTTGACAATAGCTATAGTTGAATTTCTAATTGTGTATAGAAAATGGCCCAAAATAATCATACAACATGTCTGAGCTTCTATATTTTACCTACCTCCCATCCCAGGGCTTACTAATTGGTGTGCAAATTCACCATAGGTTTCTATCAGTTGGAATCAGCCAGTAGGGCACTGAAGATAACACAGTGGTGGTAGAAATGAATATGAGATTTGGGGATAAAAATAAGGGTAATAGAAAAATTAGTTCGGAGGTTTGGCCCTCTCTGGGCTTGAGTTCCCACAGCTATAATATGACATGATGAGTAAAGCCACACAAGAGTGCCACATAAAAATGCTAGGAAGTCTCCTGTTTCTGAAAGTCATACCTCATGTGTTATCTTTTGTGGCAAAAATCATTTGCTCATCACTATTATGGGGTAATAACTGTGGAAAATTTTGTTTGCTTCAGATATTTATTAAATGTAACTGGAAAAATTTTAACAAACTTATTGATATTAGGGTTTTTTGGTGTTTTTTTCCTTAAAAAAGATCAATAGACTATATATATATATGTATATATATACACACAGAGAGAGATTGTCAAGTGAAGTAAATTTGGTATAATAATTATTTTGCTAGTTTTCATGAAATAAAATGATTAAGGTTTGACCCCTAGCCTCAATGAAGTAGAGTTTGGTAAAAACTCTACAAAAGATTAATAAGGCCATACAAAAGGAAAGCAAGAAGTGAGGTTAAAAGAAAAAAGTCAATGCGGGACTTGTAGTATTTCACATCAGAAGACAAAATGTAAAACCAGTTTTCTTAATATATATTTTCTATAATTCAAAAGTCTACTTTTTTTTTATTTTTGTGTAGCATATCCTCCTAGCAAATACCTATACTACGTTTTATGCACGCAGCCTTACTTAAATGCTTATAGCAACAGCACACATTCTGTCTTCTTTCTAGATTCTTTTTCTTTCTCATTAAATAATTCTTTTTATAAATTTCACTACCTTAATCTTTATATTCTGTAACTTGTTAATATGAAAAATCAGTACCTCTCAATGTGTACCCATGAATAAATGCACCACATACACAGTCTTTTACGGAGAGAATTCAGGGTCTATGATAGAAGGAAAACTTTTAGATAGGTGTGTCTTTCAACCCATTTCATATCACATTTTCCTTTTCTGGCAAGTTTTAACCATAGAAAATTTCAAATATAACCATATAGGCACACATTATCTGCCATGTATATTGGTAAATTGTCAAAAAAAAAATGTCTGTGTTTATTTGCTTCACAATTTCTGTGCTGGGTATGTAATGCACAAATTTGTATTGACTGTGTATACTGTTTTCTGTGAAGGTGAGTAAAGCAAGACATGTAATAAAGCATTTTTGGTGCTAAAATGCTACATCAGGCACCTTAATTTGCTGCAAATAAGACTAAATTAGAGTTTAAAATGAAAACATTGCCACCCTGTTCTCCTGGTAGTAGTGCAGCATCCTAACAGCATGTAAGCCATCACAAGATTTAGAGCTCAACTCAATCAGTGGCAACAAAATTAGAAATAAATAGGGGAGGATCAATACAAAGTGTTGTCTGGAATAATGAAACAGCCCTTGGCTGGAAAAATCTATTTTATTCTTCCTTTAGCTAGGTGTTCTGGAAATACCTGACCTAGCTCAATAGAAACTGAGTCTACTTTGTTTATGAAGACAAAGAAGAGTCAATAGTAAATACTATATATTATATGTAAATAGAAACATATATGCATGTATGCATATATCTTTTTTTAAGATGAACTGACAGAACAATAGGGAATTTAGGGAACAGTTTTTATTATTAAAATTATATTATCGTTAATTCAAATTGATAAGGCTTTAAATATATCTATCATTTCATATGTTGACTGGTCTTATTTTTTCGTGAATGTATTTTTTCAAGTTTAAGAGTTTATGATATTTGCAAGGCTACTTACATGAGGGGCTTCTAATGAATGTTAATGTCATGATATGTAATCTATCATGAAAAAGGAAAAATAAGCAAGGTTGCTCATTATATTCTAAGATTTTTGAAGTGCTGGATCCAACTTGTGAACTAAGGAATTTTGTACTGACTGTTAAGAAGTACTGGTCCCTTCCCTCGTGTGATGGGGGCCAGGATACATTAGCAACGTAACTTGTCAGAATATTGGCTCTAGCTTCATCCCGAAAGGTCAGAATTAGTGCTTAGTGGAAGAACCGGCCATTTCTATGGCATTATCAAGGGGTTAGGGTCCAATCCTTTCTGGTTGCATCTATATGATGCAGTCATCAAGTGACAGATGTCACCATATAAGCCTTCTTTCTTATTTGGTGAAAAACCAAATCTTCAAGCTGCATTGTACGGGGAGATCAGCTTGTTGCTTTGTGACCACCTAGAGGGATGGGATGGGGGGGTGGGAGGGAGACGCAAGAGGGAGGAGTTATGGGGATATATGTATACATATAGCTGATTCACTTTGTTATATAGCAGAAACTAACACAACATTGTAAAGCAATTATACTCCAATAAAGATGTTAACAAAACAAACCCAAACCTTCCCTTTGATAACAGAGGTGGGAGTGAAGTCTTAGTGTCCAAGCCTTTCAGTTGACCAGACTGAGTTATCTATCATAAGCCATGAACCTAAGCCAGTTTCTATAATACTTTGAGGATGGAAACCACTTTTCTAGCAGGCCAGTCAGAAGATGATCAGTCGTAAGAAGTTATCATTCCTTTCAATATTTTTTTGTTTGAAAATGGCTTTAACACAACTGGCTCTTGGATATTGACTAAAATGGGTGCTTATCTGAATTTTTACCTATAAATTAGAGCTATGAAGAGATGAGACTATTCCCTTAAACATGCCCGATGAAATCTTGAATTTACAGTGTATCTACCATAACCAAATATAAATTTTAAATTCTATGAGAATAAAAAGGTTTTAAGTGAAGATTTTTAAAAGTCACATGAAAAAAATCTTTCTAAGTAAAGACAAAAGCATCACCAGTTGATATAAATGTCTCTCAGCTTTGTAAGGAACATAAATATCAAATTTCTATTTCAAGAGGTTATTTCTTTTCTCATGGGAATTGATACTTTAGATAAATATTAGTTGTTGAAATCTTGTACTTTTGTTTTAATTCAGTCATTATTTGCAGTTGTAAACTTTTTATTAATCATCCAACAACTGTGTTGTCTATTAAAGTATAATATACACAAACACATGAATACAACCAAAACACCCCTAAAATTCATCCTCATTGCTTCAAGATATTTAACTGTAAAATATATTTAGAGGGAAATTTTAGAACTCTTTTTCAAACTTTTTTGAAAAGTTTGATTTTATACTCTCTTTATATATAAAAGTGACTGAGATAAAAGAAATATAATTCCTTAATTTTTAATAAAATATACTGATTATTCTGTAATACTTCATCTGTTTTTTCATTACTTTCTTATTGGATTTATATTTAAAAAATATAAAACCTCAGATACCTTCATTTAAATATCATTATAGTCAGAGTGACTTTACTGGAATGACAACTATTTCAATGCCAATTATTTTAAGTTGGCATTCATTTACAGTATGTGATTTTTTTAAAAAAGAGTTTTCATAGAAAAAAACTGTAAAATGATTTTAAGGCTACAGTCTCATCTATCACTATTTCTAATTTATGCATACAAATTCAAATGAGCTTATATTTAGTTAATCTACCAAAGCCAGATGTGTAATAAGTCATTTCAGAAAAGAAATACTTTGCCATTTTAACAGCTGGAAGTAATATAATCAACAAGTCCGAATCAATCCTCTCTATAGCCTGTGGTGTTTATGACAAACGGAGAAAGACCATACCATCTAATTATCACCTTAGGTCTTTGAATGGTGAAGAAATGTCACTGTTGTACCTCAGCTGTGGGTGATAATAGGAAACAGCTGCTTCATTTTCCATCCCTTCACGATGTTACCTGGGACATCATCTCTTTCTCAGCTGTTCAGAGTTAGGTCACTGTTTGTTATCAAAGTTCTTAACCATTTGGAAGGAACTTATTTTAAAGAATAAAACAGCATTTATCCAAAATCTTTTATGGACATTCTGAAAATATGTAAAATAAAATTGTAAACTAGATTTTTCCATAGCCAGAATATTATAATCCGATGTACCTTTAAAGTCTCACTTAATTTGGTCCTAGAAGTCAGGAGAGGTTAAGCACTAAACAAAACTAAAGTGAGGGGAAAGGGTATTTTCTTGCTGGTACCTTTTTTTTCCCCCCCTTTTCTCTGTAGAATTCTTGTTTTTGTTTTTTATTTTTTCATACAAGAAGGATTAGATATGTTTCTACCCTTGTTGCAGATTTCCTTAATTTTTGAATGTTTTAAAATTTCAATTAGTGTCAAGTCCCTGCCTCCAACTTTGAGCTAGACAAGTTGGTTAGAAAATTTACTCTGAAGAACAAATAAGTGGAATTATCCAGAAAACCCTAGGGAAAGAAGAACAAGGAGAATGGCACATAAACAGAGAGACTAATGAAAACAGTTCACTGTAAATATAGCATCTTAAACTAGCAGAGAGAGAATGACATTTTAATAACCAGTGTTGGGGGGAAAAAACCCTTGAGTTCATTTCACCATTTTATAAGAGTTTAAACTCCCAATCTTTCCTCTTTGGATCAAATATGTAAATGTATCAAATGTACGATAAAATTAAGAGAATAAAATATGAGTGAATTTCTCTCCAACCAAGGAATATGGGAACTTCCCCAGTCATGACTCGAAATTCAACATCAGTATAAAAAAATATGAATTTGATTTTATTTTAAAACTACTAGGCAAAAACAAGCATAATGAAAAGCTTACGAAAGCTTTAATTTCCAGAATTCCAAGTAAGTTGGAAAGATTATTCGAAGTTATTTATTTATTTATTTATTTTAACATCTTTACTGGAGTATAGTTGCTTTACAATGGTGTGTTAGTTTCTGCTTTATAATAAAGTGAATCAGCTGTACATATACATATATCCCCATACCTCCTTCCTCTTGAGCCTCCCTATCCCCACCCATCTAGGTTGTCACAAAGCGCCGAGCTGATCTCCCTGTTTTATCTGACTGCTTCCCACTAGCTATCTAAAATTCTAAGTTTTTTTAAAAAATGATAACACTTGATCAAACATGCTTTTATGGGAGTGTGTTTGCGTAAAATCTAAGCTTAGTCACCTCCCAGTTTCTCTAGCCTCAATATTTAGCAGTAACCTTTGCTTTTCACAGCTAGGTCTTGATTTCATCCTCTCACATTTAATTGTACTTAATTGTATAATTACTTTTCCTGATTAATAGCCTGTATCTTCAGCATTCACACCACTTACATTTAGTCATCATTTAATATTTATTCTGGTATTTTTGAAATATTTCATTAATCTTTCCCTTCCATTTCAAGAAAAAATGTTTTATAGAGAACACTTTTTCTTCTGCCCTGACTTTGAAATTTATACGATAACCTTCTCAGTTTCTCAAATAGATGATAATCAAGTAGTATATGTTGAGTAACTACAGGCAAGATGGTCAAGATCACAGGTCTTTAGGGCCAAACCCTATGCCATATTCAAGATACACATCAGTACAACTGTTCTTATTGAAATAACTATTTTTTCTTCCATTAAACTAACACTTTTTTTTTTTTTTTTTTTGCGGTACATGGGCCTCTCACTGTTGTGGCCTCTCCCATTGCGGAGCACAAGCTCTGGACACGCAGGCTCAGCGGCCATGGCTCACGGGCCCTGCCGCTCTGCGGCATGTGGGATCTTCCCGGACCGGGGCACGAACCCCTGTCCCCTGCATCGGGAGGTGGACTCGCAAGCACTGTGCCACCAGGGAAGCCCTAAACTAACACTTTTATATACTTAACTATGATCCAAATACTAAATTACACTCTCAGTATACAAAGAGCATCTTGGCCTTCATGTATATACTCTGTATCAGGAAGCAATAATATACTGTCATTTATAGAATGATATATTTAGCAATAAATTCGACATCAACACTTTATTTTTATAATAAACTTCTAACTATAAAATACCATGCAGACTCCTGCTACAATGACTGTGTATGGCACCAGTGGCAAGTAGGAAACTATTTCCTGGTATATGTACCTTTGTACACACACCACACCACACAAAAAAATATACCCACACACTTTTTGGAGGGGAATGAAATAATAGTATACGTACTTGTTTTATTCCTTTTATAGCTATTTTTTTTTCACCATTCTCAGTCATATTTTATTCGTTTTTAACATCTTTATTAGAGTATAATTACTTTACAATGGTATGTTAGTTTCTGCTGTATAACAGTGAATCAGTTATACATATATCCACATATCTCCTCCCTCTTGCATCTCCCTCCCAACCTCCTTATCCCACCCCTTTAGGTGGTCACAAACCACTGAGATGATCTCCCTGTGCTATGCACCTGCTTCCCACTAGATATCTATTTTACATTTGGTAGTGTATATGTGTCCATGCCACTCTCACTTTCTCCCAGCTTACCCTTCCCCCTCCCCATATCCTCAAGTCCATTCTCTAGTAGGTCTGTGCCTTTATTCCTATCTTGCCCCTAGGTTCTTCATGACCATTTTGTTTGTTTGTTTTTCAGATACCATATATATATGTTAGCATACGGTATTTGTTTTTCTTTTTCTGACTTACTTCACTCTCTATGACAGACTCTTGGTCCATCCACCTCACTGCAAATGGCTCAATTGCGTTTCTTTTAATGGGTGAGTAATATTCCATTGTATATATGTGCCACATCCTCTTTATCCATTCATTTGTTGATGGACACTTAGGTTTCTTCCAAGTCCTGGGTATTGTAAATTGAGCTGCAATGAACATTGTGGTACATGACTCTTTTTGAATTACGGTTTTCTCAGGGTATATGCCCAGTAGTGGGGTTGCTGGGTAGTATGATAGTTTTATTTTTACTTTTTTAAGGAACCTCCATAGTGGCTGTATCAGTTTACATTCCCACCAACAGTGCAAGAGAGTTCCCTTTTCTCCACACCCTCTCCAGCATTTATTGTCTGTAAATTTCTTGATGATGGCCATTCTGACTGGTGTGAGATGATATCTCATTGTAGTTTTGATTTACATTACTCTAATAATTAATGATGTTAAGCATTCTTTCATGTGTTTGTTGGCAATCTATATATCTTCTTTGGAGAAATGTCTATTTATGTCTTCTGCCCATTTTTGGATTGGGTTGTTTGTTATTTTGATACTGAGCTGCATGAGCTGATTGTAAATTTTGGAGATTAATCCTTTGTCAGTTGCTTCATTTGCAAATATTTTCTTCCATTATGAGGGCTGTCTTTTCGTCATTTATGGTTTCCTTTGCTGTGCAAAAGCTTTGAAGTTTCATTAGGTCCCATTTGCTTATTTTTGTTTTTATTTCCATTTCTCTAGGAGATGGGTCAAAAAGGATCTTGCTGTAATTTATGTCATAGAGTTTTTGGCCTATGTTTTCCTCTAAGAGTTTGACAGTGTCTGGCCTTCCATTTAGATGTCTAATCCATTTTGAGTTTATTTTTGTGTATGGTGTTAGAGAGTGTTCTAATTTCATTCTTTTATCTGTAGCTGTCCAGTTTTCTCAGCACCACTTATTGAAGAGGCTGTTTTTTCTCCATTGTATATTCTTGCCTCCTTTGTCATAGGTTAGTTGACCATAAATGCATGAGTTTATCTCTGTGCTTTCTATCCTGTTCGTTGATCTATATTTCTTTTTTTTTGCCAGTACCATACTGTCTTGATTACTGTAGCTTTGTAGTATAATTTGAAGTCAGGGAGCCTGATTCCTCCAGCTTCGTTTTTCTTTCTCAAGATTGCTTGGCTATTTGGGGTCTCTTGTGTTTCCATACAAATTGTGAAATTTTTTTTCTATTTCTTTGAAAAATGCCAGTAGTAGTTTGATAGGGATTGCATTGAATCTATAGATTGCTTTGGGTAGTATAGTCATTTTTACAGTGTTGATTCTTCCAATTCAAGACCATGGTATGTCTCTCCATTGTTTGTATCATCTTTAATTTCTTTCATCAGTGTCTTATAGTTTTCTGCATACAGATCTTTTGTCTCCTTAGGTAGGTTTATTCCTAGATATTTTACTATTTTTTTTGCAATGGCAAGTAGGCAAGTGTTTGTGTTTTCTTAATTTCACTTTCATATTTTTCATCATTAGTGTATAGGAATGCAAGAGATTTCTGTGCATTCATTTTGTATCCTGCTACTTTACCAAATTCACTGATTAGCTCTTGTAGTTTTCTGGTAGCATCTTTAGGATTCTCTAGGTATAGTATCATGTCATCTGCAAACAGTGACAGATTTACTTCTTCTTTTCCAATTTGTATTCCTTTTACTTCTTTTTCTTCTCTGATTGCTGTGGCTAAAACTTCCAAAACTATGTTGAATAATAGTGGTGAGAATGGGCAACCTTGTCTTTTTCCTGATCTTAGGGGCAATGTTTTCAGTTTTTCACCATTGAGAATGATGTTGGCTGTGGGTTTGTCGTATATGGCCTTTATTATGTTGAAGAAAGTTCCCTCTATGCCTACTTTCTGGAGGGTTTTTATCATAAATGGGTGTTTAATTTTTTTTGAAAGCTTTCTCTGCATATTGGGATGATCATATGGTTTTTCTTCTTCAATTTGTTAATATGGTGTATCACATTGATTGATTTGCATATATTGAAGAACCCTTGAATTCCTGTGATAAACCACACTTGATCATGGTGTATGATCCTTTTAATGTGCTGTTGGATTCTGTTTGCTAGTATTTTGTTGAGGATTTTTGCAACTATGTTTATCAGTGATATTGGCCTGTAGTTTTCTTTGTTTGTGACGTTTGTCTGATTTTGGTGTCAGGGTGATGGTGGCCTCATAGAATGAGTTTGGGAATGTTCCTTCCTCTGCTATATTTTGGAAGAGTTTGAGAAGGATAGGTGTTAGCTCTTCTCTAAATGATTGATAGACTTCGCCTGTGAAGCCATCTGGTCCTGGACTTATGTTTGTTAGAAGATTTTTAATCACAGTTTCAATTTCAGTGCTTGTGATTTGTCTATTCATATTTTCTATTTCTTCCTGGTTCCGTCTCGGAAGGTTGTGCACTTCTAAGAATTTGTCCATTACTTCCAGGTTGTCCATTTTATTGGCATATAGTTGCTTGTAGTATTCTCTCATGATCTTTTGTATTTCTGCAGTGTCAGTTGTTACCTCTCCTTTTTCATTGCTAATTCTATTGATTTGAGTCTTCTCCCTTTTTTTCTTGATGAGTCTAGCTAATGGTTTATCAATTTTTTTCTTCTTAAACAACCAGCTTTTAGGTTTATTGATCTTTGCTATCGTTTCCTTCATTTCTTTTTCATTTATTTTTGATCTGACCTTTATGATTTCATATCTTCTAACTTTGAGTTTTGTTTGTTTTTCTTTCTGTAATTTCATTAGGTGTAAGGTTAGGTAGTTTGAGATGTTTCTTGTTTCTTAAGGTAGGATTGTATTGTTATAAACTTCCCTCTTAGAACTGCTTTTGCTGCATGCCATAGGTTTTGGGTTGTCGTGTTTTCATTGTCATTTGGTTTCAGGTATTTTTTGATTTCCTCTTTGATTTCTTCAGTGATCTCTTGCTTATTAAGTAGTGTAATGTTTAGCCTCCATTTGTTTATATTTTTTCCAGAGATTTTAATGTAATTTATATCTAGTCTCATAGTGTTGTGGTTGCAGAAGATATTTGATATGCTTTCAGTATTCTTAAATTTACCAGGCTTGATTTGTGACCCAAGATATGATCTATCCTGGAGAATGCTCCATGAGCATTTGAGAAGAAAGTGTATTCTGTTGTTTTTGAATGTAATGTCCTATAAATATCAATTAAGTCCATCTTGTTTAATGTATCATTTAAAGCTTGTGTTTCCTTATTTATTTCCATTTTGGATGATCTGTCCATTGGTGAAAGTGCGGTGTTAAAGTCCCCTACTATGATTGTGTTACTGTTGATTTCCCCTTTTATGGCTGTTAGTATTTGCCTTATGTATTGAGGTGCTCCTATGTTGGGTGCATAAATATTTGCAATTCTTTTATCTTCTTCTTGGATTGATCCCTTGATCATTATGTAGTTTCCTTCTTTGTCTCTTGTAATAGTCTTTGTTTTAAAGTCTATTTTTTTCTGATATGAGAATTGCTACTTGAGCTCTTTTTTTTATTTCCATTTGCATGGAATATCTTTTTCCATCCCCTCACTTTCAGTCTGTATGTGTCCCTTGGTCTGAAGTGGGTCTCTTGTAGACAGCATATATATGGGTCTTGTTTTTGTATCCATTCAGCCAGTCTATGTCTTTTGGTTGGCGCATTTAATCCATTTATATTTAAGGTAATTATCGATATGTATGTTCCTATTACCATTTACTTAATTGTTTTGGGTTTGTTATTGTAGGTCTTTTCCTTCTCTTGTGTTTCCTGCCTAGAGAATTTCCTTTACCGTTTGTTGTAGAGCTGGTTTGGTGGTGCTGAATTCTCTTAGCTTTTGCTTGTCTATAAAGCTCTTAATTTCTCCAGTAAATCTGAATGAGATCCTTGCTGGGTAGAGTAATCTTGGTTGTAGGTTTTTCTCCTCCATCACTTTAAATATGTCCTGCCACTCCCTTCTGGCTTGCAGTTTCTGCTGAAAGATCAGCTGTTAACCTTATGGGGATTTGCTTATGTGTTATTTGTTGTTTTTCCCTTGCTGCTTTTAATATTTGATCTTTGTTTTTAACCTGCCTCTGCGTGTAGGTCGCCTGAGGGGCCAGACAGTTCGTGCCCAGACAGGACGGGGTTAAAGGAGCAGCTGCTTCGGGGGCTCCGGCTCACTCAGGCCAGGGGTAGGGAGAGGTACGGAATGCGGGTTGAGCCTGTGGCGGCAGAGGCTAGCATGACGTTGCAACAGCCTGAGGCGCACCGTGTGTTCTCCCAGGGAAATTGTCCCTGGATCACGGGACCCTGGTAGTGGCGGGCTGCACAGGCTCCCGGGAGGGGAGGTGTGGATAGTGACCTGTGCTTGCACACAGGCTTCTTGGTGGTGGCGGCAGCAGCCTTAGTGTCCCGCCTCTTGGGTCTGCGCTGATAGCCGCGGCTGGTGCCCGTCTCTGGAGCTCCTTTAAGCAGCGCTCTTAATCCCACCTCTTCGCGCACCAGGAAACAGAGGCAAGAAAAAGTCTCTTGTCTCTTTGGCAGCTCCAGACTCTTTCCCGGACTCCCTCCCTGCTAGCCGTGGTGCACTAACCCCGTTCAGGCTGTGTTCGCGCAGCCAACCCCAGTCCTCTCCCTGTGCTCCGACTGAAGCCCAAGCCTCAGCTCCCAGCCCCGCTCACCCCGGTGGGTGAGCAAAGCTTCTTGGGCTGGTGAGTGCTGGTTGGCACTGATCCTCTGTGAGGGAATCTCTCCGCTTTGCCCTCCCGCCCCTTGTTCCTGTACTCTCTCTGCGGCTCTGAAGCTTCCCCCTCCGCCACCCGCAGTCTCCGCCCGTGAAGGGGCTTCCTAGTGTGTGGAAACCTTTCCTCCTTCACAGCTCCCTCCCACTGGTGCAGGTCTGGTCCCTATTCTTTTGTCTCTGGTTTTTCTTTTCTCTTTTGCCCTATCCAGGTAGGTGGGGAGTTTCTTGCCTTTTGGGAGGTCTGAGGTCTTCTGCCAGCATGCAGCAGGTGTTCTGTAGGAGTTGTTCCGCATGTAGATGTATTTCTGATGTATTTGTGGGGAGGAAGGTGATCTCCACATCTTAGTCTTCCACCATCTTGAAGCTCCTTCTCTAAAGCTACTTTTAAATGTCATGGCCATATCAGATTTTTCTTGAGTTCCATTTTTCTTTGACTTTAGTGAAACATATCTTATGTGTTTTTCTTCTTGAGGTTTTTTTTATTGTTGCTTTCCCATTTTTATGGTCCCCAAGTTGTTTCACGGGATTCTTTCATTATTTTTTACTAGTTTACTTATTTTAAAATGACAGTACCATAGATGCTTGCTATTATTTTCACCTTGAATGTGGCAAAAGCATTGTCAGAATAATTGTTTTTAGGGTAAGATAGAATTTCAGTCTTTTTTATTTTCAAATTGAACATGTATTAATCGTCTGAAATTTCTGGATTATAGTAGGAAATTAAAGAATGTAAAATATGCTATTTAATCAAGCAGGATTAAACTTTTCTGATAGTTTATTTGAAAAACAATTCTGTCATGAATTCTTTTTTCTGAAAGGAGTTTAATCTTTAGTACATTTCCATTTTGTTAATTCCTCTACTCTTTTTTTAAAAGAATCCTTAAATACTTTCTCAGAAAAAAAATGAAGTTTCTCTAGCATCAGAAATAAATGAGTTGTGCTTATCCATCATCAAGTCCACATTTATTGAGCATCTACCATATGTCAAACACTGTCAATGACTGAGGGTAAGGAAGGGCTTAAAAGTGCCTCTGACCAGTTTGATTTTAGATAGAAAAGTTTCCTTGGTTTTAAATAAAATAGCATCAAATTCAATATGCTTGGTGTTTGGGGTGTCAAAATACCCAGATATGGTGAGTCACTAAGAGATAGGGGCTACTTTGTTAAGTAGCCACTAAAGTTAAATAGATTTTACCTGGTGGCAATGGCATTCTCTCCCTTGCCCGTTGTCCTTCACCTCTGCTCTCCTTACCCTTGTCCTTTGTCAGTTGTCTGAAGTTCCTCAGGTTCTTCAGAGGGCCTTTGTGTCCTGTTGCCTCCTATACCCTTTTCCTCACTCATGTATCATGCTGTTTTAAATTCTCTGTCTTATGTTAATTTACAGTGTCTTTATATTCTTCCTGACAGTTTGTTGATTAATAACACTTTCTTAACCTCTGACCTCCTTTATTTAAAACTTATCAGTTTATTTGGACATAGAATTGCAAAGCCGATTTTCTGGTGCCAGTTTATAACTATATCTCCACCAACTAATTGCTATACCAACTCTCTCCTACTGGTTTGACTCTGAAGTTCAGAGGAACTTGATAGCTGGGGATAAGATATACTTTAGACACCCCTTATCAGCTAATAAACATAGTTTGTTCATTTGTTCACTATTTATATTTTCAGCAACTTTTTGTGATAGGCTCTGTATTTTTTGGTAGAAATGCCCATTGAATCTGATAAAGTCACTATCTTCATAAGGTTAAGCTCTCCTTTGTGGGGGAGAATAAACACAGTGAACTGTACTAAATAATATAGTGTATAATAGTGATAAGTGCAATATTATAGTGTAAAGCAGGATAAAGGGACAGAGATTGATAGAAATGAGAAAAGCTAATCTTCTATATTCTAACATTCTATAAAGAATGGTTAGGTGATTTCTCTCCCAAGAAGAACTTGACCCAGATGGACAAAGGGCAAATGCTCACGCAAAGAGCTGTATTCAAGAGACTGAAGAACATTTCAGCTGAAGGAAGAAGAACAAAAGCCCTGGGGTAGAAATGAAGGCAGTTATTTGTAGTATAAAAAGGAGTCTCATGGGATTGAATATAGAGTTGTAAGAACAAACAGAAAAAGACTTGAAATCTAACAGATATAAATGCCATTTTTAATTCCCATTTTGGAGATGTGAGCTTGATGTCTTTTAAAACACCACATGAATGCTGTCTGTTCATTCATATTGATCATTGATTTTCCCTGGAGCACCATGTGATAATATAAGTATCGCAATTAACATATATTATTCTCTTATTTAGCCATCACAATATCTCTGAGATTATAAAAACAAATGTGCCAGTGAGTTTTAAAGGTGAGGAGGCAAAGGAGTTATGACTTATCTAACATTAAGAAATAAGCAGTACATTTGGAATTTGTTAGAGATACTTTGCACAAAAACTTAACTCTCTTGATCACTGGTTTCTATTGATAATATTTAGAAACAATGTTCAAAGAACCAAACTGGTATCATCACTTAACTTCATTAATGGTGACCCAATAACTCAAAATACCTTACTAATCATTAAATGTAAGATGCAGTACACAAATTTAAGCTGGGGTCAAATGAGGTTTTCCTACCAGAGGCCTCAAATCAAGACTTGAGAACTGTGTGGGGGGAAACTTGCTTCTGTATGCGGTTTCAGAGTTCATTTAACAAGACATCTTCATACAGCATCACAGTTTTGCTCAAGTTACCTTCCAAAGAGAGTGTGTGAAAAAGAATGGCATGTTTGCATCCAAGAAGCTAAGCTGTGAGTCCTGAGACTGCCCCAAAAGTGCATACCACCAAGTAGCAGGAATTGGAAGAAGACTTAACTTCTCTTCTAACTCATCCATCCATGTATCAGATAGCACAGTCCAGAGAGTCAGAGACAGATTCTCTGACTTGCTTCATCAAGCAGTTCAGACCTCTACACTCCTACTAATGTAATCCAGTATTAGGCCTCCACTGATTAAATCGACCACTTTTCCACCTTAGAGGAAGTATAGAGGTAAAGAGAAAGTTGCAAAGAGAAAGCGACTCAGAATTATCCTTTTGATCATTCTTCCTTTCAAAGGTAAAGTGGCTTCAGGTTGGGAGGAATACTGATTCCTCTTGACAGTACCAAGAATATAATTTCTTAATAATACTCATTTTCTGTCTACTGATACTTGAATAATTATGTGCCATTATTTGTAATACAAAGTGGACATCAAAGAAAATAATAGTTGAAGAGTGCCATGTGAGCACCTAATGACACACAGAAATTAGAGCCACAGTGTAAAGATAATTTAAACTCAGATTCATAAGATCAGTTGTATTAGTCATGTATTTCTGCATATCAAATTACTCTAAAACTTAATGTCATAAAACAAATATTTGTTATATCAGTTTCTGTTTTTCTAGGAATCTGAGCATGGTTTATCTAGGTCCTATGGCTTAGAATCTCTCATAAGGCTTCAGTAGAAATGTCAGCTGGGCTACAGGCATCTTAACCCTTGGCTGAGGAAGGATCTGCATCCAGGCTCACTCACCTGGTTGTTGGCTGGGTTCAGTTCATGTGCTATCACAATAAGGGCCTCAATTCCTTGCTGCCTACTAGGCAGAGATTACCCTTCATTCCTTGCCAAATGGGCCTCTTCTTAAGGTCCTCGCAACATGGTAGCTTGCTTTATCAGAGCAAGCAAGTGATGAGAGAGGGAGAGAGAGGGAAGATGTGCAACCACTTCTCAACTCGCAAACAAGACTGTTTTCTCATCTGTTAAGTGGGGTCATAATACTTTCCTTAACAAGATCATGTTGTAAGAAGCATGGCAGGGTATGTATGTGAAAGCATGTTAAAAGCATCAACTAGGGCTTCCCTGGTGGCACAGTGGTTGAGAGTCCGCTTGCCGATGCAGGGGACACGGGTTCGTGCCCTGGTCCGGGAAGATCCCACATGCCGTGGAGCGGCTGGGCCTGTGAGCCATGGCCGCTGAGCCTGCGCATCCGGAGCCTGTGCTCCGCAACGGGAGAGGCCACAACAGTGAGAGGCCCGTGTACCGCAAAAAAAAAAAAAAAAAAAGCATCAACTAAAATGTAAAGAGAAATTAGCATTGCTATTATTGGTATATTAGCAGCGTAATTAAAAACTAAAAATAGAACTACCATACAACCCAGCAATCCCACTACTGGGCATACACCCTGAGAAAACCATAATTCAAAAAGAGTCATGTACCACAATGTCCATTGCAGCTCTATTTACAATAGCCAGGACATGGAAGCGACCTAAGTGTCCATCGACAGATGAATGGATAAAGAAGATGTGGCACATATATACAATGGAATATTACTCAGCAATAAAAGGAAACAAAATGGAGTTATTTGTAGTGAGGTGGATGGACCTAGAGTCTGTCATACAGAGTGAAGTAAGTCAGAAAGAGAAAAACAAATACCGTATACTAACACATATATATGGAATCTAAAAAAAAAAAAAAAAGTGGTTCTAAAGAACCTAGGGACAGGACGGGAATAAAGATGCAGACAGAGAATGGACTTGAGGACAGAGAGGAGGAAGGGTATGCTGGGACAAAGTGAGAGAGTGGCATAGACGTGAATACACTACCAAATGTAAAATAGATAGCTAGTGGGAAGCAGCCACATAGCACAGGGAGATCAGCTCGGTGCTTTGTCACTACCTAGAGGGGTGGGATAGGGATGGAGGGAGGGAGACGCAAAAGGAGATATGAGGATATATGTATATGTATAGCTGATTCACTTTGTTATAAAGCAGAAACTAACACACCATTGTAAAGCAATTACACTCCAATAAAGATGTTTAAAAAAATAATTAATAGTGGTATTATTGAAGTAACATATATGGGATGAGGTTTGAATAAGGAGCTTGCAAAGCAATATTTTAGATTTTATCAGTAGAAGCTAAAGATGAAACCCTGATTTTTGGAAAATATGTGGTTTTTAAAATATTCAGTAGAGAGAAACATTTATTTCAGATTTTTTTTTTTAATGGAGCGCTATTTATTTATTTATTTTTGGCTGTGTTGAGTCTTCATTTCTGTGCAAGGGCTTTCTCTAGTTGCGGCGAGCGGGGGCCACTCTTCATCGCGGTGCGCGGGCCTCTCACTGTCGCGGCCTCTCTTGTTGCGGAGCACAAGCTCCAGACGTGCAGGCTCGGTAGTTGTGGCTCATGGGCCTAGTTGCTCCACGGCATGTGGGATCTTCCCAGACCAGGGCTCAAACCTGTGTCCCCTGCATTGGCAGGCAGATTCTCAACCACTGTGCCACCAGCGAAGCCCTATTTCAGATATTTTTGAGCACCATTGCAGTGTCAATCAAATTAAATGTGGTTCAGCTATAGATCTAAAGTCAGTTTAATTTTCCTTGTGTGTTAGGAACAGAGCTGAGGGGTTAATAAATGCCTCTAAAGAATATTAGAATTAACCTAAAGCGAACCTCATGCTTTATACAAGTGGAGAGAGGCAGAGTTAAAAGTTTACCTAGATCTTACAGTAAGCAAGCTTCAGAGTCATTCCTAGAATCCTGGCCTCCGGTATCTAGGCCAATATTTTCTTTTAAGAAAGAGAGTTGTTTGTATTCCTAGAATTTTTCCCTGTTGAATATTTTATTATTTCTAACAGAAAAAAAAATGAACAGTTGTAAAGAACAATGGAAGGAATAGTGAGAATGAACATTTCATTTGAACAACATAGATTCAGATTTTTTAAAAATTATTTTTAGTGTAATTCTATCTTCTAAAAAATGTTTTTGGAGATTAAAAAAAATTCTATGCTAGTATTTTTCCCTATATGAATAAAAATTGAACTGAAAGTGTTGAAAACCTTTGGCATTAAAGTAAAGCACTATTTGTTATAGGTATCACAACGAAACTATAGATATTACTGTACTTTTCATCTTGCACAAGAGTCCTTCATGAGAGCCAAGAATGAAAATACTTATTTATACTTGCTATTTATAGAAGATTTTAGAACATGCATGAGTGTTTCCACGATAATAGGTATACATTAGCATGGGTATTTGAATTCTGGGTTAAAAATGGTTCTTATCACTGGCTTCCAGGTCAAATTAACCTGGGAAGGTTTAAATGACTCTGATACCTTGGTCCCATACCAGACCAAATAAATCAGAACCACTGAGGTTGCAGTCAATATATCAATAATGTAAAAGTTCTTTAGGTGATTGTAACACACAGCTAGGGTTGAGAATTCATGGGTTATAATAAAGAAGATACTAACGTAATCTCCAAGAAAAATGACATCTTCATTCTTTAGTATTCAAAGACATTTACAGTTACTTTCTCTTATAGAGAGCTCTTTTGGACTAATGGGTTTCGATGGCTTGTAAAGAGTTTCAACATCAAGTTATCTAATTAATGATGTATCATCACCTGCTAACATGAAATAGGTGTTATGTTTCTAACAGCAAATGCTATATTAATGTCATTTTAGTCACAAGAAGTTCAAAATCAATTTCAATGCTAATCAGTGGTTGAAAGAATAGATTAGTAATGCAGCAAATGCCATTACCCTTGCAAGCGATTCTTTTTATACGATGCTCCCTGCTGAAGTGAATAAGGTTGTGAGGCTATGATACCATGAAGCAAGGTATCAGACTCAAAGAAAGAATAATAGAAAAAAAAAAAGACCCTAGAAAAGAAAAACTTAAGTTAAAATTTTCTTAATGAATTTATTTTTGCCTACAATAAACTATCGTTTCAGCAATAGAGTGAATACATTACTATTTAAAATAAAAATTTCTTCCGTATTAACATTTAGAAGTTGACGTGTATGATTTTTGAAGATTTGTGTGTGAAATCATTTTAACTTTAATGTAAAATACTTAAATTCAAAATTGGTTTTGTCTCTATGGCATAATGTTACTTTAGACTGATATTGCTGTATCTGCCTCAACTGTATTATTTAAGTAACCTAACCAATAGAGAGAAGGCAGCATCACAATAATATTCCTATGTGAGAATATGATCTTATCACTCTAGTTCAATGGTAATATATAAAGGATCTTTCATGGCAGATCTCTCAGTTCCAGAATAGGTTTGAAAGATATTTTGTAATTATACTTAGTTTGTACATCCAAAAATATTATCTTGAAGAGAAATTCAGATCAGTACAAGGAGATTTTCAGTTGAAGAAACTTGAAGTATTTAAAAATTTGATTAAGAATTAAATCTCTTTGCATGGTATTTACTTAGGAAGCTTTAGCAGAAAAAGTAAAAATATTTTAACTTTCTCATTTTGTTTAGAATTCTAGTATAAAGCCATGAGGTTTTTTTGTGGGTTTTTTTTGTGGGTTTTTTTGTTTTGTTTTTTTGCGGTACGCGGGCCTCTCACTGTTGTGGCTTCTCCCGTTGCGGAGTACAGGCTCCGGACGCGCAAGCTAAGCCGTCATGGCTCATGGGCCCAGCCGCTCCGCGGCATGTGGGATCTTCCCGGACTGGGGCACGAACCCATGTGCCCTGCATCGGCAGGCGGACTCTCAACCACTGCGCCACCAGGGAAGCCCTAAAGCCATGAGTTTTATATAATAAATTCAAATATAGATTAGAAGTTGAACCAGAAAGGAAAATGATTTGTTTCTCAAAGTGAACAAAATATATTGAGGATATTATCTGTGTAGATGCATAGTAGATAAAATGCAGCGTATTTCTTCATATTGGCAGTATACCCTGACTTATTTTAAACCAGAGTATATATTGCTTGTATTGGGTTATTGGGCATTTCCTATAATGTGTACTCACTTTTGAGTAATGTCTTGTTAGTATGATCATTGTACAGGGTTAAGAGCCAAATAAGAGTGTAACTGAAGAAAATGTCAGGCACTGTCTTAACTCATCTCCAGTTTTAAACCATGGATCGCATTATGGCCATGCCCTTGTTTTATTTCTTGTAGCAAAGCTAGATTTTATTTCATGGCTTTCTTTACTAAATAGAAGTTCTCATTTTTATCAACTAATTTTTGACCCAGTATCAGTTGTCTTTTCCATCCTAATGCCATATTGACTTTCTATTCCCTTTTATTCTTCATTGCAAAATGGGCAATTTTTCGCTTAGTTATAAGTTTCTTCTAATGCTTTGTCAAACACAGCTAATAATAAAAAGCACATGTTATCAACAAGCTGTTTTTAACCTCTCAAAACCTACCACCCTATGGTAAATTAGCTGTATTATATGTCTTCCAATTTCTTACCAATGTATCGTACTGATCATTTTCCACTACAAATATAGATACTGTCCCATACTTTAACTTTTCCCCCACACTGCCAAATGCCTAACCTCTAAAACAATGCCACAAATAATTAGATTTTAATTTCTGAAGCAGCAATCCACTCATAGGTACCAATTTCTCTTTGGGACAGAAAGGGCTAAATTATGCTGTTTTTAAAAACACGATGAAAATCTCTTTTTTAAAAAAACAGTAGACTTTTTGAGAAGTTTTATATTTACAGAAAAATTGAACAGAAAATACAGAAAGTTCTCATGTTCCCTCTCCCACTCAGAATTTCCTCTATTATTAACATCTTCCATTAGCATTGTACCTTCCTTAACAATTGATGAACAAACATTTATATGTTACTATTAACTAAAATCTATACATTAGGATGCAGATTTTTGTTGCATATAGTTCCATGGGTTTTGACAAATATATACAACTGCTATTATAGTACCGTACAGAATACTTTCACTGCTCTAAAAACCCTGTGTTCCACCTATTTATCTTCCTGCCCTCCATCCAAGCCCCTGGCAACCACTGATGTGTTTATAGTCTCTGTAGTTTTGCCTTTCCCAGAAGGTCATATAGTTGGATTCATACAATATGTAGTCTTTTCAGATTGGCTTCTTGCATATAGCAATATGCATTTAAAATTCCTCCATGTCTTTTCTTGGCTTGAGAGTTTATTTCATTTTATTGTTGAATAACATTCCATTGTACTGATGTGCTATAGTTTGTCAGTTCACCTTTTGAAGGACATATCAGTTGCTTCCAAGTTTTGGCAATTATGAATAAAGATACTTTATACAGTCCAGTGCAGGTTTTTGTGTGGACACAAGTTTTCAACTCATTTTGGTAAATACCTTGGAGTGTGGTTGTTAGACAACATGATAGGACTGTTTAGCTTTGTAAGAAACTGCCAGGCTCTATTCCAAAATTTCTGTACTTTTTTGCATTCCCACCAGCAACAGATGAGATTTCCTGTTGCTCCATATTTTGCAAGCAATTGATGTCAGTGTTTTGGATTAGCCATTCGAATAAGTGTTTAGTTGTACACATTATTGTTTTAATTTGTAATTCCCTAATGACATATGTTAAACATCTTTTAATATGCTTATTTAACATTGATATATCGTCTTTGGCAAGGTATGTGTTCTCATCTTTTGCCATCTTGTATTCAGTTGTTTGCTTTCTTATTGTTGAGTTTTAGAGTTCTTTGCATATTTGGATGCAAGTGCTTTTTCAGATACATTTTGCAAACATTTTTTCCCAGTCAGTGGCTTGTCTATGAATTCTCTTAACAGTGTATTTGTAGGGAAGAAATTTTTACTTTTAATAAAGTCCAACATATCAATTTTTCTTTCATGTATAGTGCTTTTGGTGTTGTATATAAAAGTCATCTTCAAACTCAAGATCACTTAGATTTTCTCCTACATTCTTGGAGTTTTATAGTTTTACATTTTAAATTTATGATCCATTTGAGTTAATTCTTGTGAAATTTGTAACATCTGTGTCTAGATTGTTTTTTCTTCATGTGTATGTCCAGTTTTTTCACCATTTTTCTGTTTAGACTCCTTTATCACCTTTCCTCTTTCATCGAAAATCAAATAATGAATGTGGTCTATATTTGTGTGGATCTATTTTGGGGCTCTCTGTTCTGTTTCATTGATCTATTTGTCTATTCTTTCACCAATACCACAGATTCTTCATACTATAGCCTTATAGAAAGTTTCAAAGTCTGGTATTGTCATTCCTTTGATTTGATTCTTCTTCTTTAATGTTGTGTTGGTTATGCTGAGTCTTTTGCATCTCTCTGTAAACTTTAGAATATGTTTGTTGATAGCCACAACAGCATAATACACGTACACATTATGGGTCATTATGAGAAGTTGACCGCTTTATCATTATTTAGTATCCCCTTCTATCTCTGACAATTTTCCTTGCTGTGAAGTTGGGTTTGTCTAAAATACATTTTCTCCAGTTTTGTTTTGTTTAGTCTTAGCATGGTATCTTTCTCTATTCCTTTACGTTTTATCTATCTTTGTCCTTATATTTAAGGTAGACTTCTTGTAAACATGTAGTTGGGTCTAAGGTTTTTGTTTGTTTTTTAATCTACTGTGATAGTCTCTGTCTTTTAATTGGCAAACTTATACCATTCACATTTTAAATGATTATTGATATAATTGGTTTCTACAGTATTTTTAAACTAATTCTTGATCTTTTTCTCTTTTTTCTTCCACTCTTTCTCTACCTTCTCTGGTTTTATTATTTTCTATGACAACATTTTTTCCCCTCTCTTAGCATATCAACTATACATCTTTAAAAAAAAATTTAGTGGTTGCCCTAGAGTGTGAAAGATGCATTTACAATTAATAATTTCACTTTCAGATAACATTATACTATTTCACTGGTAGTGCAATTACTTTATAAAAATATTCCCAGTTCCTCCTCCAATCTCTTTAAAATTCCTGTCATTCATTTCATTTATCTATAAAGTATAATCACCTAATTCATTATTGCTATGAATTGCTATTATTAGCAAAAAATATTGCTTTTATTTTGAGCAATCAAGTGAAAAGAGTATTAGGTATATAAAACCCATTGAAGATTCACAGAAATTGAGTAGTTTAACCTCTGGTCTAAGCAAGCAAATTGATAACACTTTTAAATCTCTTAGTCACGTCACCACTGTATCCAGCAACATCAAACATCTAAAAATAATCTTTATACTTAATGATGTGGACCATGTATCAATATGATTCAAATTAAACTGCTGTCTTGGTATATCTGTAAGAGCACTCAAAGCATACAAGTTTTCTTTTATTACCTTAAATTATTACTTCAATGATTTCTTTTCAAAATGAAACATGACTTTTCATAAAATAACAATACTTCTGAGAAGATTATTAATAGTACTGATTTTAGTCATGTGTAATATGTGGCGAATTTGAAATTATCAGTTTCAAAATTCAGTAATAGAATGCATGAAATACACTTTGAATTAAAGTTAGGTGTGATTCTTGGGCATCTTTAAGATAACCATGTTTTTTTTTTTTTTTTTTAAATTAAGAGTGTGAACGTATCACTTAAGATAACCGAGAAAAAGAAATCCAGGATATGGTTACAAGTTAGGAGCTGTTCAAAGAGATAAAGAATTCCTTATTCTATGAAATAATCACTTTGTATCCATTTACATTTTTCTGAAATGTTTTGGTGACAGGCCATTCCTGGTTTGTTTCTAAACCTTAGAATCTCAAATGTAGACAGAGAATTTCCAAAGAAATTTTTTTTAATGTATCATTTTTATATTCTGATTCAAGTGAAATGCAGTGCAATCTTAGTCAAAAAATGTCCAGAAATTTGAAGTTTTTGGTAACCATATATTGCCTATAGAAGAAAACTGTAACAACTGAATATTTTTAATTTTCATCTCATTTCAGTAGCTTGGAAGTCCATTTCAAAAATCTTTGTAGTCATTTTTGGCATTCTAGCTTCCATTTCTTTTATGGAAATGGTACTTCTACTTTAGTACAATGCTACTATAAAAACATTTATGATTCAGGTAAATATCTCATAAATGATTTTGTATAAATATCCCTAGAAGTAGTTATACTAGTGCATATAGCAAGTTTTAGTAAGTCTTTTGGTTTCCAGATTCTATAAAATTAAAGCAGTAAATAAAATAATGGAAAAAAATATTTTCATACTCTTTGAATACTGTGGTGATTATTAAACAACCATGATGAAAGACCCAACTACTCTGAACAAAGAATATAACATGTCATCATGGACAATTATGGCAAATTAATTCCATAGTAACACAATTTTTCAATAAAGAATAATTACTGTTTTATTCTTGTAGTTCATGACTCAGTATAAGCTCATAAATTGGGCTCTATTAACTGTAAAATGATCTTTGGTTTCCTTTAATAATAAAAATCCATTTTAATGTAATTTCACATGTATATTAAACAAGATGTATGAGTATATTGATACTTAACACAGTATCTGTAACTATAATTGTTTAGTGACACTTTTTTAGGACACATTAACTTTTTTTTTAACATCTTTATTGGAGTATAATTGCTTGACAATGGTTGTCAGTTTCTGCTTTATAATAAAGTGAATCAGTGATACATATACATATGTCCCCACATCTCTTCCCTCGTGCGTCTCCCTCCCTCCCACCCTCCCTATCCCATCCCTCTAGGAGGTCACAAAGCACCAAGCTGATCTCCCTGTGCTACGTGGTTGCTTCCCACTAGCTATCTATTTTACATTTGGTAGTGTATATACGTCCATGCCCTTCTCTCACTTTGTCCCAGCTTACCCTTCCCCCTCCCTGTATCCTCAAGTCCCTTCTCTAGTAGGTCTGCATCTTTATTCCCGTCTTGCCCCTAGGTTCTTCATGACCTTTTTCTTTTTTTTTACATTCCATATATATGTGTTAGCATACAGTAATTGTTTTTCTCTTTCTGACTTACTTCACTCTGTATGACAGACTGTAGGTCCATCCATCTCACTACAAATAACTCAATTTCGTTTTGTTTTATGGCTGAGTAATATTCCATTGTATATATGTGCCACATCTTCTTTATTCATTCATCTATTGATGGACACTTAGATTGCTTCCAAGTTCTGGCTATTGTAAATTGAGCTGCAATGAATATTTTGGTACATGACTCTCTTTGAATTATGGTTTTCTCAGGGTATATGCCCAGTAGTGGGATTGCTGGGTCATATGGTAGTTCTATTTGTAGTTTTTTAAGGAACCTCCATACTGTTCTCTGTAGAGGACACATTAACTTCTGATTGAAATACGTTCTTTTTTTAACCAGATTTTTATCCACAGTAAAAGAAAATTACATATCCAACTTCAAAAGATAAATTTTCATTGAAGAAATACGAAACTAACTTAGTAAAAATGAAAACAAAATTCAAAAAGAATTACTTTGTAGTGATAATGAATATTTCACACCATTTTTAAAAGTAGAAGAGGAAGCTCTCACTCTTTAAGAAGCTAATTTTTATTTCCTGAACTAAGAAAAGTATAAGTGAATAGAGCTCTTGTGGTTTATCAATTGCACTATTCTTGTTGTTCTTGCCAAACATATTCTATATCTGCAACAGCATTGCTGCCTTAGAAATCCTGTAAAAGTATAATATACACTTTATGCACATGGTTTTTTGTTTTTTTGGGGTTTTTTATAGATTCTTCTCAAGCTCTTTTTTTTTTAACATCTTTATTGGAGTATAACTGCTTTACAATGGTGTGTTAGTTTCTGCTGTATAACAAAGTGAATCAGCTATATATATACATATATCCCCATATCTCCTCTCTCTTGCATCTCCCTCCCACCCTCCCCATCCCACCCCCCCATCCCACCCCTCTAGGTGGACACAAACACTGAGCTGATCTCCCTGTGCTATGCGGCTCCTTCCCACTAGCCATCTGTTTTACGTTTGGTAGTGGATACATGTCCATGCCACTCTCTAACGTCGTCCCAGCATACCCTTCCCTCTCCCCGTGTCCTCAAGTCCATTCTCTACGTCTGCATCTTTATTCCTGTCCTGCCCCTAGGTTCTTCAGAACGTTTTTCTTTTTTATTATTTTTTTTTAGATTCCATATATATGTGTTAGCTTACGGTATTTGTCTTTCTCTTTCTGACTTCACTCTGTATGACAGACTCTAGGTCCATCCACCTCACTACAAATAACTCCATTTCATTTCTTTTTATGGCTCAGTAATATACCATTGTATATATGTGCCACATCTTCTTTACCCATTCATCTGTCAATGGACATGCAGGTTGCTTCCATGTCCTGGCTATTGTAAATAGAGCTGCAATGAACATTGTGGTACATGACTCCTTTTGAATTATGATTTTCTCAGGGTATATTTCCAGTAGTGGGATTGCTGGGTCATATGGTAGTTCTATTTTTAGTTTTGTAAGGAACCTCCATACTATTCTCCATAGTGACTGTATCATTTTACATTCCCACCAACAGTGCAAGAGTGTTCCCTTTTCTCCACACCCTCTCCAGCACTTATTGTTTGTAGATTTTTTGATGATGGCCATTCTGACTGGTGTGAGGTGACACCTCATTGTAGTTTTGACTTACATTTCTCTAATGATTAGTGATGTTGAGCATTCTTTCATGTGTTTGTTGGCAATCTGTATATCTTCTTTGGAGAAATGTCTGTTTAGGTCTTCTGCCCATTTTTGGATTGGGTTGTTTGTTTTTTTGTTATGGAGCTGCATGAGCTGCTTGTAAATTTTGGAGATTAATCCTTTGTCAGTTGCTTCAATTGCAAATATTTTCTCCCATTCTGACGGTTGTCTTTTGGTCTTGCTTATGGTTTCCTTTGCTGTGCAAAAGCTTTGAAGTTTCATTAGGTCCCATTTGTTTATTTTTGTTTTTGTTTCCATTTCTCGAGGAGGTGGGTCAAAAAGGATCTTGCTGTGTTTTTCGTCACACAGTGTTCTGCCTAATGTTTTCCTCTAAGAGTTTTATAGTGTCTGGCCTTACATTTAGTTCTTTAATCCATTTTGAGTTTATTTTTGTGTATGGTGTTAGGAAGTGTTCTAATTTCATTCTTTTACATGTAGCTGTCCAGTTTTCCCAGCACCACTTATTGAAGACGCTGTCTTTTCTCCACTGTATATTCTTGCCTCCTTTATCAAAGATAAGGTGACCATATGTGCATGGGTTTATCTCTGGGATTTCTATCCTGTTCCCTTGATCTATATTTCTGTTTTTATGCCAGTACCATACTGTCTTGATTACTGTAGCTTTGTAGTGTAGTCTGAAGGCAGGTAGCCTGATTCCTCCAGTTCCTTTTTTCTGTCTCAAGATTGCTTTGGCTATTCGGGGTCTTTTGTGTTTCCATACAAATTGTGAAATGTTTTGTTCTAGTTCTGTTAAAAATGCCATTGGTATTTTGATAGGGATTGCACTGCATTGAATCTGTAGATTGCTTTGGGTAGTATAGTCATTTTCACAGTGTTGTTTCTTCCAATCCAAGAACATAGTATATCCCTCCATCTCTTTGTATCATCTTTAATTTTTTTCATCAGGGTCTTATAATTTTCTGCATACAGGTCTTTTGTCTCCTTAGGCAGGTTTATTCCTAGGTATTTTATTCTTTTTGTTGCAGTGGTAAATGGGAGTGTTCCCTTTATTTCTGTTTCACATTTTTCATCATTAGTGTATAGGAATGCAAGAGATTTCTGTGCATTAATTTTGTATCCTGCTACTTTACCAAATTCATTGATTAGCTCTAGTAGTTTCCTGGTAGTATCTTTACGATTCTCTATGTATAGTATCTTGTCATCTGCAAACAGTGACAGTTTTACTTCTTCTTTCTGATTTGGATTCCTTTTATTTCTTTTTCTTCTGTGATTGCTGTGGCTAAAACTTCCAAAACTATGGTGAATAATATTGGTGAGAGTGGTCAGCCTCGTCTTGTTCCTGATCTTAGTGGAAATGGTTTCAATTTTTCACCATTGAGAACGATGTTGGCTGTGGGTTTGTCATATATGGCCTTTATTATGTTGAGGTAAGCTCCATCTATGCCTACTTTCTGGAGGGTTTTTATCATAAATGGGTGTTGAATTATGCATATGGTTTTTAACTTCTTCCTTCTTTCTTATTTGACCAAAGAAATACCATGTTTTCTCCAAAGATATTTTGTTTTCCTTGTGGGCACATGGAAACTTATTTTCCAGCGTCCATCCTTCTTCTCATGAAGTTAGGTGTTAATATGTGACCAATTTCATTTACTAAAATGTAAGAAGAAGGGATATTCACCACAGCCAAATTTGGATTGTAATTTCTCCCTTACACAATCCTCCCTTTTCTGTCTTGGTCCCTCTGCTGATACCTCCTGGGCCATGTGTTAAGGAGATCTACATCACAAAATGAACAAATGGACAGGGTATGTTTTCCTTATGGCAACCATATGGATATTGAATGAATACTTAAAGTTGAGTAATCAATTTTCACTGTTAATTCACTGAGAATTTGGATTTTCTTTTTAATACAACAGCTAGCATTATGTACCTAAAGCCTATGTAACCTCATTAAATTTACATAAGATTTTAGATACAGTGTAGTAGAATGTAATTTATTCAGTGTATTTAAGAGATGTAGTTGAAATTGAGCTTTAAATTTATGTTATTTCAAGGAAAGTTTAGTGACTGTAAAAACATCTAGTTTTTTAATGTAATGCATTTGTATTTATTATTATAACAAAAAATACATATTATCCTATAATTATAATATTACCCATAGTTTTTATATAGACAAGCTATATAGACATTGTACTCTGATTAATAGCTCTCCATATGTATGATAACTGATAGATAACACAAATTGAGTTTGCTGCTATGCTTATATTTTAGCTGAAAGAGAGGTCATTTTAAGGATTATATAAAATAGAGTAAATATAAAACTTTCTCTTACTCTCATAATTTTAATAAACGAATTAAATCATAATATGTAGCCTTGGAAACACTTTTGATCTATTTTCAGTTTAACGTCATTACTAATGAAGAATCAGAGTTACTTTGTATACTTGAATGTTATCTTTAGCCTGCAAATTTACTTACAATAGGTGAGTCTTCTACCAAATCAAATGTAATCTATACTGAGATACCACTGATAGAGCCTTAATTTAAGAAATTATTTATGGTTTAGGGAATTACATAATGTGGGTTTTTTGCCATGAGAAATAATAAGCTTAATGTATATTGTATGTGTAGAAATAAATTAGGGACAGATGAAAACAGTGGTTTTCACAGCAGTAAAGTGTTAGCCATTTCAGTAGGGTTTTTCTTTTCAGTAGTTTTTAAATGTGACTTTTAGTCAAAGTAATTCTGTATGTGTAATTGTCTCCAAGGAACAAAATATATTTTCTGTTTTATAATATTACTTTGTTCATAGAGAAAACCCCAATATAGTTATATATGTACTTCACACCATAATGTTATGAATGTTCAAGTGCAGTGTAATCTACTCAGCCACACACAGCATGTCCAATATGTATAATGCTGCTCAATATAAATTATTATAAATATCATATATACATATAGTCTTTTTGTAAAGCCTTATCAAAAGTAACTGATATATTTCCACATCCAACTTTGTGATGAGTGGTTCAAATCATACTTGTGTCTTAATTAGATAGAAAAAGGGACAGAATGTGCTCTAATTTAAAAAGAGCACTCTCTATGGGAAAAAAAAAATGATCTTGCATATCATATCACTGGGCATATTTCCATTGCTGGAATGGCTCTAAAAATTTATCTCAGGCACTAGTAAAATGAAAATTCTTCAACATAAACATCAGCTGAACAACGCTTTTTGTTATGGGTTATGCAGAGACTGAAAGCTATATCATGTCCATATTTATTTTCCTAAAAGTTCTGTAGTTTTTCTACAACTCAGAGAAATTGTGTAAAAAGCTTTTCACACTTTACTCTGAGTATGAAGCCTAATTATAATATTGTTTATTTTTCTATTTGAATGTGTCAGTTTTCATATTATGACTTTCACACCTGTACTAGCTAAGATTAAACAACCATGTCATCTGAGACCACCCGGCAACTAAACTGTGAAAATTAATTTCAGTTTCACTTAAACTCATCCCCATGCTGCTTTTCCATTACTCCCATACCAGGATATATGTGACTTTCACCTACCAAATGGCTTATTTTTTATTGTAGACAATATTCTAAAGGGTTGTTGTAACAAACTCTCATATTTCTGTATAACTTTAATAAACACATTATATGTTTGAGGGATTATAAAATTTTCATGCTTCTCTTTGATATATATTTAACTGAATTTCTTTGATAAACATTAAACTCTAAAAAGCATTAAGGTTAGCAGTCAATATGTGTGGTAATATTACATAATAAACATTATTTTTAGGAAAATTTTAAAATTTAATGAAGTAAAAACTGACAAAACTAAAAGAAGAAATTTTAAAAATCTACACAGTTGGAGATTTAATAATTCTATCTTCATTAATTGATACACCAAAATCAGACTGATAGACATTACCAGGAAACTACAGCTCAATATGAACATGTGTGTGTGTGTGCGCACGCACATGCATATATATGGACATGTCTATAAAATATTTCATAAAACAGTATTTAGAATCCACCAGTACAGAAAAATTGTATCATGACCAAGCGGAATTTATTCCTGGAATTCAAGATTGTTTTAACTTCGAAAACCAATCAGTGCAATCCATCATATTAATAAATCAGAACAAAAGCAATCATTTCACTAAATGCAGATAAATCATCTGAAAAAATTCAACGATATATGTGATAAGAATTCTCAGAAAACTGGGATAAGAGGAACTCCCTCAACCTGATAAGGTATAGTTTAAAAAAAAAGAAAATAGAGCTAGCATTATGCTTAATGATAAATATAAAAAGCTTTCTGCTTAAGATCATGAACAAGTCAAGGATGAACATCTTCACTATTTCTAGTCAGTGTTGTACTATGATCCTAGACAAAGCAACAAACCAGAGAGGGAGAGAGAGGGAGATTGAGAGGAAGGGAGAGAGAGAAAGAGAATGGGAAATTGGAAAGGGAGACAGAGAGAGCATGCAGATTGGAACAAAAGAGTAAACCTCTTTTGTTTGCAGAGGATATGATCAAGTATGTGGAAAATCCTAAGGAATCTACAAAAAGTTACTGGATCTAATAAATTCTAATATGGTTTATCACGTCATAAAATGCTAAGTCAACATATGAAAAGCAATTATACAATTAGAAATTGAATTTTAAAAAACTATCACTTAAGTAAATTTTAATAACATGAAGTATTTAGGAATACATTTAACAATATATGTGCAAGCTCCATAAAGTGTTGACAGAAAGTAACAAATACTGAAATAAGCCTTGTTATTGGTTTGGAAGACTCAGTATGTTTATTATACAATTTACCCTCACATAGATAATCTATAGATTACTTGCAATGCCAACAAAAATCCCAGCAAAGTCTGTAGAAATCAACAAAGTTATTCCAAATGTTTATGGAAATTCTAAGAACATAGTTTAGTCAAAACAGTTTTGAAAACAAAGAACAGATTTAGAGAACAAACACTACCTAATTCACTGGCATACTGTAAAACTACATTAATCAATACAGTGCAGTATTGGTATAAGTATAGATATATGGATCAACGAAGCAAAATACAGTCCAGAAATAGACCCACACTATACAGTCAATTGATTTTAAACAAATATGTGGAAGTAATTCAATGAAGGAAAGGCTACACTTTTCAACAAACTGTGCTGGAAAAACTGGACTTTCATATAGGCAAAATAAATCTTGAACCACACATTACACCATATATCAAAATTATCTTGAAAACAGATTACAGAACTAAATTTAAAAGCTAAGATTATAACATTTCTAGGAGAAAATAGTGGCAAAAATCTTTTGAGATATTAGCTTAGGAAAAGATTATATTTAACCAGACCACAAAAAGCGTGAACTATTAAAAACATTAACAATTTTATCATCAAAATTTAAAGCACCTTCTCCTTAAATTCTCTTTGTACGTATGCATGTGTATATATATGTATCAATATATGTATATATATTTCAAACTTGTATCTAGAATATTATTTTAATCTTACAATATACTAAAACACAACCCAGTTATAAATAGGCAAATGTTTGGAACAGATACTTGACAAAAATAGGTATACTGATAGGTAATATGTTTATAGAAAGACATTCAATATCACTAGTCATGAGATCAATGCAAATTAAACCTATAATGAAGTACCACTATAAACCCATTAGTATGGCAAACATTAAAAAGGTGGAAAATATTAAGGATTGATGAGGATATAAAGTTAACAGGAATCTTTTGGAAAGAGTTTGGAAATTTATTTTAAAGTTAAGTATACACTTACCATAAAACCTAGTACTCCTACAGAGATTTATTCAGAAGAAATGAAAACATATGCCCATAAAGATGAATACATACTAGTTGAGTCCATTGATATAAAATATAAAACTAGCAAAACTAATCAGTAGTAATAGAAATGAGATCGCTGCTTTCCTGGGCCAAGCAATTTGTGGGGAAGCAAAGTGGTGGTGGTGGTGTGGGGGCATAGTCTTGAAATGGACCAGAAATAATTAAATATTTGGGTTAATGGAATTCTTTTGTTATTTTGGTGGTGGTTGCTTGGATATGTAAATATGTCACTTCTAAATGTACATGTACTTAAAATGGGTTTATTTGACTCAGACAATGTGATATGCATAAAATGTCAAAGTGAGACCAGATTTCATTAAATGTTTTCAAAAGAACCAGTTTTACAACTCTTAAAAAGCAAAATTTTATCACTCCAAAAGAGAAAAAAATAGTAAAAAAATGACGAGTGGATTTTTAATTGGAAAATTATTTAAAGAAAATTATTCCCATATTATAAATCCCCCTCCTACTACCATATCCATACACTAAGGAGAGAATGGGTGGAGAGGTCTTTAAATGTAAAGTGAAAGGGACCACATGGAGAGCTTGGTTAGATGTTATGGGTTAAACTGTCTCCTCCAAAAAGATGCATTGACATCTTAGCCCCAGGTAATTATGAATGTCACCTTACTTGAAATAGGGTCTTTGCAGATGTAGTCAAATTAAGATGAGGTTATTAAGGTGGTCTCTGAATCAATATAACTGGTGTCCTTACAAGAAGAGGGAAAAGGACACACAGGCACACAAGAAGGGAGTGCAATGGGATAACAGAGGCTGAGACTAAATGCAGCAACCACAAGCCTAGGAATGCCAAGGATTGCTGGCAAGCCACCAGAAGCTAGAAAAAGATGCAGAAACCTTTCTCCCTGTTTTCAGGGGGAGCATGACCCTGTCAACACCTTGATTTCAGAATTCTAGTCTTCAGAACAGTGAGACAATAAATTTCTATTGTTCTTAGTCACTCAGTTTGTGGTTCTTTGCTACATCAAGCCTAGGAAATAAATAAAGATATTTTCATTAACTGAGATTATAAATTTCATAGAGGAAATCTAAGAGGATGAGATATTTTGACTAGCTATTCCAATGATTGGAGTATGGAGCAAGCTGCTTCTGTGTTGGGTTCAGCTTTTATTCGTATATTTAATCAGGCCAAAGACTGTGTAAATGTTCCTTGTGGACCACATGTAGTCCATTTGGGAGATAACCAGGATGAGGTGAAGTCCTGTCCAAGTCAACAGGATTGTCTTCAGGGAAGACAAAGAAATTGTATGGTGTATTGCTGGAAAGCCAGACTCTGGAAAAGAATTATCAGGGAAAGATAATTATCAAGTCAATAGTGTTTTAGTTGATGGGACCAGAATGAACAAAGGAGAGAAGGAGTAAGCCTTAAATATTGGTAAAGCACAAAATTTTCTAAACTCTTCATGAAAGTAGACATCAAGTAGGAATTTTATATATCCTTTACCTTTCTTATTTTTGCTCTGATCCTAGAGGAAATGGCAGCTAGTGAGTGGCAAATGAAGAGAGCAAGAAAGAATAAAGGCTCCAACTATTTGCTCTTCTTACAAGGCAGAGGACCTGCCTCTAACCTGCACTAGTTAGGGGAAGAATGGAAAAAAAGTAAGATTAATGTTTAATTTAGATTGAAGTGTTGAGTGATGTAGTTATATTCTTTTTCAGATTCTTTTCCATCATAGGTTACTACAGGATGTTGAATATAGTTCCCTGTACTCTACAGTAGATCCTTGTTATTTATCTATCTTTAATATATACTAGTGTGGATCTGTTAATCCCAAACTCATAATTTATCCCTCCCAGCCCTTTTTCCCTTTGGTAACCATAAATATGTTTTCCATGTCTGTGATTCTTTCTGTTTTATAAATAAGTTCACTTGTATCTTTCTTTAGATTCCACATATAAGTGATATCATATATTTGTCTTTCTCTGCCTGACTTATTTCATTTAGTAACTTGGTTTAATAATCTCTAGGTCCATCCATGTTGCATTAGTTCATTCTTTTTTATGACTTAGTAACATTCCGTTATACATAAGTGTGAGTGTGTATATATATATATATATATATACACACACACACACATATATATATATATTCACATACCACATCTTGTGAATCCATTCATCTGTCAATGGATATTTAGGTTGCTTCCATGTCTTGGCTATTGTAAACAGTGCTGCTGTGAACATTGGGGTGCATGATTCTTTTCAAATTAGAGTTTTCATCTTTTCTGGATATATGACTAGGAGTGGGATGGCTGGATCATATAACAACTCTATTTTTAGTTTTCTAAGGAGCCTCCATACTGTTCTCCACAGTGGCTGCACCAATTTACATTCCCACCAACAGTGTAGGAGGGTTCCCTTTTCTCCCCACCCTCTCCAGCATTTATTTGTAGACTTTTTAATGTTGGCCAGACTGCTGGTGTGAGATGACACCTCACTGTAGTTTTGATTTGCATTTCTCTAATAATTAGCGATGTTGAGCATCTTTTTATGTGCCTATTGGCTATCTGTATGTCTTCTTTGGAGAAATGTCTATTTAGATCTCCCCATTTTTTGTTTGGGTTGTTTGTTTTGTTATTGAGTTTTATGAGCTGTCTGTATACTTTGGCAATTAGGCCCTTGTTGGTCGCATCGTTTGCAAATATTTTCTCCCATTCCTTAGGCTATCTTTTCACTTTGTTTATGGTTTCCTTTGATATGCAAAAGCTTTTAAGTTTAATTAGGTCTCATTTGTTTATTTTGCTTTTGTTTCCATTATTCTAAGAGATGGATCCCAAAAATATCACTGTGATTTATGTTAGAGTGTTCTGCCTATGTTTTCCTCTAGTTTTATGGTATCTCTTCTTACATTTAGGTCTTTAATCCATTTTGAGTTTATTTTTGTATATGGGATTAGAGACTGTTCTAATTTCATTCTTTTACATGTAGCTGTCCAGTTTTCCCAGCACCACTTATTGAAAAGACTGTCTTTTCTCTATTGTATATTCTTGTCTCTTTGTCTAATTGACCATATGTGTGGGTTTATTCCTGAGCTTTCTATCCTGTTCCACTGATCTATGTGTCTGTTTTTATGCCATTGCCATACTGTTTCGATTACTGTAGCTTTGTACTATAGTCTGAAGTCAGGGAGCATAATTACTTCAGCTCCATTCTTCTTTCTCAAGATAGTTTTGGCTATTCAGGGTCTTTTGTGTTTCCATACAAATTTTAAACTTTTTGTCCTAGTTCTGTGAAAAATGCCATTGGTAATTTGATAGGGATTACATTGAATCTGTAGATTGCCTTGGGTAGTACTGTCATTTTAACAGTATTGATTCTTCCAATCTAAGAATACCTTTCCATCTGTTTGTCATCTTAAATCTCTTTCATCAGCATCTTATAGTTTTCAAGGTATAGGTCTTTTGCCTCCTTAGGTAGGTTTATTCCTAGGCATTTTATTCTTTTTGATTCAGTGGTAAATGGGGTTGTTTCCTTAATTTCTCTTTCTGCTATTTCATTGTTAGTGTATAGAAATGCAACAGATTTCTGTATATTTATTTTGTATCCTGCAACTTTACTGAATGCATTGCTGAGCTCTAGTAGTTTTCTGGTGGCATCTTTAGGATTTTCTATGTACAGTATCATGTCATCTGCAGACAGTGACAGTTTTACTTCTTCCTTTCCAATTTAGATTCCTTTCATTTGTTTTTCTTCTTTGATTGCTTTTCTAGGACTTCCAAAATTATATTTAATAAAAGTGGCAAGAGTGAGTATTCCTGATCTCAGAGGGAATGCTTTCAGCTTTTCACCATTGAGTAGGATGTTAGCTGTGAGTTTTTCATATATGGCCTTTATTATGTTGAGGTAGTTTCCCTCTATGCCCACTTTCTGGAGAGTTTTTATCATAAATGGATGTTGAATTTTATCAAAAGCTTTTTCTGAATCCATTTAGATGATCATATGGTTTTTATTCAATTTGTTAATATGGTGTATCACATTAACTATTTTGCAGATATTGAAAAATCCTTGAGATAAATCACAGTTGATCATGGTGTTTGATCCTTTCAAAGTATGGTTGGATTTGGTCTGCTAGTACTTTGTTGAGGGTTTTTGCATCTATGTTCATCAGTGATATTAACCTGTAACCTTTTTTGTGACATCTTTGTCTAGTTTTGGTATCAAGGTGATGGTGGCCTCATAGAATGAGCTTGGAAGTGTTCTTTCCTCTGCAATTTTTTGGAATTGTTTCAGAAGGATAGGTGTTAACTCTTCTCTAAACCTTTGGTCAAATTCACCTGTGAAGCCATCTGGTCCTGGACGTTTGTTTGCTGGGAGTTTTTAAATTACTGATTCAATTTCAGTACTGGTAATTGGTGTGTTCATATTTTCTATTTCTTCCTGGTTCAGTCTTGGGAGATTGTACCTTTCAAGTACTTGTCCATTTCTTTTAGGTTGCCCATTTTATTGGCATATAGTTGCTCATAGTAGTCACTTATGATCCTTTGTATTCCTGTGGTGTTGATTGTAACTTCCCCTTTTTCTGTTCTGATTTTATTTATTTGGACACACTCTCTTTTTTTCTTGATGAGTCTGGCTGAAGGCTTATCAATTTTGTTTATCTTTTCAAAGAACCGGCTTTTACTTTCATTCATTCTTTTCCATTTTTTTTTATTCACTATTTTATTAATTTCAGCTCTGATCTTTATTATTTCTTTCTTTTTACTAACTTTGAATCTTGATGGGTAGAGTCCTTAGTTGTAGGTTTTCCCCTTTCATTACTTTGAATATATCATGTCAGTTCCTTCTGTCCTGCAGAGTTTCTGCTAAAAAATCAGCTAATAACCTTATAGGAGTTTCTTGTATGTTATTTGTTGTTTTTCCTTTGCTGCTTTTAATAGTCTCTAACTTTTGTCATTTTAATTACAATGCATCTTGGTGTCTTACTCTTTGGATTTATCCTGTATGTTAGTCTTTGTGCTTCCTAGACTTGGGTGACTGTTTCCTTTCCCATGTTAGGGAAGTTTTCAACTATTATGTTTTCAAATATGTTCTCAGACCCTTTTTTCTCTCTCTTCTCCTTCTGGGACCCCTATATTGCTAATATTAGTGTGCTTAATGTTGTCCCAAATGCCTCTTGAAATGTCTTCATTTCTTTTCATTCTTTTTTCCATTCAGCAGCAGTGATTTCCACTACTGTCTTCCAGCTCATTGACCCATTCTTCTGTATCATTTAATCTACTATTGATTCCCTCTAGTGTATTTTTCATTTCAGTTATTGTATTTTTCATCTCTGGTTGTTCTTCATATTTTCTAACTCTCGGTTGAAAACTTCTAACTTCTCATTCTGTGCATTCATTCTTCTCCCAAGTTCTTTGATCATCTTTACAATCATGACTCTGAACTCTTTCTTGGGTAGATTGCCTGTCTTCTCTTCACTTAGCTCTTCTTCTGGGGTTTTAACTTGTTCCTTAGTCTGGAACATGTTCCCTTGCCACCTCATTTTGTCTAAGTTGCTACTGGTATTTTTTTGTATATAGGAGCATCCTATGAGTCCATGTAGCACACTCCTCTCTTGTCACCCAAGTTATATGCTCTAGGGATTCCCCCTAAGAGGGCTGCATGGGTCCTTCTGTTTTGGTGGTTTATGTGGGCAGTTTGATAGGCTTTGTTGACCCTTAGCCTCATTGGTTGCCAGGCCCTGCCTTGTGCGGATGCTGCTGGCTGCTAGTTAGTGGGGTCTGGTCATGAGGCTGCTGACTGAAGAACGCCAGGCAGCTCTGAGTCTAGTGCTGGCTCACTGGTGGGTGGAGTCAGGGTTCAGAAGACTCGGGAGCTATTGTACCCCCCCCCACCACCATTTGCAGGTGAAGCCAGATCCTGGGGTTAGGGACAGCCTACTTGAAGGCAGAGCCAGCTCCTAGAGTCTGGCTGCAGGGTCCTGGGATCCCAGAACTCATATTAGATCTTTGAGGAGGAGAGGGACTTTTCCTGACATAGGTGGGTATAGGGTCAGGGTTTTCACAAAGCTTGTGTTGGACTGCTAGTGGACAGGGCCAGTGCCCAACCAGGTTAGGGTGTAGCTTGCTGTAAGCAGTCTGGGTCCCAGGCTGTGGGATTGTGGTTTTCCTCCATCTGGTGTCTGCCCCTTCGTGGGTGAGGCTGGTCTAGAAGCTCGTGAAGTCTTCCTAGGGGACAGGGCGTTGCCTGCTCACTGGTGGGTGGAGTTGGGTCTTGGCCCTCTGGTGGGCAGGGCTGTGTAAAGAGGCATGTCTAGAGGGCTCAGAAAGTCTTTAGGTGCTTGCTGATGGGTACTGTGTCCCCACTCAGTTAGTTGTCTGACCTGAGTCATCCTAGCACTGGTGCTTATAGGCTGTTGGGTGGGGCCAGATCTTGGTGCTAATGAGCCAATAAGGCAGCTGCCAGCAGCATGTTCATGCTGTAGAACCAGCTCCTAAATATGGTTGCTGCCAGTGTCTATGTCCCCAGGATGAGCTGTAGCCACCTCTCACCTCTCTGGGGGACTCTCCAAGGCCAATACATAAGTCTGGCCCAGCCTCCTCTCAAATTACTACTTTTGCCCTATGTCCCGGTGCACATGAGATTTTGTGTGTGCCTTTTATGAGTGAAGTTTCTATTTCCCACAATCTGTTGGGACTCCTGAAAGTAAGTCCTGCTGGCCTTCAAATGCTCTGGGGGCTCTTCTTCCCAGTACAGGATCCCCAGGCTGGGAAACTCAGTTTGGGGCTCAGAACTCTCACTCCTGTGGGAGAATCTCTGCACTATAATTATTCTCCATTTTGTGGGTAACCCACCTGAGGGCATGGGACTTGATTATATTGAGAGTCTACCCTTCTTACCCATCTCATTGTGGTCCCTTCTTTATGTCTAGTTGTAGAAGATCTTTTCTCATAGGTTTCAGTCTTTTGCTTAGATGGTTTTCCTGCAGGTAGTTGTGGTTTTGTTGTGCCTGTTGAGAGGAGGTGAGCTCGGGGTCTTTCTACCCCATCATCTTGGCTGGTCCTCTCCTTCCACAAGTTTTTACACAATGAATTTTAATTTTAATTTAATTCAAAATGTTTTAATTTGCCTGCATATTTCTTCTTTGTTCTATGTGTTAATTTTCAAATATTTGTGTATTATTATATCTTTCTGTTACTGACTTCTAGTTTAATTCCATTATGTTCTGTGAACATACTTGGTATAATTTCTATTTGTTTAAATATCATAAAGTTTGTGTTATAACCCTGAATATGGTATATCTTAGTGAATGTCCCATTTATACTTAAGAAGTGTATTAGTTATATATTGCTACATAACAATAAAAAAAATTTGTTTTCTCATAGTTTGTATGGGTCAGGTATCCAGGCCAAACTTATCAGGGTCTTCCGTCTAACAGTCTGTCACAAGCTGCAATCAAAATGTCATTTCACTGCAGTTATCTGAAGTCTCAGCTGGGGAAGAATCCACATCCAAGCTCATGTGGTTATTGGCAGGATTCAATTCTAATCAGGCAGTTAGACTGAGGGCCTGTGTTCCTTACTGGGTTTTGGCCAGATGCTGTCATCAGTTCCTTGCCCTATGTGTCTCTCCAACATAGCAGATTGATTCATCAAACTGCGCAAGCCAGCAAGGCTATAAAGTGAGTTAGCTAGTGAATGAAGTCATTCTTTTTAACCTAATCTCAGAAATGACATCATCACATTTGCTGCTTAGTATCCCATAAAAGCAATTCAAGAGGGCTAGCCCACTTTTAAGCAGAGGGTCTTATACTAGAGCTTGTATATCAGAAGGTCAAATCACCACTCCCTTTTTCCCCACTCTCTGTTCCCCAGGAAGTGTCCCTGAAAAGAGACATAGTGATCAGAATGCTACCTTGGGCTTACCTTGTGTGTTTCCCTTTTTTCAAGGGTAGAAGTTCTTCAATTCTTCCTGTTTAATGCCTGGAAACGGTTACCTCATATGTTTTCTCCAGTGTTACAGTTGCTTTCACCAATGGCAAGTTTTGCACCTGGTATTGATACTTTCTTCATTACTAGAAGGAGAGTTGCTTGCTGGTATTTTGATTGGAATTGCACTGAATGTGTAGTTCATCATGGATATCCATATCTAAACTCATGATGTCTTAACAATAGTGAGTTATCTAATTCCTAAATATGGTACTTTTATCCACTTCTTTAGGCTTACTTTCATTTTTTCTCAGCAGTGTGTTGCAGCTGTCAATTTCAATAATTTTAAAGTTATTTTCTAATTGTTTATTCCTACCAGACACATATAATATGTTTATATTGATCTTCATCCCAAAACTTGCTAATATCACTTATTTTTTGTATTAAGACTTCCTAAATTTATTCAGATTTTCAAAGTTTACATTATGTCCATTATACAATGCATGAATATAGTGTGTTTTACTTCTTTTCCAAACTTGATTTAGTTTCTTTTCCTTACCTATTGTACTGTCTAGAGATTATACGAAATAGTAGTGAGAGTGTATATTTTTATTTTTCATATGAACCTTATGTTATGATGATAGTGGTAGGTTTTTCATAGATACCTTATCACTTTGAGGAATTTTCGTTCTATTGGTTTGCTGACAGTTTTTAATAAGAAATCTGTTGAATTATATTAAATAAGTCATTATGCGTCTTTTGAAATGAACCTATGGTTTATTTTTCTTCTATCTATACCTAGGCATAAAAAAGGGAGGGGGGACTTTTTTTAGATTAAATGACATAAAAGCCAAATACAACATATAAAACACATTTGGATCTTGATTTGGGGAAAAAAGATAACTGTAATGTTATATTTTGAGGACAAGTGGGAAGTATTAAAATAGACTTATTAATTTATACCAAAAATTAGTAATTTTATACATTATTATAATGCACTATGATTATATAAGAAGCTGTTCTTGATTTCTAAATTTAGGTATGAATTATGTAGAGGTGAAATAACATGGTAATTGAAATTTGCTTTAAACTATTGCTATATAAAAAAGCTAAAACACTAAAAAAAATTTTTAAAAATAACTGACATGAATGCCTGAGAGATTTTACCTTTAAGTAATGGGTATCTGTGGATCCATTTCTTTGTAAAATGTGCAGTTTCCTTGGATATGTTTAAAACAGTTAGAATGGCTAGCAAGAGTATTACTTTCTTGCAGTTATATTTTCAGGATTTTGACATATATTCATGTACATAAATACAATCTCCACTTTTTCCAAGTGTATCTTGAATCTATTCTAGGTTTCAGTCAAGAGACATTATGTCTACACAATAAAACAAAAATGAAAAAAAGTGTGAAGATGCCACAAAAAAGACAATTTTCTATGTATTTGTTGGAGAATTATTATTTAATTGCTAAGAATCCTCTATGTTTCTTCCATTTTTTTTTTAACATCTTTATTGGAGTATAACTGCTTTATAATGGTGTGTTAGTTTCTGCTTTATAACAAAGTGAATCAGTTATACATATACATATATCCCCACAGCTCCTCCCTCTTGCGTTTCCCTCCCACCCGCCCTATCCCACCCCTCTAGGTGGTCACAAAGCACTGAGCTGATCTCCCTGTGCTATGCAGCTGCTTCCCACTAGCTACCTATTTTACATTTGGTAATGTATATATAAGTCCATTGCCACTCTCTCACTTTGTCCCAGCTTACCCTTCTCCCCGTGTCCTCAAGTCCATTCTCTACGTCTGCGTCTTTATTCCTGTCATGCCCCTAGGTTCTTCAGAACCTTTTTTTTTTTTTTAAGATTCCATATATATGTGTTAGCATATGGTATTTGTTTTTCTCTTTCTGACTTACTTCACTCTGTATGACAGACTCTAGGAGAATCCTCTATTGTTTTTGATATACAATATTCAGTTGTGTGAATGCACACCTGTTTTTATTATTTTAAATTATTTTCTTATTTATGAATGCTTGACTTTTTTTCCCCAGGAGTTTGCTTTTGAGAGTACTGATCTAGAAACATCCTTGTACATGTCTCATGGAGCACATGGGAAATAGTTCCCTTGAACAGACACCTTTCAGTTACATTGCTAGAGAGAAGGGCATGTATGAGTTCATAATTATGAGATCGTATTAAAATGTAGCACCAAACTTGTTCACAGTGGATATATCATTTTTACTCCCACTAGGAATGGGTTCCAGTGGATCTGTATTCTCCTTGATGTTTATCATCAGATTTATTTTTCATTATAATCTTTTATTTTTTGCCAATAACATGAGTATAAAATATTACCCTATTGTGGCTATGATTTTTATTTCCTTGAACACTAATGAGATTGAACATCTCTTCATATATTCTTGGCCATGTGCATGTCTTTTCTTTTTCTGAGATACTTATGCCATTTTTTCTTGGACTGTTTATATTTTTATTAGTGATTTATATAATTTTTTATATATTTTTGATACTAATCTGTTTTGATTATGTGTCTTGCAAATATATTCTCCAGGATCACAATAAGTACTTATTGAATACATGAACAAATAAATATTAAAACACTTGTTCAAATACTGGATTTTGCATGCAGCAGCTGTGGAAATTTGGCAAAGTCATTTAATTCCTCTGAATTTCAATTTTCTGTGTTAAATGCTTATAATACCTACTTTATCATTTTTCATTTTATTATTTAACTTAACGATAAACTGAGATGGTGCAGAACTTGAAAAGCATTTTATACCAGTGAATTATTATTTATCTTATGCATATTAAGTAACATAAACACATGCATACATACCTACATAGATAGATAAAATGATAGATATTTTAAGAATAAGAGAAATCTGGTATTATAGTATGCCTAACATTCTACCACTTGACCATATAGCAAATTATTTTTTCTGACATTGAAACCAAACATTTCTTAGAAAAGTATATATTTTAAAAATTTTAACCACAAAAATATTCTACATGTACACGTACTTTATACCTTTCTTGAAGTAGAATTTTAAGAATCAAACACAATATTTGAGATTTATCAGAGTTTAAATAAGGATAACAATTGATTTTATCTACTGTTTGTAGTATGACCCTACACTCTGCGGCCTCTTCTTCCCAAGAAACATCTCTGTGTCCAGATGTAAAAGTGCCTACAGCCTAAGTCCCTTTGCTCAGTAGCAACTAATAACATATAACTAACCAAAGGAAAGTTCACCCTTGACGGAATTATATATAATTATATTTCCACAAGTCACCTTGATCTTTATTTCTTCATTTGATTTGGCCAAGTTGTCAAAGCATAAACAACCTCACACTTTTTATTTGTGAGGTTAGCACAGATCTAATAAAATATATATAAATCTATTTAGATATTTATATAATGTTTTAATATAACCATGAAAATATATAGAAAATAAAATGTAATATTTAGCATAAAATTTTGAGTTCAATTTTAACATCTTACTCTTTAATAAAAGTGACATACTGCTGCTGAATTACATTAATTTCATATTTGGTTTTGGAATTTTGTCAAAGCCATTCAATTGCACTATACAAAGCTAGCCAGAGGCAATTGATAAACTGATGGACCTAATCCAGAGAAAAATGCCGGTCATGCTTAATATATCATTTTGTTAAATACATGCTATTATTTTAGCTATGTTTACTTTAACAGTTGGACAAAACTGTCATCCTATTCAAGTTAGAATGATTTGGACAAAAGCGTTTTATATATCAGTGCTTTTGCTCACAGTATTCAATATCTTAGAAAAGTTCTAGATTTGTGAGAAATCCATGTGAAAAATTTAAATATGCTTGGTTGACACCTCTCCATACAATGGTCATAGAATGGAGCGAACAAAGTTTAGATGTAAGAAAAATATTGTTTACATCCAAACATCACCTTAAGTTAAAGAAGCTTTAATAGTAAGGTCTTTTTCCTCAGTGACCCAAAGGAGAGAACCAAATTGTAGTGGAGAATACAGTATTACACTGTCACAAATATAAACATTCTCTCATCAATTTCTGAAGAGCCCTGTCCCAGTTATTAGAGCTGTATAACAAATTACTCAGTAACTTAGTGGCTTAAAACAACAACATTCATTTTGCTTATGACAGTTTATCTCTGCTGTACTCAGCATAACCTAAGGTGGCTTGGAGAACGGGGCTAGAATCCTCTGAAGGCACGCTGAGAACATGGAAGAACACCTGGGGGTTAGAACACCTGGATTTCCTCAAGCAGCCCTCTCTCTCTATGTGGCCTCTTCATGTGGTCTCTCCAGTATAGTGATTTCAGTGTAACTTTACGTTTTACATTCCAACTCATGGCTCCTCAAACACTTGTTCAAGAGAGGCAGGCAGAAGCCTTAGAAGTCACATAGCATCACTTTCATCATAATATATTGGTTAAGGCAGTTACAAAGTCTACCTATTTCAAGAATAGAAAATATAGACCTCCATCTCTCAAGTGTTAACATGAAATGTTAAGTGTATATATATATATATATATGTGTGTATATATATGTGTGTGTGTGTGTATATATATATATGTGTATATATATATATATCATCTTTAGAATGCACATCTTTAGAAAATATCATCTGCCTCAAGCTCTGAAGTGGAAAAGATAGATGCTGAAGGAAAAAAATAATGTGAATGCAACCTAGCCTAAAGGAGAAAATAAGAGGATCAGGATCAGCAATAGGACGCAGAAGGAAACAGTTGATTGAAAGTATGGTGGGTCCAGGAAGATTTTGATAGTTGCACCACGATGAGAAAAATTACCCAGAATCAGCCGAGAAACAGCACCAAATACCACTTCACTTGTATTGCAACCTAAGTGCCTTGAAGAGGAGCCAGCACTAAAGAACAAGGGCTCCACAGCACAGACCTAAAGCAATCTTCTACCTTAAATGTATTGAGTATTCCATATGAGAGAATTAATGGGGGAAGATAGTAGATGCTTCCCTTCTGTGAAGAGAAAAATAGTGTCTGCCTGAGACATCGTTGGGTGGGTGGGGCACTATTTAGTACTTATGACTTACACTTGGTGCTTTAGAGTGTTCTGGCTGATCCAATTGAGTACACTCGAGCATTCTCTTTCTATTCATGAACTTTAAAAAGCCTTTCCTCTCTGTCTCTCCAGACCTTTCATTGAACCTGTACATTTCACCTTGCCTGCCTTTTGCAGACTCATCTTTTCTGATCCTGTGCTTTCTTTCCACCTGCTTGTCCTGCACCTGTGGCTTCAGAATGATCTTGTCATCCTGTGTGGGCTTTTTGTCCCAAGAGCATGGGCCAGGCCCTGCACTGTGATATCCAGCCCTAAATATTAGAATACCATTGCAGAAACTGGCTCCTGGGCTCCTATTTCAAGGGTGGACGACCAGAAGTTTATAAAACACATTATTTCTTTAAATTCTCCCAGTCTTATGGTTTAGGCTCATTATTATCATCTTTGTTTAGAGTAAAGAAGGGCTTATGATTTTTTGAAATCACATAGCATGTAAATAATAATGTCATGAGAATTCAGTTTTTCAAACCCTAATCTAGACTTTTCTACACACCACAGGAATCATTCAGGTATTTTGATGCTGCTCAAGCCTTTAGTATTTCTGAATGCAAACTTTAATACCTGAATTAATCAAGTATATCCTAGTTGTACATATCTTTCTTGCCTAGAATGAGATTTAGCTTGCAATATATATAGTCTTTAATATGTACGGGGTAATTCTATAAGTGTCTTAGATGCATTGCTCATTTAATTATGACAGCAACACTATGAAGGATTTAAATATAAATATATTAGGGAAGAGTAAGGTGGGTTTTTTTTTTCTTAAGTGTACATCATACATTTTTTACCAACAACCTTCTTAACTCCAAAACTGGGTACAGGGATTAAAAATAAAAATTCATTGTGCTACTTAGTAAACCATTACTAGTAACTTTCATAAAAAATGTACAAACTTTGTTAAAAATTTATCAAGCCTTCAAATGATTTGGTTACAAATATTTATAATACATACATAATATGTACCGATATGCATAATATGTACGTATAAAATGCAAACCTAGATATTCTGTGGACAGATTTAATGTACTTGCCCATGATGCAATATTGTTTCTATCCAACCAAAGGTCTCCTTGCAACTTTAGGAAAGTGCTTTCTTATGTTAACAAAAAAAAAAAAATCAAAGTTGAAGTGTTTAAACAAAACCAATTTTTAAATAGTTAGATTATTAAATTCTTAACTTGATTATTAATGTATTTCTTGCAAAACTATTAGTCATAAAATGATTTCCTTCACTTGAAACCATTCACTGAATTTAAGATTAAAACATATATAATAACATGCAGACAAACAAAACATAATTTTTTATACTGATACCAGAAAAAATATACTTTTTCTAGTTCTTTTTTAAAAATTTATTTTATTTATTTATTTTTGGCTGCATTGGGTCTTCATTGCTACACGTGGGCTTTCTCTAGTTGCAGCGAGCGGGGACTACTCTTCGTTGCAGTGCGCGGGCTTCTCATTGCGGTGGCTTCTCTTGTTGCAGAGCACAGGCTCTAGGCGTGCGGACTTCAGTAGTTGTGGCTTGCGGGCTCTAGAGTGCAGGCTCAGTAGTTGTTGCACACGGACTTAGTTGCTCTGCAACATGTCGGATCTTCCCGGACCAGGGATCGAACACTTGTCCCCTGAATTGGCAGGTGGATTCTTAACCACTGCGCCACCAGGGAAGTCCCCTTTTTCTAGTTCTTAATGTAAAATGCCTAAAGCAGTAACTCATAAATCTCAATCATAGCAGAAAATGTATCTTAAACATTGTTTCTCTATATTAAATGGGAATTTATTAATTTAAGAAGATTAAAAATGTGATTGCTCTATGGATTTAAATAATTAAAACAGTAATTAAATCAATGTAATAATATGAATTATTCAATATTCACACCACCATCCATAATTTCTAAAATTATCTATGTAGTTTAAGGCAAGTTAGTTCCATCCATTACTAATTAAAAACGTTCCTATTCCAATAATTATTTCAATTTACAAAAAACCTAGTAGACAAATGGACAAAATCCTTAATGTAAGTAACATTTTAGCTTTTTAAAAATATTTTTCACTGTCCTTGAAGCTGATAGTTTAAATTACTGCTGATACTGACTCTTCTTTAAGTATTTAGACCAAGTCATTTCTATCGTGTTCAAGCTTTTCCCATCTCAAATAATTTATCTAAGTCCTGCTCCTTTTCTTTGTTTTTTCCTTCCAGAAATGTGAAATACCTATATCATCTTATATGATGTATTTTATCAGTTGCTTCTTATATGCTTCCTTATATATTAGGTACATCATATCCCTTCTTTCAAGGAGCTTTGGGTACTGAACAAACTCAAGACTGGAAAGTAAATAAGGTTCTTTGACTCTCCATAAAAGGGCTCAAATTAGGTGTAGTGTTTTTCTTTATACAAATCATTAAGACATTAATGGAATGCTCATCTATGTACCACTGGGGAAATTTTGGGTAAGTTACCTGTCATGGTAACCTTGCCCCCCTTGCAACCATAGTTAAATCATTACTTATATTCTGTCACCTCAAGATCCTGGTATCTGTATTGATGTCAAGAAGCACATTTTATTTTGCATCCCTTACTCCCTAAAAATAATATACATTATATATTAAATGTGTGTATATATATGTAATGAATGCTAATGATCATCTCCCCAGTGTATTTCTTAAGGTCTTAGAGAAAGTACTGTCTTCTGGGCCCTCTCAGGAGATATATTTATAAATAGATTAACAGGTTATACAGGATCAATTTACTTGAACAGTCTTGTTTACTTAAAGACAGTTTTAGTATCTAAACTACTTTCTGTCAACCTACCAGGTTAATAATTCAAACTATTTGCTGTTCTAGAAAAGACAACCAGAATAAGTAGAAATTGTATACACATTGGTAATTTCAGTCCAAGTTAACGTTACATACTTGTGTCTTTGGAATCACCCTTAGGATCTGTTACCAAAATCTATTCCTCATATTTTTGTCAATGCTGCTACAATAAGAAAAAAATCCCCAAATCTCAATGGCTTACAACAAAAATATTTATCAACATTCACGTTCAAAAACATTATTCGTGTTCATCATGGACTGTGGGTCAGCTGTGTCTCTACTCCATGTACAGACCCATTCCAGGACCAAGACTGAAGCAGCAGTCAGTACCCAATAGCTTCTGTTCTTATGGCAGGGGACAAAGTGCAAAGTGCGAAGTTCAGTCATATACATTAAATGGTTCTACTATAGTACACTTTGGGTTTTCCCACTTTGTATTGACCAAACAAGTCATGTGTCCATGCCTAACAATAAGATGAGGAAGCATGGCTAGGATGTTGATGTGTAATCATATCAATGAGGAACAAACAAATAATTTTTTAAAATAATATTCAAAGGTAAAATGCCAATCTTGCAAATGTTTCCAAGCACTTGCTGGAAACTGATTCTAGTTAGAAATTGCACTAAAACAGTGTGTGTTTAGGTAGGTACGTTAGGCACATTGGCTTCTTTATTTATATAAGACAAATTCGTTAGACAAGGACAGTCAGCATTTTAAGAAAGAAGGGACTGCCACAATAGAGATATGACAACTTACACAGTTGGCAAGAAAAGCTTAATGGGTTTAGGAATTCAGATAAACCTGAGTCCTCTGACCCTACCATATATTTGCATTCCTGTTCTTTGTGTCTCACACTTTCTCCATCAATGCCCTAAATTTCATATAAGATACTTGATGAGATTAATTCCTTGTCAGTTGCTTTGTTTGCAAATATTTTCTCCCATTCTGAGGGTTGTCTGTCTTCTTTATGGTTTCCTTTGCTGTGCAAAAGCTTTGAAGTTTCATTAGGTCCCATTTGTTTATTTTTATTTTCATTACTCTAGGATGTGGGTCAAAAAACATCTTGCTGTGATTTATGTTAAAGGGTATTCTTCCTATGTTTTCCTCTAAGACTAAGTGAAGTAAGTCAGAAAGAGAAAGACAAATACCATATGATATCACTTACATGTGGAATCTAAAATATGGCACAAATGAACCTACCTACAAAACAGAAACAGACTCACAGACATAGGGATCAGACTTGTGGTTGCCAAGAGGAAAGGGGAGAGCGAGAGGGATGGACTGGGAGTTTGGGGTTGGTAGATGCAAACTATTACATTTAGATGGATAAACAATAAGGTCCTACTGTAGAGCACAGGGAACTATATCCAATCTCCTGGGATAATGAACCATAATGGAAAAGAATATAAAAAAAAGAATGTATATATGTATATAACTGAGCCACAGCAGAGATTGGCACATTGTAAATCAACTATACTTCAATAAAAAACTTTTTTAAATATATCATGCTAAAAAAATAGATGTTCTAAAAAAAAAGATATGTGATGAGGTTGTGAATTTGATGAATATTATACTTTGGAAGCCTACAGAGTCAAACTTTTTGTTTTGCTATTGTGGTGCTCTAGGTTCATTTATAAGAGATTGCTTAAAATAATAAGAGGAAGTTTGTACTATTGGGTAACATTTTGAAATTAGAAACTTAAAGTTGTCATTCTCCTCTTCAGTCTATGTAATGGAAATTAGCAATAACTGCTCCACCACAATGATGCCAAGTTATTCTTATGTTCATTTTGTTCTATAACAGCAGCCACAAGTTCTTGATAAATTATATCTTTGCTTGTTAATTCATTTTAGGTCACAATAAGTAATGCTTTGACCATTTATAATTTTTGAAAGCCCTAGGATTTCAGAGACCAGTTTCTTAGCTTATTAGTGTGATTTTTACTACCCTTGGTTCCAACTCACCAATCTAACATTCCTCCGCTCACCACGACCTCTCAGATTACAAATTTCTGTATCAATCAGAGTTATTGGTTTCAAACAACAAGATCTCCCATTGAATAATTACCTCAAAGTATTTCATTGAGGAGAAATTCAATAGTGAGCACACTTGCAAGGAAAATAACAGCATGAGATTTGGAAAACAAGGATTTAGCATAAATCAAATCTGATGTTTCCATGGCTTAACAGAGCACACCTCAAATTATACTGCTGAGTATGGTAGCCCTGGTCTTTGCAATCAACTGTTGTACTTCAATAACTTCTTACTTGGAAACTCAATGTTGTACCATTGAGTCTCTGCTACCACCCTCAGCTAAAATGGATTCTTCCTGAACCTTAATTCTTTACGTTGATAATTTTATATTCAATTTCACTGGCAGGTATACCTAAGTTTAAACACTAGAGTCTCAAGTGCAAGAGAGTCTGGGAAAGTGAGGATCTCACTTTTCTATAGTAGGATGTGAATCCAACCAATACTCATAAAGTGGAAAATAATCCAAATAGAAGAGAGTTCAGATGCAGGACAACAAAAATGAAATGACATTTATCCATTATATACCTATATACCTACTTACCACTCTCCACAGAAAAATTATTTGAAGGAGATACCCCAAATATTAATGAGGATAATAGATATCAGATAATAGATCTGAGGATCTGAGGATAGATCCTCAGGTAGGATAGATCCTACCTGAGGTAGGATAGATCCTCAGATAACAGATCTGAGGATAATAGATATCAGATAATAATCTGATATCTGGGATAAGTACTTTATTCTATAGTATAGATCAGACAAAAGTATGGTTTGTTTTTATAATTGTTTATTGTAACACAGCCACACCCATTACTTGTATATTGTCTATGGCTGCTTTCACACTGCTATAGCAGTGTTGAATAATTGAGACAGACCATATGGTTCATGAAGTCTAAAGTATTACTGACATTTACAGAAAATGTGTGCCAACCTCTGCTACAGATTACTGATATTTTCTGAAATGTTAGTAGCAAAACAGGAACTATCGTGGTAGTCTTGCAGATCATTTTATTTTTATTATTATTGTTTTTTTCAACTTTTATGCAATGAAAAATAAACATATATTTGTCTTGCAGAAAACTTCCATTCTAAAATTGACTAAAATAAAAAGGGAACAGATTTTTGAGAAAAAGTACACATAACATTGCTAATAAAATTTCTGTATGAACGTCAGCGAATAAACACATGTCACAGAGGTTAAAAAGAACACTAAAATGAGTGCTCAGAAATGAACTGTTCAGAAGATTGAAGTTGCTTTATAAAGGCATTGATAGTTTTAGCTTTCAGTAACTTAAGGTGATAGACATCTAGGTGAAAAGGTTTTGTAGGCAGCTTATTTGAGTAAAGTACTTCACAGACATAAAAATACATCCTTTGTCTTTAAATAGACGTCTTAAGTTTGTAAAGGTTTACTTATTTACAAACCTGTTATTTCCCCCACGTTACCTTTCCTCTGTACCTTAATTTTGTATGTTTTTTCCTGTGTTTTTGAAGCTACCAGTTTGAGACAAATTTCATATTTCCTAGCATGCTAATTCTGTTCCACAAAGAAAATGCAACCCAAACAAAACTGTCTCTGTCATTAAGCAACACTGTTTTCTCTTGAGCTGCAAACTGCAAAGTGATATAGAAAACAGCAGAAGCTATAAATTTAAGGCATCTGCAATTTTCAAGCAGTTTCCATAATAACTAGCCAGAATGTTTCCTTTGTTTCCTGGCTAACCACCAGCCTTTGCATAAAGATTATATTTCTTTATTGATCTGTTTGCTGGAATGAATCATAGAAGTTTTTTTTTTTTTTTCTCTCGAGCGGTTTGTCAGTTAACAAATGATATATTAATCCAAATTTTGTTTTCTTGAGGAAAGCCTAATAAAATTTAAGAATGTTTTGATAAACCATCTGCAGACCCATAGCTCTTCATAATCCAACCTCTGCAGTGTCATTTTCAAAGTTTCCACTAAAATTGAACTGTAATCAAAGTGCCCTGATGGCTCATTTTAGGGAAGAAACAAAAGATACAAGTAACATAACCCATCATTCTGTCTAAAATAAAATCTTAAGGAGTAATGTGGGTTTTTTTGTTTTTTGTTTTTGCGGTACGCAGGCCTCCCACTGTTGTGGCCTCTCCCGTTGTGGAGCACAGGCTCCGGACGCGCAGGCTCAGCGGCCATGGCTCACGGGCCCAGCCGCTCCGTGGCATGTGGGATCTTCCTGGACCGGGGGCACGAGCCCGTGTCCCCTGCATCGGCAGGCAGACTCTCAACCACTGCACCACCAGGGAAGCCCAAGGAGTCATGTGTTTGACAATTATTATTTAATGACATTTTCTACTAATATTACAAGGAAATACTTTTGTAGTCAATTTTCTTTCCTTTAATATATAAGTTTATTAACGCTAGTATAAATATTCACTTAAATGTATTATTATCTTTTTAAAAAGAGGAATAAAAAACCTGTTATTTGGAGACAGAAGCAAATTATAGTTACACTGAGATCTATGCTTGCTTTATGAGCAGTTTATCTGAAATTAAGAGGTCTGGGATAAAATTCTGTTATGTAAATTAAGTCTGATTATAGAACTAGATTATAGGGAATGGAACAATCTGTAATGTGACGATAACAATAACCATTTAACAAGTTTTTTTTCTAGGTTCCAGGCACTATGCTAAACACTTTATAAGCATTTATATAATTCTCTTAAGGACACTAAGTGGTATGCTCTTGTTTTAGATTAATAATCTTATTTTTAAAAAGGCTGAAAAATTTTCCCAAGGCCACACATAACTACTACGCATCGGAACAAAAATATAAACATAAAAACATTTCTAGCACTTAAAAGTATCACAAAGGCAACTCCCTTTTTGATTTTGCTTTTAGCAATACAGGAGATAAGATAAACTAATGACATCTTATAAAAAGAGAAGCTCAAATCCACCTTCTATTCATTACCCAGAACTTATCTTTCCCATTAGTCAACACTAGACATACATTTATTTGCTTTGCTTTCTTTAGCCTCTATAAACGGCCTATGTGGATTAGATCTTTGGGCTGTTTCTTCAATTTCCAAGCCACCTTTATCCTTTATTTTGCCTTCTTCATCCATTAACATGAGTGGACTTTACTTTGGAATCTCATCCATTAGGTCTCATATTGCTGGGGAAGATTCTAGAACCTAAAACAAAATTCTTGTGTATTTTAACACATTTCAAGATGGTAAAAGTGAAAAATGTACATAGTTTCAAGAACAATTAAAGAAAATTAGTGAAATATTTATCATGTGATAAGAAATTAACATTGTTCACAAACTTCCCTTGTCTTTTAGTAATACCACTGAGAATAAGCCATACATTTATTTGATATTGTCTGCATTGACAGAGAATACTAGATTATTACCCATTGAATCTGTGACATTCAAGTTGAAAATTTGTCTGACTGTGCCTTTTATTTCTTTATTCAGTTCCCCCATATTCCTCCCCAGGAAACTCCACTCTCTACCCAGTCACCTAAGGAAAAGTGATCTTATAATTACTTAGATATGTTAACCACTGCCAGGTATACTTGCATTTTTAAAAAGAAAATCACCATGGTAACTCCAAAAGAAATTGTTTAGCATACCATCTGGCAAATAATACGTTCTCAATGAACATTAGTTCACTTGAATTCTACTATAAAAATAGTGTAGTCCTGGACTGAAGTTGTGTCATTCTGATAGCCTAGTCTTCAACAAAGTCTCATATTATCTCAGATGTTCCCACCGGTTCCATATTGATATGTGAGAAACTTTGTGTTAAAATAAGATAGTTTCTCCTTTGGGGGAAGTTCTTTTTATAGTATGTTTATTTAAATTTTGTAAGAATCCACTTTTGCAATGACTCTGCTGTTTGATTGTTTTGTTCATTTCTTACCTTTTCTAAGAATAGGTATTTTTTCCTGATACAGATTTTTTACACGTATTTCAACTTTAACTGTCATTCTTAAATTAAGTATAGATCATGTTATTAGCATTTAAACTTAAAATCCTATTCAGTGTTCCCATTGCAGGTACAGGTTTGTCAAAATTGAGCTTAGTATTGATTTTTAAAAAAGTAGCAGTTAAAGAATCTTTAAATGAATTTTGATCTAGTAAAAGAACCAAATTAAGTCTAATTACAGGCAGAAAGCAAGTATTATCATTGAAGAGTCCAAAACATGCTTTCATTTAATTGACTTTAAATTATTTCTATTACTCTATTTCTGTTGGGGTTTGTGTTCCTATTTCTAAATTAAAAATTAATTAAAACTGTTATCTAGCATCAGTACATCATATTAAAGAATGCAAAATGTATTAAGTAAAATTTCAAGCTAGGACAACAAAGGCAAGAAATTAGATACGTCTTTAAGATTTATTAGCTGTACAAAGGGACTACGAGAGACTAATTTCAAGAAACCAAACTATTGCATGATGTACATGTTTTAATATCATATTCAGCTTCAGTTATTGCCTGAAATAGCTTCTATATTAGCAATTCAGCCTCCACTGTACATGCTGATAGAGGTGTGATTAACTGAAGCATATTCTAGGAAATAAGCAGATAGATGATAGATGGATAAATGAATATAGATAAGCATATATGTATATATTTCCTGAGGAAAAATATATTCTATAATTTATATATATGCAATTTTGTGATGACATAATGTATACAATAAGTACTTTATATTTTTAATATATTTATATATATATATATATATACACACATATATACACACATATATTTCCTGTCATGGTGGGTAAAGAAAATTGCTGTTAAAATCCTCTATGAATTATTTTTTTATTGTAACTTCAAAGTTAGATAGGAATGGAATTTTAACTATATAGTTTTTATTTAAAATTTGTTTATATCTTTTTGCATTATTTTTCCCCATGTCCAAATAGTAACACTTTATATGGCAAGAAAATTCCTCTTTTCACTATTGACTACCCCACTGTTAACCCTATGTTCCATTACATTTGGCCATACTAGAAAAATATGAGGTGGTCCACAGTCATTAGCTAATATGTAGTTGTTTCCCAGTGTTTTAAGGCAAAGGCAGATATATTGACTGACAAATGCCCAAGGAATAGCTTGAAATTTTTATGGAGGCTGACCAATGAAGATATTTATACTCTGTAATTAAAATAGAATCAACTTTAATCCAGGGAATGTGAAAATTTAGTTTTAATGGTGTTAGACAGGAGAGGTTGAGGTCATTCTGTGAAGTCTGATTCTGAAGCCCTCTGGGCTCTTTAAAACCTTTCCACAAGATTTATTTCTCATAGGGAACCTAATTTGATATGCCTTAAGGTTACCGAAGATGAGGAGAAGAAATAGTTTTAGTGCATAGACAGTTTCCCAACATAGGTTGTTAATATCCTGGTCAGAAACCATGCCTAATTATGTGTTCTCTACTGCATTTAGACCTCAATAACCATTAACTGACAATAGGCATTTGTGATTCTCAGCCTCACTCTCAGATTGTGGCAATACTCCTCTACCACACGTTGTGCACAAGCCAGGACTTTTCCACGCTGTCAAAAGGGAAATAGTTCAAAAACAATTCAGTGACCTTTGACTTGAGGCTTCCATATGCTATGAGTATAGCAGGTAATTCATGAATGTTTTCTCCTTGAAAAATCAGGATAAGCATCGAGTGCTTTTGTTTGTTTTGTTACTGAGTCCAAGCTCATAGTGCTTGCTGCACAACAGGCCAATAAGTCAAGAGATGAGTTGTTGGGGCAGGGAATAGTGAGTTTATTCAGAAAGCCAGCAGACCGAGAAGATGGGGGACTAGTGTCCCAAAGAACCATCTTAACTAGGTTTGTATGCTAGTTTCTTTCATGGAACAAAGAGGGGCAGGTGAGGAGGTAAAGTAAAAAAAAAGAAACAAAAGAAAGATGATAAGTTGTTGCATATATTTCCTGGTTCCGGCTAGACTCTGGAGGGAATGTGTTAATTTCTTCTTTCCTGCAGCCTTTCACAGGTGGGCCTGGTCAGGATGTTTCCTGTGAGCTTAAACAAAGGCAATTTAGCTTAACACTCAGGCACAGGAGGCAGGGTTCCTGGAGATGGGACACTATGTATACTTTAAGCTTATAGGCAACATCCCTTTAGTGATTAACTTATAGCAAAAGCAATAGAATACAAAGGTTAAAGTAAAAAAAACAGATCCAGTATGGAGTCAGATTTGTTCTTTATTATAGTTCATTTTTAATATTTGATCTCTCATGAAAAGCTCATTGTAGGTCTCACCAGAAACCATTGGAATGAAAGTTATCTAATTATCTTTGAACCTGTCTTTACTGCAGTGACAGAAATCATTCTAAACATTGTAATTTTCCTACTACATATTCTAGTGATGTTAAAGATGGAATGTATTTTCTAATGTGACCTTGTGATATATAGTGTAACCCAAGAAAGTCTATAGCTATATTTTCTAATGTGGCACAAGAAAGTGACCAGTTATGAAGTCTAGAATTATGTGAAAGATGCCATATTTGCTTTCTTTTTAGAAACCAGTAATCAATAAGACCTCACATATGTGTACATATGTACATGTATATATAATAATAAGAATGTTTAAAAATGAGGGTTTTTTCACATGCATTTACATTCATCTGTGAATCTAAAAAAAATGCCTTTCAAAGCACCATAGATCTAATAAATATGTCAGCATTCTTAATAGTTTTAGTAAAATATAATCAAGCTGTAAAAGCAATAAAATAGAATAGAGAGCAAGTAATTTCCAGTGAAATAGGTATACTGAAAGGCTGAAAATTGTAAGTCACCAAATGTAGTCTTTTGGATACTGAGAGATTATGTCAGTGCAAATATGCCTCTGTAGAATATCACGACCTTATTAATAAGGATAATTGGAGATTTGCAAACTATACTAATTTATTAGTATAGTAATCTATTTTACCTAGGCAGATAAACTAATGGATGAAATAAGAAACACTTGTAAAACACCAGTTAATAAGTAAATCAGCCTAAAATTTGGTTTTCTGAAAATAGGATCTTACCTGAATGCTTTTATGCAGAACTTTGTTTGTGTTTAACTATCTGGGTCAATGCCATTTACATAATTTCCCTAGCACTCTTGGCAAAAGGCAGAGATAACAATTCCTAGTGGAAGTTAAATAATGCATTACTATATTTATTCATTTATCGACAGATATTGAATGCAACTATGTGCAAATTATTGTTCAAGGTGCTGAGCATGCAGCAGTAAAAAGAATGGATAATGTTGCCTTCATGGAGCATGTAACTGTATATATTTTCTTCTCTGAAGTTAAAGGTTCAAATATTTATATATTTTCATCATAACCCAGATAAGTATGTGGTAAATAAGATACCAGATATAAGGCACAAAATGAAAGAAGGAAACTGTCATTTTCCCCTTCTGATGTGCATCCTCAGGTTAGTGCCAATACATGAGGAGTCACTTTAAATACAGAACACAAATAAGATTTTAAAGTAGAAAACGAAAAGCTAGTTTCCCACCAATTCTGTATATTCATGATATCTCAGGGTCAGTTTGGGGTAATTATAAAGAGGTAAACCAAGGTGCATATAACCTAACATGGTGATATTCATTAAACTGATGCATATGTAGATTTCCTTAGCCTTCCTCTGAGAAAGCTTTAAACTTTTCCCATATCCATTGTATATATTCTTTTTCTTTTTCTTTTTTTTGGTAATGCTGTATTTACATACTCCTGAAAGCATAAAGTACCTATATAATCACACTATGTAAAAGAATTATAGAAAATATACAGTGTGAAATCCCCTCCTTTACCCCACTCCCAGTTTCATTCCACCCTTCCTCACCAAACAGAAAGCATTGTTGGTACTGTGGTTTATATCCTTCTCAATCCCCCCGTCCCTGGGCCCTTGTAGGTATAATACCATATGTTAGTTGGTGCCACAACAAGGCACCACAAACTGAGTGGCTTAAAACAACAGAATTTAGTCTTTTACGGTTACAGAGGCTAGAAATCCAAAATCAAGGTGTCAGAAGGCCATGCTTCCTCTGAAGGCTCTAGGGAAGAACATTTCCTTGCCTTTCTCCTGGCCTCCGGTGGTTGTCAGCAGTCCTTGTGAGTTCCTTGGCTTGTAGATGAGTTACTCTAATTTCTGCCTCCATAATCACATGTTTTTCCCTGTGTGGTTTTGTCTCTGTCCTCTTCTTTTAAGAGGATTCCAGTCATAATGGATTTAAGGCCCACCCTAATCCAGTACGACCCCATTTTAATTAATTGCATCTGATAACAGAAACTCTCTCTTTGACCAAACTTTACAGGTTCCTCTGAGAATCTTTCCTGGGCTAGGCCTCCACCTTGGCCCCAAACCTGTCTTTGGCCTGCCCAGTCCAGGCTTAGCAAAGAATCTTGCTAAGTTATCCTTTCCACCCTTGGTATGTGATCACCCTTGATATCTGATCACCCTGACCTGCCTTCAGCAAGAATCCTGTTAATCAGGTTTTTCAAGAATCCTATTACCTTTTATGTCTCCTCTTAGTAAATTTCCATCCACTGAACCCCTCTCCCTGCTCCTTGGCTATATATCCCCACTTATGCTCTTTGGCTATAATCAGAATTGAGTTCCGTTCTATACTGAAGTTTGTTTCCCCCTATTACAATAGTTACTAAATGAAATCTATTTTTTGCACTTTAACTAGTGTACAGCTCTGGTTCTCTTTGACACTGCAAAGCCCCCATTTCCACAAAAGGTCACATTCTGAGGTTCTGGATGGACATGGATTTTGAGGGAACACTGTTTAACACCATACACAGTAAATCTATTCATACACACATATTGTTGTTGCATAAATCAGTTTATTTCTATCTCCTTCCAAATAAACTGGTCCTTCAATATCATTTAACATTTTGTGGGACTCCTAGATGAAGCAAATCACATATCAGACAAAACAATACACCCCCAAATTAAGGCTGAAAATAATTATGGAAAAGTTAGTGGTCAACTTCTATGCACCCTCATAGCACGTAGTATTTGTATTGTTGTGACGTTCATACTGTATTGAAATTACTTATGTGATTATATTTCCAGGTAGATTTTAAGCTACTTTAGGATAGGAGCTATGTCTCATATTTCTGAATTCTCAGGTCAGATGTGATGTCCAAGAAATAGTAGGCATTTAATTAAAGTCTCAGGTAGCCCAAACTAGAATTTAAACATGTTTGAGTATGTCTAGTGAACTGGTGGGTGACCTCACCAGAAGCTTATTTACCTTCAAGATCAAAGGGCCTCCTTGAAGGATTCTTCCTAAAGAAAGCGGAATCAGTGAGGTAAGCTGGACCCAGGAAAAGAACACACCAGACAGTCAGGTGATTTTGAATATAAGACTGGGTCTTTCATACAGATGTGTCTTACGTAATGGTCTGTATTTGACACATAATCTCTACAGAGTGTAGGGAGACTGTGAGTTAGATGTGAAAAAGCTGTTTCATTGAAAACACTATAAATTTATGAGGAAACAAACAGTGCAGTTTGGATAAGCTATAATGCACACCACAGAGAAGGGATGGTTCTCCTCACCCTGTCTGTTGCCTTAGATGTCTGTCACACTGGCAAATACTGATACTCAACAGTAATGAACTTATTCATTACTGCAAGAGAGATACCTTCAGCAAAGTACCAGATATTTGAAGAAGGCTGTTTTAAATGACACACAAAACTTCAGTCAAATATGGTTCCTTATAAACCAATTAGTGGTGATGGGCTGGTGAGCATTAGGGAAACATGGGCTACATAGATTAAAATGGAATGTGTTACACCTTAAATTTAAACAAAATAAACAGGACCACATTGTAAATTTTAGATAGGGTTCTAGGGCTTAAAAGGATGAGACAGTTAACCTTATGAGATCTTTCCAAATTTATATTTGTATTCGAAAAGAATGTACATACAAATTCATAAAAAGCTAAAAACATAATTTTGAACTTGTTAATGCAAAGCAATCATAGGGTGACTAAGATGCATAGGAAAGTGCAATCTTTTTTTTTAATGAAAAGATATAAGTACAGATTATTCCTAATGTTCTCCCAAATGGCAAGTCTAAATTCATGAGGATTATAAAGAAAATGGTATGCTTAGATGTTATTTGGTCTGATTATAAATCTGCATGATCTTTAGACTATATGAATCTAACATTTAGGGAGAAATATAAGTAGCTAGAGAATATAATAAAATTCATTTAAATTATCTTCTTAAATTTCTGGATTTGAAAATTTAACCAAAAGCCAGTTGAGAAAGTTGTAAGGCAAGATGTTTTCTCCTGAAGTTTCACTTTATTATAATCTTATGTTGGAGAAAATTGCTTTCATTTATTCTTTACAAAGATTGAGCCTTTATAGTGTAGTATAGTGTAGTGTTCTCTATTCCTACCTCTCTAGGAGTTCAGAGGCACAAAGTGAAACTAAAGCTTCGAGGAAAGCATTTCAAAGTTTAATATTATTACCTGTGGATTTAAATTGCAGTAGTTTCCTAAGAGCTTCACAAGTTTGTTTTCCATATTCTTTTGAGTGAATCATCTATCCAAATGCTTGAATGAGGGAAAATAAGATACCAAAAAGACAAGGAGGGACAAATTTAGGGAAGATCTTAACTTACATAATAGAACAATCCCCCTTTTTCATGGATGGCCATCCCTAAAATGGTGATTTTTCCAGGAAGTAGTAAAATGGAGTCACCAAAATGTAGACACATGTGATCTGCTATTTGGTTAACTGCTATTTTCCTTCAGCTCAAATGTTACTTTTCCTAGGAAATCCTTTCCTACTCTCTTTGACTAAATAAACCCTCAATATTACTCTCCTAGAATCCTGTGTTCTTCTTTTTAGAAGCGCTTATCATGGTAGTAAAATGACACAGTGTGTGATCCTTTGGTGTCCATCTCCCCCATAAACTTTAGCTTTAGAAAGATAGACCTGCTTATACATCTGCTCCCCTTGTATTTGCATCTCTTAGTATAAGACTGGGCCCTATTAGTTGAATAAATGAAAGAATAAATGATTCAATGTTTCTCAAATTCTCCACGCAGTACACATATTACTCGCTTGATACAGACAAAATAGGCATCAGGCCATGCATAATTACTGGATGAAAACAGCTAGTGCGCACACACACACACACACACACACACACACACACACACACACACCCTGCACATTTATCAATTCACCTGCAGAAACTCCCTGACCATGTTTATATTTATTGTGTGTCTGGCACATAGATTCTTTGCAATCAAAGGGGAATATAATGAGGACTTATGCTTGTGGAAGATATTCTTCACATAGCATTTAATCATGGACCTGATCAATGCTTTTTCTTTGAAGAAAAAAAAAAAGAATAGCACATTTTTGCTTTTAACATTATGCCTTTGGCACACAGTTCATTGAAACCCCATTAAAGTGATGTGTTTTTAGAATAAATTAGAGAATGGATCAAATTCTATTCCTGATATAATTAAACCACAAACTTCATGATCCCATATCCTTGTGGACATGCCAGCTGCATTTACACTCATACTGCTTGAGCAAGAATCCCCAATGTGAGCATTCACTGAAGAGAGCTCTCAAACCTGAAAGCACTGTAGATTGGTCTGTGATTCCATTGCTACATTGCAGGACCAAATAGAAGCCTGATATGGAGGAAAAATGCTAAGCAGAAGTGGGCCCTTTGAAGAGTTTTTGAATTGCTCAAACATAATTAAATATAGTTATTTACTTCAGCCTTGAAGGAAGATATTTTAACAGTATTTTAAAGTATAGATTGCTAAGAATCATTAAGACATATTCTACAACTCTTATGAACTGTGAGGTGAAGAGAAAGTCTTAACAATTTTTTTCTGTTGTAACTTTACATTTATTCCACTGTCATCAGAGTGTGAAGAAAACAATATCAGTGAATAATTATAACAGGATTCATTCACTAAATGTTCACTATATGCCAGGACTTCCATATTTCTCAATATACTCATTCTAATTTTGAAAAGATTTAAATTTAGGGACATTCATTTATGTGCACAATGTTACACAGTGGACCTTTGATTCAAATGCAAACCTGACTTTTTCAAAGTCTCTGCTCTTTTCGTTTTTACATTGGAAAGGAAAAAATATTTCACCTCTACTACTCACACAGAACACTTCTTTAACCAGATGTGTGGGAGGTTTTCTGACAACCATCAATTCTCTGCCATCTGCTAGGTGTCCTACAATTCAATTCTGACGTTAGCCAAAGTTAGCATAAAACCCACAGGTTAAGGTCTTAGTCCCACAAGATGGGCCTCTCCTTCAGATGCCAATAGCAAGGAATATGTCCCCAGGTTACCCACAACTTCAGCTCAAATTAGCTACAAATCAGAGGGTCCCAAGGTTCTCTCTTTGAGTTGAATAATTTACTAGAGTGGCTTACAAAACAGTTTGCTTATTAATGCCAATTTATTACTAAAGGATATGTTAAAGGATACAGATAAACAGCCAGATAAAGAGATACATAGTATCAGTACAAGGTCTGGAAGAGTCCTGAGCACAGGAGCTTTTGTCTTAGTGGAGTTGGAGTGTGCCCCTTCCTGCCATGTGGATATGGTCACCAGCCCAGAAGATCTCTAAACCCTGTACTTTTATGGAGGCTTCGTCACATAGGTATGACTGACTATTAACTTTCAGCCCCTCTTCAGAATATGGGAGGTAGGGCTGAAATTTCCAAGCTTCTAATCATGGCTTGCTTTTTCTGGTGACCAGCCCCGACCCAGGAGCCCACAGAGTCACCTCACTAATATAAAAGAAATTCGTATTACCCAGGAAATTCCAAGGGGTTTAGGAGCTTTGTGTCAGACTCTCCTATCTCTCTACATTTTATTATGTAATTCCTTTCTTTTCTTCATTTAATTTTTATTTTATATTATAGTTAATTTACAATGTTGTGTTAGTTTCAGGTGTAGAGCAAAGTGGTTCAGTTATACATATATCCATTCTTTTTCAGATTATTTTCTGATACAGGTTATTACAGATTACTGAGTAGAGTTCCCTGTGCTATGCAGTAGGTCCTTGTTGATTATCTATTTTACATATAGTAGTATGTATATGTTAATCCCACACTCCTAATTTATCCCTTACCCCCACCTTTCCCCTTTGGTAACCATATGTTTGTTTTCAAAGTCTGTTTTGTAAATAAGTTCACTTGTATCATTTTTTTTAGATTCCACATATAAGTGATATCATACAATATTTGTCTTTCTCTGACGGACTTCACTTAGTATGATAGTCTCTAGGTCCATCCGTGTTGCTGCAAATGGCATTATTGCATCCTTTTTTATGGCTGAGTAATATTCCATTGTATATATGTACTACATCTTTATTCATTCCTGTCAATGGACATTTAGATTTCTTCCATGTCTTGACTATTGTAAATAGTTCTACAGTGAACATTGGGATCCATGTATCTTTTTGAATTATGGTTTTCTCTGGATATGTGCCCAGGCGTAGGATTGCTAGATCATATGGTAGCTCCATTTTTAGTTTCTTAAGGCGCCTCCATACTGTTCTCCATAGTGGCTGCACCAATTTACATTCCCACAAACAGTGTAGGAGTGTTCCCTTTTCTCCATACCCTCTACAGCATTTATTGTTTGTAGATTTTTGATGATGGCCATTCTGACCAGTGTGAGGTGGTACCTCATTGTAGTTTTGATTTGCATTTCTTTAATAATACGTGATGTTGAGTGTGTTTTCATGTGCTTTTTGGCCATCTGTATGTTATCTTTGGAGAAATGTCTATTTAGATCTTGTGCCCTATTGAGGTGATCATATGGTTTTTGTTGTTCAGTTTGTTAAGTGGTGTATCACACTGATTTGCAGATATTGAAAAATCCTTACATCCCTGGGATAAATCCCACTTGATCACGATGTATGATCTTTTTAAGGTATTGTTGGATTTGGTTTGCTAGTATTTTGTTGAGTACATATGAATCTACATTCATCAGTGATATTGGCCTGTAATTTTCTTTTTTGTGTGGTATCTTTGTCTGGTTTTGGTATTAGGGTGATGGTGACCTCACAGAATGAGTTTGGGAGTGTTCCTTCCTCTGCAATTTTTTGGAAGACTTTCAGAAGGATAGGTGTTAACTCTTCTCTAAATGTTTGATAGAATTCACCTGTGAAGTGATCTAGTCCTGGACTTTTGTTGGAAGTTTTCCAATCACAGTTTCAATTTCAGTACTTGTGATTGGTCTGTTCATATTTTATATTCCTGGTTCAGTCTTAGAAGATTGTACCTTTCTAAGGATTTGTCCATTTCTTGCAGGTTGTCCATTTTATTGGCATATAGTTGCTTTTAGTAATCTCTCATGATCCTTTGTATTTCTGTGGTGTCCATTGTAACTTCTCTTTTTTCATTTCTAATTATATTGATTTGAGCCTTCTCCCTGCCCCCCTTTTTTTATTTTTGATGACTCTGGCTAAAGGTTTATCAATTTTGTTTATCTTTTCAAAGAACCAGCTTTTTGTTTCATCAAACTTTTCTATTGTTTTCTTCACCTCTAGTTCATTGATTTCTGCTCTGATCTTTATGATTTCTTTCCTTCTGCTAACTTTGGGTTTTATTTGTTCTTCTTTCTCTAGCTTCTTTAGGTTGTTTATTTGAGATTTTTCTTGTTTCCTGAGGTAAGATTGTATTGCTATAAACTTCCTTCTCATAACTGCTTTTGCTGTGTCCCATAGGTCTTAGATTGTGCTTTCATTTTCATTTGACTCTAGGTATTTTTTGATTTTCTCTTTAATTTCTTCAGTGATCCATTCCATTAGTAACATATTGTTTAGTCTCCACATGTTTGTGTTTTTTACAGTTTTTTGTTGTAGTTGATTTCTAATGTCATAGCATTGTGGTCAGAGAAGATGTTCGATATGATTTCAATTTTGCTAAATTTACTGAGGCTTGCTTTGTGGCACAGTATGTGATCTATCCTGGAGAATGTTCCATGGGTGCTTGAGAAGAATGTCTATTCTGCTGCTTTTGGATGGAATGCTCTATAAATATCAATTATGTCCACCTGCTCTAACATGTTAAGGCTTATGTTTCCTTATTGATTTTCTGTATGGATGTTCTGTCCTTTGATGAAACTAGGGTGTTAAATCCCCCCACTATTATTGTGTTACTGTCAATTTCTCCTTTTATGGCTGTTCATATTTGCCTTATATATTGAGGTGCTCCTATGTTGGGTACATATATATTTACAATTGTTATATCTTCTTCTTGGATTGATCCCTTGATGATTATGTAGTGGCCTTCTTTGTCTCTTGTAACAGTCTTTATTTTTAAGTCTGTTTTGTCTGATATGAGTATTGTTACTCCAGCTTTGTTTTGATTTCCATTTGCATGGAATGCCTTTTTCATCCTCTCACTTTCAGTCTGCATGTGTCCCTGATCTGAAGTGGGTCTCTTGTAGACAGAATATATACAGGTCTTGTTTCTATATCCATTCAGCATGTCTTTTGGTTGGAGAATTTAATGTTTACATTTAAAGTAATTATCAGTATGTATGTTCTCATTGCCATTTTGTTAATTGTCTTGGATTTGTTTTTGTAGGTCATTTTTCTTCCCTTCCTCTCTGGTTCTCTTCTCTTGTGATTTGATGACTAACTTTAGTGTTGTGTTTGGATTCCTTTTTCTTTTTTTTGTGCATATCCTATTGTAGAATTCTGTTTTTCAGTTACAATGAGGTTTTGATATAGCAGTTTATATGTAAACAAGATTGTTTTAAGTTGCTGGTCTTTTAATTTCAAACGCATTTCCAGTGTCCTGTATCTGGACTCTCCTCATGATTGCTTGTTTTGACATCATATTTTTGTATAGATGATGTCCTACCTTTTCTGTATGTTTGCCTTTACTGGTGAGCTTTTCCATTCATAATTTTCTTGTTTCTAATTGTGGCCTTTTCTTTCCTGCCTAGAGACATTCCTTTAGCATTTGTTGCAAAGCCTGTCTGGTGGGACTGAATTCTCTTAGCTTTTGCTTATCTGTAAAGCTTTTGAATTCTCTGTCCCTTAACTCTTCTTTTTTTTTTCAGTTGAACACTATCTATCTTTTTTGAACATTCTGATATAAGCTTATGAAACATTTTTAATGTGGCCTTTATGCTAGTACATTGGTATAAGATTTAATTTTAAAAATTCCTAATTATTAAATATTTACTTTTGAATTACTGTAAAAATAAAAGGACCATTTTTATAAATAAATTTTTACCTCCATTTCTGATCATTTCTTAGAACAAATTTCTAAAAATTATGAAGTTGCAGTAATGCATATGATTTTTTAAAAATTCTTGGAACATATTACTAAACTACAGCCCTCAAAAATTAGATCATATGACAGTGTAAACTTAACATATAATATATAGCAACTGAGTAATATTTTAAATATTGATAGGCAAGAAATTTCACTTATGAGATTTTTTTAATAAGAATTCTGCTTATTTTCATTTCTACGTTTCTGAATCCTTCCTTTTCCTCATTTTGGAGTAAGACTTTAAAAAGATAACTTTATATGTAGCGTATTGAATGTTTTAAAATGTTATCAGTTCATCATTAATTTTTACTTTTGTTTATAATATACAAGTTTAATTTTTACTTATTATTCTGTTTTCTTATAAAACCCCACAATATCCTGAAATAGTTACACATTCTTGTTTGCCTTATGTAGGTTGAAAAATCTTATACGAGTTGGAACGTGACTGGATTGTCTATAAGAAATCTTATCTTTTTAGTTTCATAGGTCTATAGTCGGAAAGGAATTGTGCTCCAAATTGCTGCACTTAGTGGATTATACCCAAGGGGTTCATCCATACCTCATCTAGAGGACAAAACTTTGAAATTTGGGGTTTTGTTTTAATGAGATTTAGATTTAAATGAAAAGACTTTGGACTTGGAGTTGATGTCATAAGGGGATGAGACTCTTGGGAGCCTTGCGAGAGTGAATGGATTTTGCATTTGTAAAGGATGTGAATACTTGAGTGCAAGAGGGTGGACTCTGGTTGGCAGAATTCTAAGATGGCCCCTGGATTGCCATCCTCTGTGTATATGCCCTGTATAATCCCACCCCTTAATTGTGAACAGGACTCCTAACTATATGGTGTATCAATCCTGTGATTATGTTATATTAAAAGGTGAAGGAATTTTGCAGACATAATTGAGGTCCCTAATTAGGTAGTGTTAAGTTAATTATAAGTGGTATTATCATGATCAGTCTGACCTGGGAAATTTTATTTTTTAAAGACAAGCAACAGAGAGATTTTTCTGCTGGCATTGAGTTTGGAGTTAGTTAAAATGAAAATGTTCTATTCTGCAAAATACATTCTTGAGAGAATGAAAGACAAGTCACAGATTGAGAGAAAATATTTGCAAAATGCATATCAGTTGAATGACTTTTACCCTACATAAAATAAAAAACCAGTTAAGCAATGGGCAAAAGACTGCAACAGATGCTACACCAAAGAAGATTTGTAGATGTAAAATAAGCATATTATAAGCCCTCAACACCATTTGTCAATGTGAAATGCAAATTAAAACAAAAATGAGATATAACTACACACTATTCAAATGTCCAAATCCAAAAAAAATGACAATACCAGTTTTGGAGAGAATGCAAAACAATAGTGACTCATTCATTTTTGGTGGGAATGCAAAATGTTACAGCCACTTTGCAAGACAGTTTTGCAGTTTCCTACAAAGCTAAGCATATTTGTACTATACAATCTAGCATTCATGTTCCTAGATATTACCCAACTGATTTGAAAATTTATCTCCCACATGAACTGTGAACAAATGTTTATGGCAGTATTATTCATAACCAGTATAAACTGGAAACAAATAGGAAGGCTTTAATAGGTCAATGGATGAATAAGCTGTGGTAGACTAATACAATGGAAAACTAATAAGTAATGTAAAGGAATGAGCTATCAAACCACACCAAGATATGGGTGAATTTTAAACGTATATTGCTAAATAAAAGAAGGCAATCTGAGGGCTTCCCTGGTGGTACAGTGGTTGAGAGTCCGCCTGCCGATGCAGGGGACACGGGTTTGTGGCCTGGTCTGGGAAGATCCCACATGCCACGAAGCAGCTGGGCCCGTGAACCGTGGCCGCTGAGCCTGTGCGTCCGGAGCTGTGCTCCGTAACGGGAGAGGCCACAACAGTGAGAGGCCCGTGTACCGCAAAAAAAAAAAAAAAAAAAAAAAGGCAATCTGAATAGGCTACATTTCAACTGCACAACATTTTGCAAAAGGGCAAAACTATGGAGACAAAAAGAACTGGTTTCTAGGAGTTTGGCGAAGGGAGGGGAGGATGAACAGGTGGAACATCACAGGTGTTAAGATACTTGTCTTAGTCTACTCAGGCTGCTAAAACAAATTACCATGACTGGATGATTTAAACAACAAACATTTATTGCTCAGAGTTCTGGATAGTGGAAGTCTGAGATAAGGATACTATCATGGCTGGGTTTTGGTGAGGACCCTCTCACATTCTCACATGGCGATCCTTAGTGTGTGAAAGGAGAGAGAGAGATTGTGGGGGTGGAGAGAAACTTTCTTCCTCTTTTTATAAGGGCATTAATCCTATCATGAGGTCCCCACCCCTCATAACCTTATTTAACACTTCCAAAGGCCCCATTTTCAAATACCATCACATTGGGGGTTAGAATTTCAAACTATGAATTTTGAGGAGATATAGTCCATACCGATAGTCTAATAGTGAATACATGGCATTATAAGTCAAAACCATAAACTGTAAAATGAACTGTAATATAAACTATGGTCTTTAATAATAATGCGTCTATTATCAGTTTGTTAATTATAACAAATACACCACTCCAATGCAAGACAATAATAGGGGAAACTATGTATGTTGGGAGATTTGGTAGGGGACAGAGGGAGTATGGAAACTCTCTATACTGTCCACTCAATTTTTCTGTAAGCCTAAAACTAATTTTTAAAAATGGACTTTTGCCCTTATTTGGTGAATTATGAGAAACAATTTCAAATAAGTCTGTTGATTTTTGTAGGCTTTTTATATAAGAAAAACACAAGCATAGACTCTAAAAACAAACTGAAATATTATATTGATTAAAGAATTCAGGAATTATGTTATTATTAAAATATTCAAAAGTTGTCTTTGGAGGAATTTCATTGACTGGCAGTTCTTGGGTAGGAAAAAAGCAATGTACATCTGTCAGTTGTGAAATACAGGTGGGAATGATAATTAATTAGTACCTGAAAATTGTATATAATTTGAAGACCACCTTAAATCATCTACCTTATAGATATATAGATATAGATATAGATATAGATATATATATATATGTTTTTTTTTTTTTTCAGTACGTGGGCCTCTCACTGTTGTGGTCTCTCCCGTTGCGGAGCACAGGCTCTGGACGCACAGGCTCAGCGACCATGGTTCAGGGGCCCAACCGCTCCATGGCATGTGGGATCTTCCCGGACCGGGGCACGAACCCGTGTCCCCTGCATTGGAAGGCAGACTCAACCACTGCGCCACCAGGGAAACCGCATGTACCTTTTTACAATGACAATCTGCATATATGTGAAGGAGTGTGCTCCTGAGGTGGGTGTTAGAAAAGAATTTGTACTAAAGTGAAAAATGACAGATGGTTATTTTGATAATTGTGTGAAACTGAAATATATTTTTATTATAAAAGTTCATTTCTTAGAAACTAACATCCAAATTCCTCTAAAAATTATAAAATGCAGATATAGTGGCATTCTAGATGCCTTGGCTAAGCAAACTTCTTTCCTCAGTTGACCTTCATAAACTTCTTTTACTTGATTTCTTTGTTCCCTCGTGCTCTTTGGAAATGGCACCATGAGGTATTTATTTGTGCTGTTCCCCAAATATTCCCAGTTTTCTGTCTTCTAAGTGTATGGTAGGATTTCCCTTATCTATGATTTTTGAAGTTTGCAACAGCAATAGTTCTTCCTTTGGCAAATAGAACATGATTGGAAATGATACATGGTCCTTCCCAGAAGATACTTTAAAAGCCAGATTGTGGTGTGTTTATCCTGTCTCCTGCCTTAGCAGTCATGTAAACACTGAGATAGAGCCTCCCTTAGCCTCCATCCTTGATTCAGAATAAGGTAGAGCAGAGTAAGCCAGAGATAAATCTGTATAATTAGTAGTATTGCTGTCAACATAAACTATAATATCTGACAAATTTTTAACAATGTAACATAAATTACCTATTATGACTGATGCACACAATTATAGGACTGGAGCAGTCATTTGGACTGTTTTAACTCCATCTTTGTATTAATCAACTGAAAGAAAAACAGTTTCTCTTTTTGTCTTATCTAATCTAAATTTAGAGAGACCTTCAGTATAAAATATTGCTAAGAAATGAAAACATTCTATTTCATTCCCCCAAAGCTCTTTGGTTAATTTGATCTTTTGTAAGGCCTCAATTCTTCACTCAACTTTAACCCAGTAAATTATTAAATCCTTCTTTTCCAATCTTGAAAAAAATTCCCTCTAATTGATTACAGTCTTCTTTCTAAAGGGTAAAGTTTAAAAAGGTTAGCTAACAGAAGAGCTCTGGTCTATTAACCACCCAGGTTGAAGTATATTCTGTATTATCTGAAAATTTATTAGCAGTTGGAGAGAGTGATTATGATATAGATACAAATATAGATACAGATATAAATAAATATTAACAAAATCTCTAGGAATGCAAGTACTCTCCCAACTATAAATTTTAAGATCTTAGAATCTATATTTAGCCTACCTATTTACCAATTCTAACATGATCACACATTGTATGAACTTAGTTCATTGCTTAACTCATTTTGTTCTCAATTTCTTCATCTGTAAATATTTCATAAAGGCATCTTGTGCAGAAATATTATCAATATATTTAAGTTATTCACCATGGGGTTTTGTATATAATAAATGATCAACCCATATATTATTATTTTACTATTATTTTGTTTTATTTTGGAAATCATGAAGTCTCTCTGTGTGATATTTGTCAATATCAATATCAGCTAAAAAATAATTATTGATTTTAGGAGGCAGAAGGATCAAGTTGATGGAGCAGGAAGACTTTGAGCTCACTTCCCACCATAAACACATGAAAACTACAACTACATACAGAGCATCTCTGAAAGCAACCTGAAGACTAGAACAATGGCTCTTCTACAACCAAGGCCATAAAGAATAACAAAGAGCCTGGTAGGAGTGGAGGAGAAACGATCTAGTCAAGACCTACACCCCTAGCAGATGACCCATAAGAGGAGGGGAATATCAGAGACTCGAGGATCCTCCCTAAGGAGTGAAGGGTTTGAGACCCATCTTAGGAACCTCAACTCTGGGGTCCAAAACTGAGGAAGATGAGCCCCCTTAGCTTGTTTGAAAACCAGTGGGGCATACCAGAAAGGGATGAAAGAAAGCAAGACTCAGCTCTTGAGCATGAGCAGATTTGCTTGCTCCAACCCCAGTACAGAAGCAGCCGACTGAAAACCTTCTGGTGCTCAGGCCAGCCTGCCAGCACTACTCTTGTGTGCACCCTGGCCCACACTGCGCTCCTGTTCCAGCACTGCTTCTTGCTAAGGCAGAGGCCACCATTGCCAACTCATTCACACACTGGGGAAGGAGCAGCACCAGCTCGAGCTCCAGCCCTGCCTCTGGCCAGGTCAGAGACCCAGAGACAACTCACTGGGAAGTGCATCTCCAACCTCTTGGGCCCCAACCCCACCTCTGACCAAGGTGCACACATCCAGGAAAAAGAACAAGTGCAAAGGAGCAGCCCCAAGACCCCAGGCCCTGGCCATGCTCCCAACCAAGGCAGAGACTGCCATCACACTGGGGAGGAGCCCAAATTAGAGCTCCTGCTCCAGCCCCTCAGGCCCCCAGTCCCATTCTCTGATAGTACTGTGACCACCACTAGGTCTAGGAGAAATCCCACCTCACATCTGACTTCAGCTCTAGCCCCTCCAACTCCCAGTCTTAACTTCTACCAAGGCAGCAGCTGCCAGTGTACCCTGGGAGAAGATGCAGCCTGTGTACACTTCAGATACAACTCTCCCAACAAAGCCACTGGGTACACACAGACTGAATAGGGACATTCTCTCACAAAACCTTCAAAACCAGGACAGGTAATTGTATTACCTAAGTTCATAGAGATAAAGTAAAAGAAAAAAAAGAGGGATATGTTTCATATACTAGAGCAACATAAAAACCCAGAGAGAGAGGGCAGAGTCAAGATGGCAGAGTAGGAGGACATGGAGTTCGTGTCTCCTTACAACTAGGGCACCTACTAGGCCTGGTGGGGGACCTCAGACACCTAAGGGGATGGGAAGAATACTTGCATGACCAGGTCACAGGGAATATTAATCAGTGTGAGATCTCAGTACCAAGACCTAGCTCCACCCAAATGCCTGCAAAATCCACTGCTGGACACCTCAGGCCAAACAACCAGCAAGACAGGAACACAGCCCCACCCATCAAAAAAAAAAAAGTGACAAAAAAATAATATATTACAGACAAAAGAGCAAGGTAAAAACCTATAAGACAAAATAAACGAAGAGGAAATAGGCAACGTACCTGAAAAAGAATTCAGAGTAATGATAGGAAAGATGATCTAAAATCTCAGAATGGAGGCATGGATTGAGAAAATACAAGAAATGTTTAAAAAGGACCTAGAAGCACTACATAACAAAAAACAATGATGAACAACAGAATAACAAATGAAAAATACACTAGAAGGAATCAATAGCAGAATAACTGAGGCAGCAGGACGAATAGTGAGCTAGAATATAGAATGGTGAAAATAAAAAATAACTGCTGAGGAGCAGAATAAAGAAAAAACGTAAGGACATATGAATAAAGAAAATAAATAAAGACAGTCTCAGAGACCTCTGGGACAACATTAAACACACCAACATTTGAATTATAGGGGTCCAAGAAGAAGAAGTGAAAGAGAAAGGGTTTGAGAAAATATTTGAAGAGATTATAGTCAAAAACCCCCCTAACATGGGAAAGGAAAGAGCCACCCAAGTCCAGGAAGCACAGAGAGTCCCATACAGGATTAAACACAAGGAGAAACACACTAAGACACATATTAAACAATCAAAACATTAAATTCAAAGCAAAAAATATTAAAAGCAGCAAGGGTAAAAAAAAAAAAATGACATACAAGGGAATCCCCATAAGATTATCAGCTCATTTTTCAGCAAAAACTGTGCAGTCCAGAAGAGAGTGGCAGGATATATTTAAAGTAATGAAAGGGAAAAAAACTACAAGATTACTCAGCAAGGATCTCATTCAGATTCAATAGAGAACGCAAAAGCTTTAAGATAGGCAAAAGCTAAGAGAATTCAGTACCACCAAACCAGCTTTACAACAAATGCTAAAGGAACTTCTCTAGGTGAGAAACACAAGAAAAGGACCAACAAAAACAAAACAATTAAGAAAATGGTAATAGGAACATACATATTGATAATTACCTTGAATGTAAATGGATTAAATGCTCCAACCAAAAGACACAGACTGCCTGAATGAATGTAAAAACAAGACCCATTTATATGCTATCTACAAGAGACCTACTTCAGACCTAGAGACACATATGCTGAAAGTGAGGGGATGGAAAAAGATATTCCATGCAAAGGGAAATCCAAAGAAAGCTGGAGTAGCAATACTCATATCAGATAAACTAAACTTTAAAATACAGACTGTTACAAGAGACAAGGAAGAACACTACATAATGATAAAGGAATCAATCCAAGAAGACATAACCATTGTAAATATTTATGCACCCAAAATAGGAGCACCTCAATATATAAGGCAAGTGCTAATAACCATAAAAGGGGAAATTGACAGTAGCACAATAATACTGGGAAACCTTAATACCCCAGTTATACCAATGGACAGATCACCCAGAGAGAAAATAAGGAAACACAAGCTTTAAATGACACAATAGACAAGATAGACTTAATTGATATTTATAGGACATCCATCTGAAAGCAGCAGAATACACTTTCTTCTCAAGTGCACATGGGACATTCTCTAGGCTAGATCACATCTTGGATCACAAATCAAGCCTTGGTAAATTTAAGAGAACTGAAATCATATCAAGCATCTTTTCCGAGAACAACACTATGAAATTAGAAATCAATTACAGGGAAGAAAACTAAAAAATGCAAACACATGGAGGTTAAACAATATGCTACTAAATAACCAAGAGATCACTGAAGAAAACAAAGAGGAAATCAAAAAATACCTAGAAACAAATGAAAACATAATGGCCCAAAACCTATAGGATGCAGCAAAAGCAATCCTAAGAGGGAAGTTTATAGCAATTCAATCCTACCTCAAGAAACAAGAAAAATCCCAAATAAACAACCTAACCTTACACCTAAAGTGACTAGAGAAAGAACAAACAAAACCCACAGTTAGTAGAAGGACAGAAATCATAAAAAATCAGAGCAGAAATAAATTGAAATGAAGAAAACAATAATACAAATCAATAAAACTAAAAGCTGGTTCTTTGAGAAGATAAACAAAATGGATAAACCTTTCACCAGACTCGTCAAGAAAAAAAAGGGAGAGGATTCAAATCAATAAAATTAGAAATGAAAAAGGAGAAATTACAACTGACACCACAGCAAAAGAAAGGCTCATGGAGACTACTACAAGCAACACTATGCCAATAAAATGGACAACCTAGAAGAAATGGACACTTAGAAAGGTACAACCTTCCAAGACTGAACCAGGAAGAAATAGAAAATATAAACAGACAAATCACAAGTAATGAAATTGAAACTGCAATTCGGAAACTTCCAACAAAGTCCAGAACCAGATGGCTTCACAGAAGAATTCTATCAAATATTTAGAGAAGAGCTAATACCCATCCTTCTCAAACTCTTCCAAAAAATTGCAGAGGAAGGAATACTCCCAAACTCGCTCTAAGAGGCCACCATCACTCTGATACCAAAACCAGATAAAGATATCTCAAAAAAATAAAATTACTGACCGATCACTGTTGAACATATATGCAAAAATTCTCAACAAAATACTAGCAAACAGAATCCAGCAACACATTAAAAGGGTCATATACCATTATCAAGTGGGATTTATCCCAGGAATTCAGAGATTATTTAATATATGCAAATCAATCGATGTGAGACACCATATTAAAAATTAAAGAATAAAAACCATATGATCATTTCAGTAGATGCAGAAAAAGCACACTTATTCAGTAGATGCAGAAAAATTGCACACTTATTTATGATAAAAACTCTCCAGAAAGTGGGCATAGCGGGAATCTACCTCAACATAATAAAGGCCATATACGACAAACCCACAGCAAACATCATTCTCAATGGTGAAAATCTGAAAGCATTTCCTCTAAGATCAGGAGCAAGACAATGATGATCACTCACACTACTATTATTCAACATAGTTTTGGAAATCCTAGCCATGGCAATCAGAGAAGAAAAAGAAATAAAAGGAGTACAAAATTGGAAAAGAAGAAGCAAAACTGTCACTGTTTGCAGATGACATGATACATTACATAGAGAATCCTAAAGATGCCACCAGAAAACTACTAGAGCTAATCAATGAATTTTGTAAAGGCACAGGATACAAAATTAATGCACAGAAATCTCTTGCATTCCTATTAACAAAACACTCCCATTTACCATTGCAACAAAAAGAATAAAATACCCTGGAATAAACCTACCTAAGGAGACAAAAGACCTGTATGCAGAAAACTATAAGACACTGATGAAAGAAATTAAAGATGATACAAACAGATGAAGAGATATACCATGTTCTTGGATTGGAAGAATCCAATATTGTGAAAATGACTCTACTACCCAAAGCAGTCTACAGATTCAGTGCAATCCCTACCAAATTTCCAGTGGCATTTTGCACAGAACTAGAACCAAAAATTTTACAATTTATATGGAAACACAAAAGACTCCGAATAGCCAAAGCAATCTTGAGAAAGAAAAACGGAACTGGAAGAATCATGCTCCCGGACTTCAGACTATAATACAAAGCGACAGTAATCAAGACAGTATGGTACTGGCACAAAAACAGAAATATCAATCAATGGAACAGGATAGAAAGCCCAGAGATTAACCTATGCACATATGTTCACCTTATCTTTGATAAAGGAGGCAAGAATATACAATGGAGAAAAGACAGCCTCTTCAATAAGTGTTGCTGGGAAAACTGGACAGCTACATGTAAAAGAATGAAATTAGAACAACACTTCCTAACACCATACACAAACATAAACTCAAAATGGATTAAAGACCTAAATGTAAGGCCAGACACTATAAAACTCTTAGAGGAAAACATAGGAAGAACACTCTTTGACATAAAACACAGCAAGATCCTTTTTGACCCATCTCCTAGAGAAATGGAAATAAAAACAAAAATAAACTAATGGGACCTAATGAACCTTAAAACCTTTTGCACAGCAAAGAAAACCATAAACGGGATGAAAAGACCACTCTCAGAATGGGAGAAAATATTTGCAAATGAAGCAATTGACAGGGGATTAATCTCCAAAATGTACAGTCAGCTCATGCAGCTCAATATCAAAAATACAGGGCTTCCCTGGTGGCACAGTGGTTGAGACTCCGCCTGTTGATGTAGGGGACACGGGTTTGTGCCCCGGTCCGGGAAGATCCCACATGCCACTGAGCGGCTAGGCCCGTGAGACATGGCCACTGAGCCTGCGCGTCCGGAGCCTGTGCTCCACAACAGGAGAGGCCACAACAGTGAGAGGCCCGTGTTACCCCCCCCCAAAAAAACACAAACAACCCAGTCAAAAAATGGCAGAAGACCTAAATAGACATTTCTCCAAAGAAAATATACAGATTGCCAACAAACACATGAATGGATGCTCAACATTGCTAATTATTAGAGAAATGCATATCAAAACTGCAATGAGATATCACCTCACACTGGTCAGAATGGCCATCATCGAAAAATCTACAAACAATAAATGCTGGAGAGGGTGTGGAGAAAAGGGAACCCTCTTGCACTGTTGGTGGGAATGTAAATTGATACAGCCACTATTGTGAACAGTATGAAGTTTCCTTAAAAAACTAAAAATAGAACTACTATATGACCCAGCAATCCCACTACTGGACATACACCCTGAGAAAACCATAATTCAAAAAGACAAATGCACCCCAATGTTCACTGCAGAATTATGGACAATAGCCAGGACATAGAAGCAATCTAAAATATCCACTGACAGAGAAATAGATAAAGATGTGGTACATATACACAATGGAATGGCTTTTACTGAGCCATAAAAAGGAATGCAATTGGATCATTTGTAGTGACGTCGATGGACCTAGAGTCTGTCATACAGAGTGAAGTCAGAAAGAGAAAAACAAATATATCAATGCATATATGTGGAATCTAGGAAAATGGTACAGATGAACCTATTTGTAGGGCAGAAATAGAGACTCAGACATAGAGAAAAGACATGTGGACACGACGGGGGGAAAGGGGGCTGGAATGAATTGGGAGATCGGGATTTACATATATACACTACCATTTGTAAAACAGTGGGAACCTGCTATTTAGTGCAGGGAACTCAGCTTGGTGCTCTGTGGTGACCTACATGGCTGGGATGGTGGGGAGGGTGGTCCAAGAGGGAGGGGATATAGGTATACATATATCTGAATTGCTTTGTTGTACAGCCAAAACTAACAACATTTTAAAGCAACTATACCGCAATTAAAAAAAAAAAAAACAAACACTAATGAAATGGAGATAAATAACTTACCTGATAAAGAGTTCAAGGCAACGGTAATAAAAATGCTAACTGAACTCTGGTAAAGAATAAAGGAACACAGTGAGAACTTCAACAAAGAAGTACAAAGAAGTAGAAAATATAAAAAGAACCAATGAAAGGTGAAGAATACTATAACTGAAATGAAGAATATGCTAGAAGAATTAACAGCAGATTAGGTCATAGAAAAGAATGCATATGCAACCTGGAAGACAAAATAGTGAAAGTCACCCAATCAGAACAGCAAAAAGAAGAAAGAATTTTTTTAATAAATGAGAGTTTAAGGGACCTGTGGGACAACATCAAGCATACTAACATTTACATTGTAGGGGTCTCAGAGAAAGAAGAGGAAAGGGACAGAAAACTTATTTTGAAGAAATAATGGCTGAAAACTTCCCTAACATGGGGAAGGAAACAACTATCCAGGTACAGAAAGCACAGAGGGTCCTAAACAAAATGAACCCAAAGAGATCCAAAACAAGACTTACTATAATAAAAATGTCAGAATCTAAAGAGAAAGGGGAAATCTTAAAGGCAGCGAGAGAAAAACAAGAAAAACAAGAGTCATATACGATGGGAACCTCATAATGTTATGAACTGATTTTTCAGCAGAAACTTTGCATGGCATGATGTATTTAAAGTGCTGAAAGGAAACAACCCAGCAAGGTTTAATTTAGAATTGAAGGTGAGATAAAGTTTCCCAGAGAAGCAAAATCTAAAATTTATCACCATATTTTTATCAGAAATATTAAAGTATCTTCTTTAATTGAAAAAGAAAAGACTATAACAAGAAATAAGAAAATACTGACAGGGAAACAATCTCACTGGTAGAGGCAAATATATAGTAAAGACAGTGAATCAAAAAAAAGAAAAAAGTGAATCAACCACTTCCAAAAGCTAGGATGGAGGCTAAAAGAAAAACATTATAAAATCAACTATAAGTACTTTAAACAGTTAAGGGATAGACATGAATATGTAAAATATGACATCAAAAACACAAAACATGGAGAGGGAGTAAAAAATGTAGATGTTTAGAATGTGTTCAGACTTAAACTGACAGTCATTTAAAACAACTAGATATAGTTCGTCATATATAAACTTCATGGTAACCACAAATCAAAAATCTACAATAGATATACAAATATTAAAGAGAAATGCACCCAAATATAACACTAAATAAAATCATCAAACTATAAGGGAAGAGACTAATAGAAGAAAAAAAGGACAGAGAAGAACTATAAAAACAACCAGAAAACAAGTAGAAAAATAGCAATAAGAACATACGAATCTCTTCCTTCTCATGCTTTCCACATAACTCCTTACAGCTTCAAGCCCAAGATAAGAACTGCAGCCCCAGCCTTATCTTGATTTTAAACCAGTTGGAGTACCCAGTTGCACCTACTAGACTTCTGATCTAGAGAAATCATGAAATAATAAATGGGTGTTGTTTAAGGCAAATATATAGATATATACCTATCAATAAACACTTTAAATGTCAATGGATTAAATACTCCAATCAAAGACATAAGGTGGCTCATTGGATAAAAATATAAAGATTCATCTATATGTTCCCTGCAAGAGACTGACTTCAGAGCTAATACACTCACAAAGTGGGGGAATGGAAAAGATATTTCATGCAAACGGAAGTAACAAGAAAGAGGGGGTAGCAATATTCATATCAGAAAGAGTAGACTTTAAAACGAAGTCTAAAATAAAAGACAATGAAGGACGTTATAATGATTAAAGTGTCAATTCAAGAAGAGGACATAACAATTATAAACATATGCACCTATTATAGAAGCACCTAAATATATAAATATTAACAGACATAATGGAGAAATTGACGGTAATACAGTAATAGTAGGGTCTTTTGGGGTTTCCCTGGTGGTGCAGTGGTTGAGAATCTGCCTGCTAATGCAGGGGACACGGGTTCCAGCCCTGGTCTGGGAGGATCCCACATGCCACGGAGCAACTAGGCCCGTGTGCCACAACTACTGAGCCTGCGCGTCTGGAGCTTGTGCTCTGCAACAAGAGAGGCCACGATAGTGAGAGGCCCGCACACCACAATGAAGAGTGGCCCCCGCTTTCAACAACTAGAGAAAGCCCTCACACAGAAATGAAGACCCAACACAGCAAAAATAAATAAATTAATTAATAGTAGGGTCTTTTAAAATCCTACATCAATGGATTGATCATCCAGACAGAAGATCAGTAAGGAAACAATGGCCTTAAATGACACGTTAAACCAGATATACTTAATAGATGTCTACAGGACATTCCATCCAAAAACAACAGAATATACATTCTTTGCAAGCACACATGGAACTTTCTCCAGGATAGATCACATGCTAGGCCACAAAACATGTCTCAATAAATTTAAGAAGTTTGAAATAATATCAAACATATTTTCTGACTACAGTGGTATGAAGCTAGAAATCAATTGCAGTAATAAAAATGGAAAAAACACAAACATGTGGATACTAAAATACAAATGAGTCAAAGAAGAAATCAAAGAGGAAGTCAGAAAATATCTTGAGACAAATGAAAATATAAACAACTTTCCAAAACCTATAGGATGCAGCAAAAGTAGTTCAAATATATAAGGTTAGAGCAATACAGGCCTACCTTAAGAAACAAGAAAAATCTCAAAGAAGTAATCTAACTTTCCACCTAAAGGAATTATAAGAACAACAAAGTCCAATGTCAGTAGAAGGAAGGAAATAATAAAGATCATAGTGGAAATATACAATATAGAGACCAAAAAAAAAAAATATTAACAAAACTAACAGCTGGTTCTTTGAAAAGATAAACAAATTTGATAAACATTTAGCCAGAATCATTAAGAAAAAGAGAGAGGGTACAAATAAAATTAGAAATGAAAGAGATGATATTGAAACTGATATCACAGATATATAAATAATCATAAGAAAAAATCTGAAGTTATATGCCATCAAAATGGACAATCTAGAGGAAATGGATAACTTCCTAAAAATATACAGTCTTCCAAGACTGAATCAATAAGAAACAGATAATCTGAACAGATCAGTTACTAGTATTGAAATGGAGTCAGTAATCAACTCCCAACAAATAAAATTCCAAAACTAGATGATTCCACAGGGGAATTCTACCAAACATTTAAAGAACAGTTGATACCTATTCTTTCAAACTATTCCAAAAACATGAAAGGACAAAAACACTCCCAAACTCGTTCCATGAGGTCAGCATTACCCTGATACCAAAGTGAGACAAAAACACTACACAAAAAAAGAAAATTGCAGGGCAATATCCCTGGCAAGCAAAGACGCAAAAATCCTTAGCAAAATATTAGCAAAATGAATCCAACAATATAGTAAAAGGACCATGCATGATGATCAAGTAGAATTTATTCCAGTGATGCAAGGATGGCTTAACATCCTCAAATCAATCAGCATGATAGATCACATTAACAAAATGAGGAATAAAAATCATATGGTCATCTCAATAGATGCAAAAAAATCATTTGACCAAATTCAACATCCATTAATGATAAATATTCTCAACAAAGTGGACATAGAGGATGCATACCTCAACATAATAAAGGTCATATATGACAGACCCACAGCTAATATACTGAAGGGTGAAAAGCTGAAAGCTTTTTCTGTAAGATCAAAAACAAGACAATGCCTACTTTCACCATTTCTATTCAACACAGTATTGGAAGTTCTAACCATAGCAATCAGACAAGAAAAAGAAATAAAAAGTGTTCATATTGGAAGAAGTAAAACTCACTATATGCAGATGATGTGATCCTATATATATTAGAGAAAACCCTAAAGACTTCCAAAAAACTCTTAAAACTAATAAAAGAATTCAGTATAGTTGCAGGATTCAAGATTAATATGGAAAAATCTGTTGCTTTTCCATACAGTATAACTATCAGAAAAAGAAAGCCAAAAAAAAAAAAAAAATCCTGTTTAAAATCTCATCAAAAACAATGAAATGCCTAGGAATGCATTTAGCCAAGAAGGTGAAAGATCTGTACTCTGAAAACTATAAAATATTGATGATGAAGGAAATTGAACTTGATACAAAAGAAATGGAAAGATATTCCATGCTCAGTTTGGAAGAATTTGTTCTTAAAATGTCCATACTACCCAAAGCAATCTACAAATTTAATGTAATCCCTATAAAAATATTCATGACTTTTTCACATCACTAGAACAAGTACTCCTAAAGTTTGTATGGAAACACAAAATACCCTGAATAGCCAAAGCAATATTGAGAAAAAAGAACAAAGCTAGAGGTATCATGCTCCCAGACTTCAGACTACACTACAAAGCTTCAGTAATCAAAACAGTACAGTACTGGCACAAAAAACAGACACATAGATCAAGGAAACAGAATATAGAGCCTAGAAATAAGCCCATGCACATATGTTCAATTAATCTAGATCAAAGGAGGCAAGAATATACAATGGGGAAAAGATAGTCTCTTCAATAAGTGGTGCTGGAAAAGCCAGAAAGGTACATGTAAAATAATGAAGTTAGAATATTTTCTCACACTATATACAAAAATAAACTCAAAATGGATTAAAGCACTAAATGTAAGACCTGAAACCATAAAACTCCCAGAAGAAAACATATGCAGTACACTTTTTTCATAAGTCTTAGCAATATTTTAGTTGTTGTTCTGTTTTTTCAGGCAAGGGAAGCAAGAGCAAAAATAAACAAATGGACCTAACCCAACTTAAAAGCTTTGGCATATTGAGGGAAACCATCAACAAAATGAAAAGGCAACCTACTGAATGGGAGAAGATTTTTGCAAATGTTATGTCTGATAAGGAGTAAATATCCAAAATATATACAAAGAACTCGTGCAACTCAATATAAAAAAAAATCTGACTAAAAGTGGGCATAAGACCTGAATAAGCATATAAAAGACATGCAGATGGTCAACAGGCACAGAAAAAATGTTCAATACCAATAATCATCAGGGAAATGCAAATCAAAGCCACAATGAGATATTACCTCACACCTGTCAGAATAGCTATTGTCAAAAAGACAAGAAATAACAAGTGTTGGCAAGGATGTGGAGAAAAGGGAACCCTAGTATACTCTTGGTGGGAGTGTAAATTGGTATAGCACTATGGAAAACAGTATGGAGTTTCCTCAAAAAATTAAAAATAGAATTATCATATGATTCAGCGAGTCCACTCCTGGGTATATATCCAAAGGAAACAAAAATAGTAATTCAAAAATATATGTGAACCCTAATGTTTATAGTGGCATGATTTACAATAGCCAAGATACGGAAGCAACCTAAATGTCCATCAGTAGATGAATTAATAAAGAAGAGGTGTTACATGTATGTGTTACATGTATACACACACACACACACACACACACACAAATAATGGAATGTTACTCAGCCATAAAAAAGAATGCCATTTGCCATTTGCAACAACATAGATGGACCTGATATTATGCTTAGTAAAATGAATCAGAGAAAGACAAATACTGTTTATTTTCACATATATGTGGAATCTAAAATATAAAAAACAATATAACAAAACAGAAACAGACTCACACATACAGAGAATAAACTAGTGATTAACAGTGAGGAGAGGAATGGGGGTGGGGCAAAAGAGGTGAAGGGGATTAACAGGTACAACCAGGTATAAAATAAATAAGATACAAGAATGTAATGTATAGCATAGGAAATATAGCCAATATTTTATAACTTTCAATGGAATATAATCTGTAAAAATGTCAAATCAGTATGTTGTACACTTGAAACTAACATAATATTGTAAACTATACTTCAATAAAAAAAGAATAAAGAGCAGCTTGCCTATAATACCATCACTCATAGAAATCATATTTTGGATGTTGGGTTCAAAACTATTTCTATGCATTGAGTACATACTGGGCAGACAATGCAGAGTTCTATATTTTTTGCAAAAAATCTTCCAAAGTGAATAAAAATCCCTGATTAATATTTTAATTGGTTACATATGTATTATTATAATTTGTTTAAATAACCAGTGAACACTAGCCTCTGTTGAAGATTTAGGTATATTTCTATTTGAATTATCATAAATAATGTTTTGAATAAGTAAAGGAAACAAATATCCTGCTTTGGATATAGATAGGTAGGTAGATACATAAACACATACATACAAGGATGTAATGTACAGCACAGGGAACATAGCAACTATTTTGTAATAACTTTATATGGAATATAATCTATAAAAGTATTGAATCACTGTGTTGTGCACCTGAAACTAATATAATATTGTAAGTCAACTATACTTCAGTAAAAAATAAAATTTTTAATTCACCTTTTAAAACACTGGGAAAAAAATAACCCTTAGAATTAATGGAATATAAGATTCTGATATCAATGGGCTGATATTTGCCACTTGATAAATGTCTTTTGAATAAATGGATGAGTGGTGAATTAATTATTTTATTCAAAAAATCTTCATTAAGTATATATACTCATGCCAGAAATAGAAGTAGAAGTCATGGACTGGAACGGGGCAAGCAAAGTTAGCCAGGGGCCCACTGGAGAGACCTGGCTTGAGATTGCTGGAAAGCCCATAGAGCTGACAAATAACATTAACGAGTCTAAACTTTCTCTTGCTTGTAAGTAACTTAAGATGGTTTTACTCTGTAAAAACTTTTAATTTGTGAATTCAAAGACAGTTTTATACTACACTACTCGTCCAACATAGAATAAATCTAGGTACAGAGAAGTTATGTGATTAACCTGGGGCTACATGAAGACTCAGTAACTCTCTCAGAAATATAAAATCTCAGTTTTAAATCCAAGAGGCTTTTCAAGGATATTCTTGACTAAATACAGTTCTACCCAGATAAAGCAAAACTTTCAGGGAAGAAATATTTTCAACCCCTATGTGTTAGATGAAAAAGATAGATTGTCAGAATATAGCCAACACATTGGTGTTTTAGATCTGAAGGGGGGTTACAATACTAATTTTGTAAGTGCTCTTCTAGGGACCTATGTAGTTAAAACACCTTAGAGAAGGACTTGCACTCAGAAAGTAACATGCTTTTGATAGCTTCCTTCAATATGTTTATTCCGATGGGTCTCTCACATCAGACTTTTTAACTAAAGTTTCATTCTAGTTTTTAAATCAATGAACTTAGAACCATAAAATACATGCACCTATACACTGAGTTATCTTCATTAACTTGGAGAAAGTGTCAGGCCTGATATTTCAGAATGCTTGTTAGGCAGCATAGAAGCGTGACTCACATAAGAAACAGCAAGGAGTACTAATTTTATATGCAGTCCAGGTCAAGTGGTTCACATAGACAACATCCACTAAAAGCTAGATAAGAACCACCACCCGGTAAAACATTCCCATGTGGAATGCTTAACAACCTTTCTAGGTCACAGCATGATCATTCATCCCAGCCTCAAATCAGAGATTGGTCTACTCTCTTGACTGATGTTGTGTCTACGCATTCATCAAATATGTATCAGGTAATCAAAATGTTAGGCTATGTGATTTTAGCTGAGGATACAAAATATGTCAAAATTAGACCTTATCTTCAACAAATAGGAAGTCTTATGGAGAGGCAAATACCTAAGGAGATAATTAAAACACCATGTGAAATGTGTTATAATAGAGGTTAACTACAAGGTTTTATAGAAACAGAAGCAATTAATTCTAGGGAAGAAAATCACAAAAAAGACTAATAAAAATGCTAGTTATTGAGTGGACCTTGAAGGATAAGCTTACCTGGGAGAGAACACTGGGAAAAAAAGGATAATGAATGAGCACCAAGGCAGGAAAGTGTATAGCATATTTACAGACCCAAGTAGTTTGTTTTATGATCATCCCAAAACTGATATTTTGAAGTATCATTTGATATTGGATATCATTTAGTCATTTGGTGAATACATGTTTAATGTTGATATTTGACATAAATAATTTGGAAAGACCTTTGAAATTTAAAAGGGTGCAACCTGAATCCAAAGTAGTTTTTTATTTCTCATTGGTATAATCAGAATATTCCAGAAATATCAATACTAGCAGTCTGGTTTTCATTTTATGCTCTAGGCTTTAAGTTGCAAATTTAAATTTGAAAGATGTTGCTGCAACAAGATAAACACAAATTACTCTTAGCATTGTTTAAAATTTATCTCATTACTATAATAGTTATTACCAGTCATACATTTTATTCCATCAGAAGTAACTGCTTCAAGGAATGTCATGATTTTGAACTACACACACTGGAATATAATCTTAACTCTAAGGCATTGTATAGTTTTAATTTAATGTTCATCAAGCCATTCTATAAACTTGACTCCAAAAAACCACAAAAATCTATTTTCCTGGCTATTAATGTTAAAGCTAATTAGAAAAAATAAATAACACCAATTTACTCAATAATTAATGATAAAGATTGGTCAATAGAAACGACATTAAGGCTTTAAATATGAAGCAACTATAGACAACTCTTGGTCTGACTAGAGAAAAATCAACAAAATGCTAGTTTATGAAACAGAATTAGATTGGATACCTTCTATTTGAAAAAAAACCAGCAAATTCTCTATTTGAAATGATTTATAAGTATTAGCATTCTAAGCATGCATAGTAAAATGATGATTAGTAATATCTCTTTGTCCTTTATTTAACATTAAATTAAGCAGTTGTATGAATTTTTAAAGTGTTGGGTCTATCATTTTAATACTGAAGTTTATATCATTGTCACAATGTTGAAAAAAGTAGATCCAGACTTTCATTTTTATAATACAGCTTTTCCAAATCAATGAGAAAAAAATAACCTCTGAGTAAAATGTGTGGAACAGGAGAATAAAAAAATAGATATGTGTGCATATACATTAATTTTAAAAGCAAACCATGGTACTTAGGAAATAAAACAACAACAACAGCAACACATAGTCCAGGACCATGTTAAATTCTCAAACTTCTTGATATTACTGCATTTTACAAGGTATGCCATTTATTTAGATACTTAGATTATATTCTTCATCTAATAGGATATATTTTATCACATTATTTCATCGCCTTTAAGGGTGATTAACTTGAACATTCATTAATAGTGGGTCTTTGATCATCATTATCTTTATAATAATTATTACTAGTCAACATTTATGAAGTGCTTATTATGCACTAAGTAGTCAATGTATTTACTCCTTAGCCCTTCATATCTACATCAGTTTAATCTTATGTTGAATCATGTCCTTTTTTTCTTTTTGACTATCACTTATTGTTTTTATTGAATTTTAAGTCTTATAAATCATCTGAGGTAACATCAAATAAAATAGAGAGTTATTGAAAATTTTTATGCTGTATATGATATCCAAAGAAAAAAGGTAAACTGTAGCACTCAATATTTTTAATAATGTCAATCAAGATAGTGACTAACTGTTATGGTCAAGATATCAATACTAATATATATGATATATTTTCTTCATTAAACATTTATTTAAGTTCTTCTATGTCCTGGTATTACTATGAAAGTGTACATCTTAAGAGAAAAGATGTTAAATTGTAGAGACAATTTATCTGGCACTATTCTATAAATAATGATATGCTAGAGCTCAAAAAAGTTCAGTATATAAGAATTATGGTTCTTTTGGGAAAGTCTTTCTGACCTACAGTTTCAAATATTGTGTATTGCACCTCATATTAAGCATCATAATATGAAATTGTGAAGTTGAATAAGGGAAAATTGTTCTAAATTAAATTCTTTTCATATGCTTTGGAAAAATATTACTTACAAAACAACAAATTTTGCTATTTTATATTGCATTTTGGAAGAGAAATGAAAAAAAGGAGCAGGCAATATTTAAAGGTGGAGAAGGAAAGTAGGTAAATATAAAAAATAGGTATATATAAAAATGAAAAAACTGGTTGATGTAAAGAGAAAAGAGGCCCTCAATAGATTATTTTAGAAGGACAACAAATAAAAAGGAAGAAATTATTGAGGTGAGCAGGAAAAGAAAATAAACAGAAAAACAACAGCTACATAAATGTTGCAGTCACTCTGTGAAGGGAAAAAGGCAGATTTCCCTGGTGCTCTTGACCCCAGCTCTTTCATTTTGTCTATTTACCAAGTGTCTTCTTATTAGCCTGTATGTGTTTTCTGTAGATAAAATGGTGTTTGAGAGCAGTCATTTGGCTCACCTTCATTTAGGATAGTTAATCAGAAAGTCCCTCTGCTCTCTTCCTTTCTGCTTCTAGTCTACTGCCCACCTCTCTTGTTCTAGATTTCTTTGGGCTCTATGTAGTCAAGTTAGTGAGATTCCACCTTACTGGAAAGAATAATGCTTACATTTTATAGTATCATAACCCTAAAAAAATGCAATAGCATCTTTTTAAGTGGAATATTCTACTCCTAAATTCCCTTTATAACCCATTATAAAATAACAATAGGTAAATAGCAAAATAAAACATGATGTATGTATAAGTATCACAAATGTATGTAAACTAATATATGCATATATAATAAAGTATGTAAAATAATCCATGTATTTAAAATAACAACAGTGTGCACGAATCATATGTAGCACTATTCACTAATAGTCACACCATCTTTCCCTCATTTCTCTCCCTCATACTATGTACTCTTTTGCTTTCCTGTTTTAGTAAGAGGATAAAACTAATTCAGGGCACAGCAGTATTCCAACATTCACTGAACACCTACCAAGCATCATGGCTTCCTGCTGAGCAAGTTATAAATGGCGATAGGGTGTCTGTTTGCTATTGGCAGTTTACTCCGGGAATGTAGTAACTAAAAACAGGATTTCTGCTGATTCTTGTAACTCTTCTCCTGCTCAGTTTCATGGTGTCTCTGTCTCTTTGGTAACTACTTTTGCTTAAAACTAGTAGAAGAATCTTTCTTCCTACATGTTGACTCAAATGTTTGAACAATACATTCATGATATAAATTATGTGATAATGCACAGCCATTGGCTTTTTAAGTTTCATGGACATTAAATGATATGCAAACTAACAGAAATCATGGAGAGACAAGAATAATGAGATTTAAAAATTTTTAGTTTCTACCTAAAAGATTGCTTATACTATTACTTGTGAGATCATACATAGATATTTCTGTAACATATAGAGGCTGATTAAATGTGGAATGATTATTTGATTTCAGCATATTAAGTAATTATGTTTCACTTTTTAATAGTGAATTATATTCTACTGAAAGAGATCTGAACACTTCATTTTAAACAAATCAGTTGCAGAGGTCCTAATCTAGAAATTCTTGAAAATCTACAGTTTTTATAGTTTAATCAGTAACTGCTAACACAGAGTGAAATGAAATAGAGAGCTATCTAATGAGAATTGGAAGTTTTCTGCATTGTGACGTGAAATGTGGTGCTTTCCATGGAAAAGATTTGTCTCAGGGGTTCGAATAACTGATAAACAGAAATAATATGTAACCATACTCTTCTCCTCTGGTTTACTGCTAATAGGATGCAGTGGAAGCAAACAACAAGATCTTGGAAGGAAAGTTTCTCTTTATATTTCTTCCTTTTAACCTGAGGTGGTTGTTTGTTTTGTTTTGCTTTTGCTAAGTCAGGGAGTAGCTAGCCAACCCAAGCTAAAGAAGATGAAAGGCTTTTAAGTGGAATCCAATCCCCAAGACCCAAAGTCAGAGGATTTTTAACACAAAAATTATAATCAGGTGAGAGAAGTTAACGTTATTTGTCCTTAAGTCTATGAAGGAATAAGAAACAAAGCAAGCTTGAGAGTAAACATTATTATAGAATAGTATTTTATGATTATATTCCTTTTCATCTTACTGTAATATTATGGGTCAACTTTAAATAAGCCAATTAACTCTTTCAATAAAGACATATTTTCATTTTACATAGGGTGAGAAACTAAAAATACTATAATTAAAACTGCAGCCTTAGGAACTCTATTCTTTCAAATTCAAAACTGTGAAAGTAACATACAATATATGCCAGGTTTTGTTATCTTGGTGTGTGGGTATGTGTGTGTGTGGTTTATATGTATGTGTGGTTTGTATGTGTGTGTGTGCATGTGCCTGTATATATGTGAACATAGGAGCGCTTGAGGCCTTTTGAAGCTAAAGCCACTGTTCCTGAGTAAAGAATAATTGGGGAATTTATGTTCTCAAGAATTTTTAACCATTTATTCCTAGAGAAAATTTCCTAATATAAAGTTTCTGATGTTACTAATGATGCATTTATATAAAAGAAACTTTGAGGAAAATTCTAAGTCATACATGCTTTCAGAATTAAATTCACAAACTTTTTTTTAATGGAAAATACATATTTAATGTGAATTTTTTAATAGTACATTCAGTTCTAATCATTCTCTCCCTACAGTGGCTTCCTTGAACCAGAAATGTTTGCAGAGTAAATTAATTTCACGTTTCCATAAATAACTGTAATATTCATCATTCACCATTCAAGCTGAAGACACTTAGACAATATACCAAAGTGCATCTCAAATGTATATCAAGTCACTAAATTGAAAGAAATGTCAATTTAACTCAAAATCATAAGGAGAAATGTGACAGTTTTCAAAATAAGTTACTCAAAATATTTAGATTATTGAGAAAAAAATTGCCTTGATAAGTTGGAATTACTTGCATAATTAATTTCTAATTCCATTTCACCTTAATTCCATTTCTCTTAATATAAATGTGCCTTGAGTGAATATAGCTGGATACCTTTCTATTAATTAGATTAATATCTTTCATTTGAAAATAATATTTAGTGATTTTCCCTATGATTAAAATGTAAATTTATTAGAACATATGCTACCTTTTTATTAGTTTTAAACTATTTATGAAGAGTAAATTACTCTGAAAATAACTTTAGAGAGTATATTCTTCACTTTGGGGATAAAGCTGTGTATGAAGAAAATTAATTTCTACCATAAAAAACAAGTCCTTTCTTCACTACCCGTTTAGATCTGTTACAAACTTTAATGAGCAAGTAACTGCATTTATGAACTACATTTCTGGCCAGGTCCATCTGCTTTCATTTTCCAAACAGCCTGGTGAAGCAAACAGAGATAAGCAGGTAATATAATATTTGACTGAATCACTACCTCTAGGGTACCACCAAAATAAAAGGCATCATGGTGATATTTAACACTAGAGATTAAAATCTAGAATTATCTATTTTCAGGAGTTGAAATTTCAGCATTCTCTAGCAAAATAAGATAATTAACTAACATACTTGATACGAGAAGGGTTTCAGATATCATAATGTAAATAATAAAACAGAAATCCTAACAATCATTAGCTGAAATAACAAATTGAAAGTCACAGTACAGGTCCAGATGGTTCTGCTCAGTCAAATAACAGTCAGAATAGGGCAAGTATGATTAAATCAGTACAGAGATAACTACAGGTATTGGCAAAGATAAATATTCATCAGATTCAAGCAATGCTCTAAGCTAGGACAATGGTAACTGTTTTAAGTAGAAAAAGATCTTGGGTTCATATTTATTTACTTGACACTGACAGAACATTTCTAATAATGAACCATTTCATAGGAATAGTTTGTTTGGCTTAAAATATGAAATTCATGTAATGGTAGATTGCTTGCAAAAAGGATGTCATTTTTCACTTCTGTGTATCCATACCTCTTTGCTGTTTTACTCTGCTGCTCCTCCAACAAGAATAAAAATCTAATAGGCTAGTCGTTAAATTTGGGATGGCCTTGTGACTTTCTTTGATCAAATGTGGTCTCAAGAGGCCTTCCTTGCTCCCACTCTCTTCCCTGGATCACTGCCAGTCCTCCGCATGAACATTTCCAGCCTAGCCTTTTGGAAGATGGAAGATACTTGGTCCAGTTACTCATATTGCCTCAGCTCACAGCCAAACACCAGACACATGAGTGAGGCCAGATTAGACAGTCAGCTCAGGTAACTTGCCAATGGATCTCAGACACATAAAAAACTGGTATCAGCCAAGCCTGGCCTAGATGGGCAGAGCCAACCACCTGACCCACAGACTCATGAGCGATATTAATGATTGTTGTTTTAAGGCTTGGAAAACTAGGGCCCACAGGTTGGCCCCTGTTTTTGTAAATGAAATTTTATTAGAACACAGCCACATCCATTTGTTTATACATTGTCTACAACTGCATTCTCACTATAACAGTAGAGTCAACTAGTTGCAGTAAAGACCTTATGATCTGAAAAGCCTAAAATAATTGCCATCTGGTCATTTACAGAAAAAATTTGCTGACCCCTAGTTTAAGCCACTACATTTTGAGGTGATTTGTTGCCCAGGAATAAGTAAATATACACATTTAGCTAAATGTTTCCAGAAATGTTTGCTTTCATTAAATATAGTATTACACTGTATTGTTATTTCTAACTTATAATAATTTCTAGACCTTTGGATTTTACAACTATTTGTTAAATATTTAATTATTGAGTATCTAATATAAACCATCACTGCACCAGGTGTTGGTGATAACAAATTGCACAGGCAAAAATGCTTGCCTTCATGCAGCTTAAATTCTAGGACTTAGTGACAAACTGAACACACACACACACATTATACATACACATACATAAATACACATATATATAGGAAAATGATTGAGTTAATAATTTCACATGGTGAAAAGTAGACTTATTCCAGATGCAATTGAGATGCTATAGGGGGAATTAGGGAGGTAGCAGTATCACTGTAATTCAAGCAAACACTTGAAGAAGATAAAGTAGTGAGCTTTGTAGTTAGCGAGAAGACAGGCTTAAGAAGATGAAATGGCAAATTCAGTAGTCTTGAAGTGAGACATGGTAAGGTTGAAAATGTTGAGTAAAAATTTGGATGAATTAGCTGTATTAAGAGCTCCAATGTGCTCTTAACCTTAAGTGGTCAAAGAAATGAAGAAGCACCAGTGAATGGGACTAAGAAGATCACTCTAGTGAGGAAGGAAGAAAAACAGAAGTTTGTGGGAGGCAAGTAAGGAAAACATTTCAAGGAATCAGGAATGCTGCTCTGTATCAAATATTTCCGATGAGATCTGAAAATTGATCAATGTATTTTTCAGTATATAATTAATAAAGATTTTGAAAAGAGTTGGTTAAGTGTTAGAATGAAATGGGTTAAAGGGAAAAACAGAAGAAGAATGGAGATAATGAATATTGATAACTCTCTCTAGGAGTTTTGCTAATAGGAAAAACAGGGGTAGAGGAGGTGGGGCCAAGATGACAGTAGGGAGGCCCTGAGCTCATCTCTGCAGAAAAACAAACAATGAAAAAAAAAAATGGAACCTACCAGGTTCTACAACTAAAGACATAAAGAAGGACTCATGGGGGAGGGGGCTCATGATATAATCAAATCTCATACCCTGCAGAGTGGGTGACCAACAAACTTGAGAATAATTATATTTCAGAGGTTCTCCCACAGGAGTAAGAATTCTGAGCCCCATGTCAGGCTCCCCAGCTCAGGGATCTAGCATTGGGAAGAGAAACCCTCAGAGCATTTGGCTTTGAAGGCTGGGGGCTTAACTGCAAGAGCCCCCAAAGAACTGGGGGAAATAGAGACTTCACTCATAAAGGGTACACACAAAATCTCACAGGCACCAGGACCCAGGTCAAGAGCAGTAATTTGATAGGAGTTTGGGCCAGACTACCTGCTTGTCTTGGAGAGTCACCTGGAGAGGCGGGGGGTTGCTGTGGCTCACCCTAGGGACATACATACTGGTGGCAGACATAGTGGGGAACACTCAAATGCATGAACACTCCTAGCAGCTGCTATATTGGCTCGTTAGCACCAAGACCTGGCCCCACAAAGGAGCATGTAGGCACCAGTGCTAGGATACCTCAGGCCAACCAACTAACTGGGTGGGGACACAGCCCCACCCATCAGCAGACAGGCTGCCTAAAGTCTTCCTGAGCCCACAGCTGCCTCAAGACGTGCCCCTTCACACAGCCCTGCCCACCAGAAGGCCAAGAAACAGTTCCACCCACCAAGGGACAGGCACTGGCCATTCCCTCAAGGAAGCCTGCACAAGCCCCTAGACCAGCCTCACCCACCAGGGGACAGACATCAGACATAAAAAAAACACAGTCTCACAGCCTGGGGTCCAGAATGCCTACAGCAGGCCAGACCTAACCTGGGACCAGCAGGGTCCTGACACTGCCCACTAGCAGGCCAATACAAGCTTTAGAACAACACTGACCCCATACCTAACTGTGTCAGGAACAGGCCCTCCCCTGCAACAGTGACCTAAAATGAGCTCTGGGATCCCTTGGACCTGAAGCCAGACTCCAGGAAACACTATTGCCTGCCAGTAGTCTGGCACTAACCCCAGCATCAGACTTCACACACCAGTAGGAGGGCAACAGCACCAGAGTCTTCAGGACCCTGATTTCAACCACCGGTGAGCCAGCCCTGGGGCCCCCTGGGAGTCTGAAACCAGCTGTCTTGTGAGCAGGTTCTGCTAAACAGCAGCATCTGCACAAGGTAGGGCCTGGCAACCAACCAGACTTGGGGCCAACCAAATCTACCAGACTGCCCACATAGTCAGCCTGCCCAAACACAAGGAGGACTCACACAGCACTGTTGCAGGGAATCCCAAGAGCATATAGCTTAGGTAACCAAGGGGAGTGCACTGCTGGAATGCATAAGACACCTCCTACAGAGAACCACTTCTCCAAGGTCAAAAAACATAGTTAACCTAACACATACATAAAAATAAAAATAGCAACTTAGACAAAATGAGGTGGCAGAGGAATTATGTTCCAGATGAAGGAACAAGATAAAACCCTGGAAAAAAGAACTGTATGACATGGAAATAGGCAATCTACCCGAGAAAGAGTTCAGTCATGATTGTAAAGATGATCAAAGAACTCAGGAAAAGAATGGGGGCACAGAGCAAGAAGTTAGAAGTTTTTAGCAAAGAGTTAGAAAAGGCTATTAGGGAAGTTAAAAGACAAAAGTAGAAAAGCATCTTTATCCACAATAAGCAGATGTGATACACAAAACAATTAGATGTAAAATATGATACAAAAAATAGTAATTATGAGGGGAGGGGAATATAAATGCATGGTATTAAGACACATTTGAAATTAAGAGATCAGCAACTTAATCATATATATTAAGATTGCTATACAAAAATCTCATGGTAACTGCAAAACAAAAATCTATAATAGATATACACACAAAAAAGAAAAAGGAATACAAACATTACCAAAAATAGTAATCAAATCACAAGAGAACAAAAGAAACAAAGGTAAAAAAGGCCTAAAAAGACAAATCCAAAACAATTAACAAAATGGTAATAAGAACATACATGTCGACAATTACCTTAAATGTAAATGGACTAAATGCTCCACCCAAAAGACATATACTGGCTGAATGGATACAAAAACAAGACCTTTTATATGCTGCCTACAAGAGATTCACTTCAGTTCTAGAGACACATACAAACTGAAAGTGAGGGGATGGAAAAAGATATTCCATGCAAATGGAAATCAAAAGAAAGCCAGAGTAGCAATATTTATATTGGACAAAATAGACTTTAAAATAAAGACTGTTACAAGAGACAAAGAAGGACACTACATAATGATCAAGGATCAATCCAAGAAGAAGATATAATGATTGTAAATATATATGCACCCAACATAGGGGTGCAACAATATATAAGGCAAATATTAACAGACATAAAAAGAGAAACTGACAATAACACAAATAATAGTGGGGAACTTTAACACCATAAGTACATCAATGGACATATCACCATGACAGAAAATCAACTAGGAAACACAAGCCTTTAATAACACATTAGACCAGATGCACTTAATTGATTTATATAGAGTGTTCCATATGAAAGCAGCAGATACACATTCTTTTAAGTGTACATGGAACATTCTCCAGGATAGGTCACATGCTAGTCCACAAAACAAGCCTCGGTAAATTTAAAAAATTGAAATCATATCAATCATCTTTTCTGACTGCAATGCCATAAGTATTGAAACCAACAACAAAAAAACCCTGCAAAAAACACGAACATGTGGACACTAAACAATATGCTACTAAACAACCAATGTATCACTGAAGAAATCAAAGAGGAAATCAAAAAATACCTAGAGACAAATGAAAACAAAACCACGACACTCCAAAACCTATGGGATGCAGCAAAATCAATTATAAGAGGGAAGTTTATAGCAATACAAGTTTACCTCAGGAAACAAGAAAACTCTCAAAAAACCAGCCTAACCTTATATCTAAAGCAACTAGAGAAAGAAGAACAAACAAAACCCAAAGTTAGTAGAAGAAAAAATCATAAAGCTCAGAATAGAAATAAATGAATTAGAGACTAAAAAAAAAAAAAACAGTAGAAAAGATGGATGAAACCAAAAGCTGTTTTTTTGAGATAAAGAAAATTGATAAACCTTTAGCCAGATTCATCAAGAAAAAAAAGGGAGATGGCCCAAATCAATAAAATCAGAAATGAAAAAGAAGTTACAACTGACTGCACAGAAATACAAAGAATCATAAGTGACCATTATGAGCAACTATATGCCAATAAAATGAACAACCTAGAAGAAACTGACAAATTCTTGAAAGGTACAATCTCACAAGACTGAATCAGGAAGAAATAGAAAATATGAAAAGATGAATTACCAATACTGAAATTGAATCAGTAATTTAAAAACTCCCAAAAAACAAAAGTCCAGGACCAGAAGACTTCACAGGTGAATTCTACCAAACATTTAATGAAGAGATAACAGCTATCCTTCTGAAACTATTCCAAAAAATTTCAGGGAAAGGAACACTTCTGAACTCCTTCTATGCAGCTGCCATCAACTAGATACCAAAACTAGGCAAAGATATTACAAAAAAAAGAAAATTACAGGTCAATACCTGTAATATGTAATATGATCAACATAGATGCAAAAATCCTCAACAAAATACTAGCAAACCAAATCCAAAATATATTAAAAGAATCATATACCATGATCAAATGAGATTTATCCCAGGGCTGTAAGGATTATTCAGTATTGGCAAATCAATCAGTGTGATACACCACATCAACAAATTGAAGAATGAGAAACATATGATCATCTCAATTGATGCAGAAGAACTTTCAATAAAATTCAACATCCATTTATGATTAAAAAAAACTCTCCAGAAAGTGGGCATGAAGGGAACAAATCTCAACATAATAAAGGCTGTATATGACAAACGCACAGCTAATAGTGAAAGGCTAAAATCATTCCCACTAAGATCAGGAACAAGACAAGGATGCCCACTCTCACCACTTCTATTAAATATAATTTTGGAAGTCCTAGCCACAGCAATCAGAGGAGAAAAATAAATAAAAGGAATAAAAATTGGAGAGGCAGAAATAAAACTGTCACTGTTTGTAGATGACATGATAGTACACATAGAAAATCCTAATGATGCCACCAGAAAACTACTAGAACTCATAATTAATTTGGTAAAGGTGCAGGATACAAAATGAATATACAGAAATCTGTTGCATTTCTATACACTAACAATGAAATATCAGAAAGAGAAATTAAGGAAACAATCCCATTTACCATCACATGAAACTGAACAAAATACTTAGGAATAAACCTACCTAAGGGGGCAAAAGACCTGTACTCTGGAAACTGTAAGATGTTTATAAAAGAAATTGAAGACAAAACAAACAGATGAAAAGATATACCATATTCTTGAATTGGAAAAATCAATATTGTTAAAATGACCATACTACCCAAGGAGATCTACAAAGTCAATGCAATCCCTATAAAATTATCAATGGCATTTTCCACAGAACTAGAACAAAAAATTTTTTAATTTGTATGGAAACACAAAAGACCCTGAATAGCCAAAACTATCTTGAGAAAGAAGAATAGAGCTGGAGGAATCAGGCTCCCTGACTTCAGACTATACTACAAAGCTACAGTAATCAAAACAGCATAGTACTGGCACAAAAACAGACACATAGATCAATGGAACAGGGTAGAAAGCCCAGAAGTGAACCCATGCACATTAATCTATAACAAGGGAGGCAAGACTGTACAGTGGAGAAAAGACAGTCTCTTCAATAAATGGTGCTTGGAAAACTGGACAGATACATGTTAAAGAATAAAATTAGAAATTTTATCACACCATATACAATATTAAATTCAAAATGGATTAAAGAGGTAAATGTAACACCAGATACTATATAACTCCTGGAGGAAAACATAGGCAGCACACTCTTTGACATAAATCACAGCAATATCCTTTTGGATCAGCCTCCTAGAGTAATGTAAACAAAAGTGAAAATAAACCAATGGGGGGACTTCCCTGGAGGTCCAGTGTTAGGACGCCACGCTTCCACTGCAGGGGGCACAGGTTCAATCCCTGGATGGGGAACTGAGATCCCACATGCCGCACTGCAAAGCCAAAAGGAAAAAAAAAAAAACCCAATGGGACCTAATTACACTTAAAATCTTTGCACAGCAAAGGAAACCATAAACAAAATGAAAAGACAACATACAGAATAAGAGAACATATTTGCAAATGATGCGGCTGACAAGGATTTAATTTCCAAAATATAGAAATAGTTCCTAACAGATCAATAACAGAAAAACAAACAGCAGAAAAAAAAAAATGGGTAGAAAACCCAAATAGACATTTTTACAAAGAAGATATAGAGATGCCCAACAGTCACATGAAAAGATATTCAACATCACTAATTACTAGAGAAATGCAAATCAAAACTTCAGTGAGGTATCATCTTCCACTTGTCAGAATGGCTATCACCAAAAAGTCTACAAATAATAACTGCTGGAGAGGGTGTGGAGAAAAGGGAACGCTCCTACACTGTTGGTGAGAATGTTATTGGTGCAGCCACTATGGAGAACAATATGGAGGTTCCTTAAAAACTAAAAGTAAAGTTACCACATGATCCATCAATCCCATTCCTGGGCATATATCTGGAAAAGACAAAAACTCTAATTCAAAAAGATGCACCCCAATGTTCACTGCAGCACTGTTTACAACAGCCAAAGGCATGGAAGCAAACAAAATGCCTGTTGATAGATGAATGGATAAAGAAGAAGTAGTATGTGTATGTATGTGTGTGTATATATATATATATATATATATATATATATATAAAAAATAATGGAATATTACTCAGCCATTAAAAAGAATGAAATAATGACATTTGCAGCAACATAGATGGACCTAGAGATTATCATACTAAGTGAAGTCAGACAGAGAAAGACAAATATCATATAATATCATTTATATGTGGAATCTAAGGAAAAAGATACAAATGAACTTATTTATAAAACAGAAATAGACTCACGACATAGAAAACAAATTTATGGTTACCAAAAGGGAAGGGATGTGGGAGGGATAAATTAGGAATTGGGATTAACAGATACACACTACTATATATAAAACAGATAAACTACAAGGACCTACTGTATAGCCCAGGGAACTGTATTCAATATCTTATAGTAACCTATAATGGAAAATAATCTGAAAAGGAATACATAAATGTATATATTTAAACTTAGTAACATAAAACAAAACAAATTTGTTAGCTTACAATTGTGTAGGTTGAAAGTCCAACTGGGGCTTCCCTGGTGGTGCAGTGGTTGAGAGTCCGCCTGCCGATGCAGGCGACACAGGTTCATGCCCCGGTCCGGGAAGATCGCGACCGGAGCCTGTGCTCTGCAACAGGAGAGGCCACAACAGTGAGAGGCCCGCGTATCTAAAAAAAAAAAAAAAAAAAGTCCAACTGAATCACTTTGCTGTATACCTGAAATATTGTAAATCAACTATATTTCAATTTAAAAAATAGAAAAACAGGGGCAATCAAAGGTTGTTGAAACATGATGTGGAATATCAAGAAAAACTTTACAATATGTCTAGATCACTGAATTTATAATCTATCTCTAACCTAAAATGATGTTTCCCCTAATTTTTCTTATAGAATTTATTTTAGAACAGTCTTAGGTTTACAGAAAAATTAAGCAGAAATCACACAAAATTTCCATATATCCTCCTACCACCAACCCCACACACATTTCCCCATATTATTAGCAACATCTTGCATTAGTTAGACATTTGTTACAATTGATAAACCAGTTATTATTAATTAAAGTCCATAGTCTATATTAGGGTTCACTCTTGGTGTTGTACATTCTATGGGTTTTGATAAATGTGTAATGATATGTATACACAATTATAGTATCATATAGAGTAGTTTCAGTGCCCCCAAAACCCCCATGCTCCACCTATTCATCCCTCTATCCCTTCCACTGTGTTCCTATCAACCACTGATCTTTAAACTGTCTCCATACTTTTGCCTTTCCCAGAATATCATACAGCTGGAAACATATAGTATGTAGCCTTTTCAGACTGGCTTCTTTCACTTAGCATTTAAAGTTCTTCCATGTCTTTTTGTAGCTTCATAGCTTATTTATTTTTATCACTAAATAATATTCCATTGTATGGATGTACCTCAGTTTATGTATCCACTCACCTATTAAAGGACATCCTAATTGCTGTCAAGTTTTGACAATTATAAGTAAACATACTGTAAACATTCACGTGCAGGTTTTTGTGTGGACATAAGTGTTCGGTTCCTTTTTGTAAATACCAAGGAGCACAATTTTTGGTTCTTATGGTAAGAGCATACTTAGTTTTGTAGAAACTGGCAGTCTTCCAGAGTGGCTGTACCATTTTGCATTACCACCAGAAATGAATGAAAATTTCTATTGCCCCACATCACCAACATCTGGTGATGTCAATTTTAGCCATTCTAATAAGTGTGCAGTCATATCTCTTTGATGTTTTAATTTGCTAGTACAGGTATCATCCACTTTTTGAAGGTTCACTTTACATAACCACTATGCTTTTCACAAAAGATCTACATTAGTACCTGTTTTCGCTAACTGCAAGAAATCCAAGAGGATTTTCACTTTTATAATAAAAGTTATTGTTTCTTTGTTTTACACTATTTTGGCTTATATAAGTTTTCACAGGAATGCCCTACTTTTGGAAAGCAGGGGAAACCTGTACTTGATGAGTATGATGTTGAACATCTTATGTATGTCAGTATCCACAGAATCCTTTGCTGGGAATTTCTCTTAATTATTTTTAATTTAAAAATGTCTTATTCCTTCCTTTAGCTTCATGAAAATAAAACCTTTGAGAATAAATTTATAAAGATATTTTAATTTTGATAACTACCACTTATAAAATATAATTCTCTAATTCTATTTTCTAAATACATATTTTAAAATAAAATGTATACATTGTTCACACAAAAGGGAATCTTATCTATTATACAAATAATTGTTCCCATTATTCACTTTGTAATTATATGAAAATAGTATCAATGAAATAAGTAAATGGAAAAACTATTAAAAGGGACAGATATTCCAGACAATATTAGCTTCTGTGTGAGAATGAAGTTTTATTTCATAGGCCACTGAAAACTTGCTTTGAAATATTTCTTTAAAATAATATTAAAATGTTAATTTGGAGGGAAAAATCAAACTTTAGCTTCAAGATATATTGAAACAGAGGCATCAGGTCTTATCAAGTTTTTATATAATTTCCAATATCCAATAGAAGACATTTAAATTCAGCACTTAAGCAGACTAAATTTTTTGTGGCAAACTGATCAATTTGAGTCTTCATCATTTTCATTTTGAAAAATGGCTCATTAAAGCAACTCATGCTGATTGTTCATTGGCTAAGACAGAAAAATATTACAAGCCATTATAATAACCTAGCTTCAGGAAAATTAGTAGAATCACTTCAGTGGAATCAAATCAAATCTGGATTGTACCTACAAAACTGAAAGAAGCTCATTATCTTCAGTCATTCCAACCAACGGTACAATTTCCAGACACAAAATTAGAGACATTTAATTGTTTTCTTTAATGGACTCCCTAAAGCATTTAACCAGTTAGCTCATTTTGCTGATATATTTTTCAAAATTCACATAGTTTACTCAATTCTTTTACACAAAGGTGTAGAGAAAGCACATAGTATTTGGATTTGGAAAAGCCAACATCATGTTCTGACTTCATTATTTATGGGCTACATCAACTTGAATAATTTATCTTTTCAGAAAAGAGGTTTCTCAAATTAAAAGTGAAAAATTTGATGCGTATGTCAGAGAGTTCCTATCAAAATCAGATGAGATGAATATGAAAAATTTCTTAGTAAATGATAAACACAAGTGTTGACTTTTTAGTCATTTAGTCATTTATTTTCAGACTCTCATAACTCTGGTTGCAACCATTATTATATTATGTATAAATTGCTACATTTTCACAACTAATTTCTCTCACCTTCCAACTTATCTTACAAATAAAAAGAGATAATATTCCTAAACAAAAAGTGTCATTATATGTCATACATATTAAGAAACAGGCAAAGAAAACAAAAGGAACTGTATCAGTAAATTAACACTCATCTTTGTGTGATTGAAATATGTTTGACTTGTATTTTCTTTTTTGTACTTTTGATTTAAAAAAACTATTCTGCATTACATATAATTAATCTCATAATCAGAAAAGAGATACTCTACTTATAATTTATTTGAAAGAAATACCCTTTTGAAATGCCTATCATTTTCTCAAAATGATATCCATGGTGAATCATAATGCATAACTATTAAAAATCAATAGTCAACTATTGATATTCCATGTCCACCCTTAGCTTGCATGAGTCTACAATTAAATATAACAATGTTTTTGCCTTCAAAATATGTCAAATAAATGTATATTATAGATTTAAATGAGAAAATGAGATTTAATAGAAGTTAATAATTACTACAACATAGTTAATCTCCATATTTTGAAGGCAGCCTCTCTTTCGATATAAATATCCTTAAAAGTCATTCTGCTTAGTAAGCCGTCTCAAGAGTAAAAAGTGGCTCCTGTCCCAGGTGTTATGTTACGTGTAAAAAGGACACCTTTGTTTAATAATATGGACTTAGAAACACAGAGATGTAAAACAGATTGTTGAGTACTCTACTGGTGCCAGTCTAGCTTGGTTGTGATGGTCCTAATAGAGTCATTTGTCAGCAGTTTTCCCCTTCTCCTCTACCACTGAGTAAGCAGCTTACACAGTCAAGCCAAAAACTGAGATGCAACATTAGATACCATCTGTGTTGCTCGTCTGATTTCAATCCAAATTGTTCTCAAGCCAATCACGGAACTGAATGAAGAATTTGATTGTGATTGGGGTGAGGAATGAAAAAGACATGAAGCTAGAAGATCAGCATCAAGCTTCCAGGCACAAAGAGGTGGTTTGCATGTTTTGAAAATTCCAATGTGAAGAGATTTTAGATGTAGAAAATTACAACATGCACAGAGATGGACAAAAATATTAAAAAATGCATATGTTTGTGCAGGTGGACACTCTGTAGAAGTGTTTTCTTTAAATCTCTACTTATTTCAACAAAGTGTTCTTTCTAATTGTTTTAGCAAAATATCTGGCAATGTTGAAATACGGGATAATGAAAACTAGCGTGTATCTCTGTGTGCATGTAAAAGTTTAATTCTAAGATACTTATTTCCTTAAATACTTGAGGACTGCAGGCAAATAAGAATCAGTGTATAGACCTGTGTCCTAGTGATATACATCTGCTCTGTATGTGAGCCACTACTGAACCATCTGCAAAGCACATAAAGTAGCCAGTTGTTTGTTTTATTAAGAATAATTGAAAAGAAGATAAGTCACAACATTCTTATTTATTTTGGTCACTGCTGGCTTTTTGGGCGGGGGGAGGGAGGGAGTTATTAGCTATTTTTGTCTATTATCTTCATATTTTCCATCTTTTTTTCTTCCAACATGTTTTGAGCAGTACTTTTGATTAATGTTGGATGGGTGGTGATTAGGGACAATAACATGGCACAGAACAAGATAAAAGTTTATAGATTTAAAACACTGTTACATTTAAGTGTTGATTATTTTTATATTAAACACATTTTATTTATATGAAAGGAGTAAAAGACAAAGAAACATTTGCTTTTGGACACCAATGAACTATATCATTTTAGGCCTCAGAAAATTATTTCCACAGGCATATATTACCCAATGAAGTATATTGAGCTTTTTATATTACTGCAAATTATTGGGATCATTTATGTAAGCTCCATAATGTATGTAAATATTAATGCATAAAGAAAGCAAGTATAGAAATAGTTCTATGAATTCTCTTCCCCCAAGATTGCTAACTTTTATGAACACAGATATTTTTATCAACAGAATGCATGTGATCTGAGTTAAATATATGATTTGCAGTTTGACACTGAAAAAAAATCACTTTCATTAGGAAATCACCATGGTATATTATCAAAGCTTATAATATTTGCAAAGATTGTTAAGCAGCATTTAACAAAACGTGGTCAGAAGCAAGTGTTCTAGGAGATATTTGTTTTTGTTGTTTATTTGTTTGTTTTTTCCATAGTGGTAAGTATTTTCCAGTTACATTCTACTTTACGGAGAGGTGTATTAGGTTTGAGGGCAAAGATTGATTCTGATTTATCGTCTAAGTGACACGTTAATCTTGCTAGGCAAATATTTTTAATAAGAACATAGTATGATAAATGCATTGCCATGAGCTAGTTACCAAGGTTTTAATGTTGAACAATCTACTTTAAATGAAATGACTTGGAACAAGTTTGACACTTTCAGAAAAACTATGTGTAACTCTCTCTACAAGACGGTTGCTCCCTTATTAATGAAATTAAAATTTGACTTTATGATTTCTTATTACAATACTGCAAAACTGTATTAAAAGTAAGTTTGTTCACTTTAACCTCAAACAAGAGAACTTTCAGAGCAGGTGTATCACTATTTCTATTAATAGGAAACCCCAGGGAAAGCACTTAACACAGTGCCTGGCCTAAAATAGTGCTCACTAAATAATGGCTGCTGTCATTATTACTTAATGGCTGTTATAACTAACATACACTGTAGCCAAATTCCCTTTTCCTAAGTTATACATATTAACATCTCAAGAAGAAATTAAACTTCCATTTTTTGTTTCCACATGTAAGGAGCCTGAAAGCTGCCACTCTCTCCTAACAAGTAAAAAGCTGAACAAACTGAAAAATCAACAACTAGAAAGGGTTGGGTCCACTAGAAAGGTTTGAACACAGGGCAAACTGCTGCCCCCAAGATTGGTGAGATGGGCAGACAGACAAATACGGAAAATCATGACTTACCTGAGAGGAAACCACCACGGGAACCCATGCCGGGTTAGGAAAACCCGAACTGTAATTGCTGGAGATTCAGCGTAGGTACCTCTGAGATTAAAAACTCTGGGATACCCAATTAACAGGGGGAACCCCTATAATATTGTGAGATTCACCTATTACAGCTTCAACTGACTCCACAGTAAATGTCAGAGAAAAATTCCCTCAGGCTTTCAGTAGTGGAGGGGAAAGGAACCATTTTGAAAAACGCCAGAGCACAGCTGTTCTTAACAAGGACTGCTCTCAGGGGAAACTAGTTAACCAAAGCCTAACCCAATAGGCTAACTGAGCTGGGGAAAGGAAATACCCAACTCCGGACTATTCTAGCCATCCTATCCCACCTACGGAGGAAGGGGAAAAAAAATTGAAAACATTTGTTATGTTCACAGTCCAGAGGTTTAGGCTTAAGTAAAAACTGAGATTTAATTATAGGACTATAGAATGTTTCCCCTCCCGCCACATCTTACTACCACATTATGAAAGGCCTGTCTGCAGCAGCTCCTTTTACCCAGCCCATCATGTCAGGCCATCAAGAAAGAATTATAAGGCATACCAAAATGGTAAAAAAAAAAAAAAAACACCCACAATTTGAAGAGACACAACAAGCATCAGATAAGATTTATACTGAAGTATGCATTTTGGGGGTTGTCAATATAAACGGTATTGTGGGGTTTTTTTTTCCTCTTTTTTTTTTTTTGCGGTACGCGGGCCTCTCACTGCCGTGACCTCTCCTGTTGCGGAGCACAGGCTTCGGGCGCGCAGGTTCAGCGGCCCTGGCTCATGAGCCCAGCTGCTCCGCGGCATGGGGGATCCTCCCGGCCCGGGGCATGAACCCGCGTCCCCTGCATCGGCAGGCAGACTCTCAACCACTGCGCCACCAGGGAAGCCCGGTATTGTGTTCTTAATTTCAAATTCCACTTGTTTATTACTGGTATATAGAAAAACAATTGACTTTTGCTTGTTAACCTTGTATCGTACAGCCTGGCTGTAATTGCTTGTTAGTTCCAGGAGTTTTTGATCAATTCTTCTGGATTTTCTACATAGATGATCTTGTCATCTTCAAACAAAGACAGTTTTCTTTCTTTCTTTCCAATGTGTATACCTTTTATTTCCTTTTCTTGTTTCCTACTGCATTAGCTAGAATTTCAAGCACAACGTTGAAAAGAAGTGGTAAGAAAATATGTTCTCACCTGATCTTAGTGAGAAAACTTCAAAGTTCTCACCATTACATGCGATGTTAGCTGTAGCATTTTTGGTACATATTTCTTATCAAGTTGAGGAAGTTCCCTTTTATTCCTAGTTTAGTGAGAGTTTTTATCATGCATCGGTGTTGGATTATGTCCAATACTTTTTCTGCATCTATTGATGTGACTGTGTGACTTTCTTTTTTATCTTATTGATGTGATGTATTACATTAATTGATTTTGGACTGTTGAAGTAGCCTTGCATACCTGGGATAAATCCCATTTGGTCATGGTGTATAATTCTTTTTATACATTGTTGGATTCAATTTGCTAATTTTTTTTGAGGATTTTTGCAGGTATGTTCAGGAGAAATCTAAGTCTTTAGTTTTCTCGTAATATCTTTGGTTTTGATATTTGGCTAACACTGGCCTCATAGAATGAGTTAGAAAGTATTCCCTCTGAGGGAACGTCTGAGAGCAGACATTGTATGGTTTCTATTTTTTTTAGTTTGTTGAGATGTGTCTTCTGTCCAAAAATACAATATATCTTCCTGCATGCTCTATGTGAACTTGAAAAGAATGTGTATTGTGCTGTTGTTGAAGTAGTCTATAGATGTCAATTATGTCCTGTTGATTAATGATGTTGTTGAGTTCAACTATGACCTTACCAACTTTCTACCTGCTGAATCTTCTACCTTAAAGTGAAAACATGAAATCACATTTCCCTCAGTACAGGCTATGGAAAAACACCAAAGTACAATTCAAGGAAATGGATTGTTTTGAGCATTAAAGTGACATAGTTCCCTAATATTCTAGCATAATCCAAAGACAGATGTTTTTGTTTGTTTGTTTCTACATTCTCTAGATTTAGATAGATATATATTTCAGAAAGAAAAAAAATATATTTTAGGCCAAATGGTAAGACATTATTATAAATTAGTTTTCACAATTAGACCAGGGCTGGGATACCAATGGTAACAGAGTATTCTTATCTCTTTTCATCTTTACCATCTAAAAGAAAATATCTCACTTTATTCTCCAAGGAAAATAAGGGATAACAAAGGAGATAAGAACAGAGAATTTGACACAATGAATTCCAGAAAAAAAAAAAATCAAGTAAATTATAAGCTTCTAAAACAATAAGGAAATGGTATTTTTCCTTTATTTTTTCCATAATAAGCATCATTTTATTCCATGTTCCTAATACATAATAAGTCTGTACTATTTTAATGATACATAATTTCTTGTAGCCAAGTAATTACTTTCTTCCAATTTGTTCATGGAATTCCTAAATAGGCATCAGTAAAGTTACCTGAATAAAATTATTTTAAATTATTTAAAAAATGAATGCAGCCACCTATATACATAATAAACATATTCAATAATACTACTACTTATAATTAAATAGTTATTATTAATATTGTCACCTATAATTAACAGACTAAATATGTGTTCATGGCAAAAACTTTTTTTTTTTTTTTTTTTTTTTTGCGGTACACGGGCCTCTCACTGTTGTGGCCTCTCCCGTTGCGGAGCAACAGGCTCCGGACACGCAGGCTAAGCGGCCATGGCTCACGGGACCAGCCGCTCCGCGGCATGTGGGATCTTCCCGGACCGGGGCACGAACCGGTGTCCCCTGCATCGGCAGGTGGACTCTCAACCACTGCGCCACCAGGGAAGCCCATGGCAAAAGTTTTAACACAAGTTTCTCAGCTGGTAAAAAAAGAAAATTTGGGAGTACTGAATTAGAATAAGAAGCTAAGAAATTTCTTTTGTTTTTTGGGGTTTGTGCTGTTTCTTATTCTTCAAACAGAATTCAAGAGGTACATTATCTTTTCAAATATGTAGCAACTTCTATTGCTATAAAATTAAAGATTCAATACTGCAAATTACAGAGGTATAATTGCCACCATAACATCAACTTGCAATCTTTTCACAGATTGATTCCATTTATCTCCAGAAATTTTCCCAAGTGCCTATTTATAGTCTGAGCACTGCATTGGCTCTGGTGAAGACCATTTGCTCATAGCACATTATCTAGCCTCAGAAGGCAAAAAGAGAGAAAGAGAGAGAGAGAATGGTCTTAATATGACAACTAGTATGTTTGCAGTATGAAGGAAGTGTTGGAGGAACAAGGAGAAAGCTGCTAGTTCTGCCTGTGAAGGTTGATAAAGGACCAATAAATGAAATGACACGTGTTGGGGTTTGAAATTTGAAAAGGAAGTGGAAAAGGAAAGGACATGGAATGAAAAGGAAGAACATTTAGGATTTATGGCAGATTTATTCATTTTGTAGGTAAAGAAAAATAAATATTAAACAGCTAAAAAGGAAAATGGTAAGAAAATACAGACACTTGCAAAGATTCAGCAGAGAATAGACAGGGTGATAGGAGACAGGAGCTGTCTACAGCAGTGTAGGTGATGAGAAGGTGCAGTATGTAGAGAACTTAAATAATTGCTACATAATTGCTAAAGTTACTCTTGAGTTTCAAAATATATATAACCTTAAAACTAACACATTTTTATTACTTATACTTTAAAAAAACTTTGTATTCTACCTAGAAGAATAGCACACTCATTCAAGAACAAATTCATAGCAGTTCAAAATAATTCAGTCTTGCTTTGGGCACAGTGTGTCTCCAGCTCCTGTGGTATTCCAGTGTTTAAATAATAGATTAGAAGTAAACAATGATCACACAGTGATTGTAAAGACAAAGAAACAAAATTTGTGTTACTTAATTTTTATTCTGAGTCCACATGGTGGTTTTACATGTGTTTAAAATTTAAAGCAGTGAGTGGAAACTGTGGGTGCAATATTTTCCTTTGCTAAAGATTATTTTAGTAATTTCTTTAACATTTAAATTTCTCCTTTTTTTTACCCTCTGTGTTTGGTGAAACTAAGAAAACATGCATCAGTGGTACAATTTGCTATTTGCCTAAAATATATCTTTCAGAGATATTCCAGTTTTGTTAAAATTCACTTATGAATTATTGTGAAGCTGTTTTTTGATGGCTGTGATGGACTGATTGTAGGTAGATATTTTCCCACTTTAAAATAAATTAATTGAATGGAAAAGTAAAGTAGTACTCTTTCCTTTTTTGTGTGTTATGATACACTATTTCATTGTTTACTTTAAAATTTTTTTACTTAATTATTTTTCTACTGGCATGAATATAAAAATAAAGTAAAACAAAACAAAGACTTCACTGCCTGCATTTACTTTCTAGCCATTATTTTCAGTTCATTTCACAGTTATTACTGAATATACATGTGTCATAATAGGAAGAAATAAAAATTGATCTGCTTCAGCTGTTCAATACTCTAGATATACCCCACAGAGATTGGAAAACTTTTCTATAAAGAGCCAGATGGTAAATATTTTAGGGTTTGTTGGCCATACTGTCTCTGTGACAACTACTCAGTTCTGGAGTTGAATCATGAAACTAGCCATAAACATACATACACAAATGGTTGTGTCTGCTATCCAATAAAACCTGACTTACAGAGAAAAAAAACAGGCAGCATGCTGGATTTAGCCCCCTGGTCACCATTTGCTGAACCTTAGAATATGAGTGACAGGCATGCACTAACAAGAAACACTTTATAGCTCGTTTTCTTAAAGTAGCTTAATTACCAAAAAAAGGGTGAAATCACTAACTACTTCAGTACATTTCATAGAAAGGTAATTAGCTACTTCTTTTCCCAGAATGAAGCAAATAGGCTGACCAGATTTTCTTCTTAATATCTATTTCTTAATTTAAATTTTAATCTTAATGATAAAATATATATTAGAGGATTAATTTATATGTGAGGATGCAAAAACGCTGCATTATATATAATCTAGTCTCTTAAAATATTTGGTTGGTCAAAATCAATTCACTACACTATGACAAAAGCGGGACCTATCTTTCTAAATTTATTTATTTAAATGTACTCTATTTGCACATACAAATGAATAATGAAGATTGAAATTAATATAGAATATTGTATAATAATCAATACTTTTAAAACATCTATATTATGGCTATGAAAATTACATTATATGTTGGAAAGGCAAAAGAAAAAACTGGGCAAAAAACGTAAAATTTAACACCGACATATGTTCTATTAGGTTTTCCTTCTCTCTTTGGAAAAATTATGTTCACCATGAAATTTGCATTCATTTGGAAGGCCACTAGATTTCAAGTCCAAAATATTGCTTTTATCATTATCAGTTTTACTTCTTAGTAATGTAAGCTTGATAACTCCTTTTCTTGCTTGTTGATTACTCTATGTATTACTCTCAGAATGACCAAAAAATAACTTTTTGTTAGTCTTCTCAGCACTAGTTCTAAAACTTAAAAGACTACTAGCATCACTAAACAGCGCTATTTAAATGCATTCTTAGGCTCTGTACCTATAAGTTCTGTTATAATATGTTTTGGGCAGGGATCAGAAGTCTGATTTTATTTCTTTTTAAGTAAGTGCAGTGGCTCATGGATCAAATCTAAGAAATACTTAGCATGTGAAAGACACTCTAAAAGGTGCAATATGCAAGGCTATTGAACTAAAAATATTTAGTTCAGTGAATGAATAATTTTCAAAATGTTATTCATCCACTGAACTAAATACCTTTTGCTTGTTTGCTTAGAGAAAAATGAGAAACAGTTGCATAAAAATTAAGATTTTTGTTTGTTTTTTATTATTCTAGTTAATTCAGAAACAGTAGAAGACATATCATCTGGATTTTATATATTTCAAATCATGCACTAGTTTTTACTTCATTTGGTTACAAAATTTCTGAATTTCCCATGTTGGCATTTGAAATAACTATTTCAAAACCTAGGCTTTATTAAGCAACATATGGTAATTTGTTTCATTTTGTCCCTTACCTTATTCTTTAAAGAAACGTACATATTTAGGAGGAGTAGACTTATCGTGATGAAGACTGACCTTACTATGGGATGTCAGAAGTGAATTCTGTATTATATTGTTGAATCCTAGGAATCATAAAAGAGAACAGATTGTCCTTGTCCAGGAACTTTTGTCTTTAACACTTTATCAGAAGTTCACAGAGAAGATTAGGGAAAAAAAAAAAATCTTACACCTTTTATTATTTACTTCACTTATAAATATCAGAGAGGAAGAATAAAAGAAACTTAATGAATAGAAAGCATATTCAATCATTTCTCATCTCACACCAAATAAAGTTTATTGCTCTGATTTCACGCCAAAGACTAATAGAATTGTATCATCTCAATGGTCTTCCTGATTGAGAAAAAATGCTTCATTAAATTTAAATATAGCAACCTAATAACAATAGTAAAACCGGAGAAAATAATGACTGACATTAAAAGGAGTACACATATCACTCTTTGGAACATATTCAACTTCTGGATAAAATGCAAAGTTTAATGTTCACAATTGCATAATAAATGCAAAGAATTATGGTATGACAGAAGGATATAAAAATCAAACTTAATTTGACAGCAATTTTCAGTGTAGAGAGATCTTGTTGATTGTTTTTGAAATGGAACTGTAGAAGAAAGAACAAACAATTATAATCCCTAGGTTACTAGGTTTGGCAACTAAGTGAATAGTAATAAATTTCAGTTTGATGAGCAACAATGAAAGAGGAACAGAGTGTGATTTTTGAGGGGTGGCAAACACAGTTCATTTTTTTTAACAAATAGTGTTTGAGGTGCATTGTAGGCCTCCAATTAGAGATGCCAAATAAGAAGTTGGCTACATGCATCTGGGACTCAGAAAAGTGTAGGCTGGAGATGACCCCCAAAACTATTTCCCAGGCCTCAGGTACAAATTGTTAATGCCTTCTGGACTTCTTTTATGTCTCAAAATCACTAATAATTTAGTAAATTAAATGCCTAACCCAAAATATTCTTTTACCTAAATCTAATTATCATCCATTATTCCCTGTTTCATTACAAATGGCATTTCTAAACATCCAGTTCTATAAGCCGGAGACTTTTAATGCACTCTTTCCTGAAAGCCATCTCTGACATTTAGGGGTTTCCTCCTACATACTCACCTCTCCTTTCTGCTACCATGAGAGACTGATCTGACAGCTTTATTATCTAAATACTTATGAAATCCATCTGCTTTCTCCTTCTCAACTTTTATTTTATTATAATGTGATAGTTTCCTAAATGGTCTTATCTTTACTCTTTCTCTTCACATTGTATTTTCCTAACTGAATCTAGAGCTATGTTTTTAAAATATGAACCTGATCATGTAGCTCTTCTGCTTACACATTTTATAATAATGGCAACCCTGTGATCTTAGGATAAAGACTTAATCCTTAAACTGGTCTAAAACTGGGTATTACCTATACTTGCCTATGCCCTAATTTTATCTTGTTTCACTCCTTCTTTCTTTCATTTCACCCACAATGACCAATTTTTCATTCAAAAATTACATGCTCCTCTATATATATATATCACTAGGGATTTTTCAATGTAAAGAACTGAAACTGAATTGAGCTACCTTCAGCAGAAAAATAAATTATCACAAACTATATGGGAGAGCTCACAGAACTGACAAGAAGGCCAGGGAAACAGGTGCAAAATAAAACAGAAAAAAAGTGATTCTCTGGAATCTACACAGTATAATCAATTCAACAGTTTCATATCAGTGTCCATACAAGAATGAATGAGCTCCAATTTTATTTTCATATTTTAAAAAAATCTGTTCAAAATTCATGTTTCCAGAAGAGAACATGTGACTGGCCTAACTTGGAGTACATATACATTCCCTAGCAAGGGGAAGAAGGAAAACTTGTTCAACAACACTGCTAACACCTTACAGAGGAGGGGAGATAATCCTCCATAAGTAAATTAAAGGGCTATTACAAAACAGTCTGCAATTTATGATAGACGGCCAAAATTTTAAGAGCCCTATATACTGCTTCAGGACTTTTATTCTGCTGTCATCACTGCCTACAATATTCTATCTTCCTTTTAATAAGTTAATTCCTGCTGTTGCTTGTGAGCTTATCTCAAATATATGTCCCCCCAAAAAACCCTTCCCATATCAATTCTAACTTTGATATATTCACTGAGTCTAGTGCACTTTTCCTACATAACAGTGATCACAGATTGTATTTGGCAATTTACTCATATACTTATTTGATTGGGATTAATGAACACATCACTTTTTTTTCAAATTGTATTCCCATTACCAAACACAATACTTCTCACAAAGTAGGTGTTCAATGTACACTAGCTGAATAAATAAATAAGCATATGGGTGTTTTTGATATCATAAGGGTGAATGCTGTGTTAAGTAGTTTGTGCAGAGTAAGCTACAGTAATCAAGACAGTGTGGTACTGGTGAAAAAATAGATAGATCAGTGGGACAAAATACAGAGCCCAGAAATATACCAACACAAATATGGTCAGCTGATCTTTGACAAAGGAGTAAAAACAATACAAGGGAGCAAAGATAGTTTTTTCAACAAATTGTACTGGAACAATTGGGCACACACACACACACACACACACACACACACACAGAAAGAAGCTAGACACAAACCTTATACTCTTCAATAAACAAATCCCCAAAGTATCACTGACCTGAATGTAAAATGCAAAACTATAAAACTTCTAGAAGATAACATAGGAGAAAACCTAGATGACTTTGAGTTTGGCAATTACTTTTTAGATACAACACAAAAGCCACCTTCCATGAAAGAAAGATTAGTAAGTTGGACTTCACTCAAATTAAAAACTTATGTCCTGCAAAAGATGATATCAAGAGAATGAGAAGACAAGCCACAAAGAGGAGAAAATATTTGCAAAAGACATATCTGATAAGGTACTGTTTTCTAAACTATACAAAGAACGCTTAAAACTCAACAGTAGGAGCACAAACAACTGCATTAAAAAATGGACCAAAGACCTTAACACACTCTTTATCAAAGAAGATGGCAAATAAAAAGATCCACATCATATGTCATCAGAGAAATACATATTAAAACACTGAGATATAACTACACACCTATTAGAATGGCTAAAATCCAGAACACCGGCAACACCAAATGCTGACAAGGATGAGGAGCAAAAGGAACTCTCATTCATTTACTGGTAAGAATGTAAAATGGTATAGCAACATTGAAAGACAGTTTGGTAGTTTCTCACAAAATTAAACATACTCTTACCATATGATCCAGCAATCATGCTCCTTGGTATTTACTCAAAGGATTTGAAAACATGTCCACACAGAAACCTGCACACAAATGTTTATAGCAACTTTGCTCATAATTTCCAAAACTTGAAAGCAACTAAGGTGTTCTTCAGCAGATGAATGGATAATTTGTGATAGATCTAGACACCAGAATATTTTGCAACACTAAAAAGAAATGAGTTGTCAAGCCATAAAAAGACATGGAGAATCCCTAAATCCACATTGCTAAATGAAAGAAACTGATCTGAAAATGCTACATACTGTATGATTCCAACTATATGAGATTCTGCAAAAGACAAAACTATGAAGACAGTAAAAAGATCAGTGATTGTTAGAGGTAAGGGAGGAGAGAGGGATGAGCAGGCAGAGCACAGAGAATTTTTAGATCAGTGAAAACATTAGGTATAATTCTATGATGGTGGATACACGTCATTACAAATATGGCCAAACTCATAGAATATACAAGATCAAGAGTGATTTCTACTGTAATCTATGGACATTGTATAATAATAATGTGACCATGTAGGTTCATTGGTTGTAACAAACGTGGCATTCTGGTGAAGAATGTTGATGATAGGAGAGGCTATGGCCATGTAGGGAGAGAAAGTATATGAAAAAATCTCCTTATTTTCCTCTCAGTATTGCTGTAAACCTAAAACTGCTCTAAAAATAAAGTCTGTTAGAAAAATATGCATGGTATGGGAACATTTCAGTGATGAAAAATGAAATAGGAACCCAAAGGAACACTCAGGCTGTAAGAGGAAACCAGGATTCTGTTGAGTCACAGAAGCCACGGGAAGAGTGTTTGAGGGAGAAATCAGTCATGACACATGACACAGGGCAAATGTAAACTAGGATTGATGAAAAGCCATTGCATTTAGCATAAAGATTATTAATAGTCTAGGGAGTGAATTTCAAAGAATTAATGGGAGACGTGAGAACTGAGAAATATAAATTGTTCATAGCTTAGCTTGGAAAGGTCTGTAACATGAACAGTAGCTGGGTTCTTCTTGAAGGAAGGACAGGAATTCCAAGGACTTTTTGTTTGTCCTTCATAGTTGTGTTGCTGCTACAGTGTTTGAGAAGAAACAAACTAGAATAAGTTGAAATACGCATATAAAAATTTAAAATGGAAGGAAAATTTGAGCACATGGATGATAAATGAGTAAATTGATTGAGAGAAGAAAGTGGAAAGATCCAAGTCATTACCTTTAGGGAGGAAGGGGCTTCTCCAATTTTAAGGAAGGGGAATACGGGTTTAGAACTAGAAAATGTGAGGGAGGTTTGGCCTATTTGGCACAGGAAGACAAAATAATTTGGCTATTAATATAATCCAGGCAAAAGGAAAATGAGGGGTTGGAAGGGTACCACTAGCAATACAGAGAAATAAAAAGATGGGAGAAAGAGCCTAGAAATTAAAATGACAGAAAACATTGACTCCCGGCTTCATGAGACTTGAAGTATAATCATATTTTGCCCTCTATAAGAACAGAAAATTAAAAACATAAAAATAAGCATGAGGCCTTGGGAGAAATCCGTGCATTTCAGGCACCCTGAAGCTTAAACTTCCTTAGCTTCATGGCAAATGTGCTTCTTGCCACAAGACTTGCTGATAAATTTGGCACAGAGTAGGAGTGGAAGAGTTTGCATTTTAAAAAAAAGACTGCTCTAGATGTGCTGTGGAGAATGGATTGGAATGTAGGTATAGAAGTTGGGAAGTAAACAAAGGGAAAAAAAGCTAGAGAAATGAGACTAAAACACATGAAAGAAAATGTCTATCTTTCTCCCCCAAAAACAAGCCCTATTAGCAATACAATATATTCCTTCAATACTAAAGGCAAATGAACATTTTTACTTTTCTTCCAAAATATAATAAATAATAGTCGTGTCATATTTTAAATAATCAGATATTGAATATAAATATTTTATGATATTAATTTGCCTAGAGTGTCACGGCAAACTAAATAAATTTAAAATTTCTTGAGATGAACTTCAAAATGACACAAAATAAATATGTACGTGATGTCAAAAAGTTTTCTTAGTTATATTCAACAGGAACAAAGTTGTTTAAGAGTAACACAAAGTTTTTTTTTTTAATTAAAAATTTTGTTGGAATAATTTTAGATTTTCATGAAGTTTCAAGAAATAGTACAAGGAGATTCGTTATACATTTTGCTCAGTTTCCCCGAATGGTAACATTTTGTAATCCTTTACTGTAATATCACAACCAAGATATTGATATTGATACAATACTCTGATCTATTCAGATGTACTCTGTTTTACTTGTAATCATTTTGCTGTGTGTCTCTGTGTGTTTTTATGTTCTATGAAATTTTATCACATGTGTAGTTTCTTGTATCCACCACCACAGTCAAGATACTGGGCACTTTCAACACCATATACATGAGTTATTTTTAAAGTAAAATGATATGAAATACTTCATTTCTCTATGTAGAAAATAGGTAAGAAAAGAGGTGTTTTTCCCTATCAACTTTATTATACAACCTAGTCATAAATTGGTGAATTAAAGTTTTGTGAACTCAAATAGTAGGAACATCTAAAAGCAGCATCACACTCGAGACCATTATTTTATTTCTTGCAATGAAATGTAGCTACCAATTAACGGCATACAAATTGGGAGTGAGAAGACTAGTTTCTAAGATATTCCAACAAGTCAGACATTAGAATCAAATTAATAGACTTAGACACTAAGCACAATAGACATAATACATGAACTGATTTCTGACTATAACCAGTTCCACAGGTACTCTCTCCCTACCTTAAAAACAACTAAAAACTCATGTATAACTGTATGAGAAAGGGCATTACACTCATTTTTATATAGGTATGGTGTTTTACCAGTGGAAAACATTTATGTAAAGTACATGCTTAATGTATAATTATTCAAGCTACACAGTGTTTAGAATATATCCTGTATAAATATGTGAATAGTTACATCATGTTTAAATAGAGAAAGATATATTCTGCTATTGAAGAATACATTTATATAAGATGCATGTTTAAAGTATAATTATTCATGTTACAGATTATTGAGAATATGTGCTGTATAGATATATAAATAGTTATATTTTGTATTTGCATTTTTAAAGGAGCTTTCTTTAAGAGACCATTACTGTTTGCATTTGCAATATTTTCTTTTGGTTTTATTATGAAAATAATTCTCAGGGTTGGGAGTGTGTGGAATGATAGAGAGAACAAAAATAGCATATCTTTACCATACTCTCTTCCACAAAAAACTTTTTCCTATGGCAGCAGTTGGACTTTCACTGAGTAAATCACCTTCCTTATTTCCCTTTTTTAGGCTCAAGGGCACAGGGTTTAGCATAGTTCCTCTTCAAGGACACTATTGTGGGAAAAGCGTTCCTCCCTAAGGCAGGTGAAACCCACAGAGGCTGAAGCATCATTTCTGGTCAGATGACTATGGGTTCCATTTCACAGTCTTCGATGGAGAGCTCAGAGTCTCTACTTGTCAGGGTAGATTTTTCTGTGGAATGTGTTAGGAGTGGTCATGGTCCTATTTAGGGCCAGGAATCATTCATTGGAAGTTAGGTAGAAGTTTATACATAGAAATCCAAACTTATGAAATAATAAATAAATGGATAAGCACAGAAAAGATGAGGAAAAACAGAACTTATCCTGAGAATGACTATTGAGTCGCTGAAGACTAGATTGGAAACATTGAAACAAATGAGAAAATTTGATAATTGTATGCTGGTTAGGTAGGATACTGTCCTAGTTTGTTTGTTTTTTAAATTTTTATTGAAGTATAGTTGATTTACAATGTTGTGTTAGTTTCTGGTGTACAGCCAATTGAATCGGTTATACACATCCATATACATATATATATATATATATATTTTTTTTTTTTGGCTGCGTTGGGTCTTTGTTGCTGCATACGGGCTTTTCTCTGGTTGTGGTGAGCGGGGGCTACTCTTCGTTGCTGTGGGCGGGCTTCTCATTGCGGTGGCTTCTCTTGTTGTGGAGCACAGGATCTGGGTGCACGGGCTTCAGTAGTTGTGGCTCACGGGCTTAGTTGCTCCGTGGCATGTGGGAATCTTCCCGGACTAGGGCTCAAACCCATGTCTCCTGCATTGGCAGACAGATTCTTAACACTGCGCCACCAGGGAAGCCTAGTGGCTTCCTTTTCTAGATTATTTTTCCATATAGGCCATTACAGAATATTGAGTAGAGTTCCCTGTGCTGATACTGTCCTAGTTTTAAGGAAACACACAGAGAAGTATTTACGGGGAAAGAGACAACATATCTACAATTCATTCTCAAAAAGTTCTCAAAAAAAAAAGTTTGTGTGTCTGTACGTATGTATATGTGTGTCTGTACACGTATGTATCTGTGTGTATGTAAGGAGTAAAATGATAAAATAAATGTGACAAAGAGTAAATTTGGAAAGTATTTGGAAAATATGAATTCTCTATACTATTATTGTAATTTTAATGTAAGTCTGGAAATATCAAAATTAAAAATTAAAGGTAAAACAACTGGAAATCAGCCAATTTTTTTTTTGCCTTCATGTCTAAAGGTTATTTTTTGGTAATGTAGGGGGAAATGCTAGAATACATGTTCCCCTCAGGGAACAGACAAACAAGAAACAAACAAGGCTTAACTAAACATTCATGAGATGGATTAAAAGTTATGTAAAATGACCCTTAATATGATCCTTCTTTTTCCATTGCACTACCACAACTAGAGTTTGAATCCTGATATCTTATCTTAGCTGGTATAGCAGTCTACTTATTAGTGTGCCTGCTGACAAATTTACTACACTCGTCATTAATATTCCTAAATCATTGCATCACAAAAATATGTCTAAATCTCCTCAATTGCACTAGATTTAAGTCCCTTAAAGTCAGAGATTGAGTCTTACTAATTGTCAAGTTCACCAAACCTCAGGACCTAACTAACTGGCAGGGTGAATTTTTTAAATGGTGACTGGAAGCCAAAGTAAGTAGTCATTTATTTATAAGCATTTCTTACATGCTTATTATAAATATAGTCACAACACAAAGAAACAGAGAAAAGATACATTCATATTATGCTAATTTCATAGAAAAGTTGAAGTTAAAGATCTTTGAACATTTTCATAAAAAACACCATACTCTTCAGTTGCTTCTTGGTATTACTGTCAAACTCAGAATCCTGGACTGGACTGAATATCAGTCTGAGCCTATTTTTAAATTTTTCTCTTTTTTTTTAAAGAAGTAAATTAGTAAATTTCTTGTGAGTTTTGTATTGATCAAAATTTCAAAATAACTGAAAAATATCAAGAAGAGTGGATGACGCATAGAGTAAACAAGTGACATATAAAGAGAAGGTGAGCAATTTTCTCAAGCTTTGAGGTATTTCATGAATATTATTACACAATATAAGAATAGTATGGAACTAAAAACATTTGGACTGTAATTGTGGGTTTGCCCCTAATTTACTGTTTCTTTGGAAAAGTCATTTAGCTCCTTTGAGCTATAATTATCTTAAAAATGAAGCTGTACCTCTCAGAGAAATCTAATCTCTAAAATGGGGTAGAATTTCTCAAATAAATCATCTTGGAACACGGGTAATAATCCTATGGAAAATAAAATGAGATAACATGTGAAATTTCACTTGAAACAATGAAATTCTGTGTTAGCATACACTAATTTAATTTAAAATAGGAAACACATTAACATATTTAATATATATGTATACTTACATGTATACAATTTATATATCAATATATAAAAAAAGATACACTGGAAGGCAAATTCTCCTTTAGACTCCACAGATAAAATACTGGTGCTAATGTAGAACTGAATCCCTAATTTCCTGATTTCAATGAATTTATTCCAAAGTTATAAAAAGATAAGCTATTTATCAACTCTGTTAGATCCCATAGGTTTGGCCTTCAGTGGATATTGGTCAAATTGTGTTTGATATAGCAACACAAGTCTTAGAAGGAGAGCATATTAACACAGATAGGAAATATAAATTAAAACACATCCGACCATTGAAATTTTCCATATATTGGAAACATAGCTCAATATGTCCAATGCAAGTCTACTGAAAAGTGGCCTGTTTTCTTAGTACCCTGGGAAGAAAGAAAGGTTTTTCCTAATCCAAATCCAGTTAATGTATATTTAAATTTTTCTAATTCTTTTTAATTCTTATTGAACACCACCACAAAACACATACCAAAATACATCAATCATAGAAGGAATTTTTATAAAATTCCAAGAAAACATTATTTTTCTAATCTGCGTTTACTATTAGAATACATATTACACTTACACATAATTTTACCTCTCACATCCCTCCAAAGGCAATGATGATAATAATAATACTTAGCATCATCTATAGACTATTTACCATGTTCTAGGCTGAGAGTTAAATATTTAATGTGAATTGTCTTATTTAGTTTTCACATAAGCCATATAGAGTTAAGTCCCTCGAGGACAGTGAAGTTAAATTGGATTACGGAATCTGAGCAATTTCACAAGGATAACAAATGGTAGGAACAGAATTTGAACCAGGGATTTTAATTCCAGAAAGTTTTCTTTTAACTTCCTTACTCTGCTCTTTCTTCCGGGCAGACAATTACATTGTATGGCAGACTTAAGGTCATTTAATACTACTACTAAATCAGCAGTGATTCAGATATTAGGCTAACATTCAGTGTCAGATTTGCAACAACTCTGCATATGTAAATGTTATTTCAGATCTGAGTTCAAGCTTAAATTTTAAATAATTTCATCTCAACTCTCAAAAAATTTTTTTCATGTTTATTAAAAAATATTGTTTTGGGCTCTGGAAAAGACATTACATTTCAACATGTAGCAATTTTTGAAATAAGTATGTTTTCCATGTATAACATGAACATTTTTATCAATTAATAAATATAAGATGCTATAAAAATACTGATGTAAATATCATTTACAATTCTGGTGGTATATTAAAAACTTGCATACTCTAATTGGATATAGATGTTCCTTTGTATAGAATATCATTACCTATTCATGAATGTAATCCTAGTTCTTTCCTAACACATCCTACCAAAGACAATGTGCATGTTCTTTCCCTCCAGCTTTCAATGTTTTATTCAAGATGACTGAGTTAGACTCAATGTTCCCATCTCTTAACTTTGCCCCTGGAGAATCTGTCTACTGCCACTGGAGTTCCGTTTGTGTCACCACATTATAGAGAGTTCAATGAATCATATAAAAATGCTACATACTAGTTTTTATTTTTTGTACCTACTAGTTCTGGAGCTCAGTTAAAACTTGAAATCACTCTTATAATGCCACAGTGCATTTCATTACTGTCTTGCTGATATAGGGTTTTTTTTTTTTATACTAGAGTTAATCATGGTTTTATTGTTTATAAAAAGTTCATTATGAAAGGGTGTTTAATGGTTAGCTGCTAGCATTTTTAAATGGCATGGTGGTAATCAGCCCTCAAAGGACTGTGTCTACCTAAGGTTAGCTGAAAAACACAGCAGCCTAATTAGCATCCCATATCACCATCTAGCCATCTGTTATCTCTAGGCAAAGCAGAAGAAAATGTGAATGTCTAGGATATAAGGGCTTTGTGTGAGAAGTCCAGATATTTTATTTTTTAACTTTTCTTTCCCATAGCATTTACAGAGGTACTGATGCTGCTTACAATGAATAGAAATTTTTTTTTTCTGATATCCTTCTTATTGAGAAGTACGTATGAGGAAAGGTGTCAGAGATAGCAGAGCCACAGGATCATACCACGCACATGTCACTTCAGTCTGTTTTTAAAGATCAAAAATAGGATGCAAATAGGTGGACAAACAGTATTTCACTCCTTAGACTTACCCATCTGGCACTTTTTGTTGACATAAACTCATTATAGAAATGACCCATTTTTCAAAAAGGTGACATAGTTTGTTACTACATTTGAAAATTACACATCTCTTTTCATAGCAGTAGACACTATATATATTTTTCACACACAATTCAGTTTATATCAAAACAATCTTTGTTTCAATACAAAACAAGTAAATGGTGTTGTAATGTTGTGGCCTTTTAAAAAAAAAGTTTGTGTTTTAAACCCAGTATTACTCTACTTTGTCCTGCAGGGTTTCCTAGACATCAAAAAAAACCTAAATCTCTTTTGTGGGGCTAATGGTGGACTCTGGGAGGGCTCACGCCACATCCCAGAACTTCTGCTGCCAGTGTCCTTGTCCTCATGGTGAGCCACAGCCACCCCCCCCCCCGCAGGAGAGCCTCCAACACTAGCAGATCCCTAAGGATTAAAGCAGTTTCCTGCAATGACTACTAACAGCAGTACTTGTACTGAGGAACAACACTGCCTACATGCATAACATATTAAGAATATACTGAGAGGGCAGACAGCAAAAGCAAGAAGAACTACAATCCTGCAGCCTGTGGAACAAAAACCATATTCACAGAACGACAAACAAGATGAAAAGGCAGAGGGCTATGTACCAGATGAAGGAACAAGATAAAACCCCAGAAAAACAACTAAATGAAGTGGAGATAGGCAACCTTCCAGAAAAAGAATTCAGAATACTGACAGTGAGTATGATCTAGGACCTCAGAAAAAGAATGGAGGCAAAGATTGAAAAGGTGCAAGAAATGTTTAAAAAAGACCTAGAAGAATTAAACGACAAACACCTAGAAGAATTAAAGAACAAAAAAACGGAGATGAACAATAAAATAACTGAAATAAAAAATACACTAGAAGGAATCAATATCAGAATAACTGAGGCAAAAGAACGGATAAGTGACCTGAAACACAAAATGGTGGAATTCACTACTATGGAACAGAAAAAAGAAAAAAGAATGAAAAGAAATGAAGACAGCCTAAGAGACCTCTGGAACAACATTAAACGCAACAACATTCGCATTATAGGGGTCCCAGAAGGAAAAGAGAGAGAGAAAGGACCTGAGAAAATATTTGAAGAGATTATAGTCGAAAATTTCCTAACATGGGAAAGCAAATACCACCCAAGTGCAGGAAGCGGAGAGAGCCCCAGGCAGGATGAACACAAGGAGAAACACACTGAGACACAGTAATCAAATTGGCAAAATTAAAGACAAAGAAAAATTATGGAAAGCAACAATGGAAAAATGACAAATAACATACAAGGGAACTCCCATAAGGTTAACAGCTGCTTTCTCAGCAGAAGTTCTACAAGCCAGAAGGGAGTGGCATGGCAT